>NW_024543085.1:6405000-7037500 GCF_018167655.1 Microtus oregoni
CTAAAAATCACAAAAAAAATGAGGCAAAACAAGAGCGAAAAGAATGGGAGAGGAAACTATATCTACCAAAAAAAGGGAAGCTTAAAAACATATAACTTAGAGAATCAAGAAGCCAAACAGGGAAAAAATAAAAACAATAACAAAAACAAAAACAGAAACTGTCTGACTAACCCAGAATTATTTTTGAGTTTAAAGAGTTAGTGGTACCTCGGGACTGGAGGGAACAGTGTTATTAATAAGAGGAAGACTAGATGAAGGTCGAGTGACTTCCCAGGTTCTTCCATTAACCTCAAGCTGCAGGGCTGCTTTTTGGGACAGTGTAGAACAGGGAGTATTACGGTTCAAATGTATCCTCCAAAGTGCATCATGTGTTGGAAACTTAATTCCAAAATAAAGGTATCAAGGAATGGAACCCTAAAGAACCTTCCTGAATAATGTGCAGATGACTGTTCTAGGTGGCAAAGATGGCTCTGTGCGTTAAAGCCAAGTGACTGGCACTTAAGATTGAAAAGCTGGAAGGCTGTCCACACGGAAGATTGAAGAAAACACATTCTAAGCAGGCTTTGTGATCATTTTTATACTCTATTGAAATCTATTATTTGCAATTGTGCGAAATGAAGGCACAATAGACCACATCACTAGCTAAATATGTTCAATATGTTAAGCTGTATTGTTGGGAGGGAATGAACTAAAGGCAGCAAAGGCATGGCCACCACTGTCTGACTTCTTGAGTAAGCCTAGTTCCTTCCCTGACCAGAAATGAGAAGCGTGCTCTAAGCAGTGTGCTACCTCTTCAGTTTTTTTTTATTTGTTTGTCTTAGCAGAATAGACATTTCCTGAGGTTTCTGACTCACTCAGTATAGTCTCTCAAATGGAGGCCAATCAATTTCTTCATCCGAGTATGAGAGCGTCATTTTGCCTTGTTCTTCTGAAAATTCCCTTAGTTAATTCACTACATGTTCCTGGACATTTTATAGAAATGTCCTTCTGCAGAGAACAACGGCTCCTGCCACAACATGGCAGTGCTTCATCTTAGACAATAGACTCACAACAGCTTTTGTCCACTCCACCAGGCTCCATCTTAGATAACATCCTAAATCAGTGTAAGTCCAACTTGCCATATCGCCACACTTTCTACGGCTTTCCTTTTCAAGTGCTACACTGTTTACATTAATAAAGCTACTAATTCTGAGTTAATTCACCAATATTTATACTGCTATGATTATTTTGGTGTTTACTGACCTGTATACTGTGTGTGTGTGTGTGTGTGTGTGTATATATATATATATATATATATATATATATATAGTGTATATAGAGCACAAAACAAGTGCAGCAATGAAAACATAAACCGCATGTCAAAAGGCTGAACACACACACGTGGGCTCTGATTGGCCCTCCATCTAAAGGAGTGTCTGCTAGCACACACAGGCTATTGACTGGTGACATGCTCCATGTCTAAGGCTCATGGTTTAAAGCAGTTTGATATTTCTGCAAAATAAAATATATGTGTGAGATACATGTCTGGAGATGTGGACAAGGCAAAAACCACAGCAGCTTGAACCTGATCTTGTGGCTTCAGCAGGTACTTTGTAGAGACGTGCTGTGGTTGGACGTGGGTTTCATTTTGATCACGGTGGGCTGTATAGAAGGCAGACTTAAAGGAGCAAACTCATCGTAGAGACTTGAGGTCTAGACAAGTCATAAGGCCTGCACAGACGCTTACAGAAAACACTGATCTGCAAATCTGGTGGGTTCTGAGATGAAGAAGGTATGAGAAAGGAAGGAATGATGGTGTTTCTTAGGGTGTAGCTTCAGCTGCTCTGGGTCTAAATGGCACTCACCCTCAGGCTGCTATTCTTGGCTGTGGTCAAGTTGTCCCTCATACTTTACAACAGTGAGTCCACACAGAGAAGCTTGCTTTCAGCTTTCTGTCTTATGAGAGCCCCATTGCACACTCTCAGAGTGTACCATGGTGACACAAGTTACCCCATATTCTCTTATGACTCTTTTATCACATGTCTATAACCCTATAGGTCCATGGGGGCAGAGATCATATCGATTTTGTTCAGTACTGTGTCCTGAGGTTGAGCACAGAGCAGGCTCTCAAAACATTGGCTGAGTGAATGAACACTTAGCTCTAACAGCAACAGCGAGCTGAAGCAATGCTCTCTCCCAGACATTACGACAAGCAACCCAAAATCATTAGTAAAGAGCCTTGTTGAGAATAGCGTAAGTCAAAATAGAATCAGGTGATGAGATGTGAGAATCTGGAGGAAATCTGGAGGAACGCTTCCCTTTGCATTAATCTATGATTTGGTCACTTTTATGGCTAAGTGTATTGAATAGGGTACTCCTCAACAATAGTGACCCTACCCATGCCTAATACCATCACGTGCTCCTTAGGAGAAAGAATTCATCCTTCCAAAGCACTGAAGGATGAACACAGAGGAATCCCAAAGGTTATCTGAAACAATGGAGATGTAAGAATTGGACCAAATGCCGAGGAGAACAGAAGGAGAGATCTGTGAGAACTGCTAGACTAGAGTGTCCTGTGGAAGGACAGAGCTGGGTAGATCCTGGCTCCCCACTGAGGGTTAATCCTATAGCCAGGTCTGGAGATTGGATGAAATCCCAACTGGATGTTTATTGCTGACATGAGCACGGTCATGTCAAAAATACCAGCACCTCAAACTCATGGGAATGGCAAGGCTTTTCCCTAGTCAAAGCACAAATATTGAGGAATGGTTGACTTTTAGCTAAAAACAGTACATGCAAGAATTACCAAGCATGGCTCCCTTCATTCTGGATGGCTGTGTGGTCATGCTCCCACCCAGACAGCTGCCCTACAGAGATACCCCACCCTGCACACTGAGATGAGTGAGTCCATTTCCTCCTTCACGCCATGAAGAATAAGTGCACTGAGTGTCTGAGCCCACCAGATTCCATCTTCATTTAGTTACTTGTGTCTGTCTTTCTTAATCGCTCTTTGCTATCAGTCAGGCTTCCAGAACACAGCTGTGTGGGCCTTAATAGATAGGCAAGAAAAATGCTAGATGCAGCTAAGCTATTGGTTCTGAACAAACATGTCTGTGTGTCTGTATGAGCACATATAATGTTCTTCATCCCCACTCCTTCCCCCTTCCCCCACATCAACCCATCCTCTAAGCTTGACAACACTGCCGGTTTTCCCATTTAAGCTAATGAACATAACACTTGTTTTTCCTTGTTATCTTCTCTAAAGATAAGCAGAGCCTTACAATTCAGGCTCTTTCCCTTTTATTTCCAACCTTGCTGATAGGAGAAGTGGCACAATTGCCTCTGAGTATTCACAGGTTGACAGGGACCTGGATCTGGAGTCTGCCGATGGATCTGGAGCTATCCCAAGGACCCTCAGCCTCCCCAGTGTGAGCATGAACCAGCTAAACTCTGGGGGTCTCTGCCTTTTGTCTACCATATTTCTCATGGCACTCAGGACTGCAGTCCAAAGAACAGAAAATGAATGACTAGGGAATCTTTCTCTTATCTGAGAATTTTAATTTTAATGAGAATATGCTTAGTTTATAATAAAGTACCAAAATTTCCCCATTTTCAATGGAACTATATATGTCTTCTCATATTCACTAAAAATTTTCTCTCTCTGTCTCTCTGTCTCTTTCCTTTCTTTTCTCCCTCTTCTCATCCCTTTTTCCATTTTCTCCCCCCCCCCCACTCAGTTTTAGGTCTTATTTCGCAAATAAAACCAGATAACTGAAGAGGGCACGGTCTTAAATTCTGCCCTATTATTTTATCCCACAGCATCCAACATAAGAGATTGACTTAAGAGATGATCCTGTAAGCCACCAGAAAAAGATCAAGGAATAGAAGTAAGCCTTGAGTGGCCAATGACATAGCCAATTTATCCTTGACGTGACTGTTCTTTGTGGAAATATAACTGCTTCAGAATCAAATCAAAATGGTCCAAGTCACAAAGTTTGCCAAGAGGAGGGGAACATGCATGTCCTCCATGCTATGATGAGTCTTAAAACATCTCCTTGGGAAACCCTGCTCCTTTCTTAGGTCAACGATCTCCTCACTGCTGCACCATCTCTTCAGTTACTGCTCAGCATTGGGTCGTTTTGACCCCCTGGGAACCTTTTCTAGGAGACCCAATTCTCACCACTATTTCAAAGAAAAACTTCACCTTGAGTAGAAATAGCCAGAAGATGTGCAAAGAAGAGATCAGGCCTTGCTGACCTGGCTCTCTAGATGATGACAATCGGGAACATGCTTTTAAAGATAAGCTTTGTCTGAAAGATAAGAATCTCTCAACTCTTGTACAAATAGGCAATGTAAAAACGCTTGACAGAATGAATGGAAAAGGAACACACTTCTGACTGAAACGGAATGAAAACAAAAGGAATGGAGTGGAGTGCAGGCACAGTCCATTTAGTTCAAATTCCTCACAGAGTGTACTGGACCCTGGCCTTGGTGCAAACACGCACATTTCATTGCTGAAGTATGCCTCTGATGAGGTGGATACCTTTGGGTTAATCAATGACCTTCTAGACCTTTTAGTAGACATGAAACTACCACGTGGACAAAGACATACCCCCTTTGGGAGAGGACCCTGGACACAGGATGCAGGGCCAGGCATGGGTGCCTACATGTAATACTTTCAAATGAAGTTCTGTCCCAGTCTACTTAAAAACCTCTAGATGTAACAGAAGGACAGGATTCTCCTAGCTGCCCTAGACTCTTTCCACATTGGTGGTTCACTTCAAGACTGCTATGGCTAAACAGTGCTGCAACCTGTCTGTTGACAGCACCCAGCGGTTCCAGTTGTACTTGGAGAGTGGGGGCACTTTTAACAGGAGGCATCCAAAAATATCCCGCTATAGTGTTAAGATGTGTCTTACTGAAAAGAGTAAAATAGGGGCTTGAATACTATTTAGTTCACAGGATAGCTAGGAAAAATAAAAAAAATTCAAAATTTCTCCACCCAGAATCCAGTCCATGGTAAGCACCCAGGAAATGCTAGCAGTTATTGCCCTTGCACTGATCACTTTCATGCTTTGTGGTGAGCACATCCTTCGTGTAACCACTGCTCAAAAATAAACAAGTCAGGCCTGGTTATACAGGTCCATAGTCCCAGACAGTCAGGAAGCTTATATGGGACAATTACAAGTTCAAGGCCAGCCTGGAATATTTAGTCACTGGCTATATCTAATGGTAGTGGTGACGGGTTAATAAGAAGAGAAAGGAAATGGAAAAGTCTATTAACCTTTTTCTAGGACTGTGGGCATCAAGGAATTGGGCAAGGAAACATAGTAGCCAACTTTGTCCTATGTAAGAAGAGCTCTGAGGGAAAACTAGAGGCCAAAGCAAGTCTACCAAACATCTGCTTGGGAATTCACGAGGCTGTACTGAGGTCTGCTTCTGCTCAAAAGCAATCAGCTACATTGAAGTCAAACAGTGCAGCGGGTAAGGAAAAATAAAGACCAGCTCCCTTTTATTTCCTTGAAGTTCAGAGAATAAAAAGAAGTAGTAAATCCAAAGGACCTCAGATGTCCTGAGGAGAAAAGAGAGGAGACCAAGAGTGTAGTCACCGGGAAGCCACCCGAGCCTGGTAGCCAAACTGAAACCCATGTGAGTTGTTGCCACGGTGATTCATCAAGGAAGATGGCTGAAGTGTCTACAACACTGCTGGTGTGGGAGAAGGAAATTTAGCTTTGCCTTAGCCATGGGCTTCAGGGAATACCACACTGGTGTGGAGAGGTCACGCTGGAGTGAGAGAAGCAAGGAGCCTGCAGAGGCAGAGTGGCCTCAAAGACACTTGCTTACTTCTAGGACAGGGTGAAACCACAGCCCCAAAGGAATCATTTAAACAACACTAATACAAAGGCAAACTTTGAGTGGATTTAACTTTTAAACTGAAACAAGAGAGGCTTCTTAGCCCGAGTGAATCAACAAGTCTAGAAAGATCTATCATGCTTATAAACAATCTACTTTAGTTCCAGAAAATAAGATGTGTGTGACCATGTGATGTTAGTAAGTTTAGAGCCAGTCCTTCCGGGTCCTTCCACATTTGAACAGAGTCACACCGAGAAAGTTAAACCCCATAAGCTTCGGAACCTTCTCTGTGAAGAGGAAATTGTACCCCTGCCTTGGAACATGTTAGTAAACTGTTCATACGAAATGCTTAGAAGTGTAGTTGGCTTGCAATAAGCTTTTAATGATGTGTTTGCTAATTTTGTTAACGTTTCTACTATTACATTAAACGACAAAGTTTCCTTTACCTAGTTTAAGAATGGCTGAGTAAAAATGGTTCCAGGACAGCCAGAGATACACATAGAAACCTTGCCTAAAAACATGGTTGAATATTTTTTAAAAATTACAAGGAACTATAATCCAAACTGTCTTCATTTATGATAGTCATATAGGCATACAAATATCATCCTGGAAATAAATGAGACTTTTTTCTTTCTTCTTCTCCTCCTCCTCTTCTTTTGTTTTTAGAGACAGGGTTTTCTTTATATAGACCTGGCTGCCCTGGAACTCACACTATCGACCAGGCTAGCCTTGAACTCATAGAGATATGCCTGTCTCTGCCTCCCAGTTGCTAGGATTAAAGTTGTGTTCCACCACTGCCAAGCATAAATGAGAATTTCTGATTTTAGGTCATCTCATACTTTTTCTTAGATTAGTAAACATTTTGTTCCTAAAATTGGTACAGAAGTCACCTCAAAGCTAGGATAACATTCCTTACAAATCACGCTGGATGCAGACAGACATATCTGCCAGACTTGGTGGTAAAACCTGCTGTGTCTCAGTGGATCTTATCCTGTGAGAACTAGCCAACTTTGGCCAACAAACCTCATTGATGGAGAAGAAAGCAGAGAAAAAGTGCATTACCCCAATCCGGCAAGCACTTCCAACATGCATGTCAGTACACTGCCACGCCATGCTGCTCCTGGGCAAGGCCCAGTGATGACTGTGGGGTTCCTGGAGTTGTCTGCTCCTGAGGATTCTAGATGTTAACTGGCCCAAGGTTTTGCAGTTCTCTGAGCCATTGTGGCAAACACTAGTTTGGGGAGGAAATAGCTAAGAGAAGAAAGATTCATTTAACATGGTTAATACTATTGACATGTAACATTTGAGTGTGTGTGGTATACAGTTCTCCAGACTCTGGGGCTTAACACTAAACAGACTACTAGTGACATACTTCTATATCTAATAAGTCAGGTCATTTAGCTGACTACCCCTCCTGCTTTGGTATAATTCATGTTTATTTAACAATATGAAGTCAGATACTTGTCTTATTAATTGGTTGTCTTGTAAGTGGACAATTACATTTTGTTGAATCAGCCATTAGCTGTTTCGTAATATTTCCCTGGGAAAAGCTTTTTCAAAGTGTGGTGGATGGAGCAAAACAAGGGAATTTCTCTGGACCTTCTTAAAAATCAGATCTCTGGGTTCCAACCCAAGCCTCTTGAGTCAGAATCCTTAAGCGAGACTCAGGATTCTCCACTTCCAATCTGCTTCTCAGGGGACTGTTAAACTCAGCCAGCCAGAGACGCTTTAGCGAAGGGTCAGTTGAGTAGCGAGCATCACAGACAATTGCTCTTTATGTGACTGTTTGCTGGCGGGCCTGTGACTTCAATAGTAAAAACTTTTCATTAGAGGTTTGACCTTGGGTCCTTCATACCCCGTGAGCACGAGATCTGAGGCTGAGTAGCTTGCCTTGGTGACGTCCACTTTCCCATTTACCAGTCTCTGACCTCTTTCCAGGTTTGGGGCATCAAGTGTAAAGCTACTTTTATAGGATCCTGACACCTGACTCTAAGAAATCTATGCTCTAAAACAAGGTATTTGACCTCAGATGTGCAGTCACAAGACACGGTGGAAGAGAAACGCTAAGTGTTCAACATAGCTAGATGTTCAGAATATTGAGCGACTGGTAAAGCCTTCACGAGAAAAAAATCCCCAGGACTCCTGAAGGGTGCTGGTAACATCAGCTCTTCAGGTCACAACACTGAGTTCAGGGAACAGAGAACTCACTGGAAAAAGGCATGGATACTACTCTAATACAAAGCAGGGTGTCCTTCCTCTAAGGAGCATTGTCCTTCACAGCAACTAATACTGCACACACAGACTTACTCTTTGGATCATGAAGAAATCAGGGGAGAAGGGGTGGGAGGAGCACTGGCTTTGGAATGGAACACCTGGTCTGGTAATCTAGTGTGGCTGTGTGGCCGTGGACAAGTCAGACCACCGTGGCCCAACGCTCTTGCCTCTGAAACAGAAAAACCACATCCTCGCTGAATTTCTAAGCATCCTTGATGAAGTAATGAATATGAAACAGTATGCTAAATTCAAGAGCATTTTTACAAATATTTAGCTAGAAATATTCTGTACTATGTACATATTTAAATGGATGTTCCATCTCTCTATAAGGCAGAATGCTAAGAAAAACCCTAGGCTGGGAAAACATTCAAATATGTTAATTATCTTACATAAACCTACCGTATTATTCACTGTGGAGTTTAAATATCTGCTGTGCTTTTGTGCTACTAAAAAGATGCATCTTTAGATTAAAAAATGAACAACCTATGTTTAACATTCTAACAAGTTATTCTTATTTTCTAGATTGAAGGAAGGGAAAAGGTCCATCAAATATTTTTATTTTCAAAACACTTGCCTCACAATTTTCTCAGTGCTTTACTTACATGATTTCCTAGTTGAAATGAAAGAACAGGGACAAAGAGGAAGGGACAGGGAGCAGCACATCAGTAATATAAGATATTGACCCTAAAAGCTAATAAGGCATCAAGCAGGAAGAAGAGGGAGTCTATAGCCCAAGACGCCTACCCATTGCCTGGCTTCACAACTGTTAGCCGTTACCTTTTATTTTTAAAGAGAAGACTTGTTTTTAAGAAAGAAAGAAAAAAAAAGAGAAAAGCTGGTTCTTTCTACAGAGAATTAAAAACAGACGGGGCCTTGGATAATGAGCACCAATAAAAACTTGAGCTGACATAGCTTCAATTTACGAATCATTGGCTTTTCCTGGCAGGACCTGGAGAAGGAGGTTCAGGATGCAGTCAGGCACAGCCTGGACGAAGAAGATATGGAAATCTTTCAAATTAAAGATGCTCTCAGCGCCTTCCTCTCAAACATTTGATTTGCGGCAGCCATGATAAAATTCCAGTGAAACCTCAGTCTTCTGCCCTGTCTGAGGAAACCCTGGAGGCCAGGAGACATGCCCTTATGCCTTCTTGTGGGTCTTATGCTGACAGGTACACATGTCAGATGGAGTCATGACTAGAGCATGCATGCAGAAAGATGCCTGTTTGGAATTCACATGTATTTCAATTTTTTTTAAAAAAAAACTTGAGCATGAAGAGAAATTAATGAGAATCTTAAAATTTAACCTAGTACTAAATGAACACTGCGGAGCTAAAGAGAGATGGCTGGATTTACGGCAGGTGACACTGCTTCTCAAAACAAATGTTAATGACAAAATTAGGGCTCACAGGTGTACAAATACTGTGGGTTCAGGATACAAGGCCTGGAGACTCCCAGCCAGAGTGGAGAACAGAGCAGAAGCTGAGGAGATGGTCCAGCTGGGCCAGCGTGCAACCCTGAAGACTGGGGTTCAGATCTCAAGAACCCACACAAAAGCTGGGCGGCTGTGGAGGCCCACTGGGAATCCCCGTCACAGGAGGCACAGGCAGGGGCTCCCCAGAGCACACTAGCCACACTGCTGAGCTGGCATCCAGAGAAAGACTCTGCTTTACGGTGTAAGGTGGGGGGTGATGAAGAAAGATGTTGACATTAATCACAGGCCTCCGCGTGCGTGCACAGTTATGTGCATGTACACACACATGCACACATGAACACACACACGTGAACACACACGCGCACATGAACACACACGAACACACACGTGAACACACACGCACACGTGAACACACACGTGAACATACGCGCACACGCGAACACACACATGAACACACATGAACACACACGTGAACACATGCACACACGTGAACACACACATGAACACACGTGAACACACACATACACGTGAACACACACGTGAACACACACATACACGTGAACACACACACATGTGAACACACACGTGAACACACACATGAACACACACACGTGAACACACACACGTGAACACACACACACGTGAACACACACCCTGTAGGAAAGACTATGGAAGCTGTGGGAGATGGTAGTTCCTGCCATGCACAGCTGTCCCTCCACCCCGGGGCCCTTCAGCTCTTTCCTGGGCAAGACTGTCTCTGTATCTTCACTGGTACACAACACAGAACATGTTCATTTCAGGAAAAAATTGGGGCGATGTGGGGAACATCCGTTTTTTACTTTCTCACCTTCCCCCTTTCAGAATAAGTATGAGTTAGCGTACCGAGGTTCCCTAGAACACAGAAGGCTTTCAGAAGCCCGGTTCCCACCAGCCTTGCCAGTTTCAGAGGGCTCCCCGCAGGCGCCGCTTTTTTGATCCTTTCTTTCCCAAGTGACTTAACCTCCTCACATGGCTCTCCCCGCCGATGGCTTTCAAAAATGACCTCATCCTCCACCTCCTTCCTCCAGCTGTCCACATGACATCACCGTGCAACTCAGGTTCTCCGTCTGCCCCCACAGCCTGTCTTCTCTCTTCCCTTATTGTTATTAATAACCAAACCAAATAAACAATTTTCAATATTTGCCAACTTAAGTGAGTTTCTGTTATTCTCTCCTTTACCAAATCTTATCTGTTCTTGAACCTTATTAATCTCATTATTTTTCATATAAATTACTTTAATAGGCAACACATGGCACAGAAGTTGAAAGGCATATTGTGAACCCTCACCTCAGCCTTGCTCTTATATCTGCTCCTCTTCTATCATCCCCCAAAGTGATTCCAGCCGTGGAGGCATCAGGGCTATGAGCTATTCCTGCATCTGCCTCTCTTGAATTTAACATGGAGAAAATTAAATGGGAAAGGACTTTAAATAAAAATACCCACTATTTAAATATTTGAGTAAAATATATTTTCTTCTGCTAGCTTCTCTTCACTTTCCCTATTTGAGAATTATCTTCATTATTTCACACCTATCAATCTATAAGTATACCACCTATTTTTTCCTGCTTGTATATGTAATATTTTCCCCCAAGTCTCTTGATACATATCTCAATGAATGAATAACTAACTATTCATGAACTATTCTTGCTTTTATGCATAATAGTGTTCCACCTTAAGAGCCCAAAACAAGAACAAAGCATTTGGTGACTAAAGATGTCCAGTTGGGGCTCCATCTCCCCTGTTACTTGGCAATTCCATTTAGCCCACCTTCATTTGCTAGGAAACTTCAACTGTACAAAATGATATGATACATAAGATCATACCCCCCAAAATAGCCCTTTGTCTGAGCTATCCCTCCCCATATTTCTTTCCTTCTTCCCTTCATTCCCCTTGCCTTTAATCCTCCTGTTTCAGTCCTCCTTTCCTTCCCCATCCATCCATAACTATTTTATTTCCCTTTCCTAGGGAGATCCATCCAAGTGAAACCTCCAATTCTGGGCATGGGTTACATCTAATCAAGTTGTTGGCCAAAGGGGCCTCATGGGAACCTCAAAATTATCAAGGCTATTCATTGCTCTCCACAAACTGATGGTAAGTCCCTGAAAACAACACCTACACAACTCAACAATCATGGAAAAGTCAAGAAGGTGGCTGCTTGGAACCTTCGACCCTGTTGAATCGTGTTCACAGTACTGGAAGGTGCTCTGCATGCTTCCAAAGGAGAAAGGTAATCACCAACCCAGCTACGATGGTGACGTGCATGCAAGATGTGCTGATGCAGTTGTGGTACAAAGTCTGTGGGAGCAACCAACCAATATCTGACTGGATTTAAGGGATGAAATAGAGCCCATTCCTGATACTGCTCAGGTGGCCAAGAACCTGAGACTAGACAGGACCGGGCCCTATAGGAAAATAAAAACAAAGTACTACTGTCCTGCTAAAGGAACGCAGCAATAAAATGACTGCTAACAATATTCTGCTAGAGTCATACATCAATGTCTCACTCAGCCATCATCAGAGAAGCATCCCCTTATGATAGATGGGAACCGATACAGATACTTACAACTAGACAGTATTCAGAGACAGAACTTGGAATAGTCAGTTCTAAATGGGGTGCCTCCATCAGTTCCCTCCCCTCAAGTCTCAGAGAATCCTGTGGGAGATGAGGCAGAAAGATTTTAAAAGCCAGGGAGACAGCGGACACAGAAGAAACTCGGCCTTCTAAACACAGCAGGACCAAAGCACACAAGATCTCATGGGGACTGTGGCAGCATGCACAGGGCCTTCACAGGTCTGGGCCCAATGGGATCCCTGCACCGAGAGGCGAATTGGATATGGGTTCACCTCCCTAACCCAGCTATCTCCAATCGATAGCCTCTCACAAATGAATTATTGGTTTTCTTCACAACGCCAACCTAGGTATACAAACCACTATTGAAGCCATACCTCATGGTCACCAGTGGATGGCCAACACAAAACAAACTCAATGACATTTTTTGGAGGTTCTTTGTCTCATAATGCTTTGTCGGGACTTTTTTTCTCCCCCTTACAAGTCTTTTGTGTATATATTATGATTTCTGGTTTTGTGTTTTTTTATGGAATTTCTGTGTGTGTCTCTTGGGCTTTTAATTGGTTCTTTTTCTTCTGTTTCTTTGTTTTGTCCTATTCTGGTTTGTTTCTACTGTATCTAACTATTATTACTATCACTATTATTATTTAGATACTTGTTTATGTCCTAGTGAGAGGGAGAATGAGCAGGTGTGGATTTAGGTAGGTGGAGAGGTGGGGGTATTTGGGAGAAGTTGAGGGAGGTTGAGGGAGGGAAGGCCATACACTACATTAGACTATTATATTTATATTATATTTTCAATAAAAAACAAAGCAGAAGAAACCTGTATTCTTAAACATTTGTATAACTCATCTCTCTTGAGAAATATGCTTTATTTCAACGTCAGCAGATACCAGCACGCAGTCAGGAGCCAGTGTCTAAATGACAATGGCTGTCTCGCAATTTGATTTGAAAAGACGGATAGAGATAGAGTGGCAATTTGAACGGACAAAACCATTCAATTGTGAAGTGTTCCCAATTCCTAAGGTCATATTTCACAGGGTGGTAACAACATAGCTCAATTAATGAACATGGTGCTTTTATTTCCAATTTATAATGAAGGGCTCTGAGGGCTTGCTTCTTTCAGGGTTGCTCAAGACCATACAGCACTGGCCCACTTGGACTTGTGGACTCCTACCAGAGACCTTCATTCATTTTGTTTATATGGCCAGGTCTGGGCTTACTGCTGAAGGTGAAGCAGAATTTTACAGTTGTGATAATTTTATTATACTGGGAACTTCTGAAAACTTTATGCTCAAAGGCATGACCACGATATAAATGGGCAGTCTGGCTTCCCACCCTCTCCTATACCTGTTAGCTCTGTATTAGAACCAAGCAATCATTCAGCATCTTTTTAAAAGAAACCCCAGGTTATGCAAAGAAAAATACCAGCTTTCTACTCAGTTGTTCTTTTGGTGGATTAAATCAAAGTGTCCTCATAGACTTAGGACTTCAGACACATAGGATTCCAAAAGTTACTGGCAGACAAAGAAAACTGCAAAACCGTCATAACTCCATTTCAGGGTTGGTGCTTCTTGCATAAATCTCACTGGGAAGGCTTTGCTGAGAGTTAGCAAATAATAATTCAATCATTTAAAAGAAGTGCCATTTAAAACTGTTCATTATTCCTCTATGACAATCTAACAGAGAAAATAATGTTTTTTTTTTTTTTTAGCAGCAATCATGCTATAGATCTTTCTGGAATAGTGACTCTCTGTAGTCACTTGTAAATTCAGCTGGACTCGAGAGTGACACCCTGCATACATTGAACCATTATTTCTACTGTCTCCGGAAGTTCTGTGAATAATGGGGTCCGAGAAAATGCTGTTTGACTTGAACAAAAGCAGCTTGCCATTCTGTAAAGCTATTGGTATTGAGGGCATAGTAGATTTACTGTTCCTATTTGAGGTTAAATAAAACCCACATTCTATTTCATGTATCAAAATAAATCATCATTAAAAAAACAAACGTAAATAATAGGTGATAGATCCCTAAAACGTAACAGTTTTAAAATAAAAATGCTAGGTTAACATATCTGGATACAACTGTCTTCGTTTGTGCTGAATTCTAGAAGATGGTAAAAACCACAAGTAATTCATCATGGAAAATGAAAGGATTAGCCGACATCTGAGCTGGTAACTAAGAAGAGGGCCAAAGACAGTAAGGAGAAAAATCATACCACGGGAACACAGAGATTTTCCAGCGATCTATAATCTAAGATGACACCTCCTTCAGGAGGTTCCAAAAGAGAAGCAGGCCAAAGGAACAGACTGTGGTTGGGGGTAGTTGTCATGAGCACCAGGCAGCCCTGATCCTGCAGCCAAGAGCGCAATGTGATGGAAACGCAGGCATAGTGAATTCCTCCAAAACCTTCCAGCTGCTGAGGGGCCGAGAGGTGATCTTTCTATGAAATGGGCCCAGTAACTGATGGCATTTCTACCTAGAATCTGATGGGTCTAACTGAGTACGGTCTGTAGGCTTGCATACGGTCACCTAAGAAAATCTCAGCTTGCAGATGTTCCCTAGGAAGAAAGACCATGCGATTTGGCGCAAGGAAAACTATCCTCCCAGACAAACACATGCTTCGTTCGCTTGTGTTCAGAGTCCACCTTGAAACTTGGGAGTTAAGCAAGCTTTTACCTCAGACAATTAAACAAACATTCTATGTGTAGATTCAATACTTCTCCCTAAGGAGGCTGGCGTTTGCTCCTACCTTAAAAAATGAATTTAAATATTTACTATATTAGCTCTTTCAGTTTTATAAAAATACACTTATTTTCCAGCCCATAGCAAAATGTTTTTTAGAGAACTTAGATAAGAGAAGTTTTATTTTTGTGAGTTGCTTACGTGTAGATAATTTCCAGATTGTTCCAATCAAACGACTTCTTGGTTGAATATTAATGTTTCATTTTTACCCAATAGATAGTAGGGATCGTCTTCCTTCGGTAAGGCAAATATCAGACATATGCTGTATTTGTTTATTATACAATTGGGATTCCAAGATGTACCGTCTTCTGCTTCTGCCTTTGAAGGAAACAAATCCATGCATTTACCAACTCGCTCATTTGATAAATACTCATTGGACATGACAGGCCTGGCAGAGCACAATGGGAACGCTGCAAAGTCAACAAAGGCTCCTTAGGGTACGGTGGCTTTAAAGGGTGCATTAGAATTCTATAGGCACAACAGACGAATGAGGGGGACTCTCGGGGGTGCCGGGGAGAAAGGGCTGTATTAGGAGCGCTGGTGAAGAATATGGGGAAGCCTTCTAGCAAGGCTTCGTCTTTCATGCATACCTATCATATGCAGGTAACGGGCAGGGGGCAGGGGTGTTCTCCCAGAGGGAAGCTGGTGGAAAGGGGGTGGTTAGTCCGCGCATGCTGTGAGTCTGGACTTGCAGACGGCTGAGAGAGAGGCAGAGGACGTTTTCACCCCGTACCATGACACAGTGAGCCTTGTGCTGTGGGGTCAGGACTATCATTTCTGTGGGGGGCGGGAGTCCATGACAGACCTCCATGCTGAGGAAGACTCTGCTCCAGCAAGGGCAGTGAGGACGTGGAGGGAGCCAAGTCAACAAGTACTTTTGACATAGAATAATTAGAGACTGGAGACCTGCGTGTGGCAAGTGGCTAATTGCTGCCAGCCGCGGAAAATGACCCTCCAGCCCGGGAACCAGAACAGGATGCGACAGAAATGTACTTAAATGGCCTTGTTATTTTGGAAATGTGTGTAAATATGTTTACTCGATTCGTCCAAAAATATCCTAAAACTTTTAAAGATGTAAACACACCATGAATATTTGTTTGCTTAAATTTAAATTTTTCTTGCCAAGGAATCTAACTAAAAGCAGACATAATAAAAAGCGGTGAAGGTGTATCATGGGGAAAGGCACAGACAGGGCTGTCTAATTTCTTAGCTAAGCCATGGATGAATGCAGAGTTATACTCAATTGCCACTTTTCCCCAACGACTTCATCCACTTGGAAGTAGATTGCAAGGTAGAATAAACATTCCCGAGCACACAAAGATGGGTTGATGGTCACACTGCAGCAAAGGACAATGAAGTACACCAGCAGCTCGAGGCAGTGAGGCAACAGCCAGGAAGACGACTTTGGGGTCGGCACTTCAAGAATCCCTTGTACCTTATGTTGGAAGAAGGCACAATGGAAGGGGTACCATGAAATTCCTTATCTGACAAGTTAGTCAGACAGTCTATAATACAAAATAGTATTCTTCTAGTGCATGCTGAGGGGACAAGCCAAGGCTGTGGGCCCTTCCAGCCAGACCCCTCCTTAATCAGGAGGTTTATTTAGCATGTTTCACTGGATGTCAACAGTTTCGCTTGGAGAGGCAGTAATAAACACAGTGGATATCAAAACGGCCACTGTGCAGGGAGCACATGCACTGCAGTGTGCTAAGTGCCTCTTTCGGGGGGGCGGGGCTTAGCATGGCTAGTGAGCTCAGTACTTCTTTCAGCATTCTGTCCTAAGGGAATGGGCTTTAGAGTCTGCAGCTAAGGAGCCATGGTACCCCTGGATTTCAATTTATTGTGTTCTGTAAATGAAGAGACTAAACACTGTTTGGGACCACAGTCAGGTTCTTAACCCCCCAAGCCTGGACGTTTCTATGCCTATAAAAGGGGGTAACATCTGGATTACTTCCAAAGTGGAGGGAACCCCCATGGAAATAGAGGCATCGTGATTCTGCGCACCTGGAAGAGTGCAGTCAGTGTGCCCAGGTCCTGAGGCGAGTCGGATAGCCTTTACTAGGTTCCTTCCTCCATGTGCCTGTCTCCTCATTTGCAAAATGTTGATAATAACTATAGCCTCCTGATTTGTTTATTAGTAGGATTAAGTAAGTTTATATGAGCAAATAGCTTGAAATAGTGCCAGGCACAAAGATTGCATTGTATGTTTGCTATATAAAGCCGAGCCCAGTGTTTTGTCTCTATCACATGATAACAAAGACCGGCATTTTTCAGCCAGAGGAGTAAGTAATATGATGACCATCATTTCTGAGTTTACATTTCCACACAATCTACAGCTCTGTGCAGACCCATCCAGCAAGACATGTGTTCTGTTTTCTTCCCGCCACACTGTCCGCGGCACTATCCTTGTCTCCCTCCCACGAAATCACGCTGATTAGCAGGCAATTTCATGAAGATTGGGTGAAATGAAAGAATGAGGCTTGGAGATGCACTTCCACATCCGTCATCTGGGGCAAACTTTCCTTCCTGGAATGCTTTAGAAGGTATATATGCTGTTGCTCTGTCTGCACTTGGAGAAAAATCTCTTAGCAATTTCAGTGATTGAGGCACAGCTTCTAAGCATCGTCCTAGAGGAGATAAGCATCTAGTCAACGTGGGCATCTTCAAGGAAAATTTTAATTGCACACTTTTGTGTTTTCCTTCTTTTGTCCTTGAGTAAGAGCCAAATATGAGCCGCTTTTGGTTCCCATACAGTTTCAACTTTCTCTGCAAGCTTCAGCGTCCTTAAGGACCCAGACACTGAAATGGACCTGTGGCGTTGATTTTGGTTATATGTAGAGTATAAAAAACTTAACCACACAGCATCAGAAAGGCAAACATGTTTCCTCTCATTTTTTAGATGTTATACTTTCTATAGATACAATTGTGAATGTATAGGATAAGACACAAAGGTAGAAGTGAAATTGCACATGGTTACAAAGGGGACCAATGGGAGGGGTTTGGGGGAGTATATGCTCAATGTACCTTATATATTAAAATGCCCTTATAAAACAAGGTACCATATGCAATGAATGCATGACAGCTAAAATACTCAGCAACAGAAAGAGAAAAACGGAGTAGGGCCAGAACTAAGGGAGCTGTGTGCCACTCAGCAGCATCTCCCAGGGCCCAGCTCTTCTCATGCTTTAGTGGTCCTTTCCAGCACAGATCAGCCATTCATCGAATTAGGAACTTGAGGGGTAGAGGCTGCACTGTTAAAAAACATCATATGTAAGAACCAGATACGCCTCTGCATTTGTAGGAACTATTGTTTTAAGGATATTTGAATATTGCACAAGAGAAAACAGAGAGCCAGCCAACTCCCTAATGCAAAACTTCTTACCCTGAGCAGCACAGGAGGCCCTCCGAGAAAACTGAAACCGGCACTACCACGTGAGCCAACAACCCCTGGGTATCTGCCCAAAAGAATAGTGCTCAAAGAGACCCGGTAAGACGCTAAAATGTATGTGTTTTGATCCCAATTAAAAAGTTAACATAATCAAGTTCTTAATCTCGGCCTGTGCCCACCATGGCTGTAACACATCTGTCAGCAGTTGGGGGGGGGGGCAGGACGCAGTGCTGGCTTCGCAGGCCTCCCGCCTGTGTTGTGGTTACTCCATTCTGCCATGGCATTGGAAATCAGCTGTAGACAGTGAGGACCACTGTAGTAATATGGGCGCCGGGCTGCGTTCCCAGCACCCTGGCCGCCTGCTCAGCTAGCTTTTGCCCCGAAATAACAACACACAAACTGTATTCATTTAAACACTGCTTGGCCCATTCTCTTCTAGGCTAATTCTCACATATTAATTTAGCCCATTTCTAATCATCTGTGTGTAGCACCCCAAGGTGCGCTTACCAGGAAGATTCTAGCCTATGTCCATCCTGGGTCGGAGCTTCATCCCGGGAGCAGGGCATGGCGTCTCTCTCAGGCGTCTGCTCCCGAGAGGAGAGCTGTCGAGACTGAGCTCACTTCCTCTTCCTCCCAGCGTTCTGTTCTGTTTACTCCTCCCACCTATCCTCTAACCAATAAAATGGGCCAAGGCAGTTCCTTTATTAGCCAATGACCTTCCTCCATCAGACCTCACGGAGCGAAGGTGTGTGTCAACAACAGCCGCTCCCAGTGTTACCTCAACTGTAGGTGGCTGGGCTGTGGTCACAGGTTGCTGACCCTTGCAGAAGAAACACTATCTGTATGTGATGAGTTTTCTCAGCTTATAAACACCAAAGACTCCGATGGCCAAGAATTAGGAGAGAGATCTTGTGATTTTTTTTTTCTCCAGCATCTATGATTAAAAGCCTCAGCAACAGAGGTGATCGGGACTCAACAGGATGAGACTGTCCTTGAGGTGCAAGGCAAATACTACAAAGTGAGTGGCTGCTCCTCCCTGTGGCTATAGTCCTCACAGACGAGAGTCCACAGCCTTAGGACTTAGAGGAAAACAGTGTTACAGAGGGAGGAAGCCTGGTGATTGCACTGAGTAGATGCAAAATCAGACTTAGACCCAAGTGTCCGCACATGGTGCAAGCAGTGCTGGGAACAGGAGCTTGACTCCGACAGAGGCTCCACCCTCTATCCATCCCCTCCCCCAATATTTAGTCAGGAGAAGCAGCTGTGGTGCAGCTACCAGCTCTGCCAGAGTTATCTCTCCGGGCGTTAGTCTAAACAGTGCAGCCCTCAAGCAGATTTTTGGTATTTACCAAGTTCTGCCGGAGAAAAATCAATAAAGACACGCAAAGGCCCTAAGGCCTCATCTCATGAAAGCCAGAGTTGCAAGCAAGGCTATAATTATTAGTTCCCTTCCAAGTTGTGCCATGTGAAAATGGCAGGCTTTTCCTGTGGCATTTTGGCAGCACGGCGCAAAATGCTTGGGGACCACAAATAACAAGTGCTCCAGTTAAACATCCAAAGCCAAACAAACACAGGCACATACGGAAAACCAGCCAATAAACAGCAACAGCTAGGAAACAGATACATTTGAAAGAGTATTAACTTTATAAAAGGAATTTTCACCTCACCTCATAAAAGGGTTCAACCCATATCCAGAATTCTAGAATGAGCAAAGCCAGAAGAGACAATGGAGCCAGTTCCCTTCCTCTTTTTATACCAGAACTAAGAAAAGCCCAGGAGGGTTAAATTCTACTTAGATACTTAACTTTGTCCTATGGTACAGATCAAACAAAATATGTATTCGCTCAACTCAGATTGTTGGTCCCAGACCCAGTCAGGCACTGAATCGAAGCAGGAACCAGTTTAACCCAGAGAGCAGTAATGCAAGGTGTAAACTGAAGGTCTCTAGCACAGGGCAGGGAGGGGGTGGCAATCCTGTAATACTAAGAGGCTTCAACTCCCCTGGGAACTGCCCTCAATTGCTAAAAGAGTCTGACCTCTGGCAAGAACCAATGATTTCAGCAGTAATTAATAAAACTGTCAAATTAATTAACCCAAGTCTTTGTTCACAGGAGAAAAAAAAAAACATCTATTATCAATATCATTCTTTACTAGTCGTTGATCAAACTCTTCGACTCAAACCTTCACCACTAGGACACAAGGTCATCACTGACCGATGGCTCTCCCTAGTTAGATTGCCAATGTTTGTTAATAAGCCGTACTGTACTGTGTTGTTTGATGATATGATTAGGATCAACGGGGCCCTACAACCTAATGGTGTTTCTAACGGAGGCGGACAGGCCTATGAATCCCGGTGTATATCACTTAGAGTTCCTAGAATCCCTTTTAGACATCCTTTTGAATTACTGTGATCAAACACTAGACAAATGCTGTAGGATTTCATTAAACTATTTTGTAAATGGCTCTGCTTATAACCCTGGTTCCCATGCCCTTGTCTTTAAAGGCAGAGTCCTACAAATGCCACGGCTACATTTCCATACTATCTCTTTAGAGGCTTCAGAGCTAGTGTCTTACACCCAGCACAGCTTTTATTCCATTTAGAATAATTACCCTCCGTCCCATTTCTGACTTTCAAGAAAAACAAGACACTTAATTGACCACAGGAGCTCTCAAGGGCACAGGCTTCAGAGGTTCTGCTGGGGCTCCCAACTTCAGCTGATGTAATCGACACTGAGAAGCTGACTTCTATTTTTAAATTATACCCTTTTATTCGGCCTTCAAAGGGCACATATATCACACATTAACTTTGCTCATAAAATACCTCGTGGTACCAGGGTGAATCATGCTGTCACAGGAGGGGCCTCCGACTGCACATAGACAACCAGCCCCGCCCATGAAATCCGCCCCTCAGTCCTACACTGGAGCCTGCAGCGGGGCTCCCGGGGCCTCCCTCTCCAGGTATCTCCTTCCTCCCAATCATTTTGACAAGGAGCAGATGACTAGCAAGGTTCTTCCAGAAGGCTAGGATCAAGATTTCCTCTCTTTAGCTCCCCACGCAAACACTTACTAAAGACTCCTAATGCTGATATGGAGAGCTGTCCGCAGCCTCTGTGCTGCAAAGGGTGCCAGATCATTTGCTTTGTTTAATTTAAAATTTTCATTCACCATGTCTGTCTCCCTCACTATGACTGCGCTATTTGAAAAGTTTCCTGACATTTGGGAAATGCTGGAAAAAGAGAGAAAGTCTTGGCCGGAGGCGAAAATTCACTTCCAATTTGACATCTATTTATGTTTATTCTGCTTATTTCTAAAAATAATAAACAGTTTTGTAATTAGAGCGACGATCTGCTGAGTCTGCCAGAGGTCAGAACAGTGTGTTTCTCCCTGGCCTCCATCCCTGAGACCCAGTCATACCATGTTTCTTCTGGTTTGTACTCTTGTGCCCCCTGTTCTAGCATGAAATCTGCCTGAGCTGGTGGGATCACAAAGTTTGCTACGCCCAACCCCTTCTCAACAATCTTCTAGCTGCTCCTTATAGATGCCCCTTCTTTTCTACCCTGCTTCCCTCTGCTGCCCCATTGCGTAGGTACCTCAGTCTCTACAAATAACCTCTCGTGGGCCCTGGATCCAGATGCTATGTTGCTTCTACCTTGGACCTTTGTCCAAGTTGACCCTTCAGTTAGAAACTCTGTTCCGTTGTCTCCCACTCCCCCCATCTAGATCCCTCCTATTTGTCTTGGGTTTTTAATGTTTCTATGACAATATACTCTGACGAAAACAACCTCAGACAACCACTTGGTAAACTGCTTTGGATTTACTTCTTTTATGCTCAGCTGACTGCATGAGACAGGACTTACTGCTATGTTGTCTTCTGTGTTAACTGCCATGTAACGGGGCTTCAGTATCATTTGTTGAATAAGCCATCATCAATGAATCAATGCATTCTAAAAAATTCCACCTAGGGGGCCATAACCTTGAGGTTAAAAATCACAACGTTTCCTCCTCCAGAACATATGAATTCAGCCAAACTTCAAGTCCAGGCTTTCCCGGCTGAAATGTGGGGAGGGGATGACACTGAGAGAGGGGACCCTTGAGGTCACACCTCGAGCCCAGCTGGGTCACTGTCCCAAAGATCTTTGTAGCACCCAGTAGCACACTCCTGAGAGATAAACAGACACTCCGTTTAAGGCAGACTCCCTCTGGGACCAAGACTCTTAAGCTTACACATAGTGAATTATAAATACGTTGTGCAGAACAGAGAACTTGACACGCTAGAGAGTTAGCAGCAAGCCACACCTCGGTGCTCCTACTTCTCACCTGAACCATCAATCACATATATCAATTTCCAAAGCACCGGCAGTCACCTGCACGAGAGGGAATGCTGAGTGATCTGAGGAGAGGTGACTCTGGCACCTCGGACTCTGCTTAGAATCCGGCCACTTGACATATAAGTGCTAACCAGGGCCAGGCGATGACCCAGGGGTTAGGCTCCAGAGAGAACCAAGTGTTCCCCTGTCCTCGTGGAGGGTGCAGTCTAATTAAATACACTTTTGAAGATAGTCTTTCTCAAAAAATACTCTTTTTCCCAATCCAAGTCCACCACATCCAGCTATCAAATTGAATCCAGCACACAGAGGATTAAGGCACAGCTTCAGCAACTACTGCAAGGCAAAGGATTAAAAAAAAAAAAAAAAAAAAACCCAAAAAACCCAAATCACCCATATTTTCCAAAATCAAGATTGATGGCATTAGACGATGGGAAATGTTTCAATGTTCAAACCAAATGACGAAGGACTTGGTTTGTGTTTCACCATTCCACAGCTAGCAACCAACCCTACCAAACAAACCAAATAAACACAAATCCACATAACTGTCTCCTGCCTTCCCGAGGAACTGTTTACTTGCATTATCTGTCATGCTGGAGGCACCCCAGAACTGTTCCCTGAGTGGAAGGGTCACAGGCAAGGTGTCGCTATGAAAGTGCCTTTGCCCTTTCAGTTATATCGGTTGATTTTCTTTTCTTTGTCTCTGAGTGGGCAAACTGTATATATTTTCGAGGGTTCGGGCTTCTATTTCCTTGCCTGTACCTTAGGTGAGTTACCTACCATGGTTGTTACCCTTCTCATCCTCAAAAGAAAAAGTGTGTGTCGCTAACAGCAAGCATTAAGGTGACACTAAATCAAACAGTGTAGGCAGTGTGCCCTGGAGGCAGCTTTGGTTTTCTCTCATTCTTTCTTTTTCTCTACCCATTCCACCCCATTCTCCTCAATCCCCATACAAAATACGAATGACAAAAGAAAGGGCTGGCCTGATTTCAAAGTCAGCAGCAACTTTGCAGACCAGTCTGGGCTCACCGGCATCTCCTTGCCAAACCATAAACATTTAATTATTTACTACCATAAGCCTGATTTTCCTCTTTCAGAAGATGAATGAGTTCTACATCTACCACACTGATGAAAGACTTTTGGTCCACCATGCCTGGGACATTGGCCTGCCTATTGACAAGGCAGATGCTGACATGCAAAAGACCAGAGAGAAATGATGCTGGCTCTCACCACAGGGAGGGAGTCTGGATTGCAAATGGAGAGAAAGTTTAACTATGAAAAGAACTTGTCATCTAAGATGTAGGGCAAGACGTGGGGACCACTGCATGAGCACTTGAAGCTCTTCCCAACTCTCCATTCCCACACTTCTTAACATCCAACATGGTTACCAGCCAGGATTCCAGACTCGTAGTTCCAAAGTGATGTCCCTAAATAGGAATCTAAGCCTTTTAAGCAATATTTCTCATTATCAATGGATCGGTTGAAATGACTAAGGAGTTGACACAATATTATGCCAAGTGTAACATTTGGCAGATTTTTTTTCCTTTTACACCCTAAAACACACCCAGTCGCCCAGACAAAGAACTACCAATATTGTATACAACAAAAATCATTCCACATTCTCATTAAATACTAGTGTTCGACTGCCACCCAGTGGTAGGATGTGTTCCTGTGTGACAAAAGGCTCCAAATGGCTATGCACCTAACACAATGTGGGTTTTAGAAAAAGGAACTAAAGATTATCCCTCGGTTGCTCATCAGTTATTCCAGGGGAATTTAAGAGAATATTCATCTCTTCAGCTCTTATTTTCCTCAGAGAAATTTCTGAAGAGCTCGATAGCAGGGAAGGCTAGGGCATTCTCGCAAATCATACAACTAGACCTCAGTGTCTCTGGAGAGATCACAAAAGGATTGTTTTTATTTTTACATACTTCAACATGAATTAGCAATTAAAAAGACTTGCCAAACAGTCTATTCTCACCTTCTAGATCTGTTTGAGCTATCCTGGATTTCCAGTTACGCATGAGGAGGCATTTACAAGTGACAACCTTATAAAATGTGCGCATTATATGAAAATCTGACTTCAATTAAAACCAGCTACTAAATCCCAGCAATTTCCAGCTGTCTCTTCTCTTCTCCTTAGAGAATTATATATCACATTAATTGGTATTCTGTCACATTAAAAAAATGCCAGCAATGATTAATTGCATCCTTGGTGTGTTTGAGTTATGTCTTCCTCACCAGAGGGATTCAAATCACACTTGGTTGCCTTCTAGCAGGTGCCCCTTTTGACAACCTTCAGAGAACGTCCTACCTTCCTGAACTTCTCCATTTGCTTGTAGAGGTCTGGGTCAAGTTCCTGGGACACATCCTTCATCCACAACAAGGCCCCTCTATATTCAATCCGGCACTGCTCCATGCGGTTCACGGTCAGCCAGGTATCAGAGATGGCCCGATGTCTAAAAGTCTCCACTTCTTGGTGGAATCGACACAAAGGGTTCCGCAGAGCCAACCTGCACAGGAGGGCACAACTACTGTCATGAAATGAAAACCAGCAGTAATTCCAATCCCTGATGTGTTCTGCATCCATCACAGATCCAGGAACCTAAAACACTGTCTAGAACACAGTTGCTTCATCAAGACATGGCAGACATTAATTAAAATGTGTATGAATTTGGGAATCACCCAGACATTGCTCACATTCTGATCCTTTTGTTCTTAGTGAGCTGGACTGCTGGCAAGTACTGTTTGTGTTGCTGGGTGGCTCCAGGCCTGTACAGTCTTTAAGGTTGAAACCAATCCTAGATTAATGAAGGGCAATGAAGGCCTGGCCATTCCTATTTCCATTCCTGGTTCTTCCCTGCCTCTTCTGTTCCTGAAGTTTGGACCCTATGAGAAGAGATGGGGCAGGCATGACTAGGGTGTCCTTGACATGGTCATTTTGATCAATCCCCACAGGCCAGATCACCTGCAGTTTGCTCTAATAGAAACAGAGCTGACCCACAGACCAAAGCACTTTTAAGTGATTTGGGGAAGAAGAGCACAGTTAATAAGGTCAGTTGTGTATCAGTGCATTCAGATAGGCTATATGGTTCAATCCTCGTAAAAATAAAATACAAAGCTAGTTATGGTAGTAGGACGCAGGTTTAATCCCAGCAGAAAACAGAAGTTCAAGATTAGTCTCAGCAGACCTGGGCTACCTGAGATCCTGGCTTCAAAGAAAGAGAGACCGAAAGAAAGAGGGAAGGATAGAGAAAAGAAATGAAGGGAAGGAGGGGGGAGGGAAGAAAAGAGGGATGGAGCGAGGGCCAGAGCTTCAGCTCAGTGGTACACACCTCCTAGCATTAGCAAAGGCCTGGGTTCGATCTCAAGCACTGCAGTAAACAAACAAAGATCACACCAGAAATGAAGGTACACTGTACAGTGTAAAATTACTATAAGAGTAAGCCATAAAAAACTGTTATTTCTTCATTAAAAAAGGAAGGCATATCCTAACTTAAGGTAAAATATTTGGGGTACAAAATGCTTCCTCTTCCATATTCAAAGCCAAATAATCAATGTCAGATGAATCAAACCTTGAAAACATTTTCTTCCTTTTGTCAAAGGCTTATTTTTCTTTTTAGTTATCCACGTGTGCATCTGTATAGGCGCCCTCGGAGGCTAGAGATGTCAGACCTCTCAAGCTGTGGGCCACCCGTGTGGTGCTGAGGCTCAAACAAGGCTTCTGCAGGAGCAACATACACTTTTAGCCACGGAGACCCCTCTCCAGCCACGCAAAACATTCTTTATGAAGTTTCAGGGCATAGGTGCAGAAACTTCAACATAAGACGAACATTTAAGGTTCCATTTGCATGCCAAGTTACTCAGCCAAATGGGATGATGATGCTGGTGTTCTGAAAACAGCTCCCGGCATCCATCAGAGTCTACAATGCCTCATGTATGTAGCCCTCTGAAATGATAAATCTGGAATATACTTTAAGAAGAAAAATCTCTTTTGCTATCTTCTCCATGTTTCCTTTTGTCTGTATGTATTATTTAAGTGTTGAACAAATCTGTGATAGCAGCTGGTCCATGCTAGCCTACCTTGATATCTGGAGAGATGGCTCAGAGGTTAAGAACAATGGATGCTCTTCCAGAGGTCCTGGGTTCAATTCCCAGCAACCACATAGTGGCTCACAACCATCTATAATGAAATCTGGTGCCCTCTTCTGGTGTGCAGGCATGCATGTAAGCAGACTACTGTATACACAATAAATAAATAAATCTAAAAAACAGAAGTCTTCTCAAAAACTTATGCCACTGTGCCATGAGGTAAGCTTGTGTTTTATACTCGTTTAAATTTACTACTTGCCTTTCATCCATCAGAAAGTGTAGCAGAAGCAAAGGCCTAACAAGTCACTGGTGTGCAGGTTTATAACACGGAGGACTTTTATCTGAAGACATAAACAGTCCTCAGATGGCTGCCTGAGGACGCTGCTCACTTTCTTACTCTCTTTCTCTTCCTTTAGATTTCGTTTATTTCCCCACATTTGCTGAAAATGAGTATTCTGAATAAAGTACTCTCATTCCTTGGAATGATGAAGATTATAGAGATATCTTTAAAGTTAGAACAACATGATGTTAGAAACTAAAAAGGCACACTAAACACCCTCATCAACATTCATCCCTGCCAGGATGCCATAAACCAGTGGTTCTCAACCTGGGTGGTCTCAACCTACCAATATTCCTGCATATCAGATATTTATATTATGATTCATAACAGTGGCAAGATTATAGTTGTGAAGTAGCAGTGAAAATAATTTTATGGTTTGGGGTCACCAGAACATGGGGAACTCTAGAAAAGGTTGAGAACGACGGCCAAAAGCTGATCCATATACATCAGAGTGGTGAAAATCCACTCATTGGAGTATAAGAACATGAATTTACACCAAGAAAAAAATATCATTCTTACTAACTGAAAATATCATCCTTCATGTTGGGTAAAGGGACCACTCCTCCATTGCTGGTGGGAGCACAAATTGGTACAATCACTTTGGAAATCAGTATGTTGATTTCTCAGAAAATTAGAAAACAACCTTCCTTAAGACCCCAAAGGATGCTCAATTGTACCACAAGGATGTGTGCTCAACTATGTTTATAGAAGCATTATTTGTCATAGCCAGAACCTGGAAACAACCTAAATGCTCTTGACTGAAAAATGGATAAAAAAAGATTTGGTACATTTACACAACGGAGTACTCACTCCACAGCAGAAAAAAATAATGACATCTTGAAATTTGCAAATGGGTGGAGCTAGAAAACATCATATTGAGTGAGGTAACCCAGACTCAGAAAGACAAATATCATATGTACTCACTCATAAGTGGCTTTTAGACATAAAGCAAAAAAAGAAAAAAGAAAAAAAACAGCCTACAATTCACAATCCCAGAGAACCTAGACAACAAAGAGGACTCTAAGAGAGACATACATGGATCCACTCTACATGGGAAGCAGAAAAAGACAAGATGTCCTGAATAAATTGGGAGCATGGGGATCATAGGAGATGGTAGAAGGGGAGGGGAGAGAAAAAGAGGGGAGTAGAGAAAAAATATAGCTCAATAAAAACAATAAAAAATCATTAAATAATTTAAAAAATGCAAGACTGGCCAACCCTTTCATTTATGCAAATCTACCCAGTGGAAATAATTAATAAAATAACTAAAGGGCTACTTTAAAATATTTATCCTTTAGTAGGTAATGGTAAAAAATAAAGAGAGAGCCTGGATAAGAGTGGTTAACAGTAAGTACTGTTCTTGCAGAAGACCCAAGTTCTGCTTCTAGTGCCCAGGGTGGGCAGCTTAGAACTGCCTGTAACTCCAGCTCCCAGGTATCAGACTTCTGTGGGCACCCATATACAATGTGGATGCACGCACACACACACACACACACACACACACACACACACACACACACACACTCTAACAAACCAATATCCTTAAAAAGAAGAATGCAACAGAGGGTTCAAGTGTATCAGAATATGCCCAGAAATCCTGTGGAGTTGCTTTCTGTTTGTTTTAATTTTGCATTTTTGTTTCTGTTTTTAAAGATGTAAACATTGAAATATAAAAAATTACCATTATTAAATTAAATATCAATTTACTAAATTATCAGCATACACTATAACATACAAAAACTATCTGTTATGGTGCTGTTTATGCTAAAAAAACATATTCTGTGGGCTGAAAATTTGTGTTAACCATTAAGATTATGTAGAGCTCTTGCAGAGGACCCAAGTTTACTTTTCAGGACCCATGTCAGATGGCTTACAACTGCCTGTAACTCTAGCTACAGGGGACCTGAACCCTGTACTGGCTTCTACAACCATCTGCACTCATGGGCACACACAATTAAAATAAATCTTCAGAAACATTCTTGCATACTCTAAATCGTGTTCACTCAACTAAGAATTCAAGCGCATAAGAATTTCATATAGTCGATCTGCTTCCTTTACACTTAGGAGAACTAGGTGGGATATCATGTGACCCCTGAGCAGCTGGGAAAGTGAAGCCACTGTGTGAGAGGCCACCTTCCAAATTGCAGAGCTGGTTGCACTCATTAAATTAGTGTAGACTGCAGTTTGCTAGTCTACGGTAGATACTTTCCAGTATCATTTCCATCATTTCGTTGATTGCTTTCACTGGTGTGTGTGTGTGTGTGTGTGTGTGTGTGTGTGTGTGTGAGAGAGAGAGAGAGAGAGAGAGAGAGAGAGAGAGAGAGAGAGTTAAGATACATTAACTTAAGATGCTGTATTTGTACGTTGTGGGATCATTTTGGTCTATAATCATCCAGACTGCAACCAAATAGCATAGGGTAGAATAATTGACAGTGTGATTAATAACAGGAACTTTCAAGGTGGTCTGGATTTGGATACTTCTTTTCATGAGCAGGCATTAATTTTTGTACATGGGCACACCTTTTTCCCCTCTGAAATCCAGTGTTACTTCATGCTTAACAGAAGAGCATTTACTCTGATTTTCTAGGAATCAATTATCCTTGTAAGACTGGTCAAGGCTATATACACAAAAGAATTACCTAGTAAGGGGTTATAATTTGCCAGTTTCAGAATTTCTCTCCTTTTGATTTGTCTGTCTTAAGTATTAAATGTGCAATCTAAGATTTAAAATACTTTTAAAAAACTTAAACTGTGTAGAGAACTGGTGGAAAGGGCTCCATTCATTTCTGACCACTGCTTACAAGCCGGGGTCCAAATGTCATTAGCAAGAACCACAATGTCCAATAGTGGGGTCACTGAAAAGCCTATAGATACTGCTGGTACCTTTTCTAGCTCCATCTTTTTTGGGTTTCCATAGGGACGCTCATGGGACTTGTCAATCATTGATCTACTCTTGGACCACAGAGAGGGAAAACAGGGTAAATAGGGATGGGGAGGAAGGTGGGGCAACTTGAGTAAGAGGATTTTTGAACCTTAAATAATCTTGGAAGGCACCTTTAGGGATAATTCTGCATGATATTAATGGCAACATTTTCTGGGGCTTGTTAGTGAGTAGTGTGTCTCTGGCACAAAGAGCAGTTTGTGTGGTACAAAGCTCAGGGTGGTTTAACATCGTCCATAAACATCGGTCACGGGTGTATTTTGAAATCCAACCGTTCTGTCACAATTTCCTCTGTACTGGAGACCGTCAAACTTTCATGCACACCAGGATCAATTGTAGATCTGGTTGTGATGTAGAGTTGGAGTTGGTAGGCAGTGGGGACTCGATTCTGCTTCTAACAGTCATACAGGGGCTGCTGCTGACCATGGACCTGAGGAGTGTGGTCCAGGGCATCCTGATAACCCCTTTGCCATGAATTAGCCCACAGAGGCAGAGAGGGAGCCTTCCAAGTCAGTCTCATTAGGCTCTTGCTTTAATCAAATGCTGAGAGGGGACCAGACTGATTGTTATGAACTACTTGAAGGTCAAACACTCACAATGATTGGCATATATACTGCCTCCCACGGAGCATTGGACAAAACAGATTAAATAGCAAGGAGGAAAACCGATCTTACACGCTATCTAACTAAAGGGAGGTGGAAGCCAGCTAAGTATAGAATGTTACTCCTCAGGCTTAGGCTAAAGTGTTTTAGACGGCATGATTTCCCCTTATGAAGAAGTGGGTCCCAGATTCTCTTTGGATCCCCTAAAGCACAGCCCCAAAGAAGGTCACACACCTTTGCTGGGAGGAAAAGCAGAGGGCCTTGCCTGTGGCTTGCATCATTTTTCCTGCTCTGGTTTTATCTTGGAAGCCTTGGGATCGGAGAAATTTTCCCAGTTCGTTCTCTTCTTGAGACAAGACTGATGGAGAAAACAGGGAAAGGCGCTGAGAATGACTAGCATTTTTACGACAAAGAAGGTGAGAGAGACAAATCCCAAGGCCCTCTCTCTCCAGAGGCAAAGATTAGAGGAAATTAAATCCAAGTGGCAGGCTGCAAGGTGAGTCTCTCCACCTCCCCCACCCGGCCATTTAACTTCCATGCTGGTCTTCCTTTTACAATAGGAGGATCAAATTCACTTGAATACATCTGTCAGTGAGTTTGGTGCCCTGTAATCGGAACCAGAAAATGACCTCTGTACTGAAAAGTGAACCCATAATGTGCTGCTTCAAGTCGGAATGAAGGAGTTGGGTTTGTCACAGCCGACAGTGGGGACCTTTTGTGGCTGCCTCCCATTATCCTCTCCTGCTGACTTTTTGATCTCTGCAGTCTGAGTTACATTCCGTCCTTTGTAAAACAACTCAAATCCCTCAACCACCGTGATGAAGCAAGGTCGAGTTGGAAGTGGGGACTGAAGGTGGGTAGGCCATCAGGTTGACCATTTGGTAAATTTTAGAAATACAGAGCTGGAATTAAAACTGGATTGGTTATGCTTAAACTTGGCTTTATTTTTTAGAGACAAGTCCAGATGGGGGCAATTTAGTAGAACAGTGATTTGGCACATGCTGTCTACAGATTGATTGGTAGAAGATATAAAAAGTCAGGGAAATGTATGATTCTTTTGATACTGCTCTTTACCTTCAGTAGTACAAGATACATTCTCAGGAGGTCGCAAAGCAGCCACCAAAATGATCAGCATCATTATTTATAGTAGTAACACTCTCCCTATTCTAGAGAGTGACTTAAAAAAAAAAAAGAGCGTCCACAAAGCAGTCACAAAGAGACCCAAACATTCTCCATCATCTGCTCCATAAATGCAGGGCTTGGGAATTGAACCCAGGACCTTGTGCTTGCAATAAAAGCACCCTACCATTGAGCAGCATCGTTGGTAATGATGTCGCTGAATGTTATGGAATCAGGCACCAGTTATGAACTGAGGCCAGAGAGGAATGGTGGGTGTCCTGCCCTGCCACCCTGCGTTTACTCCCTTGAGACAGCTCTCTTACCAAACATGAAGTTAGGCTAGAAGTTAGTGAGTCCAGAAATTCTCCTGACTCCACCTCCCAACCTACCCCAGCTCTGGGGTAAACGGAGCACGTGGGGGTATACCTAGCTTTCTGAGTGCTGAGATCCAAACTGAGGTCCTCTTGTTAACTTGTTTTCTTACTTTGCTTGCAAAGCAATTGTTTTACCCAATGAACCATCTTTTCAGCCCCAATCCTGGCATTTTGAGACAGAATCTTGCTTTGTAGCTCAGGATGGCCTCGACTTCCCAATCCTTAGAGATCCTTCTGCCTCTTGCCTCCTGAATGCTGAGATTACAGGTGCACACATATATCCCATCTGTCTCTGTAACCACATCTGAAATGTCACTAGAATTCTTGTCCATTTTCAGGAGTCATTCAGACTAGGGCATGATTGAGAGTTGGAAAAGATGCCTATGAGGGACTTTCTATGATGCAAGTGTTTCCTAAAGTCTCCCAAAGCAGAGAACAGTGTCCACTTCATCCAAGCTGCCAGTGGCCAGAGACATGAGTGTCCACATAAGGCCCACCTACACTGACATGGTGGGAATCACATGACACTTACCCTCATCAAGAATGAAGCTCTAATAGGACCCTGCTCACAACCCTTGTCTCCTGTGTTCTTCACACAGGGCATATGCAAGGTGTATTCAGTAAAACTGATCAGTTTCTATTGTTGCCTGAAGGTCGATTTATTTCACCAACCCACCAGTCTCGCCACACTTCAAGCTGTATCCTATTGTTAGTACCAATCTCTCCGACAACAACTGCAGAAGTCTGAGTGGGAACCACGTATCCAAAGGACTCACTGCTCCTTGCCTACTGTGACTATGGCCCTTGTTCAGCAGTGCCCTGGAACTGCAGAAGGAAGTCCTGAGGCAGGAGAAGGGGCTTTAGATACCCCCCCCTTTTCATGAGATAGATAATGCCCATCCTCACACTTTTCTCTCAAAACCCAAATTCCCAACATCAGCTGTGGTGACTCAGACCTATAATCCCAGCATTGGGAAGCTAGAGGCAGGAGGGCTGAGAGACTGGGGTAAGTCAGGGCTACTGAGGAGAGATCCAGCCTCACAGATCCAAGTCCACCTAAAGGTTTCTTCTGACAAGTGGCCAGTTGCACTCTTTTTGGACAGCAGTGACCGTTGGGCTCATAAGTCAGCACCTGCTGTGGTGGACTCGGTGTCATAGAGTGGTCTGCATCTGACTTCATCATGCGATTCTGCCTTCACAGACTATACCACACTTTGTAATTCTCAGGTCAAGCAGAGAGTCTTATATTCATGGCATTAAATACATGTGAAATGAACTAGCTGTTATTTTTGCCTTGTCACTTCACACACTGTATTCCATTTAAAATGCTTGTTTGATATCCATGTCATAGTTTTATGTAGATTAAAAAAGTCTGTATGGTGTTTTTCAATGCCTTATGTATTGTCTCTTCATTGACTAATATGGGGTTCATTCATCTCTACCAAGAACCTTTTCCTTCCTATGGAGAGAGACTTCCCATTTTCACTGCCAAAAACAGCAGATTACTGTCACCCTTTTTACCTTAAAGACTCAAGTCACATAAAAATGAACACATTTAACTTGAGTCCCAAAGAAACCAATTCAGCATACCTGAATGTGCACCTGGTGATATGAATCTCTCCTAAATAAGATATGTAGGTTGAAGACTTCAGGAATAATTTTTGGTCGCTCTGTGCACTTGGGGATTAAACTTGGTGGCAAACATGCTTGACATTCTGTGCTGGCCTGATTAGTTGGCAGAGATTCCGAGAGAGCTTGAGCTCTGTTAGAGTCAAGGCCGGATTGTCCCCAGACAAGATGGTCATTCCCATGCAACATGTATTTTAGAAAATTCGAAGTCTGCACTCGCTCAAAAGATTCAATTAACTAGGTCATAAACTTTCAAATAAAAACTCACTAACATTTACTTGCTGGTTATATTTTCAGATGCGTCCTTGAAAGATAAGGAGCAAATGAAGAACTATGAATATATTTCCCATAATAGTGTTAATCAACAGTTCAGACTTACAGCTGATCCTGCAGTGAGGAAGGATCCCCAACCCTCCAGAGCTCAGATTCAAGTGGCGGGTGAAAGAAAATGAAGCACACATAATCATAAACACAAGACACAAAAGGAAACATGCCAGAGAAACTGAGCAAGACACTGGGTCATGAGGGAAGGCTCTAGCAGCAGCTGAACTCTGAGTGACAGGAGGAGGCATTCTTGGTGTTATTAGGGCGACGACACTCAGAGCAGAGGAACACACTGAGAGCCAAAGGCCTCCTGTTGCCTGGGAGGCAAAGGAAACGGAGCCTAGGGGATAAGGTGGGACTCGATGTTTCCTAATTTTATAAACTGTGCTAAGTTTGTCTGCAGTGCTCTAAAGCAAGTAGCAATATGATCCAGCCTATAATTTCTTAACTCTATGAAAGTAATGGTACACTTAAAAATACCAACAGTATGCAGAATTGTGATACACTCTTCCCTAGCTTCTCCTCTCATTTTCTGTATGTTATTATGGCATGAGGTTCATAAAATTAATATAGACACAATTCTATCTGTAGTAATAAGAAGAGCAGGGCTGCGTCCCTGGCACCCCAGCCGCCTGGCTAGCTTATGCCCCGAAATAACAACACACAAACTGTATTCATTTAAACACTGGTTGGCCATTTAGCTCTAGCCCTTACTGGCTAATTCTGATATCCCGATCAACCCATCTCTAATAATCTGTGAGAACTGGTCTTACCGGGAAGATTCTAGCCTAGTCCATCCTGGATCAGAGCTTCATGGTGTGTGTCTGCCCGGGAGCGGGGCATGGCATCTCTCTCAAGCGTCTGCTCCCGAGAGGAGAGCTGTGGAGTCTGAGCTCACTTCCTCTTCCTCCCAGCATTCTGTTCTGTTTACTCCTCCCACTTATCTTCTAACCAATGAGGGCCAAGCAGTTTCTTTTTATTTAACCAATGACCTTCCTCCATCATCTATCAACTAAAGTACAGTCCTTATTTGGACTGTTACCAGATTTTCCATGATTGTTCTTTTTCTGTTCCAGACTTTAGCCCTGGATCCCACATAGTAGTGAGGTATTGGGTCTCCGCCTTCTTCAAGCTCTGAGTGCTCCTCGGCTTTCTTGCATTTTAAGACTTTGACACCTGCTAAGAGTAGCCCAGAGTTACAAGAGGAAACCTCATTGAGGAGTTGCCTCCATCGGACTGGCCTGCGGGGGCATTGCTGTGACCAGTGGTTAATGTGGAAGGATCAAGCCTGCATTAATGTGGAAGTGGTGCCATCCGTGGGCAGGTGCTCCAGGGTTGAAGAAGAAAGCTGGCAGAGCAAAAGCAAAAGCGAGAGCAAGGCAGTACCCAGCATCTTCCCATGATCTCTGTCAGTTCCTGCCTCCACGGCTGTACCCTGACTCCCCTTCATGACGGACTGTCGGCTGTAAGATGAGGTAAACCCTTTCTTTCCCAAGTTGCTTTTGGTCACACCATTTATCACAGCAACAGAATCCCAACCAGAGGCAAAAGGGTTTGTTTTTTCTTTCAGTTTACACCAATCCATCTGTCTACTTGTCCATGTATCTCCATACAGATATAACCTGTACTTAATATTTATTATGATTTATAGTTTATTACTGTCATTTATCTCGTTGTGTGAATTGGAAGTGGCTTTGACTACAGACTTGAATTCTGTGCCCTTTAATTCCCCATCCGTCCTCAAGGATGGTTTAGGTTCAGTTACTACGAGGCATTCCAGACTCACCTTCAATTTCCCTGTGCTGGACCTGAAATCAGTTGCTTCCCCAAAGGTGTGGAAAGGGTATTTGGAAAACAAGATCTGAATGTTAGGTGCACTCACTGTTGGTGCTTCCAGATGCTGTGAGGCATCTGGATATAAAGATATAAACACACAGACCCTGGCCCATGTGTTAATCTGTGTTCCTTTCTGTGCACATCTGTCTTCACAGGTTAACAGCCATGAATTCACCTGCTCCCTGTGTTTGCTGTGTAGCACCTTACTCCTTGACCTTTAACCTCATTTTACACAGGTTCTCAACTATACTACATTTAGTTGTTTAATCTCATATAAAGTAGTTTTAGAATTGCTGCTCCATTTAATTAAGATCAATAAATTAATTATCTGCTAAAGTTTTTGTACGTATTTCTTTTTGTGTTGCTCCTTACTCCCCTCTTAAAGATACTGTCTTTTGAGTTGTTGAAGTTAATTTTCTTCTTTCTCATCCAGCCCAGTGATGCTATCTGCAGTGCATCAGACACTGTCTCTATTCCACTTTATCCCCCCCTCCCCGCCACGTTCTGGTTTAGGGATTTTGTGAGTGTGTAAAAGGTCACTATGGTTTTAAAAGTCAGAATTACTGTGCACCTTGCTGAGGTAAAGCTATGCCCTCACCTCCTGCGCCCTGCTCTTACCCCTCCCTAGCTCCATTTCTCCTCAAAGGGGATCTAATTCCTTTCACTGGGATTTACCTTCCCAGGATTTCTTCAGCATAGTGTGCATGCTGATAATTAATTTATTGATCTTAATTAAATAATGCATATATGCATGTATCCTTCTTTTTACACACTTACATTTTATTAATCCCCTTTTCTTGCACAGCTTGCACCATGCTATATGTATCTATGCTTGCTTTCTTTTAAAATGCTACCTTAGAAATCACCCCATGTCAGTTCACAGAGATTTGCTGTATTTCTCTTCTATGGCAGCTGCAAAATAACACCCTCACTTTAACGGTTCCGTTTTCAGTCCTCTATCAAAGTAGGGATCCTGATGAGTCTAAACAGTGCAGAACTCTTTCTTTCTTTCTCAGCTCTGATGACATGGCTTACCCACAAACCAACAGCCAATCCCTGCTACAGTCAGAAGACCACTTTATTGCTGGGACAGTGTGTGTGTGTGTGTGTGTGTGTGTGTGTGTGTGTGTGTGTAGCATATGGATGCAGGTGCCCACAGAGGCCAGAAGAGGGCACTATATTCCTTGTAACTGGAGTTACATGTGTCTATGTCTGCCCAGTGTGAGTGCTGGGACCCAAACTCAGGTCTACTGGAAGAACATGTGCTCTTTACTGCTGAGTCATCTCTCTAGCCCCATGGTTGAGATATGATTTTAACTCTGTACATTATAACATCTGTTCATGAAGAGGTTCTGCTGACAAAATATATTTAGTGAATTAGCTAATTGTGTCTTCTCTCTCTACCTGGTCATTAAAAATAATGGACATAAAATAACAAAGAAGTCAAATAAAAATAACCCCAAATCAAAAAGTCCAATATCTAAAACTGAACGAATATTTATAATTGGGGAAGTGAACAGTCTGCATTCATGGATGATTCTCCAGTCTTATACTCACTTTGAAGAGCCCAAGTAAACCAAAGGTGGCACTAGCAGAGACCTTCCTCACATTTGAAGGGACAAAGACATAATACCCCCCAAGGAGCTCCTGAACTTATGATATGATACACTAAGGCAAAATAGCCTGCTCTTTCTCACTATTTGCTCAATATCATACTCAAGTCATACTTACAACATATTCTCTTTTGGTAGAGTACAATTGCTTTAGACAAGTCCAAACAGGTTCTCTGGACTGAATGGAATAACTGCAATAAAACACAACAAAACACAATAAAATGCCATGAAACACACAGCAATGCAGTAAAATACACATCGAATAAAACCACAATACTCCATTTCCTGCTAGAAGCAAGACCCCCAAAAGTCTCTTTGATGTGACGTGTAGTGATACATACAGTGACCAATAGCCTGATGTCACATGACATACAGTGACCAACGGCCTGATGTCACATGACATATAGTGACCAACGGCCTGATGTCACATGACATACAGTGACCAATGGCCTGATGTCACATGACATACAGTGACCAATGGCCTGATGTCACATGACATATAGTGACCAATAGCCTGATGTCACATGTAGTGAAATACACAGTGGCCAATGGCCTATGATCTGTGCCCACTGAACCTGACCACCTCTGCTATTTAAATTAAGTTCTGCAGAATAGTTATTCCCTCCAGACTCTTGGAATAACAGATGAAAAACAAAACATAAGGGTAGGGCCCAGTATAAGGCTTGGTACACCAGAGACCCAGCATTCATTCTAGCCTAGTGTGTTATCTTTAACACGTACTGTCTTTGTCAAAATGGAGCTTCTGCAGGCTAAGCATTATACTTAAAAGATGACAGTAAGTTATTTTATGATCCTAATAGATTTTACAGCAGGTGTAAGCAACCGGATAAAGCAAACACAAATCAATTGGAGAATTCTGTCTATTTAGAACACATCTGTCAAAATGTTATCATGCTAAAAACAAACATTAACACCTACCTGCTAGTAATATCACAAAATACACAGTGAAGCAACCCTCATGCCACACTAGGGCCATGCTGAAGAACCCTAGGGAGAAGGCAGGAGAGCTGTACTGAAAAGGATCTAACTAGATTTAAATTCATGGCCGTTGTGATGGCTAATGTTGGGTGTCAACTTGACTACATCTAGAATCAATTAAAACCAAAATGGTTGGGCACACCTGTGAGAGATTTTCTTGACTGGATCATGTGCTGTGGGAAGACCCACCCCAAACCTGGGCCACACCTTCTGGTGGCAGCCCACATAAAAGGACAGGGAAGAAGGAAATTGTTGCCTTTTCCCATCTTGTTCTCACCTCACTGGAAGGTTCATTTACACCACACAGGGGCACGCCTTCTCCAGGATCCTGACATAGACTCAAGGCCAGCTGATACATCCAGCTGTGAGCCAGACAGTCACTGACTCTTGGTCTTTCCTTTGTTGGACGAGCCAGACCACAGAAAGTCACCCCAATAAATCCTCCCTTTAACATATGTTCTTTCTACTAGTTCTGTCCCTTTAGAGAACCCCAACTAACCTTGGTCTTTCCTTCAGAAACAGATCACTCAAGAATAATAGATGTTTTGCTTTCGAGAGTGAATGTCTCCCCAGAGCCTGTGGGAAGTGGTAGGACCTTTAAGAAGAATAGCTTAGTAGACAGAAGTGAGGTCACAGAGGATATGCTCTGGAAGGGGCGTTAGGACCTCAGCCTTCTCTCTATTTCCAGGCTATTAGAAGGTAAACATGTTACTTCCGCTTGGCGTTCCTGTCATGCTAAAACTGCCTCACGACATCACTGAAAGCAAAGGGGCTGAGTAACCTTGAGCCAAAAATAACTGTTTCTCCTTTCCACTCACAATAGTTGTGGAGTAGCAGAAAGCTGACTAATATCACAGACTTCATACTTCTCAAAGCCCTGTCTGTGGACTCAGGGACCATGACAGGTATCAGTTACAAAAGGGGATAAACAACTTGCCTCCACGGAGTCACTCCTCTTTGTATATAGTTTATTGGCCATGCCAATGTAAAAATATGTCTTGGTAATCATAAAGTACTTACAATATTTGAGTGAAAATTGATGATCTCTTTATATTATATATGGCTGAATTATCTAACAAAAGTAATGAATGAATTTAAAACACTTAAAATTCATTCTTAAGAATGTTTAATAAAATAAAGTTTATTTTATTCTATTAATGAAGAAACAAATTTACTTATTTATTAAATTACATCTTCAATCTGTTTGGGGTTGGGAGGAGTCTTTCCCTGTTTAAAAACAAATCAGAAAACCATCAGAATTTGCTCCTTTACAGATTCCTGAGAGCAGTGTTCTGGGCCATAAACCACCGAAGCAAGAGCAAATATGTTCAGATTCCGTAGGAGAAACGATATGGTCCATTGTTACTGCTGACCTTTTAGAGGAAGATATTAGTCAGGTGCAATAAAAGGTCCAGCTTGGGAATGTTTAGTTCTGTGAGTTTTGAAAATTATATTCACTTGTGAATCACACACAAAGCAAGCATTTCCATCATCAAAACAGTCCCCTCTGCCCTGGCAGCTGCTAAAGACCAAACCTGAGAATATTTATATACTAGCTTCTCAATGCATTAGAATCACTATATTTATTTATTTGGATTATTTTTGAAATAGGGTTTCTCTGTGTAGCTTTGGAGCCTGGTCTACAGAGCGAACTCTACTCACAGAGATCCTCTTGCTTCTGCTTCCCGAGTTCTGGGATTAAGGGTGTGTGCCACCACCATCTGGCTATATTTGATATTTGGATGTGTCTAAGAAGGCTAAAGGTCAATGTTGTTATTTTCCTTTGTGGCAAACCACCTTACTTTTAAATTTTATTTAACTTGTCATTACTATTGTGTGTGTATGTATGTGTGTGTGTGAGAGAAAGAGAGAGAGAAAGAGAGAGAGAGAGAGAGAGAGAGAGAGAGAGAGAGCACGTGTGTGTTGTATGTGAATGTGTGTGAATGTATCACACTGTGCAGTAGAGGTCAGAAAACTACTTCCAGCAGTCAGTTCTCCCCTTCTGCAGTGGGTTCTGGGGATCAAAGTTCAGATGTCAAGATTGTCCAGCAAAAACTCGGACTCACTGAACCATCACAATGGCCCATGACCTGATTGTCTGAGAGACAAGGACTCTTACTGACTCGTTGGCCAGCAAGCCCTCAGGATCTAACTGCCTCTGCCTGCCTTCACCACCTTGTCCTGCTTCTACACGAGTTCCGGAGATCCAAACTCAGGCCATTGTGCTTACATATCAAACACTTCCCCAGCTCTTCATCTATCAAGAAAGCTTGGTATGGGTACAGATGTTCTGGGCCAGCAGAGCAAACTAGCCTTCTGCAGGTAATTCAGCGTGAGAACACTCCATAATACTTTACACATCATTCTCATGTTCTACTGAGGGACCCATTTTCTCTATTAATATTCATAACTATATTAGTACTTTTTGCGACAGAAATCCCTTTGGTGAGCAAAACACGAAGTCACGGGCCAAATACTTTGGATGCATGAACTAAAACAGTGGCTGTTTAGATGAAAGTATAGTTACTTCAAAAAATATGCTGCTGCAAAACTTCCATATAAATGTATTGTTTAAGACAGTAGCAAATTAAATGAAATATTAAATTACTCTATCATTGAAACAGGGTCTGGCTGTGAAGCTCATACTGGCAATCCTCCTGCTTCAACCTCCAGAGTGCTGGGATTACAAGGCTAACACTATGCCAAGCTTACCTTTTTTTGGAAAATGCTTATACTTACTAGCTTGCTAAAAAAAAAAAAATCTATGAGACATGGAAAGCATATACAACTTAGAATGGTTTAAACTGTATTTACGATACAAATATTAGAAAAGACACTTCTTATCTCTACTCTGTTCCATGGTACAATCTCTCCTGAAACAGCACCCAATCACCTTCAATTTCACAATTTCCAGTGACAGGAGAGAAAGGGTTAAGGGCTGATACTGTTTGTCCCAACATATAGTGACTATTTACACAGTCATCCAGTTGGAAACTGTGCCCGGGACAGTGGTGATTAATGCGGACATGGAATTTGACCTCCTCGTGGAGAAAAGGTACGCAAACAAACTACACCTGAGGTTTTCCCGTGGACCGTGCATCCGAAGGGTTTAGTTCTAGACTGACTGTTTACCCTCCACAGGGATTTCTGTTGCAGAAATGAGTACTCTGAGCAAAACGAAGCTGGGCCATATGTCAGTGAACAGCTGTTCCGTGGGTAGATAGTCAGGGACTGTAAACAGCACGGTGAGGTAAGGCTTTTCAAAGTGACTTTTAGGCTGTGAGAACTGAGAACGAGTCAGTCAAGGAAAGACGTAGGAGAACGAGTCCAGGCAGACCACGGAACTGCTTTGACAAGTCTGAACTAGCTGGTTGTATTCAGAGATCTGAGGAAAAGCCATAATGGCTGGAGCATTGAGTGAATAGCACAAGATTGGTAGAGGAAAAAAAAAGATCCAGGGGAGGGAAGCAGAGGCCAGGTATGTCAGGAACATTCAGAAAGTGGATTGCCAGGATGATAAGCACTCAAAAAATTATTGTTATACCTTGAATTACACTCATTCAACCCTCAGAATAGCTGGGACAAGGCAGCACTCTTGTTGCAAGGGCAAAAGTGGCTCATATCCCACTGTGCAGGGCATCTCAAAGCCAGCCCATCTCTCATTAGCCTAAACTTAGAAAGTCTGGCCTGGGTCTGTTTCTGCCCTCAGACTCATAATATGGGTGCACTCCTCTTCCATACAAAAGATGTTCCTCTGTAACTGACAGCTACATGATGTCCCCTTAGCCCTTGGCTACAACTTAACCACCCTTCTAGCTAAGGCTTTGAAATCTTCAGCTTTTAACTGCAGTCTCACGAACGTTCAGCTCATTAACTTTAGCCACCATATTAAATGTAAGAGATCCTATTGACTATCATCCACGGGACACCTTTTTCCTCTGTGACCTGCCACTCAGTACTGATGCTTGTTTTCAAGATATAATAAAAATGACAGGCAAAAATGCTCAGCAGGAAAACGATTCAGTAGGCCTTCAACTCAAACTCATGCAGTAGACCAACCATGGCACAAGTTTTTCTCTGTCCACCAACCAGCTCCCAAATAACGACATGCAGACTTAATATTAATTACCAGAACCCAGCCTTAGCTTAGGCTTGCCCCACTTGCACTGACAACTTAAATTAATCCATATTTTTATTAATCTACATTTTTACCACATGACTTTTACCTTTATCCCATTCTGTGTGTCCCACTTGTTCCATGTCTGGTTGTCATCTCTGCCTTTCTTTTTTTTTTTTTTTTTAAGATTTATTTATTTATTATATATACAATGGTCTGCCTGCATGTGTCCCTGAAGACAGAAGTTGGCACCAGATCTTATTACCGGGGGTTGTGAGCCACCATATGGTTGCTGGAAATTGAACTCAGGACCTCTGGAAGAGCAGTCAATGCTCTTAACCACTGAGCCATCTCTCCAGCCCTCATCTCTGCCTTTCTTGTTCCTAGTATCCTCTCTGTCTCCAGAAGTCCTGCCTAACCTCTTCCTGCCAACTATTAGCCATTCAGCTCTTCACTAAATCAAGAGAAGACACCCTGGCAAAGACACATCCTCACAGTGTAAACAAACATTCCACAACACAACTGGATTTTAAATTGTTTGCTATATGGTTAATGCATTCTAGAATTTTCCATGGCTTAGTAACAACCTTTCTAGACTCTATAATTCATTTTGTTTGTCATTGACTAAACATTTGCCTGGTTTTAATGTTTAATTCTAGGACCTTAGATATAAGGAGTAGATTTTTAATTGTGTTTAATACTTCAACAAATACTTCCTTGAACTTACAACACACCATGCATTCCAGCACAGTGCTTGAAAACACATTAAAAGAGGTGTGCCAGGGTCAGAATTTGTAGATTGAAAATATGCTAGGATTGAGCTGATCTGATCCTAGATTTCCCTCACTGTCCAACGTGCGCAAACTAAGACCACCTAGCAAGTTTGCTCTACGGTTTTGACTCTTGCAAGGCAGCTTTGCTGGGCCCAAGGGCTCTGAAGACCTCACCTCCAGCTTGGCATCCAGGTCTGCATCAGAGGCAACAACATGCTCATCTTCCTTCTTCCCTGTTGCCTTGATAAAGGCCTGCTTCGTTTCCCAGTATTTCTGTTGCATCTTATTGACAACCGACTTATCTTGAGAAAACCGGTCCTGCAGTTCCCAGGAATAACTGCTAAAAACAGTAGAGAGTTATCTTACTCGTGGCTTTTAAAAGTATTAAGGTACTACACTATGAAGTATTTTAGATATGACAATTTTCTCCTGTACATTTACATTGCAGATAAACATACAAATAACCTCTGTTCTTATGGGGTTATTATACCATGAAAATCGGTTAATTCTTTCTAACTTACTCCACAGTTTTAAAAGCTAGAGTGAGAAAATTCTGAATCTTAAGAAAAAATCAAGAAATTGAACATCAAAAAGAATACATATGTGTATTCTGGGTTGGGCATACATTCCTTTTGGTGGTTAGAAAGAGTGAGGCCATGGAAGCCAGTAACTAGTTCAGAACAGCTCGGTGAGTCAGAGATAAGGACAGACAGCAGCACATCTTTCCACGCCTCCATTATGCCACAGTGGGGTGACAGCAGGATAGTAGATAAGGGGCTGAAAAATAGCATGTCCAAAATCTGCTACAGAGGCATCTAAAACTGTCAGGCTCGGAGTCAGGGAGAAGAATGGTGGCTGCGTCTGGGGGAAGGGAAACGTGGGGAATGGCTAACCCAGTCATAAGGTTACAGTTAGGCTAAAAGGAGTAAGCTCTGGAGATTTGCTACCGCTGGACCTACAGTTAACGATCAGAATTGTGCACTTTAAACGCTATGGAGAGCGTAGATTTATTATTAATTGTTCTTAGACCAATAAAGCAAAAGAATAAACTCTACAGTGTTAGGGATTTCTGGGTGCCGAAACACTAAATTATTCAACATAAATGCTTAAAATATAGATAGAAAGTAATTTCTTAGGAACACTGAAATAAGAAGCAAATAAAAATATGTAAAGAAGAATTAGGAAGACAATTGAGAGTGATATCAAATTCCATAAGAGTGATCAGAGGACCCCAAATTCTGTGAGATTTGTTCTTGGTGCTCTATCCCTCCTTCTCGGTGTTCCCATCCCTCCTCCTTTGTGTTCCATCCCTTCTCCTCGGTTTTCCATCCCTCCTCCTCGGTGTTCCATCCCTCCTCCTTGGTGTTCCATCCCTCCCCCTTGCTCTGTCTACATCCTACTTGGTTCAGTTCCTGCTACAAAAACTCAACAAATCTTCCTTCCTCCCACCCTAGCCCATCACCACTCTAGATGTGCCAAGCTGACATTCTAAAGCAGGAGCTGCTTAGTAATACTGTAGCAAAACAATGTATCTCAAACTTGATGATTTACACTCTTCATTTGTAAGCCCATTATGCTTGCTTAAGAGGCCAATTCGCATGGTTAGTCTCAGAAAGCCAGGAAATCCGTCTGATGTTGTCTTTAATGATAACTATTTTTGTTAAAGGAGGTAGGACTTTGTGAGAGTGTCATTACTTTCTTTATTACCTCAGAGATTTATTTTGGTCTCATATTAGAACAAATAAAATAAAAGAGTTATATCATATATGAAAAAGATGACAATTCTATATAATGTGCACATTAAAAGATTGGAAGGATCTAGCCCAAATAGATTATATCAGGGAAATGAGATTCTGAAAAGATGAGGTATTGGATGGACTTTGTATTGGATCTTTTATTTTTTTCATCAATAATTATATTTCAACAGAAAAAAGTTCCACGGAGTAAAAAAAAATCAGGAGTGCTTTAGAAATCTAGCAAGCACATATACCCATCATTTAACAAATGGGAACCTTGGGTTTCAAAATGCTAACGATCTTGCTTGAAGTCACAGAGAATGAAAAGGGAAACCTTAAAGTGTATCTGCAGCAAGCCACAAAGCTGAGCTGTAAAGGTGCTACCTACAATCTTGGGACTTTCTTATCCCTAAAGGAGTGAGTACTGAGAATTCCAGGACGTGCCAGTCACTGTGGTGGTGCTGAGATGAGCCAGCTCAGGGACATAATGAGGCAAGATGAAATTAATATAATAACATTATATTCATTTATATATGTCATTTATATAATGACAACTGTTGGATGCATGCTCAACGACAATGCTCAAGAATAACCTTAGCCATTTATTAATTATTTTTTTAAATTTTTATTTTAAGATGTGCAAAAATTTTTTTGAAGTTTAAAAGTTGACATTACAGAGGGCTTTGGGCCTGATAATTTTCTTGGTAAGAAGGGAAGGATTAAAAGTATATTTCATATAACTTTTAACAGATGAAAATAAAACTATTATATATTTTATGACACAAATTAAAGAAGGTGTGACTTGACAACATTCTTGTTGTTTGGTGGGTGGCAGCTTCACTGTGCTAAGAAATACCAAGGAAAGAACTTCTATGAGGCTTACATGTTGCTTAGATGTGTTACGGGCACATTCACGACAGGGCTATCCTGAGTGCCATGGCTAACTATGCTTAGTTTCTGAATGTTCACAAATGATGAAGTCGTGTCTACAACAAAGCTGATCAAGCCATAGTGCTTGATTGATTGTATAATCAGTCTTTAGGCACCCCACATAACTTCACACTGGGCCTCCAACAGTGGAAGCTATAAACAAGACAAGAGCAAAAACACATCGAGTTATTAGGGTATATGAAATGGTGGTAAGAAATATTACCCTTATATTCCTAAGAGCAGATGTATACCCAAGAGAATTTCTTAGCGAATACAAGTGACCTGAGTATTTGCAACACTTCTGTTGCTTGGTTTTTATGCCACATTAATCAGAGAGAGTAAACCAGGCTACACTCACATCAGAAAGTAGACAGGTGGTTATTTCTTACTAAAATCTCCTTATCATCCCATTTTATCCCCACTTATTAAGCATTAACTGTGTAATTTCCACTTATCATCCTCCAATGGAAAAACAGGAAACAAATTCCTTACCATTTGTGTCCTGACATGCTTCTTTTTCTACTGTTGATTTGAGAAGGGGCAGAGAAAAAAGCAAGGTGTGATATGTTATATTATTCCTGAAATAAAACAAATGCATTTAATAGTTATACACTATGCAACAATTATGCATTAATTCAACACATGATGCGTTTTCAGTCTAGCCCAGATCTAGTTGCATGATAAGGGTCAAAAACTGTTCTACAATAATGCCAGATATTGGTGTCAAAAATGGTTTAGCTGAGTAACACTGGAGCGAATAGCCCAAATGAAGCTTTAGGAAAAGAACAGGTAGGGTAGTGATAAAAAACTAAGCAGGGTTTGTAAGACTATATCAAATATGTTGACATTTCTATAAAGCTTAAAATACATGAAATAATGCTATATATCATTGACAAGACCAATATTGTGTAATTTATTTTAAAAACCATTCTTCAAAGACTTTAGAGTTCATATTTTTATAAAACATACAGTTGTTTAAACAGAAACAATCAGCAACAAATAAATGGGTCCAACTGTGGCGAGGCCAGAGTGCAGGATATGGACCTACACCAACTGTGCATGTTCAAATGTTGAGATCACAATGCTTAAAACAGCTACTTAGCATGTTCGCATGTGTCAATGCATATGCCATGGTGTTTACATAGAGGTCAGAGGACACTGAGGGTAAATTTTCTGCTGGTACCATCTGGGTTCTGTGGATCTACCTCAGGTTCTTAGGTTGGTGATCACAGCCATAATCTGCCAAGCCATCTCACTGGTCCAGTCTTATTGCCCTCTTTTACATAATTTTAAATTAACTTTACTTTTACTGATACATAAAACACAAAAATTATACATTCTAATGAGTACTATGCTCTTCTGGTATAAAGAATTTGCTAGACATGATGACGTCTTTGTTCCAGGCAGCAGAAACCGGAAGGGAGGCTGCAGGATACGGTCTGAGAGCTGCACAGCGCTCTCAAGTATGCATGGAGCATCCTCAAGGTTTAAGACACATGACGAGTATTAGTATCTTCTTAGTATTTCATACTCAAGATCTTAGGGAGATAAATCAGAACATTTCAAAAACAAAAAGACAAAAAATTTAAAAAACCCAAATCCTCAAAGACCCAATAGGTAGATACAGGGTGCTAAGAGGGTAGTGGAGAAGGGTGTATACATACATCAGGCCAGCAAACTATCTTTAGTAAATCTGGGAGTTACCTATGTCTTTGCCCTCAATCTGCTTGCTCCCCTCATACAGCAGGCCAGTCCCAAGGGCAAAGCCCACCAGCTGCCCGGACAGCACTCCAACTTGCCGAGCAGTTCTGCGAAAGTAAGGGACTCTGCCTGCCATAAGACCTCTGGCTGCCAAGGGTGTGCTCACTAGCACTCTGGATGCCTGTCAATCAACTTATGAGTAAATCTCAGGCAGGTCTGCTAACTAGCACTCTTAAAATCACCAGGGGGTTTTGTCGCTGTTGCTGTTGTTGTTGGTGGGTCTTTGTTTTAAAATGTTTTAAAAAATGGCAGTGAGTCTTTAAATTTTCGGCAGCAAATATTGTGATGACAGGGAATAATGGGCTCTTCCTGAGTGTCTGAAATGACAGCACCCCATCACTGACACCCCTTTCCTTTCTCTTCCTCATGCAGGGCATCCAGGCATCAAGAGAAATTGCCCCGGGAAGGACACTCAAGATGAGTGTGCTTTGCCGTCCACTCTGCGTTTTATTCACAGATGGGGCTATGTTCAAGCTCTTTCACCTCCGCAAATGTTCCAGCTACAGTCACTTGACACTTCCAACAAAAATTATCATAAAAATGCACAAAAGAAATGAAATTACTATACTTTTCCACTGAGTTTGATTTGCCATGAACTGTTAAGTGAATTAGTACTTTTGATTCATTTTTTAATTATTGGAATAAAACTGAATTTTAATCTGTTTTGGGGTATATAAATGCAGGTGTGTGTGCATTAATGTGTGTGCACGTATGTGTTGACATCATTTGTCCACCTTGTTTTATGAGACAGAATTTCACACTGAGATCGGAGAGATTCACAAGGGATTCCTTGGTCTCTCCCTCCCCAGAGATGGGTTTACAGACATGTGCTTCTTATGTGGGTCCTGGGGTCAAACTCACATCTTCCTGGGCTGAGATTCCTTTCTCATTTTTTTTTTACATGTACATGACAGTGTACTGTAGGGCATTTCTGTGCAACAGATCTGAAAGATGGTTCATCTTGCATGCCTGAAACATCATACCCATTGAACTGGCAACTCACTATCATCTCGTGTCTGGCCCTGGCAATCACCATTAAACTTTCTGATTGTGACTTTCACAACTTCAGATACCTCATTATTAGCGTAACCAAGTAGTATTTGTGTTTTGTGATTGGCTTCTTTCACTTTGCACGATTTCCTTATCGAATGAAAGAATCAACTCCCTCCCTCCCCTTTAATGCTAATAGTTCATTGTGTGTCCATGCGCCACAGACACTTGGGTTACTCTCACACTTAGCTATTATGGATAATGATGCAATGAACATATGTACCATATACCTCTTCAGGATTCTTTTCTTATACAAATGATTTACAATCAGAAGTGGAGTAGCTATGGTAGCTTTTGTTTTGTTTCATTTTGATCTTCTACACTGATCTTTCCTGCAGCAGGACCTATGGTCTCAAGTTTCCACACGTTTGTCACTAAGAGTCACTTTACTCCAGCAGGCATTATCATAATCAGCTCTTTTTGGTTTTAGTTTGCATTTCCCTGATTATCAGTGATGCTAAGCATCTTTCTGTAGTTTTGTTGACAATTTGTTTGTTTTTATTAGACAAGGTCTATTTGGTCCTTTCCTCATTTCAAAATTGAACTATTTTTTGTTATTGAGTTCTTTGAACACTACATCTCCATGGTTTGTAAGTTTTTTTCCCCATTAAATAGATGCTCATTGATTTTGCTTCTGTTGATTGCTTGCTTTACTGTAACATTTTTGATTATTTTTGCTCATTAAAATATCTATCCACTTTAGTTCTTTACACCAACAACAAATATCAGTGAGCAAAGTGCCTCTCCTACGCAGACTCTCCGGATGCTACTAGATTGATTACACACCATCTGGTGGTGCACCCCCAGCGCTGTAGCCTAGCTACTGCACCATGCTGCTCTGCTGTGCTACACTCTAGAGTGCTGGACTCCTTCCCCACCCAACTAGAATATCGGGCAGAGGGTCTGTAAACTCACAGCTGCAACAAAATTCGCATACTAATGTGATTTCTAAGCATATTAAAGTCTAAGAACTGTGACTAAATGCAAGGAAACCCTTTCTGGACATGGATCTTTCTTAAAGAAACATGGCAAGATGCAACAAAAACATGGGTAATCAAATAGGTAAGCCATGCGGATATATCTGAGTATCTCATGCTAAAGCAGCTACAGTCAGAGCTTCTGTCTTTTTCTACACTCATTCAAACACCACACACCAGGACAACTAATAAATACCTTAGATTTTCTAAACCCAACCTATCCTGACTTGCTCTATCAAGTTGACAGTGCCACTATCAGTAGTCAAAATCATTCTGAGGCTGTCGACATGGTGCAGTAGGTAGATGTTCTTGCCTTACCAGACTGACAACCCAAGCTCCATCTCCAGAACTGCTAACAAGGTGGGAAAAAACTGAATTCCACATTCACAGCCTACCCATTCACGACCTACCCTTCTCTCTTTCTCATACCTCTATGAGATAATAATAATAATAACAAAAATAATAGATAAAATTATAACCCTTTCATTTTAGTTTGACATTTTAGTTAATCAAACACTCATTGGGGACTAATTAATATGAAATAGGCAATGTCTTTGACTGGAACCAACTTATTATCTAAATTAGCTCCATCCAATAAGAAAACACTCTCAGCTACAGTGTAGTTAGAAATGATCTGACAGCCATTGTAAAATCAAAACAATGAAACTTAATTTTAATTTGTTATTTAGCCTAACATCTCTAAAAATTTGAAAAGGTAACCAATATAGAAATTTCTAGGCTATTTTTCTCAGTCACACTTGAGCCAATCCAAGATGAGTTGTATATTTTACCTACACATTGAGTTTCAATTCAGACTGGCCCCACTGAACAGTCCATAGTCTCCTGGGGTTAGTGGCTACAGTGTTAGACAGAGTACCATTGATAATAAGGACAATTGAAATATCGTACAGGCTTATACAACAGGATCAGACATATGAAACTTTATAAATTCTCCTGTAAAAATGTGTCACTGTAAGAGAGAACAAAGTTGTCAATAGTTTCAAATTGATTGTAGACTTCAAGTGCCATGCAGACAAGGACACTGATATCTCAATCAGTAAACCTGTCCACAAGAATATCTGTGTTTTCCTCAAGAAAAATCACCAATGATGATGATAAAATGATGGTGATGATGGTGATGATAGATCTGTTCAAAGATATTGGGCTCTAAAAATTAATAATGAAGATAAGTTTTTATTTCAGTAAAACAATCCTAGCAAGGCAGCAGTGATTCCCTGAGCACTGGGCTCTTTGTCCAGGACAGAAGTAAAAGGAAAGGATGTCTTTCTGCTCAGACGTTAACTCCTGCCACTTTGATGATAGCCAAGACAACCAACCAACTTCTTTGAGTTTTCCAAGCTGCACCTTAATAGTGTTGCAATATGTTTGCCTCATAGCCCAGGGTCAGGCATGAAAACCCTGGTTTATTCTAGTCACCCCATAAGACTGAGAGATCATCTTGCCCTGTGAGAACCTAGGAACAGGGAAGAGGAGCACTTCATATTTTGTACTGGGGTTCTGTACAATCATTATGTCCATTTTCCTTCTTTAGATATGCTTCCTGTACTGAGCTCTCAATTCGATATCCCAATACAAACAAATAAAAGGTATTAACTACTTGCACACTTTTCTTTTAAACATCACTTTTAAATTGGCCATGGACATAAACAAAAGTCTTGGTTTTCTCCCTGCAATAATCTGTGGTTCACAGAATGCTGAAGTAGAATCTGACTTGTTGCTACATATTGACGTAGTCAGTCTATCCTTGCTGACATGATACTGGATTCTTCTTGACAACATGGTAAGAGGAAAATATTTTCATTCCAAGCAGGCTGGTTTCAGCTGTAATGAACACTTGTTCTGGCCTCAAACACTTTCCCATGAGTCCTCACATCAGTGAAGTTAGCTGGTAGCACCTTTGATTACATAAAACTTACGAAAATAATCTAAGGTTGTTGAGCCAATACTCATGAAATAAGGGAAGACTGATCATCATTCTGCCACTCTGATGCTGTCAACGCACGAGAATGTTTTAATAGCCAACTAGCTTCCTCATGAATGTTTTAAGTGTGTCATGTTTCCTGTAGAAACCTTCATGTTTATAATTCCCCTTTCAGTTTTGGTGGTAGAATTTTCTCTCCCAGTCAATGGAAAGTTCTTTTGCTAGATGAAGAACATGAATACAGATACTGTTTCCTTGGGTATATACTGAGCTTATGGTAGAGTTGCTTTTAATTGCATATTAAAATTTTTAATTTTCCTCTATCATTTATTCAAAATTTCTCTATTTTAGAAAAAAGGTCACTATCTGAGAGTTTTTCAGTTCTGCTGTGTATATCACCATTCAAGTCTCTTTGATAAGTGGGCCATCATGCAGGAATGAGGTAGCCTGCTGGAAGAACCCCTCGGCAAGACCATTCTTCCCTAACACCAGCACTGGTGGACCACAGAGCGTCAAATCTAGGGTGCAAATCTGTCCACACTTCAACATCTCTGAAACCAGATATGTGTCACAATCATCATTACCTTGCCAAATATTTAGCTGTCACCTTTATTTCAAGAAACATAAATAGTAGGCCTTATGGCAGTGACTTCGTGGATCTGATGAAATACAGAACCGTTCTTTACAATTAAACTTAATAAAAACTGCACATCAGTATATATCACAGGTATCTGTGACCACATGCATATAACTGCACAGGAGAGCTGTGTCAGGGAATTGCCGGCGTGGTCTGTGATAGAAAACGCATGGCAAGAAAGAGCGAGTGCCCAGTGCTAAGCAACATTGACGAGAAGGAGCAGTGACGGTTTCCTATGTGGCTTCTGGGTCAAGTCTCTAAGAATCAGTGGCTATGGCCAGGGATATGGTGTGAGTGGATATGGGGGGAAAGAAAAGAACAGCGGTGGGTGGGACCAGGGATTCGCAGCTATGCATCATCACCACACAAACCCATGCACCAGGGAGATGCAGGGCCCATCACTGAAGACACTTGGGCCCTTTCATCACTTAAATTTATCCCCAGACACCAGAGGGTGGACACTCAGGGATTTCTTTCCCATTTAGGGAGTATCTTTTAAACGCGGACTTTGCTGGTGAGGATGTTGTTTGTGCATTTGTCACAAAGGTTAAGCTTCTGACTAGTTAATAATTAATGTCACCTCCTTGCACCATTTATATATTATTTAATAGCTTAATCTCATCTAAAAATGACCAATTTTTAAAATGAATTACTCTCATATGCCGAAACCTACACGCTAGCGATTATTTTATAAATCTCAACTGTACCTTACCTGTCTTCAGTTAGTTGACCACTGGTTGCTTCCAAATAAACTGGAATAGTTTTTCCATCTACTTCTCTGGCGTGTAACTTCAGGTTGAATGCCAGTCACAACAGACATATGGAGTGCAGACCTATGAGCCAGAGAAACTGAAGCAGCCTGGGTGTGCAATGGCGGCTCTGGGTGTGTAACGCCTGCTCTGGGTGCAACGCCGGCTCTGGGTGTGCAACGCCGGCTCTGGGTGTGCAACGCCGGCTCTGGGTGTGCAACGCCGGCTCTGGGTGTGCAATGCCGGCTCTGGGTGTGCAACGGCGGCTCTGGGTGTGCAATGCCGGCTCTGGGTGTGCAACGGCGGCTCTGGGTGTGCAATGCCTGCTCTGGGTGTGTAACGCCGGCTCTGGGTGTGCAACGCCAGCTCTGGGTGTGCAACGGTGGCTCTGGGTGTGCAACGGTGGCTCTGGGTGTGCAACGCCGGCTCTGGGTGTGCAACGCCGGCTCTGGGGCTTGCCTCATTAGAAGCATTAGAAAAGCATCAGGCAGCCTAGGTGTCCAGGTACCACTTAGCTGAGTGTCTGCAATTCTTTTGGCAGCGCATGCTTTCAATTCTTTTATTCTAGATGTTTATCTCTGGTCGCTTTCCCATATGTTAATAATGAATTTTATAATTTCTTATGACTAGGAGTATGTTTTGAGTATAATTATTAAACTAGTTTCATTAAGAACACTGAAAAAAAGGAACAGTTTCTCCAGGCACAGTTAACTACATTTATTATTCTAAACTCTTGGCTCATCAGATTGTATCTTCATGTGGTTGAGAAGGGAGAGTGTCACAGAGCGTAGGAGGCTCAATTAACCTTCCACAGGCTAAACAAATCACAGCGATTTTGACTATATTTTAGTGGGTGTTTTTCTCTCTACAATATCACAGGGCTTCTCTCTAGATTTTCATATATGATTACTTGAACATGCAGCAGATTCTATTTCTAGGTTTATGTCCCCTGAAAGTTGTTCTGACATTTCATAAATTCACAAGTAAATGCGGGGCAGGATCATACCTTAATTTTGTGATTCAGAAAATTCTTACACGAGGAAAACAGAATTCTGACCTTATTCAAAGCAGCTAAGAGAGGGCTGAGTTTTTATTAAACATTGTGGATGCAAGTCACTGCCAGAGTTTCATTTCATGTTAATGATTTGAGGGTCTTAGTATATTTTCAAATGATCATTTTATTCACGTATTAGAATAATGCGGACATTGACATACAGGATGTCTTAGTTAGGGTTTCTATGGATGCGATGAAACACCATGATCAAAGAGCAAACTGCAGAGGAAAGGGTTTATTTGGCTTACACTTCTCAATCATGGACCATCATTGGAAGAAGTCAGAACAGGAACTCAAGCAAAGCTGGTTCCTGGAAGCAGGAACTGATGCAGAGGCCATAGATGGGGTGCTGCCTACTGGCTTGCTTCCCCTGGCTTGCTTAGCTTGCTTTCTTATAAAACCCAGGACCACCAGTCCAGGGATGCCACCAATCATCACGGGCTGGGCCCTCCACCTCTGGTTCCTAATTAAGAAACTACCTCACAGATGGATTGCATGGAGGCATTTCCTCAACTGAGGCTCCTTCCTTTCTGAAGACAATTGTATCAAGTTGACACACAAAACCAGCCAGTGCACAGGGCATAATTAACAGGAATGATTCCACAAAACCATTCAAATCAACTTTCCCAAATAAATATATTTTAACAATTTTCTAAAATGCTCCCGAATATCAGTAAGATCCGACACATCCACGACCACACCAAAACCTTGTGCCTCTCCAAGTCTGTAAGTCCCCTTACACATCAGTAAAAAGTACTAGGCTAGCTGACACAAGAATGTCCTCTCTCACAAAAACTATACAGTCCATTTTAATTTCAGAAATATTGATAACAAAGAGAAAGCCTCCACAGAGATAATAAATGCAGCATCTTCTGTTTTGAGATGTGGAAATTGGGTACCAAAACTGGAGATAACTTGTCTAAATTGAGGTCCAGATTCTCATGGAGGAATACTGGGAAAAGGGTAAAAATAAAGTAGAAAATTCAAACTGCTCACAAGGGGTGTGGTCTATCTAGGGTCTCACTCCTCTTCTGTTGCTATAGCCCTGCTTTCAAAGGATAATCCTAGGTAAATTTTCTACTACAGAAAAATGTGGCAGCCATACCAGGAGGCTGACAATCGAAGATAATAAAGTGAAGGAAATCTGCAGGTGCGAATCATATAAAAATGTGCATTTGTCAACTGGGACACTAGAAACAGTAACAGGGCAAATAGTTGGCCTTTGCCGATGAAGAGAAAATGAGAGAGACAGAGGAGAGGATTTGCTGTGTAAATTATATCACCTTTGATTTTATCTGTTTATATGACTTCCAAATGCTAATTTAAGTGCAGCATACAGATTTTAATCTATATTTATGGTGGTGCTTTTCTTCAAACCATTAACCTGAAAAGGTGAACTGTGAAGGTGACAGATGAAGAACACTCTACCACGACAAATGTTGGAAGAAACAGCTATAAAGAAATAACCCCCTCCAAATATCAGCACAGGGCATTATTAAATGACCGAACTAAACGTCGTTCTGAAATTGCATTTCAATTGAGACTAGAGAATGACACTGGGGATGCCATTTTAGATATTGCTTTAAAGAATAATCTATGATAAATTAATCTCATGTAAGACTATTCAGTACCACTGGCCACACGTGGAATTAAACATTGGAAATACAGCTAATTGGAATTCAGATATACTGTTTGTGTAAAACTCATACAGTTTCAAAGATGTAAGAAGCAAAGTAAAACAAAGCAAAATACCTTATTAATAAATCTTCATCTTATTTATACAAATCATTTGTATTGCGCTTATATATCCATATATATTTAAATTCTATAAAATTTTATTTTATATTACCTTTATATAATAACATAAATATTAAACGAAATATACAATACACATTTAAAAATTACATATATTTAATTATATACTATGTATGTTATATAGCTTTGTATTTCATACTAAAATAATTTTATGTATTGAGTAATATAAAATAAAACTTAATTTCATCTCCTCTTTTTTTTTTAGTGTTTTAAACTCAGAACACTTTAGAGCAACTACACTGTTTCAAATCCTATCTATATGGCTATCAGTGTATTTTTGTTGGACAGCCTTGGTCTAAGGCATTAGCAAATCAGCAAAGATCATAAGTAACCATTGTTCTCCGTTAAATACATGACACTTTGAATCCATTTCCTTCCTAGAGTTGGTGGTTTTACTTGGTCAAAAACATTTAAAAAACATATTCATATATGTTAAAGTAACTTAACCTATAAAATTGTCATCCAGTACATTTCCCTAGCGTTTTCAGTTTGGTCCGGCCTACATAAGGCACTTGTTGATTCACGCAAGATTTGTCAGAGTACTAGAACACACATGGAAACAAAACAGGAAGATGGGCAGTTCAAGGCCTGTCTGGATTACAGAGTGAGACCGTATTTCCAAATAAAAGCTACCAAATGGGCTACGAGATGTGTAAAGAACTTGTCCAGCAAATGAGAGGCCGTAAGTTCAATCTCTGGTACTATGTTTTAAAAAACATGAGAATAATCGCTTTCTATTTTTATATCTCTCTACCTACCTATCTATCTCTTTAGATACTTACAAATACAGATATAAAATAGATACAAATTTACAGATGAAATACATGCAGATATAGTCGTACACATATAGAATGGTTAACATAGAGGAAAGAACAAGACTGTGACTACAGAGTCCACAATGATATGAAATGTCACATTGGATTAATGCTAGCCATCGGGTGATGGTGACAGAGGCTAGGCTTTTCTTTAAAATTCAGTTTATCACTTGAGGCCTCCTAAAGAGACTAGGATGCCCCTATGACGAGGCCCTAGTAGCTGAGAACTACAGAGAATGTACAGATGATTTAGTCCAGCCTTGTTTTCACGGCTAAGGGAACTGACGCTTGTGGCTGAAGGAAATTTCCCAGGGCAGAGTACGTTTCTTTCATTAGACGAAGACAGCTGAAGTAAACACACACCAGGATGCGGTTTATAAAATGTCAGTGCTGCGCAGAGGCCCCGGTAAACAAGACACCACAGTTCCTTTCTCTGGAAACGACACACATTCCAGGACTTTCCTTGGTTAAACTGTGGCAACTAAATCTTGTTTGAGTTTGGAGTTGCTTGTGAGCAAGGAACGAAGACCTTAGGAGTCAGAAGCAAAGTGAGAGAAAGTGATATTTTGGGGTATGCCTATTGACTTGGCCACCTAGCTGATGTCATCTGAGAACCTGTACGTGATACCTGCTCCAGATTCTTTCTTCTTTCTCAGCGAATATGCTTATGAGATTAAGTAGTTCCAAAGCCCAGAGCTCACATGGCAGGCTGCTTGCTTTGATGGGAATCTGGAAGGACGGGTCAGTGTGTATATACCTGATAGGGCTGGCCCAGTTACAATAACAAGGAAACTGCATGAAACCTCCAGGTCAGTAGGACAGAGAGAAGAAATAGAAGGGAGGGCTAGCCTGGCACCAACACATACGCTTCACTGTGATGCTGCTCAGGGGCAGGGCAATGCTAGAGCCTGGGATGAGAAGACTCCTGACCTCGGGGACCAGCAGGTGGCAGAAAGCTCCCCAGGTGGCGAGGGGCAGTACACATTGTACTGAGCACTGGAAACCATGGCCTTGGGCTTGCCCTGGACACCTGTCAGCGTCTGCTCTCCGTGTGCACTGCCCACTTCTTAACAGCTACCCAGCACTATGGCCAGCGTGGCTCTCTGTCCTCCCACTAAGAGAGACAGTCAGCCCCCAGGCCCCTGTGACCTTCGGCCTCCTCTTAGCCCTTCTATTTCAAGTTAGTCCACTTCCCTTGCTCTCACCTTTCTGCTGGCATTCAAGTTCTTCCTACCACAAGGTAACAACCTCTTCCTTCTCTGGAGGATTCTCTGGAAAGCACTCTACTCACTAAACCGTCCTGATAGTTCCTCCTCCTCCGTGCCCACATCTCAAGTATCACACTAGCCATATGCCAAGCTCTGCCTTAGCTGTCTTAGGACACACTGAGCTTTATCTAGGTGATTTCATGTATTTCCACACTCCAGTCACCAGCTACATTCCCATGACTTCCAAAATTAAACCCCTCTCCAGAGTATGAGTTCAACACCTTTCACCATTCCGTTCTCCCATCCCCTTGCTGCGCCCCCCTCCACAGTGAGCTCTTTACTACCGAGCTACCCCCTTCCTCTCTGAGACCTCACAGGGACGCTCCATAGGCTTCAAATTCAGTCCATCTCAAACCCAATCTTCCCTCTTTCCATTTCTACATAGTCTCTACGCTTGGTACCCGTCCTAACTCCTCCAGGTGGCCTAACTGGAGAAGTTGCCATGTCTCTCATGTTAGCCTCCATGTTCTTTCTGTTATTTCTCCTACAGCACACCTTCCCTGTCTGTTACACAGACAGGCTTGCCTAGGCCATCTGAAGCCTGCATCTCTCCACTCCATCCTCCACACCACTTTTTACACAATTATCGAATGATGAAAATTTAATCCAGCTGCTTGTTCTGCAACTCAAAACACTTTCATCACTATTTCTTGCCATTAGAGAAACTCTGAAATTCTTGGCAAAAACCACAGGACTCTTTTCCTCAGGAATTTTTTGTTGTTGTTTTGTTTTTTTTTTTTTTGTTTTTGAGACAGGGTTTTCTCTGTGTAACTTTGGCACCTGTCCTGGAACTAGCTCTTGTAGACCAGGCTGGCCGCGAACTCACAGAGATCCGCCTGTCTCTGCCTCCGGAGTGTTGGGATTAAAGCCATGTGACACCACCAAACGGCTTCCCTCTAGGGCACTGTGTCACAAAGAACTGTCCTCCTGGACATTTCAGACAGCTAGCACTTCCTAGAGGATATACTCTGCCCCCTGGAAAGCTCTCCCTTCCTTGGGTTTGGAATCTCCTCAAGTGACGCATCTCCAGGGAAGCCTTCATAACCCAACACAAGCCTTCCTCTGCATTTCTTCAGGGATCTCCCCGTTCCTGGCTCCCACTTAGGGATTAGTTGCCTCAGGCTGGAAATGCCACCACGCTTCATTCTTCTCCTGCACAAGTTAGTTCCCTTTGTATCTCCCCGTGGCCTCTTGAGAGCAGGAGCCCTAAACATCATCTTTGGCTCCCTAGCACCAAGCACAGCACCAGTAAGTGCTGGACAAACCTATGATTGTAAGCTGTCACTTACACGTCAGAAGCATCCATACAATGACGTCATCTGCAGGACACGAGCAAGGGGAAGCCATCCACTCCCAATTACAAGCAAAGAAAAGAAATTAAAAAAAAAAACTTACAAAATAACTTCCCCATTGGCCAATAACTGGAAAACTCAAATCAGTTTTGGATTTCTGTTCTGTTTTTAACCACTTCACACCAGTCTAGGTCGAAATGAGGTTGGCGAATGAGGCTTAAAAATATTATTAGATAACCACTGGCTCTGTTTCTGTTGACCCGTGGCCGTTTACAACAGCGCGATGGGCCAAACAATACTTTCAAACGATGAGGGACTCACTTCTATCAATAAAGAAAAGGGGGCACTGCTTGTCAAAACTGGCAGTTTGCTCTCTGCCTCAGGATGCCCACCCAGGAAACATCACCAACAAGCCTGGGTTTCTTCTAAATAACAAGAGTCCAGATGCCAAATAGTTTCCAGCACTATTGAGCATGACGTATCTTGGGAACAGAGAAGTAAAGGGACCAACAGTGAAGATACCAAACATGAATTCTTAACGTGTATGTGACCAGCCTGCTTTAGAGACTCCTCCTAATACCCTCACCACCAGAACTAGAGAGCCTTACTGCTCTTCAATTGAGACGCTCAGAAGAATGGGGATTTGTATAGTCAGTAGCCCCTCACGAAATGTAGTTGCTTGGCCACTCCACAGTACTCCATTGCCTTGGCTTTTGCTCTTTTAAATTTCATGTCTTTGGGGATAATTATATTCTAAAAGTGACAACTGCAAGGTTCTCAATTTCTAATGCCTTTTCAATAGCAAGCTTCTACTTTGTACTGATACTCCCAATGCCTTTGCAATCACCCAGCACATAATTGAAATTAATTCTGGGTTTATACTGCTTCGTATATTTAATCTTTTCAACTCATAGGCTATCCCACTTCTTTTTCGTTTCTGTGACTACTTCACGTTATATACTCTAAAGTAAGAATCTGGAGCAAGGGCCACAAATAAGGGTGAACATGCCTTTATCTTTCTGGGTCTGAATGACCACATTCAGTATAAAATTTCCTAGTTATACCCATTTACCTGAAATTTCATGATTTTATATTCACTTACAGCTCACTAAAATCCAATGTAAGTCCACGTTTTCATTATCCTTCATCAGAAGGACATTTAGGTTGTTTCCATTTCCTAGCTATTGTGACTAGAGCAGCAATGCACACAGATGACCCAATCTCTGTGAAGTGGGATGTGCGGTTCTTTAGGCATGTGCCGAGGGCTATACAGCAGATATACTTCTGAGTTCTGAGAATTCTTCATGCTGATTTCCAGAGTGCCTGCACCAGTTTGCAATCCACCAACAGGGAATGAGGGTCTTCCTTTCCCCCACACACTAGTCGGTATTTATTGTCAATTGTTTTCTTGATCTTAGCCATTCTGATGGGGCAAGAAGGAATCTCAAGTACATTACAGTTGATGAGCCTTTCAAATTTGTGTGTCTCTAAGAATGTTGTCTATTTTTTGAGATATTTCTTAGACGTTTTTCTTTCTTCCTTCGAGAAATAGATGCCAATTAGATTAACTTTCTTGGCGCTTTATCTTGAGTTCATTATATATCCTGGATATTAATCCTCTATCAGACATATAGCTAGAAAATATTCTCTCCCATTCCATGTTTTTGGAACCTAGAGGAGAACCCACTACTACTACTTTTCTAAGCCAGTGTAATTAGCCAATCACATCCTAAATTATATCCATATATCTACAGATAGGTTCAGCTCTTGCACCTCATCAAGGCAGCTTCTTTCTGCAGTAGATAGAATTGCAGAAAGCCATAACTGATGAGAACTATGAGAGCAACTTACTGTGGGATGCCCAGCCCCAAATAACACATTTACAACAGAAGCTCCCATACCAAAGGCTCAGAAAACACCATGGAAGATGAGGTAGAAAGATTTTTTAAATTTATTTATTTTTATTTTATGTGCATTGGTGTTTTGCCTGCGTGTACATCTCTGTGTGAGGAACTGGGGTTACACAGTCTTGAGCTGCCATGTGGGCACTGGGAATTGAATCCTGGTTCTCGGGAAGAGCAGTCTGTGCTTTTTTAACTACTGAGTCATCTCTCCAGCCTGAGGTGGAAAGATTTTAAGAACCAGAGGGCCAGGATGTCTGCTGCATAATTAGGGCTTTTATATATTTATAAATTATATCCATGAACTCTCAACAATATTACTGAAGTCTAAACAAACCCCAGACAATGACAACATCAAAAGACAAGCCAATGTGGACAGGGAAAATCTCACAAGGCCCCACCCCTAGATGGAAAATTACGGGTAACGAATGATTAGCGAGAGAGGAAAACTTAAGTCTTCTCCACTCCCCTTATTGGTTATCCAAAATCAAGTGGCCAACCATAAAACATATACATACAAGTAACACCCAACAGATTCAGTAATTGTATTTTTATATATGTATGCATGTACGCATACATACACACACACACACACACACACACACACACATATATATATATATATATCAGTAATTTTAAAAACTCAGAGGATGCCAAGGTGTGGGAGGCAGACCTGGGGAAGCTGGAGGAGAAGTCAAGCAGGGGGAAATAGGATCAAAATACATTGTATAAATTTCTCAAGGCATACAAATTTTATATTAAAGAAAGTCAACCTAGAGGCTAAAAGGCAGAGCAGAGCAGAATTTCTCACGTCATGATATTCAGGAGGCAGAGAATGAGGGAACAGAAAAGAGGCAAGACCTGATAAGACATAATCTTGAAAGGGATGCCTCTATTGGACCACTTCTTCCAATTAGATCCCACTTTCCACTACTGACATTACTATGAATCCATTAACAAACTAATCCATAGATTAGGTTAGAGCTCTCAGAATCCCATCAGTTCCCCAAACCCCATCTTTGAACACTACATTGGTGGCTAAGCCTTCGACACTATATTGGTGGCCAAGCCTTTAGTACATGAACCTTGGGAAGATATTTTTGTACAGGCGCCAATCCTGCTCAAACTGAAACTTAAAGCTTGTATGTTTTCTGCAGTCTTCCTTGGCACTAGATATGATGGTAGAATAAAACATAATTGGAAACCAAGAAAAAGGAAAAGGCTTTACTTCTATTAGTCCTGGAGTGTGAGGCTCTATGAGGCGTCTGGATGGGTGTGGGCGGGTAATAAGGCTCATAAACTGTAATCTGCTCTACTCCTTTGACCACACATCTCTTGTAGCTGATAAAAGTGAGACACTAGTAACCATTGGCCAGTCTTATTGTTGCCACCTATCTTTAGGCCTCCAGCTGTCAGGATCACCCAGTAAAGAGGAAGTATGCGTCCTGATCCAGGTGACCCATCAGTGTCCCTGTCTTCTCCTGCAGGTTCCTCTAACTCTAGAGCTCGTGCTCGACTCTGATTTTTTTCTGCTAACTCTTGTCCCAGTTGTCACACTCCCTGTGGTAGTTTGAATGTATTTGCCTCCCCCCCTAATTTTATAGAGAGTGGCACTATATGGAGGTATGACTTTGTTGGAATGGATATGGCCTTACTGGAGGAAGTGTGTCACTGTGGGGGCAGGCTTTGAGGTTTCCTATGCTCAGGATACTGCCCAGTGTCACAGTCTCCTTCCTGTTGCCTGCAAGATGTAGAACTCAGAATTACTCTTCCAGCACCACGTCTGCCTGCACGCTGCCATGTTCCCCACCACCATGAAATGTACAGAACCTCTGAAGCTGTCAGCAAGTCCCTCAATTAAATATTTTACTTATAAGAGTTGCCTTGGTCAGCTGGGCCATGGTGGTGCACGCCTTTAATCCCAGCACTAAGGAGGCAGAGGCAGGCGGATCTCTGTGAGTTCGAGGCCAGTCTGGTCTACAAGAGCTAGTTCCAGGACAGGTTCCAAAGCCACAGAGAAACCCTGTCTCGAAAAACCAAAAAAAAAAAAAAAAAAAAAAAAAAACCACAAACAAACAAACACCCCCCCAAACAAAAACAAATAAAAAAGAGTTGCCTTGGTCATGGTGTCTCTTCATAGCAATAGAAACCCTAAGACACTCCCCTTCCACTAATAAAACTGTTTCTACCTGGGAAAAAAATGTACTTGTGTCATTAGATGAATTGAAAAATAGTCATTTTGAAGGTTTTCTACTGGGGAACCAGATTTAATGCACTTTTCATATGTTTAGATACAGAAATAAGGATGCTCAGACACAGCAGTTAGAGTGGTATTCAGGTCGACCAGATGGAGAAAAGAGTATAAAATCACAAGCAATTACCAACTGGTGTCTTTAGCTTCATTGGCTGAACAAGGATCTGCTATCTAATCTCAGTTTTCTCTACTTATTGCAAGTAGCAGAACTCTAGCTTACTGCTATGCTTTCTCAATATTCGTTTTTTAATAACATTGCAACCATTTTCCTAAGTGATAAGAAATGCTATTATAAACTATGATAAAATGCAATCAAAACTCATGTACCAATCGCATGTTTGAGAGACTAAGAATCATAAACTTATTTTGACCCATAGTATTCTCTACAAAGATGTTATAAAAATAAAAACTGAAATCTAAAAAGAAAAGAAAAGCAGCTGGGGGTGAGCAGTGACATAGTTGGCAGGTAAAAGTACCTGTGGTACAAAGCTGGCAACCTGAATTTAAGCCCAGGAACCTATGCAAATGTGGAAGACGACAACCACATCCACAAAATTACTCTCTGACCTTCACATGTGGGACACGGCATGCTAAGCGTGCTCATACATCATGCACAGGCAAATATACAAAACAATAAACAGTGTGTGTTTGTGTGTGTGTGTGTGTGTGTGTGCGCGCGTGCGCGCGAGCGTGCACGCATGTGTTGGAGCGTGGATTTAATAATCATGTCCTACTTTACTCCCTAACTTCAGAGCTGTAGAGGTGTCAGATTTAAACCAGAGGACCATGGGAGTCAGTTCGAGAGACAGTGCTGAAATAAATGGTGATGTTTTCAGAAAGTTATCGTTTATAGGACCACAATGGTCAACAAATATCCTGAGTGTCTTCCTTCCTTCATCACCATTTTCAAACAAGCTGGTGAGATGTCTTCTCCAGGTTCACGTAATTTTTAGTTACCAGATCTTAGGCATGCATCAAAGGCTACCCCCCACCCCCAGGTTGATGGACAATCCCTTTCTTACGTGATTTTCAATGCTACTTAAAAAGGAGGAAATATCATCCTAATGTTCTTTCTAAACATTAATTTCTCCCCCACAAAGGGGCAGGTAATACCATTGGCCAACATTTGGGCATGGGGCATTAAAGGTCCCTAAAGAGAAATTGAGGGGCTTTGGGACTCTCCAAGTCAAAAGATAGTGGGGAAGTTACCGCGAGCAGCTTGGGAGAAAGAATGGCATAACAGGATATACTTTCAGAGGAAACAGGAGCTGCTTTAACCTCGGGGCAGGAAAGGCGGAGTCAGCAGCGCAACACCCAAAGAAACCCGCGCGCCAGGGATTACAAGAACGTGGCATGCTCAGTGACTCTTCCTAGCCCGCAGGTGCCAACCACAGGCCTCCTGGTACCAGTCATTATTAAAAAAAAAAAAAAAAAAAAAAAAAAAAAAAAAAAAAAGGAACCCATCGGCTCTTGGCCATCCCTGCCAAAGATCAGCAATGGAGGAGCAGCAAAAACAAACGTCAGATACCGCTGCAGGTGAACTAGGCAACAAGTCAACCCTAGACACAAGTTCCTGTCCAGAGGGACCTGGATGGGGTGGGGGTAGGCCCTCACGCCTGGGAAAGGGAGGCCCGGGACTTGTGGGTATGCGGCTTGGGTGTAGGAGCAGGTGCTCTCGGGGCTTCCCTCCCGCTTCCCGGGGACTGACGCACGCTCCCAGAGCGCGCGCATCTTCCACGGATCCAGGCCCGAGGGAGGACCCGCGGGAGGGAAGGGGGATGATGCTCCTCCCGCACCCGAATCCAGGGCTGACGAGGTGACCCGCCTGTTACCCGCCGCCCGCAAAGGGCAGCGGAGGCAGCCTTGGTTTGGCATTCCCAATCGCCCTGGCTGCCGGGTGTCTCCCGCTGCAACATGCAGCCCGCCCGGCTCGCCCCCGCCCCGGTCCCGGAGGGCAGGTACCTCGGAGCCCCGGCCCCTAGGAGCCTCCCGGCGGAGATCCGAGCGTCCCTCCAGCTCCCTGCGCCGACGTCAGCGTCAGCTCTGGCGAGGGAAGGGGCGGGGAGCGCAGGAAGCGGTCCTTCCTGCAGCGGCCGCCGCCAGCCGGAATAGCAGCGCCGAGCCCGTGCACGCCGCAGCGCAGCACCGCGGCCCGAGCGGGCACCCCCACCCCGCTACCGCACCGCACCGCGCCAGCACCCGCAGCCTCCCTCCCTCGGGGACAGCGATGGGTGACCGCTTTTGCCACGACCCCCGGCATCCGGGTGGGGAGAGGATGGTGGTCTCACCTTGTTTGGGGCGAATCAGGGATGAGAGGAGCCGGTGTCCGTCTCTCTACTCCTTAGGGTCTTGCGTGGCCCTCATCTCTAGGGTTTCCCGTTTGAACTTGCTGTCGGAGATAACCCCGCCCCTGCTGTCTGGCAGGTGTTCCACGTGTCTGTAGCTTTCGCGTCACAATGACCTGTCTACAGGTGGCCAAGGCAGAGACCGCCCCACACTTCCCTCCTGGTACTGTTAGGAGTACGTGCTACTTCCTTTAGAGTCTGGCGTCTTGAACAGACGGGATTTCATGAGGTCAATGCCAGAACTGTAGAGGTTTGCTTCTGGAACCCAAATTTGTGCTTAAAGGCAAAAGACTGTGGTAAGGAAAAACAGCTGGCTATGAGTATTCATACCTGTTTTTCATATCTATATGCCACACCTGTGTCATTTACTCGTTTTTGACACAGCATTTCATCCCTTCTTATCCTTTGCCACAAGAACCAAATCTCAGTTTCTGGAGTACCTTGTCTATCACAGGAAAGGGGTGTGAAATAGCGCTTCCTAACACTTACTGATATAGTTGCTGGGGTTCATCCCTCCTTTTATGTCTATAGGTAAGTTTGCTAGAAACAGTTCAGCGGGTAGAAAGAGAAATTACCGGAAAATGATATAAACAAGTTAGAAATTCACAGCTAACATAAAGCTGGATGCCACGCCAATATAGCCTTTTACGCTGCGTCTTTCTCGGTGGCCCAGCGTTGTAGGTAAAATTATTATCCCTGTTTTGAGGGCGAATTTACTGCTCGAGCGCCATAAGGAAGACTGGTGGAAGCGAGGACGTGGCTCAGCCGTAAAGAGCCAGGGTTGAACTTACGGTTGTCTGAACCAAGAGACCTTAACTAATCTCAGGAGAGAGTGGGTTTTCAAAGACATAATTAGGGCTGGGTATGAAGCTTACTGGTACAGCATTTACCTAGCATGCGATGCCCGGGGTTTGATTCCTAGGAAATCAAAGTAAATAAAAATGTAAGATTACAGTTTTTGAATGGAATGCAAAGCTATGTTCTTCAACACCAGAGGTACCCAATAAATGACTGTCTGAAGCACCAAGAAGGAACACAGCACCCCAAAGTACCCCTTGACTCCATTCTTTCTACCGTAGCAATTGGTTAGTCACTTGAAAACAGAAGGATCCCATTGACCAAATGTGGTACATTTACACAATGGAGCACTACTCACTGGTAAAAAACAATGATACCTTGAAATTTGTATGCAAATGGATGGAACTAGAAAAAAACATCCTGAGTGAGGTAACCCAGATCCAAAAAGATGAGCATGGTATGGACTCGTTTATAAGTGGATACTAACTCTAAAGCAAAGCTAACGAGCCTATAGTCCATGACCCCAGAGAAGCTAAGTAACACGGAGAACCTAAGAGAAACATATATAGATCCCCCTGTGATGTGGGATTCCCCTCTGTATACTGTGAATATGTTTTACAACCATTGGTTAATAAACAATTTGCTTTGACCTATAGCAGGGCAGAATATAGTCAGGCTGGAAGAGATATAGCAAGAGAGAAGGTGGAGTCAGGGAGATGCCATGTAGCTACTGAAGGAGACAGACATGCCAGAACTTTGCCAGTAAATCACAAGCCTCGTGGTAAAATATAAAAAAAATAGAAATGGGTTAATTTAAGATGTAGGAGTTAGTTAATAAGATGCTTAAGCTAATAGGCCAAATGGTGTTTTAATGAATAGTTTCTGTGTAATTTTGGGGTGTGGGTGACCAGGAACACACAAGCAGTCTCCACCTACATCCTTGGGAAGGAGAAATAGAAAAGATCTCCTGAGAAAATTGGGAGCATGGGAGTGGGGAGAGAAAGAAGGGTAGAAAGGGAAGAGAAGTGGGGAGGAGGAGAACATGAGGGAACGGGATCGTCAAGATGGGGGAAGGACAGAGGCAAAGAGCAAGGAAAGAGATATTGATTGAGGGAGCCATTATGGGGCTAGCAAGAAACCTGGCACTAGAGAAATTCCCAGGAATCCACAAGGAAGACCCCACCTAAGTCTAAGCAAGAGTGGAGAGGATGCCTGATTGGGCGTTGTTCTGTAGTCAGATTGACGACTATCTTAAATGTTACCATAGAAACTTCATCTGATGGAACTGATGGAAGCAGAGAGCCACAGCTAAGCACTGGATTGTGCTCCCAAAGTCCAGTTGATGAGTGGGAGGAGTAAGAATATGAGCAAAGAGGTCAAGACCATGGTGGGGACACCCACTGAAACAGTCTGTTTGAGTTAATGGGGGCTCACCAACTCTGACCTGACAGGGAAGGAACCAGAATAGGACCAAACTAGTCCCTCAGAATGTGGGTGACAGTTGTATGGCTGAAACACTGGCAGTGGGATCAGAATTTATCCCTATTGCTTGTACTGGCTTTTGGAACCCATTCTTCTTGGAGGCATCCTTGCTCAGCCTAAATACAGTAGGGAGGGCTGTTGATGGAGCGGTGGGCTGTGTTCCTCCTGCCCTGCTGCCCGGCTGCCCGGCTAGCTTATGCCTCAAAATAATTACACAGAAACTATATTCTTTTAAACACTGCTTGGCCCATTAGTTCTAGTCTCTTATTGGCTAATTCTCACATCTTGATTAACCCATTTCTAATAATCTGTGTAGCACCACAGGCTGGTGGCTTACCAGGGAGATTCTTAACCTGCATCTGCCTCAGAGAGGAGAATCATGGCAACTGCCTGACTCGGCTTCTTCCTCCCAGCATTCTGGTTCTGTCTACTCCGCCTATCTAAGCTGCTGTCCTATCAAAAGGGCCAAGCAGTTTCTTTATTAATTAACCAATGAAAGCAACAGATAGACAAATGACCCACCTCCATCAGAGGGCTTTGGTCTTTCCTCAAAGCCATGTGCTTCACCCTCTCTGAGGGGTGTGGTGGCAAGGGAAGGTGGAGGGAATGGGAGGAGGGGAGGGAGTGGGAATAAGAATTGGTATGTAAAATGGAAAAGATAGTTTAAAAAGATAAAATAAAAAGGGAAAAAAGTATACAAAATCCTAACAGTCCCAACATTGTTCCAGAGTCTAGAGACTCTTCTGAGACTGGGGGAAATCTTTTAACTTCTTAAACATTAAAGACAAAACAAAACGGGCCGCCTACTTCCAATACTCCAAGGCACAGAATAACATCCATATTCTGAAAGGAAAGAATGGGGACATAGTAAGGAAAGATTGTACCAAAACAAGATCAACACACTCAACAGGTCATGTTTTGCATCTGGGCTTTGTGGCGACATCATCTGGTATTCACACGCTTAGGAAGCCCTGCCTCTTCTGGTCAGCTACCTGAAGCACAGGTAGCTTCTCCCTTGGCCCAGCTCAACTCTTCTTTTCACTTTCCTCTGTGGATGCTGCTCTTCCCCCAAGTCCTGGCATCTCAGCCAGCCTGCGGTTTCCATTGCAACATAGATTTTCTTTCACAGAGTCATACAATGGCCTCTCAAGGGCCCCTTGCAAGAATCCAATGATCTACCTACTGTATAATCTCAGTGACTTTCTGGAACCTTGCTATAAGCTTCCATGACCTCATAACTCTTGTATTATTCATACTTGTAAAAGCAGGACCATGTGGATGATGTTTCTAAGGTTTACTGTCAGCTCAGGATATGACTTGTCCTTAGCCCATTCTCACAGGTATGCTCTGTGGCTGAACCTGGGCCTACTTATCTAGATTTTTGAATAGGAAACCTGCTCAGTTTTACTCTCAATTCTTCTCTCTTCTTTCAAATGAATTTGCAGTTTAGAGGTTGGAACTTCCTGTGGGTTGGGTCCTGCTCCCAGGGTATCCTACTTCCTATTTTTCCAGTGAATGCACTAATCTCTTTAAGTGAGCTGTGCCTGACTCCTTTGGCTACATCTTTAAACTCTGTTACACTTCTTTCCTGGCCAAACAGCCATAATTCTTATTTCCCCGCTCTCTTACTGTAGAGCTGAGAGTGCTCAACACGGACCACCTCACAGTCTGGGTATTATGCTGTCTTGAAGTTTCCTCCGTCAAACAACTTAGTCTAGGACTTTCGATTTCAGCCTCACTCATTGGTTCAGGACACAGAAGGCAGTCCTCATCTTTGCGACATTATAGCATGAGTGGCCTCTACCTCAGTTCCCGATGCAGTCCTTTTCCATTCTGAAAGCTCCCACACTGGGCTTCCAGTGTCCACCTTTCCCGCAGCATACTTATCTCCTAAACTCGGCCAGCATGTCCCATTAGCCTCTGTTCACAGGTCTCGGGCTTCTCTAGTGTGCACCTCCAAACCCTTCCACATCCATCTGCAAACTGAATCTTAAAACTACTGAGGCCAGGTCTGTGTCAGCAGTTACCCTACTGCTCAGATCCATGACAGCAATGGTCCTACTTCTTAGCACCAATTTTCTGTGTCAGTTATTTTTCTTATTATATGATGCGACACAGTAGCAGCAATTATGAACTGACTGATCGTAATGGGTCCATAGTCAGCTTTCAAAACGGAACAGGTCTCTATTGGAAACTGAAATAGAGGTCACTCGTACTATAATTTGGCAAAAAGTATGATTACCTTCTATGTCCTTAAATTCTTTCACAGAGAGGGATGAAAGTTTGTTCTTAGCTTCATGTATTCCTTTTTCCCCAGCTGGCACTTCAGCCAATCGCATGGATAATAGAACCCACATTCAGGGTGGATCTTCCTTCCTCAGTTAAATATCTTCGAAAATACCCTTACAGGTACACCCATTGACACATCTCTTGGAGATTCGGGATGTAGTTAAATTGACAATGAAGACTAATCCTCACAAGAGCATAGCCTTCATATGCTTGTTGTGGCAACAGTGTTACCCTCCACTAGCTTGCCACCCTTAGCAAAATGATACTATGTAAAGGTAAATCCATCTGGAGATGTGAAGAAGTCAGAAAACTCCCTCACTGCTAGTGGGAAGGAAAATGTTACAACCATTAGATAAAATAATCAGGCAATTCTCAAGATCTGTCACATGACCCAGAAGTTCCACATCTAGATCTGTCCTATAGAAATATAGAAATACTTAGACACGAGTGTCTGTAACTTCAAAATAGTATACCCAAATAATCCACCTGTCTGTGAACAAAAAAATAAACAATGTGTACTATATATACACACTAAAAATCTGTTAGGCCACAAAGTACCAATGTGTTGATACATACTGCAACTTAGAAGAAATCTGGAAGCGTTCTGAGTGAAAGAAGTCAGTCAGAATTGGCCGCAAATGATACTATTCAGTCCATTTTATAGTCCAGAATAGGGAACACTTCTACAGAGACAAAAGTTTATCAGTGATGATTAAGAGTGGATAAGGAGGGAAAATCAAAGCGCATGGGGTTTTATTTTTCTTGTTTTGATTGGTAACAAATTTCTAACAGTGATATTATTTCACATATTTATAATCTTGTAAATATACCAAACATTGATATTTGTGAATTATATGTCAATAAAGCTGTATAAAAATTATTTAAAAGATTGTGTTTGTTGTTTTTGTTTGCTTTTTTTTTGTTGTTGTTGTTTGGTTTTAGAGACCGAGTTTCTCTGTGTAGCTTTAGAACCTGTCCTGTAACTCGCTCTGTAGATCAGGCTGGCCTTCAACTCACAGAGATCCCCTGCCTCTGCCTCCTGAATGCTGGGATTAAAGGCATGTGCCACCACCACCTGACTGTGTTTGTAGTTCTACACACACACACACACACACACACACACACACACACACACACGGAGAGAGAGAGAGAGAGCGAGAGAGAGAGAGACAGAGAGAGAGACAGAGAGAGAGACAGAGAGAGAGATGTACCTACACACACAGCACAACCTATACCTTTCCCAGAAAAAAGTATAAGCTAAGAACAGCCATACCATCTCACTGTATTATCAGTCCCATCTGTTGAAGGAATGAACAGTCCTGTGATGTTTGACTGAGAATACCCATCACAGACACTTATGTTTGCATGCATAGTCTCCAGTTGATGAACTGTTTGGGCAGGATTAGGAGGTGTGGCCTTGTTGGAGGAGGTGTGTCACTAAAAGCAGGCTTTAGGGTTTACACTTGAAATTGTAGGCAAACCCCTAATTAAATGCATTAAATACTTTGCATTATAAGAGTAGCTTTGATCATGGAGTCTTCACAGCAATAAAACAGTAAGAGAAGTCCTTTTAAATATGTACATATTCAAGTAATGACACATTTATGGTATCAGGCCTAGTAGCATGAGATGCTTTTGTGTGTGGAGGTGAACCAGGTAGCCACGCTCCCTCCCTGATCCTCACAAAGGAAAACAAACAAAGGAATCCTGTACCAAGGCTCCAAAGTTCTACCTTAATTCTTCTAGAGACACAAACATAGGAGACGTTTTGAGTAAGTGGTTTGCTCATAAGAATAGTTTGTATACTGGTTGGAGATAGGCCAGTTGGTAAAGTAGTTTCCATTATGCATGAGTGGTGTGGGAAGTCCTTCTGTATATGTGCTGCTTTTATTGGTTAATGAATAAGGAAACTGCCTTGGCCTGTAGCAGGACAAAAGAGAGCTAGGCGGGGAAAACTATACTGAATGCTGGGAGAAAGAAGATGAAGTCAAGGAGAAGCCAAGTAGCCGCCAAAGGAGACAGACACTTGACACCAGACAGAACCTTGCTGGTAGACCACAACCACGTGCTGATACACAGATGAATAGAAATGGGTTAATTTAAGATGTAAGAGCTAGTTAGAACTATGCTTAAGCTATTGGCCAAATAGTATTGCAAATAATATAGTTTCTGAGTGATTATTTGGGGTATGGGCAGTCAGGAAGCTAGCCCAATTAGTGACTTCTAGAGCAGTGAGACATCATTTCTCAAAAAAACAGGCAGACAGTGATCAATGATACCAGAAATTGTCCTCTGGCCTCGACATGCATGGGCATTTACAAGCACATGCCCTTCCCTCCCCAGTATACAACTAAATTTATAAAGAAACTCAGCTTTTTAGTAGGGAAGTTTCATGATATCTGTTTTTCCTTTCAGTCAAATTTTTGACAATTTCATACATATACATATATATTTATATGTAACATCCTAATTACTGCTTCCCTCACCTCTTATTCCCCTCACATCCCCACCACCTCCCTGATAAGTCTCTATCTCACATTCTCACATTCATGTCTCATCTTCGGCATAGTTGGACCTTAACAGAGTCACCTCTCTTACATATTAACACAGATAGCATCTGTATTATTAATCCATATATAATACAATCAGTTTTAAGGAATTGTTGCTATATATTTTTAATATTTAAAATTTTTCTTACTCTTAGCCATTTTGAAGAATTCATTTTCTTGTGGGAAATGAACAGCAAATACCCCAGCAGATAGATATTTGTAGTCCATATGTCCAAGACCCAAAACTAATAACTAAAATCACTAGATTGACTAAGCAAACTATAAGAATGAAGGTTGGAAAATGATATTTCAAAAAATATCATTTTAACCTTTTCCTGATTCTTACTGGCATGACAAATTGAAATAAAGGTTACATTAACGCTTACTAGAAAAATCATTCAGGTCCTTTTCCAACTATACTATATTTTTAAAGGAACTGTATACACTCAAGAGTGTGATTGCATGTTAGTCAATTTTGGTTTAATTTCTGTGGTAATTTGAGCTGTGCATGCAGAAGAGCAATTTGTTAGGCTCTCCACAGTGCTGCTGAGATATCTAAGCAAATTGGTGTGTGCATATAAAAATAGAACACATGTTTAATTAACATTAACTTCCATTAATTAAAATTAACTTCCTTTCATTTAAAAATCAAGACTACAATGGCAAGAAAAGGCTTATTTACATGGAGAGAAAGGTAATTATTTTCATTGTTGCACCCGCTTAGATTTCTGCACAAGTCATGTGGCTCCGCCTTTCCATCCTGTTTACCATTTGTTAGAATTTCTGCCAGGAATTTGCTGGAGGTGTCATCAAAATAAAACCTTGTAAGGAGGCTGCTTGTTGCTTCCTGGCTGCTAGCCCCAAAATAATCACACAGAGACTGTATTATTTAAATCACTGCTTGGCCCATTAGCTCTAGCTTCTTATTGTCTAACTCTTACATATTAATTTAACCCATCTCCGTTAATTTGTGTATCGCCACATGGCAGTGGCTTGCCAGCAAAATTTACGCATATCTGTCTCTGGCGGCGGCTACATGGCTTCTCCTTGCCTCTGCCTCCTTTCTCCCAGCATTCAGTTTAGTTTTCCCCACCTACCTAAGTTCTGCCCTATCAACAGGCCAAGGCAGTTTCTTTATTCACCAATGGTATTCACGGCATACAGAAGGGAATCCCATATCAGGACCTCATCTCCACTGCAGGTGGAGACATTTGTCTGTCATGTGTGATGGGGCAGTGATGGGAGTTATACCAAGATGAGCAGAGTGAGTCCAGGGTTCACAGTTGTATCTTGGCTTGGTAGACAGAAGGCTAATAAACCCTACAAGGGATCACATTTCCTATTGAAAGCAAATCAAAATCAAAACATCACTTATTAGAAAGACTAGGATATAACTCCCAAGGTTTTTGGAATCTCCTTTACTTTATGCAAGGTGGGTTTACAAGAACCACTTAGAACTCTGAACTGCTTATACCTGGAGGCCAGCTAAAGTATGGTTTGAATATTTGATTTAATCAGGAACTTGAAGCTGCTCTGGAACTGTGGTCCCTATTTCCTAGTTCTTAATCTAATACGCTTTCTCATCTACTTTTAACTCAGTTACAAACTTGCTTTGGGAGAGATTGTTATTTCTCCAGTATTCACTCTCTCCTTTATCTACATTAGTAAGGTTTCAGCTACACACACTATTTCTCAGTTAAAAACTATCAGTTTTAGATTTCCTTCAACAAGGTCTGTCCATGTGAACTCATCTAGCTTGAAGAATATGATTAGAAAGAACACTTGCATACATGCATGTGCGTGCACACACACACATGCGCACGCACACACACACACACAATAAACAAAACCCAAACAGGCCTTGGCCCTGCCTCCACCTGGAGAGGCGAGCATCTGGGTCCCCAGCTGGAGGGCTCTACTCTCTAGGCCTTAGTCCCCAGAGACACATCCTGTGCCCTACCCCCACCCAGCAAAGCCCCAGAGACCTGGGAACAGCTTCCCCACACCACCCACAACCATCACTCATGGCATCTGTGACTACCGGAACTTTGGCCCCACTTACACCTGGAGGAGCCTCAGAGCCATATCAGCATCCACCAGAGGGACAGACCTGGAGGAAGAGTGGCCTCCTAAGCTACAGGCCTAACCTGCGCCGACTGAAGGAAGAGATGGGCAGACAGCCGTGTAAGAACACCTTCAACAATATAAAGAGAAATATGGTACCGCCAGAAACTAGTGGTTCTACATCAGCAAGACCTGATCAATCCAATTCAGTTGAAGCAGAAGAAAATGACCATAAAAATAACTTTATGGAACTGATAGAGGCCCTTAAAGATGAAATGAAAATTCCCTTAAAGAAGTGGAGAAAAAGACAAACAAAAAAAAATGGAAGAAATCAACAAATCCCTTAAAGAAACCAAAGAAAGTCAAGATAAAACAATTAAACAGGAAAGTTCAAGACTTGAAAACTGAAATACAGGTAATAAAGAAAACACAAGCCAAGGGAATTCTGGAAATGGAAAATCTGGGCAAATGATAAGGAACTACAGATACAAGCATAACCAACAGAATATAAGAGATGGAAGAGAGAATCTCAGGTATTGAAAATATGATAGAGGAAATAGATTCATTGGTTAAAGAAATGTTAAAACCAGCAAACTCTTAACACAAAATACCTGGGAAATCAGGGCACCATAAAAAGACTAAACTTAAGAATAGTAGGGGTAGAAGAAGGAGAAAAACTCCAGCTCAAAGACACAGAAAATTGATTTAACAGAGTCATTAGAAGAAACCTTTCCCAACCTAAAGAAGGACATGCCTATGAAAGTATGAGAAGCTTAAGGAACACCGAGTAGACTGGACAAAAAAACAAAACAAAACAAAACAAAACAAAACAAAAAAACTGATCTCCAAAATATACAAAAAATTCAAGAAACTGGAAATCAAAATATCAAATAATTCAATTAAAAATGATCTCCTGAATAAATTGGGAACATGGGGAACTTGGGAGAAGCTTAAAGGGGAGGGGAGAGGTAGGGAGGAAAACAGAGAAAAACATAGGGCTCAATAAAAATAATAATAATAAAAAGACTTATATTTTTTTAAAAAAATGGGTATAGATCGAAAAAAAGAATTCTCAACAGAGGAATCTCAAATGGCCAAAAGGCACTTGAATTGCTCAACATCCTTAAGCATCAGGGAAATGCAAATCAAAACAACTCTGAGATTCCATCTTACACTTGCCAGAATGGCTAAGATCAAAAATACTAATAAAGCTTATGCTGGAGAGGATGTGGAGTAAGGGGAACACTCTTCCATTGCTGATGGGAATGTAAATTTGAACAACCACTTTGGAAATCAGTAGTGTGGTTTCTCAGAAAACTGGAAATCAATCCACTTCAAGACCCAGCGATATCACTCTTGGGCATATACCCAAAGTATGCATATTCATACCACAAGGGCATTTGCTCAACTATGTTCATAGCAGCATTATTTGTAATAGCCAGAACCTGGAAACAACCTAGATGCCCCTCAACCCGAAGAATGGATAAAGAAAATGTGGTACATTTACACAATGGAGTACTACACAGCAGTAAAAACAATGACATCTTGAAATTTGCAGGCAGATGGATGGAACTAGAAAAAAACTATCCTGAGTGAGGTAACACTGACCCAGAAAGCCAAACATGGCATATACTCAGTCATAAGTGGATATTAGACATAAAGCAAGGGATAACAAACCTAAAGTCTACAACCCAGAGAAGATAGGAAGCAAGGAGAACCCTAGGAGAGACATACATAGATTCCCCAGAAAGGGGAAACAGACAAGATCTCCTGAGTAAATCGGTAGCATGGGGTGAGGGAGGGAGGGAGGGTGGTACAGGAATAGGGAGGGGAGAAGGTGGGCAGGAAGGAGAATATGAGGATTCGTGAAGGTTGAGTTGGGTGAGGGACAGAGAGGGAGATCAAGGAAGGAGATACTTTGATAAAGGGGTCCATTATGTGGTTAGTGAGAAGCCAGGCACTAGGAAAATTCCCAAATATCCACAAGGGTGACCCCAGCTATGACCTTAGTGGAGAGGGTACTCTAACTGCCCTTCCCTTGTATTCAGATTGAAAACAACCATAATTGTCATCATAGAACCTTCATTCGGTAACTGATGGAAGCAGATGCAGAGATCCACAGCTAACCACTGGGCCAAATTCCTGGAGTCCAGTCTCTGAGAAGGAGGAGCAGTAATATGAGCAAAGGGGCCAAGACAATGATGGGGAAACCCACAGAGACAGCTGACCTAAGCAACTGGGAGATCACTGACACTGGACTGACATCTGGGGACCCAGCATGAGACTGACCTCGGCCCCCTGAAAGTGGGTGACAGTTGTGTGGCTTAGGCAGTTTGTCGGACCACTAGCAGTAGAACCAGTATTTATCCCTAGTGCATGAACTGGCTCTTTGGAGCCCATTCCCTGTGGAAAGATGCCTTGCTTAGCCTAGGCTAGTTACAGAGGGTATCTATCCTTGAGACTGGTTCTATCTCAAGGGTGTGACAGGCTTTGATGACTTCCCATGGTAGGCCTCACCCTCTCTGTTGGTACAGATGCGAGATGGGGTGGGGAGAAAGTGAGAAAAAAAGACAGTAGGAGGATGGGAGGGAGACAGAACTGAGATTGGCATGTAAAATAAGATTGTTTATAAAATAATACTAAAAAAGTAGAAAGGAAAGAGAAAACCCAAACAGCTGTATATTTTAGATCCTGCTATTGCAAGAAACTCCTGAATCTTTCCCCTGTGTCCTGCTCGGTGGATCAGCGTGGCCATGTAAATGAGACTGGGCAAGAAGGAATCTGGTACTGCTGTGGAGAGCTGTATGGAAAAGAACTTGTTATGGTTGGGGTGTCTTACATGTCCCTTGAAGGCCATGTGTTGGGAAATGCTGGAACATTTTGGGGGTGGAGCCTAGGGAAGGAAACTGGATCAATGGGGGAGTGTCCTTGAGAGGGGTGCTGACTGCTTCTCTCTGTCTTTGTTTCTCAGGCACCATAAGGTGAACGAATTTGTTCCACCGCTTACTTTCCACCATGATGCTCTGCTTCTTCACGGGATCTAAAGTAACAGAGCCAAACGAGCGAAGTCTCTCATGTTTATAAATTCTGAGTCAGGCACTTTTGTCACAGCAGCAGAATGCTAACACGCAAACTTGGCATTGTTTGAGCCACTCTACCCTTCAAATACTAACACAGCTTAGATTTTAGTCTAGCAGTTCGGCACCTCAGTGAAGGGTGCTCCCCGACGGAGTGCCTCAGAAGGAAGCTCCGCAGACTGCTTCCGTTCTCTGTGTGCTGCCCCCTTTATTAGTGCCTTACGGATCGCTAAGCACACACTCCCAGTCCCACATCTACTCAGGAAGACTGCGTTCTCTGCCTGGGCCTTTTTCCTTCTATCATGGCCTGGAAACTTTCTCCAGGTAGTGAGTTAAGCTCCCCCGCCTCCAGCCTAGTACTCACCTCATCCATTTCTGGAGGACCTCTGCTCTCCTTTCCGTAACGGCCAATGTTTTGAGTAACATGGGGTCTGTTTTAACTAGTTCAGAAAAGGTCAAATATTGGTTCCTGTTACTTCACCTTGATTCCCATTATGAGTTCTGACCATAGTTTCACAAATATGCACTGTATACATCATATTAATTTCTTTCATCATCTCAGTGACCAAACACCCAACAAGAAGTAACGTAAGTCAGCAGTTTCATTTTGGCTCAGGGAAGGAGGGTGCAGTCCATCATGACAAGTAAGACAGGTCAGCGGAGTGGCTTGGGCTGTTATGGCAGGAGCATTAAGCTACTTATTTACTTCTGCTGGGACCTGGACACACAGACAGAACCTGAGCCAAACTGGATTATAAGCACCAAGGATTTCCCCACAACAGTCGACTTTCACCAGCTAGCTTCCATATCCTGAAGATCTCATAACGTCCCCAAACAATACCACTAGCTGGGGACATGTGCCACAACATGTAAGTCTAAGTGAGGACATTGCACATTTGAATTTCAACTCATTTGACTCGGAAAATTATTTTTATATTAAAGATATTCATTATAAATACCCCACCTAACAAATGGAAAAATGACAGGAACAGGTAACTCATAAAAGAAGCAACTGAAATTGTCAATATGAAAAAAGACTACAAAAATCCTCAAATAATGTTGTTTTGAAAATCCTATGAAATGGACAGACATGAAAATTATAATGCAAGGGGTTGGAGACAGTATGGGAAACAAGGGTGTCACAGTCTCATAAACTGAGATCTGACCCAAAAATTCACATATTTTTATATAAAGCAATAAGGCAATATTATAAAATGTTAATTGTTCATATCTGTTGACTGACATGTCTGCTTAGAATATTTTGTCTGAAGAAACAACATACAAATATACAATGTGAATGTCTGTGGATGAACCACCAAGGTCTGAAAGTAGTAAATTGTCCACCTAAAAGATCAATAGGTTAACTGAATTATGATATATTTACATCTTGAGCCACTGACAACCATTAAGAGGAATCACCACTTGCACAACCTCATGTGAAATATGATTCTGTTTAAGTGGGTATTTTATATGTTACTCTAAAATCTTATAATATTAAAATACTAACTGAGGCTCTTTGGCAAGGTTTGAAAGTTAGGGAAAGTTATATTTTTATTTATATTCTGTGGTAATGTGTGGCTATTTTTTTTAAAAAATCATGGTCATAAAGGTATTTTATAGTTAGTGAAAACAAAGTTTTAAATTTTGACACCAGAAATAAAAATGTGAGAGAAATATGATCTCCCAAATTTCTAGGTGTGTAATGTCCAGGACTTTTAGGGTCTGGAATGGCCTTTACAATTCCTCTTGTGCTGAGTATCCCAGTGCTAAAAGTCCATGACTTCATCCCTCCCAGTTGCTGCACGAGGAATGTGAGCTGCTTCGTGTCAACCATGGACCCTTCCTGCTGGAGACACCTTTACACTGGCCCAAGTTCTTTCAACTTGCCCTCTAGTCTCGAGCGACCTTATTTCTTGGCAGCAGTCTTTTGACGGTCGCAATTGCAAAACTACTTAAAAGCCTGACGTAGGAGTCTTAGCTGAGACTCCAGGGAGTATCTATAAATCAATGAGCAATTACATGCTTCCAAAATACAATGATACATAATAAACACAACCTTTCCAAAAGAGAAGAATGGAACCATAGCAGATAATGATCAGACCAAAGTAAGACCCAAGCACAGCGGAGCAGGCACCAAATACTGCAAGCTCTATGTGTAACGTTTGGGGCTCCTGATGAAATCATCTGGCCTCCCTTCGGCTCAGGCAGTTCTGCTGCCTGAAGCAAGCCTCGCCTCTCTCTTGATCAGGTACCACTCAATGCACACAGCTTTCCTTAGTAGACACTCCCTGATCATACAGTGTCTCTAACATACTCAGGTCTCTGCCTCTAGATCTCACCTGTATAACTTCATTCAGTGGCGTCTCGTCTCATGGTCTCCTTGTAGGGACTTAGACCCTGATACACGTCTTCTGACCTCATCAGCTCTCTTCAACTCCAACGTCCCTTCAATCTCTTATTGTTTATGTCTGCAAATTTTATACAACACGAACAGCAATACTACCTCCTGCAGCTTCTGATGGAGCCAGACCTCAGGGCACCGACCCAACAGGAACACTTCCCTCATGGGTTGTTTTCAAAAAGCTGGAATGTCTTCAGGGGCAAATTCGGTTTGAGTTCTCTTCTTTCAAATGAATGTATAGTTTCACAAACCGGAGCCTTTGATGGATGGGTCTTGTCATCAATGCACCTTCCCTCCTGTCCCAGTGCAGAACAAGGTAACAGCTACAGTCTCCTTTTCAGTAGTTGCCTTGGCTTCAGCTCTTTCCCTAGGAAAAAATGCATTTGCCCTTCTGCCCCACTTGTTGCTCTTTTTCAGTTTAGACCTCGTTAAACAATAATCATGCCCCAGCCTCGGTGCTGTTCTGTCTTGAGATTTTCTCTCCCAAACATGTCACCCCATTGCTCCTGTACTCAGTCTCACCCAAGTTCTCAGAATATGGCAGAATATTGTCAGAGGCTTTGCTAGAACATTCTATAATGGCTTCTAGCCCCATCTACCAGAGTCCTTGTTTCTCTGAAACTTTGTGATCCAGGATTCTACTGCCCACGTTTCTCGCAGAATTTTGGCTTTCTAAACTTTCCATTAAGCTCTGGTTACAGTGTGCTCAGTCTTTTTAAAACCCAAGTCCCACATTTCTCCTGTAAACCACTTCCAAAGGCTCACAATGTGGTTCCACATACCACAGCAGCAGCCCTGCCTCTCAGTGCTGATTTTCTGCATTAGTTATTTGTCTCATAACTGGAACAAAATGCTTGGCAATAGCTACTTAGTGATGAGTAGCTAACTTGGTTTCATAGTGTAAGATACAGTCTACACCACTAAGTACATACAGTAAGTCCTGGCAACAACGTCACTGCAGAAGGATGATGAGGTACCTAATCACATCCCATCCCCAGCAGGAAGCAGGAAGCCATGAACACTTATACTCAGTTTACTTTGTCCATTTTATTCAGTCCAAGAACTTGGCCCATGAAAGGGTGTTGCTCAAAATTAGAGTGGGTTCCGCACCTCAATCTAAATAGTCACTCACCCATATGTCCAGCAGCTCGGCTGAATTCCATTGAGCTGGCCATCCATATTAACCCCCTCAGTTGTTAAGTACTGGTTCATGAGCTAGACATTTAGCTCAGTTAGGAGAGTGCTTGCGCAGCAGGTAACAAAGCGCTGGTTCAAGCTAAACTGGACATGGTGGCACATGCCTGTAACCACAGCTCTGGAGAAGGGTAGGAAGGTGGATAAAAAGTTCAAGGTCGTCTTTGACTACATAGAGAGTTGAAGGACAGCCTGGGCTACACGTGACCTTGTCTCCAAACAAAATGAAACTAAGAATTTCTGCTCATTACAAGCTTATGACTTACTATAAGAAATCAGTTTGTTCATGTTGTTCAGCTCTTCTTCCACATTTCCTTCATTTTTCATTGCCTCTCCCAAGTCCCACATTTCTCCTGTAAACCACTTCCAAAGGTTCACAATGTGGTTCCACATACCACAGCAGCAGCCCTGCCTCTCAGTGCTGATGTTCTGCATTAGTTATTTGTCTCATAACTGGAACAAAATGCTTGGCAATAGCTACTTAGTGATGAGTAGCTAACTTGGTTTCATAGTGTAAGATACAGTCTACACCACTAAGTACATACAGTAAGTCCTGGCAACAACGTCACTGCAGAAGGATGATTAAGAATTTATGTAGAATTAAAATTTTCTTATGCAGAACTTAAAAATTTCTTTCCACCTGAGATTATGCATTTTGATTAACGTAAATTGGTTAGAATGTCAGAAAGTGTTTATTCTTTGTACCTGCTTTCTGATAGGATTGAGTGTGCCTGTAGTTATGATGGGATGGGGTAGGAATAAATGAAATAATAGAAGACGGGGCCATGTCTTGAATGTTTTCAAGAATGGAGTTTATTATTTTGAATGACTAAAGTCCCAACTTGAAAGTTTTCCAAAGTTTACAGCATGATCAGCAGCCTAATCAAGACATCCAAGCCTTTATCAGCTGCCTTGGTTGCCTTATGTACCTTGTAACTCTGATTTCTGCTTGTCTCCTTTGTTCCCCATCCCTCACAGTCGCCCTCCTTTCTAAACTCATGCACACAGAACAACTGTTATCTCTACTTGCTAAGGCCAGCTCCAGACCTCCTGACCCATGCATGATTCTGCAACTTTTTCTGTTTCTCCCAGGTACTTACTGGACCTCTCAGAATGCTTACCAAAACTATACCAGATGAAAACAGGAACCAAAAGAAGCTAAGTAGACTTTTCTCCATTGCTTCAAAAATTTTCTTTTTTTTTCTTTTTTTTTTTTTTTTTGGTTTTTTCGAGACAGGGTTTCTCTGTGGCTTTGGAGCCTGTCCTGGAACTAGTTCTGTAGACCAGGCTTGTCTCAAACTCACAGATATCTGCCTGCCTCTGCCTCCCGAGTGCTGGGATTAAAGGCATGTGCCACCATCGCCCGGCTGCTTCAAAAATTTTCAACAAGAAATTTATATGCGCACTCAGGTCATTTAGAGCGTGGGCTTTTTATTATCATCCTTGTGCTCTCTTCATATTCACTGCAAAGTTTTGGATTCTGGTGTTCAATAGAAGTTAATGAGGGAAGTTGTACATTTAAAAACACCCTTGGAGAGTGGATGAGCAAGTGAGGTCTCTTGGTTGTGTTTGGTAAAGTCTGCACTAATTTTCAAAGTTTTTCATGCCAGACTTTCATATTCTAGTAACAATATTTATATGGTCTGATACTGATTTTAAAACTTGATGTTTTCTGTCAACTTAGCAGCTGCACATGAATCTGCTGATATTTTAATTACCATCTGTGTCCCCACAGCCCCATAGTCAACATCCTGCTGGCCACCCAGGAGAGGTCCAGAGGGACTTTCAGTCCCAAGTGTCGTGTCCCCACTCCCCACCCCATGGTCGTGATAAGTAGTTTTAAACTAAGTCTGTATCATTCTGTTTACCAACAAAAACTCGGAAGTCAGATGTTGGGGTAAAAACCTGCTAGATCAGGAAGGCTGAGAAGCAGCCAGATGACCTTCCTTTCTGTCAGGTGACTAAGCAAGAGAGGTGTCTTTCTTCTGGTCCCAAACCAAAAAGAAGCGCCAAACTGCAAGTACCCCATCCTATTCCTTCCTGTGTGTCTCCTCTATCCAAATTGTGCTCTTCCGGACTCTCAATGACTAATTCCAGTCAACTAGCGGCTGGCTCTGCCCATGAACCAAGGTCGATTTTATTTAATTAACACAAACACAAACTCACGGTTCACAGTGTGATGGAATATCCCACAATGAACTACTATTAAAATCAGCAGAAAAGGTGTTAACTATCATTATAATACTCTTGAACAATGTCTCAGTAGATTTTCCTTTCCCCTCACCCCTCCCACCCCCTCGTTAACTCCAGTCTCCCTTTGTAACCCCTCTTTATGCTCCTCATTTATGTCCCGCAAGGTCTAAGAATATTCTTTACAATAACTTTTCAAACATTTCTGCCACAACCAATCTGTTACACACTTGGAAATTACCTCTATCTAGTCCCTTTTTTCTTTAGAAGCTTTAGGGTGGGCTCCTAAATTCCGACAATGGTCATGGTAAATCATAGCCAGAAGAAGCTGAAAACCCCTTTTTAGTCGCTCTCAGCAGATAGTAACTGGGATAATTGTTATCTAGAGCTTTATGCCAAATATAGCCACACAAACTTTGACTTGACAGCAAAATCTCTGAGCTCGAAGTCCACAAATTAACATTCAGGTGACCTGAAAATAATCTAGTATTTCACAAACTTGTCTGCTCTCAGACTCACGCTAAAAGTCTCCAAAACTTGACTAAGAATGATGGTCCATATCTGTAATCCCAGTTCTCGGGAGGTCGAGACAGGAAGACCAGGTGTACTAAGCCAGCTTCAAGCACATGATGTCATAGCTCAAAATATCTAAGTAATCAGCAAATTAATTTACTAAATAATAGTTGGTCTACTCAAGGGACAATTAAATAGCAACTATAGAGGCAGCAAAGATATCTATCTTCTATCATCTATCTATCTATCTATCTATCTATCTATCTATCTATCTATCTATCTATCGACCTTCAATCAAGTGATTTCTCCATGTAGCCAAGCCTGGGAGATACTAGGCTATTGTTTATTACTTCGAAGCACATGTGTTCACATATAAACAGTTATTATTATTGTGGAATGTTATTAAGATTTTGTCTCAGAATGCATGTAGATATAGTATATAACAATACAGCTCTGTACAAACCTAATGTTTATTTTTATCTTTAAAGTGTTTAAATTCTTAGTCTGGGGCAGGAGATGGATAATGTGAAAGGAGCTTTCTTCTCAAGTTGGTTATTATTCAGGTCTGCTTCACTGACCTTGAAGACGGTTTTCAGGCTCTGGTGGCTAAGTTGGTAATGGGACTGTCTGCCAACTTGTCTCATCAAGTCCCAATACTGGGCCACAAGGAACAGGAAGTATTAGTTGGTACAGAGGAAATCCGCCTCCTCCTTCCCTTCTCTTCCTTCCTGTTTTCCCTCTGTTTCTCAGCCCGGGCTCCTATTAACATCCTTTCTTCCCTGTGATGTGCTGGTTTATAGACCACCTTAGGAAACACCCACCTGGAACAGATCAGAAGGCAGACAAAGATCTTGCATGTCTAAAAAAATTTTACCAATAATAACTGAAGCACCTAATTTGCCTTTAAATTACAGGAGCAGAAAATTTCGTAATTCAGTTGGGCTAATTTTGTTTCCTGTAGTTCATACATGGTTTCATTTGATCATTCTTTGATTTGCTGGGCAATTTTGGTTCCTGTAGTTCATTTTCATTTGCCGACATCTTGATACAGCCTGAGGCTTCATCTGTCTTTGATCTCAGATACCCCATCTTCTTTCTGGAAAACAAGTAGTAAAGGATTTTCCATCTTACCTGAGCTAACTCTGACCGGACAGAGAAGGAACTTGCATAAAACCAAACTAGGCCCTCGGAATGTTGGTGACAGTTGTATGGATGGGGCAGACTGTGGAGCCATTGGCAATGAAGCCAGGATTTATCCCTACTGCTCATACTGACTTTTTGCAACCCATTCTCTTTGGAGGGGTATCTTGCTCAGCCTAGATATGTAGGGAGGGCCTTGGACCTTCTTTAAAGCAATGTGCCTTACCCTCTCTGAGGAGTGGATGGGGATTTGGGGAGAGAAAGTAAAAGGGGGGAGGAGGGGAAAGAGTGGGAACTGGGATTGGTATGTAAAATGAGAAAAGATAGTTGTTTTTTTTTAAGAAATAGAATAAAAAAGGATTTTCTACCACACTACATTGTATTGATAGAGAAATATATGGATTGACTACTGACTCTCACATTTCATATTTATGCCTTAAAGAAAATTGCAAATTATTAATAACCTTTGTGTTAAATCAGTGTTGAACATGTTTTAGCTTTTAACCTGGACTTTAAAATAGAGGTTAGAGTATGTGAAGAGCTAGCAGGTTGATTAATCTCCTTCCAAAGAATTTAGTTAAAACTCTAATTATGAATCCCAGTCTTTCCTCCCACGCAGTAGACGAATAGCCAAGCACTGCTGGTTCTTGCCGTTTGCAAGGGAAGACCCCTCTCGGATGGTTAGAGGGGTTGAGGGGCGCTCACCTTACCTGTGCCATCCCCGGCTGGCCACAGTTGGGTCAGCTTGCCTTCCTCCGGGAGCTGCAGCCACTCTCCAGCCTAAAGCCACGCTAATCATCTTTCTAAACTAAAATTTTAACTGCTTCTCCTTTCTTTTGATTAAAGTCTCCTGGTAGCTCCTTGTGGGGTGTTATTTCTAGCTGTGAAAACAAGAAGCTTTTTTTTTTTTTTTTTTTTTTTTTTTTTTTTTTTTTATCCATGGAAACGAAATAAACTTTTTGGTTTGTTTTTAAAGATGAAGTCCCTATTTAAAACATTTTTAATTTAATTTTTATAATTTCATATATGCAAGCATGTATTTTGAGCATACTCCCCCTCACTGCTCCTGAGGACCCCCTTCTTCTTCCCACCAGTCTCCCTGCTTTCCTGTCTGTGTTGCTGGTCTTGTTCAGGTCTTGTGTATAGACTGCTCTGTGCAGGCTGCTTTTGAACAGCAGCTATGTGTTCAGGATTCCATCTGCTACTGCACACTCAGAACAGCTTCACAGCCCTGTCCTGCTCATGACATCCTGGGTCTCCTTTCCAATGATGCTTCCCGGACCTTGGGAGGGTGATGTAGATGTTCTGCTTAATGCTGGATGTTTAACATACATAAGCCACTTATTCTTCATGCTTTGTTCAGTTGTAAGTCTCTGTATTAATTATTACCTATTGCAAAAAGAACCATATATGATCAAGACTGAGAGCATCACTAATCAATGGGCACAAACAAATATTTAGAATATTGGGGCTGGAGAGATGGCTCAGCAGTTAAGAGCATTGCCTGCTCTTCTAAAGGTCCTGAGTTCAATTCCCAGCCACCACATGGTGGCTCACAACCATCTGTAATGAGGTCTGGTGCCCTCTTCTGGCCTTTAGGATACACGCAGAAAGAATATTGTATACATAAAAATAAATAAATATTAAAAAATATTTAGAATATTTGCCATGTGTCCATTTATCATAACATCAGCAGTCCCCAGTCAAAGTTATTTTTTAGTTTTATTTATTAAAATACTTTTTTTCTTGGAGATGGATTTATTGCTGAAGAGTACTTGCTGCTCTTGCAGAGAATGTGACTTTTCCCAACTCGACATAAGACAGCTTACAACAGACTTTAATCCAGCTGCCGGGTAGTCAACACTCTCTTTTGGCCTCTGAGTATGTGCGTGTGTGTAAATATACATCTATATGTGTGTGCACAGATACATAAACATATATGTATGTATATGCATACATATATGTTCACACACTTAGACACATATGCATAGCTAAAAATTAAGTAGATTTTAGTTTTCTTTATTCTTGAGAATTTCATATATGTATGCAATGAATTATGATCATATTTGCCCTTTATGTTCCCTCTCCAACTCTGCTTATTTCTTTCCCAATAGGTATTCTTTTAAAAATGTTCTTTTGATAACCCAATTAATTGATAGTCCAATTAATTCTGCCCATATATGTATGAGCTTGGGGCCAAACATCAGAAAATGGGAAATCTGCCAGTAGCCACACCCTCAAAAAGAATGATTCTTTCTCCCCCAACAGCTATTAATTTCCAGTAGACCCTCAATAAGGAGTGGGGACTGGGAGCACCTGCTTGTTTGTGCTAGTTTGCCCTTGGGCAGGTATCCATTGCTTCTATGGCTTCCTGAGTGCAGTATTCATGTCTAGTCAGAAGACAGAAATTCGCCCCCATCCTCCTGTTCCTATGTTCTCTTTGCCATCTCTTCCAGTGGTTTCCCTGAACCTTAGTAGAGGGTGTGAGTTAATAAATATGTCTCATTTAGGGCTGAGAACCTACTCTCTTATTTTCAGCACTTTAAGAGTTATGTGTTTCTCCACTAACTGTTGCTCATTGCTAAAAGAAGCTTTTTGGACCAAAGGTAGCAATGGCTCAAGTCTATGGGTAGAAACATGTGTATTTGGAAGGCAAATCCACAACATGACCACTTAGCTAAGCAACAAGAGCAGATTCTAACCTAAGGCCCAGGAGTAGCCCAGCCACCAGCTTTTGATCAGGTTTACAGTACCAGACATGAAATCCCCTCCTGCAACCACAAGTTAATTTAGAAAGTGGCCTGTTGCCTTGCTAGTGTCATTTCACTAAGAGGCTGATATCGTAGCATGCAAAGTCCAGTTCTGGCTAAGAGCACTGAAGTCGTTTCTCCATCTGCAGTCTGCATTGTATCCTCAGGTGCCATGAAAACAAACCAGCAGGTGGGACATTTCCTGGTTGTTTGAGATTGATTTCTCTCTGTCCTGGGACCAGAGAATTTTTTTCAGCAATAAGGTATCATCATGTAGTCAAGACTGTAACTAAGAGCAACAACAGTAGCCTGTGTTGGTTTGGAGACCTCTGGAGAGCCCCTGAACCCATAGGGAGCTATCCCATGTCATGTAGTGTGACTTTCAAATAATAACCCATGTCATCTCAAAACAGCAGCCACTGATTTTCATTATACTAAACATTATAGTACCGGTATGTTCCTTCTCATGGAGTAGGCCTCAAATCCAAACAAAAATACATTGGTCACGCCTCAAATGATCATGCCAGTTTTGTACCAGTGGGCACATCCTGTCTGGGGGTGTCGTCTCCTGGTGTTGCCCTAACTCTTTTTGAACAAGCGCTCTTTCTCAGGCGCCCCAGTAGTTAGGACTACAAGGGTGTGTCACTGTGCCCAGTTAGACCTTTAATACTGAAGAGGGATGTGCCAATGCTTGTTGGGGAGGAGAAACCAAAAGAAGAGACACTCTGGACTATGACAGTCATGTTTCTCAGCAGGTACGGGAACTCGACAGCCGCCTGGAATGGTGAGCCCAACTGTGGAAAGGAGCCACCATGAGAGGTTGCGATCACCACCTCGGTTGGGATCAGAGCTTCTATTTCATGTTGTCTCTGGATCTTGGTTGTAGAAGTATTTCTGTAAGATTAGGAGGACTCATCAGTCCCTCCTAAATTACGGGAATCACCCCAAACAGTTCCATACCAGCTCAGTTTGGCCAAAATTAGTTAGAAATAAGTTTCTATACTCCAAAGAAAGAGTCGAGTTTGGTGTAGAGCTGAGTATCAGAACATTTGTCTAGGTTGATCGAGGACCTGAATGTAATCCCCACTTTCAGGGGGAAACAAATTTTTAAACAAGCATTAATTCAAACAGATGGTACATCTTTTTGTGATCTGGCTCTGGCTCATCAATTCAGTCTTAATAAAGTCCTTAGGAATTTGTACAGTTATAGTAAAGGAATATGCGACAAAAATTCTTAAATGATAAGCATTTTTTGCTTAAAAAATGTCATTTTCTTTTCTCAGATGCCAGGAAATACAGATAATGAAAAGAATAATTTCAAGGATGTTTTGTCAGCTCAGCTAAATGATGGTGGCTAGGTCAATGCTTTACGCTTGTGTTCTAGTTTTTCTCTGTGTGCACGTGCAAACACATCTGTTTACACACTTGTGTGCAGTTATGTGGAGATCAGAGTCAGGTGTCTTTCTTCATCTCTTCTGTCTCAGTTACTGTTCTATTGGTGTAAAGTGACACCATGACCAAGCTATTCTATAAAAGAAAGCTTTTACTTGGGGGCTTGCTTACAGTTACAGAGGGTTAGTCTGTTACCATTCTGGGAGCATGGCAACAGGCAGGTAGGCGGGCATGGTGATGGAGAAGTAGCTGAACATTGTTTCCTGATCTGCATGCATCAGGCAGAATGTGTGTGTGTGTGTGTGTGTGTGAGAGAGAGAGAGAGAGAGAGAGAGAGAGAGAGAGAGGGAGAGAGAGAGAGAGAGAGAGAGAGAGAGAGAGAAAAGGAGAGAAAGGACCTCAAAGTCCACGCCTGGAGACACTCCTCCAACAAGGTCACACTTCTAAATCCTCAAGCTCCCAAACAATTCTACCAACTGGGGGCTAAGCATGCAAACCCATGAGCCTATATGGGGGCCGTTCCCATTTAAACCACCACACTCTCCATCCTATTCATTGAGACAGAGTCCTTCACAAAACCCAAAGCTTGTCAATTTGGCTAGCAAGGTCAGGCATTTTATGTAGGTGTTAAAGATGTGAACTTAGGTCCTCTGTGTTTATAGCAAATGTTTTAACTCACCCACTTATGCCCAGCTAAGGAGGGAGGGGGTCTCTTGTTGATTCTGGGATTATTGTAGCAGTTCCAGTTTCTTGATGGCCAAAGAGGGATGGTGGCTTTCCTTTTCTGAGAGTTACCTTCAAGAGAAGCCTTGGCGACTTCTTAGCTCATGAGCAAGACCTGGGCCACATGTCCAAGCCCAGACTCATTGTTATAAAGAGAAAATGTTTTGTTAGTTTTCTTTCTCTTTTAAAGATTCTTCGATTTTTTTTAAATGCATATGGGTGTTTTATCTGCATGGATTTCTGTGTACCATGTGAGTACAGGTGCCCAAGGAGGCTAAAAGATGGCATCAGATCCTCCGGAACTGAGCTAAAGACACCATGTGGGTTGTTGGCCACCATGTGGGTTCTTGGCAACCTGGAGTTTCTACAAGAGGAAGAAGTACTATGAACCACTGAGCCATGTCTCTGGCCCCTAAAATGCCTTGCTTTATTCTCTTTCTGTCCTTAAAGCAAGAAAAATCTACCCTTTACCAAAGGTACTGAAAGACAGAGGCTATGATGAAGGCGAGGACCTGTGTTGGCCACATTTATGTTTCCTTCCTACCTTCTCCATCCTTCTAACCTCCACCCAGCTACTACTATCAGCCCCCAAATAAGGGCCAGCATTGCAGGTGTCTCCAAATGCCATGCTTCCCATGGATTTTGTATCACTGTATTTAACTTTTGCTCCATCTGAGTACACTGCCTTCTCTTCTGTCTGTGGTATCTTAGTCTGAATGGCTCCCAGTCCACTGTAGCCCTCTGCCTAGATATCAGTTGCATTAGATACTTTCCTAACCCCCCTGATGGCAAAGCCCCCTGCTCTCAGTCCTGTTTTAAGACTTCCCAGTGTATGTTGTAATCTTCTGTTCCTTTATTAACATTCTTGCTTGGATGAAGAGTTCTTTCATGACTTGTCGTCTGTGCCCCTCTTTGCCTGAAGTCCCATGTAGAGACTGCACATGATCAATAGATACAGATGAGCAATAAATACTTAAAAATAAAAGAGTAGGCCTCTCTAGCATGCTTTTTGTCTGAAATCTAACATTCTTCATTATATACGAATACAAGTCCTTAAATTTGATTAGTACTGATTATTACCTGCGTGGTGGGAAGGCTTGTTAAAAATATGTATTTCTGGCCTTGGCATTCAAATGTTCTTATTTGTTAGTTTCAAGGTAAGATCCAGGAAGCACCACTGGTTTTAATAAGAACCAGAAGTTTGGAATGTACTTTCTCATCGGTTCCATGGTCATAGAAATTATTCTCAACACTAGGTCAATTAGAAGAAAGAGGTACCTTACAACTCACAGTGACCCTAAGAGAACAGTGCAAACCAGCTCTGTCAAGTCACTACCAGGGATTGGGCACATATTTCTGCTAAATTAAATTTCATTTATAACAAGCCCAACTGCTCACATTCAAGCTAATACAACCTGAAAGAGTTAATTAGGGGAGAGATCTTGAGGCTCAGTAAACTAGACACACTTTTTTTGTTTGATTTACAGATGAGGAATGCCTTCTGGGTCCTGGGAGACTTGTATCACTTGGTTAATCTGTTCTTCCCAATGATTATTTGAGATCCTATGAACACTTTACATCACAAAAGTCCTTCCTTTTCCTTATTTCCCTCCTTTCTTGCATCAGTTGGTTTACTATATATTCATTGACTGATTCTGAAGATACAAAATTAGAGACTGCGAGAATAGAATACAAGACTAGGCTGTTCCTCTCAATATCCATAGAATTTGGAGACCACCCAGCTCCTGCCTCCTGTAATTTGCTGCTGATTGAGACAGATGTTTGGCTCAGCATCATTAAAAATACAACAGAACCAAAAGGAAGCCATGTGTTTTGGTTTAATACTTATTTTCAACTCAACTGAAAATACTTTGACCTTGAATGTCTAACAGACTAATTATTTTGAATTACTCTGAAGGAACAGGTAGATGCAAATATGAAATAGCATCTCTGGTCTGTCCTGATTGTCAAAATTCTCAATTCAAATTAGTAAGGCTTAGCTTTGTTGTTTTTTTTCCCCTTTACTAATAGGCTCACATTGTAGAGAACATATGCAATATGTCATAAAGACATTTCAGATAAGAGATGGTATTAACATTTGCTATGCAAAATAAATTTGAAAATTATATTCATAGTGGCATGGAGGAATTAATGTTTCATTGGAAGGTCTGATTTTGAAATTATTTGCCTTAGAGAAGTGATGCTTCTTTCCCATGTTTTGAAGTTAAGAGTCCTATGAGTTTGGAAGAGTTTTGTGTTGTTTGCTTGTTCTTTGTCTAGCAAAGGAAAGGAATTTCTTCAGGAAGATGATAGCCCCTTCTTGTCAACCCTTCTTGATGAACTCTTACTTTGTCCATGTCTCAGAGATGCTGGAACAGCATAAAGCACTTTTATGGAGAGAGACATCATTTCTAAACACTTTTTTTTCTATTTTTCTTGAACTTTGCTCTTCCATATGTGACTTAGTATGAGCACAATTTACAAATCACAGGTTGACATTCATCAGGCTTAGTTTTCCTGAGGAAACAACATGAAGGAAGTGTCAGATTGAAACAAACTGCTCTCATGTTGTGCTGTGCACGTGGACATCCCGTGAAGTAAATGTCACTTCAGCTCTGTCACTCCACATGATGTCAGAAAACATCCTAATTTCAGTTATATTATTCTGTTACTTAAACTAGTTCCTTCTTGCCACTTTGCCAGGTATTGCATTATTGGTATTTATTCTGCTGTAATTACTGTCATAAATTAATTTTGTCTTGCTCCTCTCAATTTTTCTAATGCCCTTGATTTTTTTCAAATTTTTGCGAATATTTTTATTACCCAGTCTTTAATGAAGCAGAATTCAATTAATTAAAATTATGACTTTATTTAATTAATTTTTATCTGTGGGGAAGGCATTTGTGTAGCGCATGTAAACATGCACATGTGTGTAGGAACACTTGCCTGTGTGGGTGTATATGGAGTTCAGAAGCTGGTGTTAGGATTATCTTCCTCAATTGTAAGAAGCTCTTTTAGTTAAATGAGATTTATTCTGTTTATAAGATTTAATTAAAATTCATTCCTCAATACTTTATACTTGTAATTGTCCTTACATTCTGGTATTTGGTATTAATTCAAATCAATAAGGAGAATGAAAACATTACTAATGTGAGCCAAATTATTTTCCTTGATCATTTGAGAAACTGCACATTATCTTATTTTTGAGATCTTTTGAATTCAAAACTATGTCTTTTCTATCTACACAATACTCTGTACTTTTCACACATATACTCCATTGGCTATTCACAAGGAAATAGATTAAAACCCTCTTACCCCAAAGTGAATCTTATCATGAGTGTAAATTGCAGCATGCTTATATCTAAGAGACGTAGCTGCCAAATAAATACACTGGCAGTTCTTCTAATACTAAAAGTACTCAGTGAAATCATCTGTGTGTTTTGTATGTGCATATAAACTTCATTAAAGTTAACAAAAAAGTTACAGGAAACTTGACTGGCAATGCTTTTATTTAAGATGGCAAAGTCAATATAAGTGAATGCGAGCTGTAACTTGATATTCAGTTAGGCATCAACTTGCTCAAACCAGGGCTTTCATTTAGTAGCAAAACTGGGCTAAACCATGAAAATTTCTTGGTAGTCATGTTAAAATTATTCCACTCACTGAAAATGGACTGTTTTCAAATTAAGTTTTGTTTTTAGATCTGCATAGATTACACATGAGAAAATTAGCAAGAGAAATAGGAAATAAATCAAAAACGGAAAAATTTCACAGATGATTTCATCAACCAGAAACCACGACTTTCAGTCAGCTGTGTTTGGGCACCATCAGGAGGACCAAAGACGGCGCAGTGAGCTAATCAGTGCCCCAGCATCTCGGAGCAGCTGCAAGGGCATTTTTGACTTTGGCTTCTTTGGCTCACACTGCTTACATTTTGCTAACTGATTGGACTCAGCTGCTGCCTAGCCATCCATTTAAGACTGTATCTTAACAAGGCCCCATCCCCTCCTTCTTTAAAATTACTTTTCAAAAGTTAGCTTAACAAGGGAAGGGAATCAGCCTACATGACTATCTACAGATAAATGGGCAAAGAAATATGGTAAACACACAATACAATTTATCTATCCATGGAGAAAAGTGAGATCATGATAGCAGCCTGAGAATGGATAGTAGTAAAAAATAATCAGTATGTTAAATAAAATAAGTCCGGCTCAGAAAGGCAGATCCTGGATATTTTCTTCCCTGAGTGAAATAAAAGGCTCATTTATAGGAACACCTGATCAAGATCAGAACAAGATCACTATTTAGGACCTAAGTAATAACAGATCATCATGATGGGATGTGAATTAAATGCCACACAAGAAAAGTCAATGATTGGATGGTGGATCCTAGATTTAAGGGTCAGGTGGGCTTGAGGGTTGAGGCTCCTTAGAATATTGCAAGTCTGTGTAAGAGAAGAAAAGTTTCTGAGTTAACAGAGGAAGTCAACTGGAGTAGAAGCAGACAGGACTGAGGGATGAAGCTAGTTCATAAGCAAGAGAAACAAGAATATATGAAAAGCAAAGGGAATACACCCCGCTTATCACAACCAACTTCGATTTTGACCTTCCCGAGGATCTAGAGAGAACTTGCCATTAACCTTTGTTCCTTGAGGGACTCCCCTTCTTTCTACTTTAAGTCAACTTTGTTCCACGAACTTGGAAGACTGAGTATAACTTCTAAACAGACCTTTAATTACCACTAATGATACCACACAAAGGGAACCTCAGTCTCGGTCCATCCTGCAAGAGAATCTCTATCAGTAAAAAGGGAGCAGGATTCTAGCAATTTCTTCCCATAAGAGGACATACTGAAGAGCATGCTCACTTCCGATGTACCTTTAGCTACAGTCCCTAGGGCATAACTGGCTAATATGATTAACTAGAACCTCATTTAAATTAGGTCATACTGTTATGGGCATGTCAACTGGGCGAGTTAGTGTGTGGACGGACATAGTTAATGTTTGGGGTATGCCTTCCTCTCTTGGTTCAGTGCTCAAAGTGGAGTGCACTAAGATTAAAGTAATGATGATAGTTGTAAAATAAGCAAAGTAAATACATAAAAGTTTTTAAAAAGAATTTTTTAAAAAAGATCCCCGACAAAAGATGATTAGACAAGGAACCTCCAAAGATGATGCTGAGTTTGTTTTCTGTTGGCCACCTACTGCTGGGCTTGCAGCCTTCGCTTGAGATAGTTTGTTTCCCTGGTGAGACTCCCTTGGAAGAAACTAAAATTTCGTTTGTGGGTGGTTATCAATTGGAGATTGTTTGTTGATTAGAGACAGGGCCTGTATCCACTTCTCCCTTCAGTTCCAGGGCCCCCGTCTGCTGCAGACCTCTGCAGCCCCGATGCACATGTGTCCGTCTCTGTGACTTCATATGAGCTTTGCTCGTGCTGATTCAGAGGGCCTCGTTTCTTGGTGGCCTCCATTCCTTCTGACTCTCACATTCTTTCTGCTTTTTCTTCCCCAGGCTTTTCTGTTTCCTTAATTCCGAATGTGATGCGGTAGGAGAGCTAGAGACTTCTTTCCTGTATGGGAAGCTGTCTAGTAACCTTCTCTCTGTTTCCAAAGCACACAACAGCTCAGCTTAGGTTGCTGCCACATACCACAGCAAGGGAGGAGTCTGCTTTACATCAGGTAAGGGGATTAGTGTGTCCCTTCCTACTGTCTGCCTCCTTCCTTTAGTTTGGTGCTAAGGAAGAATTTTATATTGATTTCTTCCCTTGTTGCTGTGAGGATAACTCATCCGCTGGAATGAAAGTGGAATGGAAATCAGTCCAGAGCAGAATAAAAACAGGAACAATACTTCGCGTGTCTCCGTCTAAGCAGTGTTCTCCAACCTGGCTATCTTAAGAAGAGTTAGTTGTCTTGGTGAGTATTGGCTGCTTGTCAACATTTACCAAGCTGTACTTTATTTCCTATCTGCACTTGAATGTTTACTCTTGGTAGGGAACACAAAATGATGGAGGGATGTGTGGCACCTAGGCGTTCCAGTTAGGTTTCAAGGGAGTTCAGACTTAAATTGTACCTTAGAATTACTTCGTTACTTATATATTTGATCATATGATATATTTGATTATATATTAGCTACAGAAAAGCTGTAGCTAACTTGCTGGCACTTTTTAAATGAAATAGGGCTTGTTTAATTGTCTAATATTTATTAGTGGGAACACAACATGCATGCAAGGAAAGTTGCAATAAATTCTCAAATCCTGGAAAATGGACATATTTAAACAAATTTCTAGTTCAGTTCAGAATCTTTTATTGAATTAAAATGTACAGAACACAGCCTCTGGGCCAGACAACATGCTAAAGACCCACGGTTCCTCTCCTGAGACATGAGCAGATGATCTCTTTCTGTGCATAAAGGAAATAAAGGCTATGAAATCACATGCAAAAAAGCTGTATCCAAAGCATAAAATGGCATTGTAATTTTCTACAGGACAGTGGTCTTGTCTTCTTAGTCTGAGTCCTATGACTGAATTTAATAGAATTTGAAGTATCTGAAGAATTATCAGTACCAAATAGTCCCTGCTAGCTTTAACTTCAATTTTACACAGCCCAGAGTCATGTGAGAGGAGAAACTTTACTTGAGGAATTGCCCAGATGAGATTGGCATGTGGGCAAGCTTGTATGGTATTATCTTGATTGTTAGTTGAAGCATGTTCAATCCACTGTGCATGGCACCTCTGCCTTGGCAGCTGGTTCTGGACTGTAAGGAAAACTGGCCTGGCATAAGAATGCCAGTGAAGGAACCAGCTATCCAGCAGCATTTCTCCATGGTTTCTGCTTCAAGTTCCTGGTTGAATTCTTGCCCTATTTCCCTCAATGATGGACTGTAACCTAAAAAATGAAACAAGCACTTTACTCCCTTGAGTTGCTTTTTGTCAGGTGTTTTTAATCACAGCATCAGGAGATAAAACAAGAATACCAATGCAGACAATTCATTAGTGAGCAGGATCAAATAGATTGTGCCGCACCATACTGCACAGTCAATTCCAGGGATAATCATGGCAACTATAGCTTCGTGTGCTGGAGAATTCACACCATAACAATGACATTTCTCACCAATGGAGATAAAAAAACATTGGTAGCTGTTTCATTCTGATTCATATAGTCCAATATTTGAGCTTTTTCTCCCTGGAAGATACAGTGATAAAATACTGTTTGCAAATAATACCTGACATAATATAAATATAAATTATATATATATATATATATATGCTATCAGGTGTTCTTTTTAATAGCATAGTTTGAACACGACTCTCTATGAAGACTTCTATATGAGTATTTGTATTTAATAGCTACTCCAGAGTTATTTGTCATTGACATTTCCACTGGTGTCTGCTCACACAAACTTCTTTGCAATTGAATCTTGATCTAAAACAGAAAAAATAGCAAGCAGCTTTATAACAGTAAACTTTTTATAAATCTGTCTCTGTATTTCTTTGTCTGTCAGTCTGTCTGTCTCTCTCTGTCTCTCTGTCTGTCTCTCTCTCTCTCTTTCTCTGTCTTTCTCTCTCTCTTGTTTTTAGACAGGTCTCATGTATCCCTGGCTGAGATCCAGCTCAATGCATCGTTAAGGACAACCTTGAACTTTGGATCCTCCTGTCTCTACCTCCTGAATACTGGGTTTGTATGTATGCTTCATTATGCCTGGTTTATGCAGTCAGGGGAATTCAACCATGGGCTTTGTAAATACTAGGCAAACATTGTACCAACAAAACCTCTGGGATTCTCACCTAATGAAGCGTGTTTCTAGTCAGATGCATTTAAATGATACCTGATGCTTATAAAGTGTTCAATAAATGATTTTTAAATGAGAATAGATGAGTGAAAAAAAAGAATTTGAAAATAGAAAGAGGGAATCTAATTAAATGTCCTACATTTTATAATAAATTATAGGATTAGACAATTTCAGTTGGTATAATATACCACAATAAAAACCATATTCAACTAGCATCACATGGAATAAGGAAAAGATGAATGCTTTCTTTCTCAGATCTTGCGCAAACAGGATGCTAACTTTTAGCACTTTTATTCCACATAATATTAGAAGTCTTGGCCACAGCAATTAGGCAAGAGAAATAAAGAGTATCCAAATGAAAAAGAACGAAGCCAAATCGTCACTGTTTGCAGATGGCAGGTTCTTAATTAGAGAAAGCTCCAGATTCCACCACAAAACTAATACTAATAAATTAACTCAGCAAAGGTTAAATACATTAATGAGCATAAAATATAAACAGTTCTATATGCCAACTGAGAATTATTTGAAAAAGTCACTTATATTAACTACAAAAGGAAAACTTAATCCAACATATAAAATATCTTCACAATGAAAACTATAAAATATTTGTAAAAGGGCATTAATAATGAAAATATATTATTTACTTATGAGTTGAAAAATTAATATTATTAGATTGTCCATATACCTCAAAGTAATCTACAGATTCTAAGCACTTCTATCAAAACAACAATGACATTATTTATAGAGACTAAAAAAATATCTAAATTTTATTTTCTAAAATGTGACCTTGACTAGTCAGGGCATTTGTGAACAGAAAGGGCAAAGCAGTGTACATTACATTGCCTGACTTCAATATCCACAACACAGCTATTGTTCAAACAGGGCAGTCATGCTGTAAGAGAGGAGGTATAAATCAATAGAACACATGTCAGACTTCATACATCAGGGCACATGGGAAGTTAGAAGTGAAAAGTGGCCTCAACTAAAGAATCCTTGAGAAATAAGAGTGGTAATAGAGCCACCGAATGATCTGGCAATTGCACTACTGAATTTGAAGCCAAAGGAAGCGAAAGTATGTGCAAGAAACGTCTGCGTTCCCAGTTTAACAACTGCAGCCCTGTGCAGATAGCCAAGAATGGAAATGAGCTCTCTATTACCAGGTGAGTAGGTGTGATCCCAAAGGATTATAAGACGTTGGCATAAACCAAAGGAACACTCCAGCCATAAAAAGATGAGCACCTCTGCTGTCACAGCCGTACATGGCTGTGGAGCACGCTAGGTTAAAGGATTATCCAGTCGTGGAGAGTCAGGCCATGCGACTGCTCAAACGTGGACTCTAAAAACATTGATCTTAAGGAAGCTGAGGCATTGAGTGGGGGTTGCCAGAGGCTCAGGACTATAAAGAGGAAGGTAGACAGTTGGTCCTTGGGTTCTAGGTTAGATGGAAGAAAATTCAAGTGTATTGTTGTGTAGTAGGATGACTGTGGGTGATACAGACTGCATGTCTTGAAAAAGCCAGGAGAAAGGATTTTGAATGTTTTATCATAAAGATGCAATGAGGAGACAGATGGGCTTATTTTGATTTGAACATCTTAACAATATGTACACATAGAAATATGGTGTAGTACCCAATATGTATATATTAATAAGTAAATTAAAATACTTTAAAAGATATCCGGACAGGTTTCAAGTCATTCTTGAATCTAGTAAGGACAGGGAGGTGGACCAATGTGTTGAGGCTGGTGGGTAATAGGAAATGTACAGGGAGTTGCGGAGGACTTGCTACACACACCATACTGGCCTATTGCTTCCACAGATGCTGGCCTAGTTAAATCCTAGGAGCCCCAGCGGGAAGATGCACTAATGCTGTTATACTGGGGCAAATATATGGGTTCCAAGAATTAGGCTGTTGCTCAGGGCTATGCAGCTCCATGGTACATGAATTTGAATATTTATTTATTTATTATGTATACAATATTCTGTCTCTGTGTGACCAGAAGAGGGCAGCAGACCTCATTACAGATGGTTGTGAGCCACCATGTGGTTGCCGGGAATTGAACTCATGACCTTTTGGAAGAGCAGGCAATGCTCTTAACCACTGAGCCACCTCTCCAGCCCCCTGGTACATGAATTTGAACTTGTTTATTGTTAGTGGTCTTGAGACAGCGGTCCTTTCTGGATCTCAGTATTATTTTGTTGAAAAGCCATAGAATTTGCAAGCCGCTAGGTGAGGTCCTATTGGAGAAGGGGTGAACAAGCACTATTACATGAAGATTTCATTTATCAGGGAAGCATGGTGATTTGAGAATTTGGAGCCATTCAAGGACATGTGTTCCAAAGCGGTTCATTTCACTGGTGCATCTTTGTCTTATTTATTTATTCAAAATTTATTTGGCATTTTCTACATACCATGAACTCAGGTTTCTGAGACGTGGTGTGTGGGCCTGGGAGCCTTTCTGGTGCTCTGCTCTGTTTGATTTGGCTCTCCAACATAAAACCTGTTTACACGTTGATGCCTGTGTCTACTTACTCAAGTTTAGATGGGAGTTTGTCCTTACATCTGCAGCCAGGGGATTTCCACTCAGTGGGAGAAGTTGAAAGGAGAGAGGGAAGAATTCAAGGCGGTGATTTGTTTCCATTTCTGTAGAAGGAACCACTCCATATTTTCCTCAGGCTCTGATGGTTTGCAGAGCTGTCTCTCATTCCAATAAGCCAGTGGCCACAGTGAAAAGCAAGCTAATGGACCCATACTACCTCGTAACAGCCACTGAGATAGCTAACCTTCCTGTGTTCCTGCAAGGTGGCCTTGGGATACCAGGTGGGAGAGACCAGCTTTCCAGTTCATTTTCCTCACCGTATGCACTAGTGCGGAGATGACATATTAAGCCAGGTTAAAAGTTAACTAGTTGCCTAGGAAGCGAAGAGCATGGTAATGGCGCAGAGCTCGCATGTATTTGTTGTGAGTATCGTGTCAGCAGTAACGGACCTGGAAAATCACACTTCTCAGGAACCCAGATCTCATGAAATATTTTTAGGAAGGCTGAGACTGGTTTCACCCGGGAAGCAATGCTCCTTTAAATTTCACATGAAACAGCTCCCTCTGGAAAGTTGTTAACAGGCAGGTCTGGGCAGTCAGTCTGGAGCTGGCCCGAGAAGACACTGGCACTAAAGCTCCCAAACGAGGTCCATGTTTCTGGTCCATAAACTGTTCTTCTCATGGCGCAGATGTAAAGCTGAGAATACCACTCCTTAGTTCAGGGCAATTCACCAAACATTCTGTTATCAACACAAACACACTCACATGCACACACAAGTATTCCTGGGGTGTGAACCTCAGGACATGGGCGTCTCACCAAATCATCTTTATTTCTTCTTCCCATCATTTTAAAAACATGTACACTAATCATCACGTGGTGCTGGGTGGAAATCTCTCCAGACACTATGCTTTTCTCTCCATCCTTAAGTAATAGACCCTCCTACTGTCAATTAAGATCATGAACTCAAGAACCCATTCACTAATTAGACTGCAGGCCTAAGACATTAACCAAGCTCTGATCTTAATTTAATATTGGAAAGCTCACGTGGCCCAGCCTGGGTCTCTTTTCCCTGCAAGTGGCCCTGGAAAGGGACTCTCATTAGCTTTCTCGATTTGCCCTTCTTGGATTCTTTTATTTAAAGTAGATTGTCTTCCTTCTGAGGCTGTTTTGGGAATCTAGGTCATTTCCTTCCCTGAGGACCTCCTTCCTGCCTTTGCTCACTGCTGCCTGGAAGAGCTATTACAGTTCTGGGAGGACCCTTGCCCCTCCTGATTGGGGTCCTAGGAGTCTGACTTGACCTCATCCTCTGCTGCTGCCCCCTGGGACCACACTGACGCTTGCTGTGCTCTCTGCTTCTCTTCTGGTGCCCAGGAAACATGGTGATGGTGATGTCTTTTACTCTGGAAAACTCCGAAAGTGTAGGTGGAGCTTCCCCGAGAGCACTTATGCAACCATCCCCCAGCTGCCGGATTTTATGGGCTGAATGAAGGTAGCAAGCAGATTCAGAATCTCAACAGCGCAGCATCAGCGTCTCCAAATGAGCCTGTTAGAATCCTCTGTAGAGTGGGGTGGTGGGAGGCGATGAACAAGGCAGCCATTGTCCCTGAATGTCTCTTCAGAGACGGCCTTCTTCCTTAAACTTTTCATGTTCTCAAGGTGGATCAGAGGGGTCAGAAGTTATAGGTTATATTCTCCAATTTTTTCTTTGGCATTATTTATGTGGCTGGATTTTGCTTCCTTTTAAATATTACTTAGCAGTCTCTTATATACAACAATTATAACAATAGCCTAAGCATAACAAGTCTAATATCATCAAGCATGATATATTTCCTGTTTTACAAGTAAAAAAAAAACATGTGGTAAAATTAATTAAGTTAAATGCAAAAGGTTAAGTAAAAAGTTCTGGTTATGAGTCTAGCTAGGAGAGGGGCTCTTGAGTCTCCCTGTAGCTGAGGTGCCGCTTGCCTCTAATTGCTGCTGGTGGAGTGAGGGTCAGTTTTCTTCGGAGATGTGGTTTGTGATAGCTTAGCAATGCTCCAGCCAGTGGCTGTATACTTACGTACACTTTGGCAACACTAAAGGACTCAGTGGGAGCGAAAACTATGGTAGGGATAAGGGAGAATTTGGAGGGAGAGAGAGGGGCGGTAGATGTGATCAAAACACAGTATATGCAGCTATGAAATTCTTATTAAAAATACTGTGACAGGAGGGAGAGGGAAATGGGAGGCTGGGAGGAGGTGGAAAGTTGTTTTTTTTTTTTCTTCCTTTTCTCAATAAAAAAAAATACTGTGACAAAATGTGTGGCGTAAATAACTTAGAAGAGAAAAGGTTTGTTCTGGCTTATGGATTTAAGAGTTTCAGTTTTAGGGCCGGGCGGTGGTGGTGCTTGCCTTTGATCCCAGCACTCAGGAGGCAGAGGCAGGTGGATCTCTGTGAGTTTGAGGCCAGCCTGGTCTACAAGAGCTAGTTCCAGGGCAAGCTCCAAAAGCTACAGAGAAACCGTGTCTCAAAAAAACAAAGACAAAAATCAAAACAAAACAAAACAAAAACCCCAACCAGTTCTAGAGGATTCCATTGCTTTCAGAGTTCATGTTGTGGAAGGCACAGTAGAGGAAAGCTGCTAGCTATTTGGCAGCCAGGAAGCAGGCAACCCCACAGCGGCCCACTTTCTCCAAACTGGTTTACTTCCTGGTAGCCCATTCAGCAGGGCTGGCCAATGATGAAGTTAGTGCCGTATGATCCCATCCCCTTTCAGAAGTGCAACCATCAGAGGAGTAAGTCTTAGATAGAAAGCCCAGCAACTTCCAAATACCTGGTGGTCCTCTAGTGACAGATTCAGAGGGGGATGCCTAATAGCAAGCAACATATCAGCACTGCAGAGTGGAAGTTTGGGATTAATACTTTTGTCCAAGTGTTACCTGTTATTGCCTTGAAAGGTAGACCCTTGGGTTGCATCTCTTAAAGTTGTTGTGGAACAGTATGTTAGGTGGCTGGTTAGAATCAGTCTTGAAGGCCATTGGGGATGGAGCCTCCCATCCCCCGTAATCAGCACCCTGTAAAATCAGGAACGGGACCTCATGGCTACTCAAAGATTGGGAGCTTACTTGTGTCGCTGCCACTGGGCGGAGAAATGACTTTGTGAACTTCCAAAACTACTGTAAGTTTACAATCTAGCAGAACACTTTCTGGTAAAAAAAAAAAAAAACACAAAAAACAAAAAAACAAATCCGTATTATTGTACTCTTTCTTAGCAGTTAATCCAAATAGACCTGTCAGTCACTTGAACAGGAAAATGCTGTTTCGTACAGTTTTAGAAAACATTGCAGTTTGCTTACTCATGGAGTTTGGCACAACTGTTTCTCAGGCTGCTACCTACCTTTTCCAGTTAGAATGCTTTCTTATTATTCTATGATAAGCTCGGTCTGTCTTCTGTACTCCCTGGATCTTGTCTGATTTTTTTTTTTTTGATGAAGAGCACAGACTATAAAACTGAGGGGAGGCTACAGTTTGAGATTTTTGCATCACCCAACATGCATGGAGGCCTCATGGGAAGTCTGCAATATTTCTAATATATTAACAGGATGCCTATTCTAAGCAATCTTGCAACAGTAAATTGTTTTATATTAGATTTTCCATCTCCTCTCATCCCAAACACTATTCCTTGGGTATTTCTTAGAATTCACTCTTGGGGGAGACATCTTATTTAGGACTACATCTTCCAAGATAGTTCACTCTGCATTGTCTAGTTGTGGGTCTCTATGTTGGTTCCCATCTACCACAGGAAAAAGCTTCTCAGATGATGGCCCATTGAGGCACTGATTATGAATATAGCAGAATTTAATTAGGAGTAATTTTATTGCAATATTCCTTTAGTGGAACAGTAGTGTTTGGTTTTCTCCTAGGTTCATGGACTAGCTAGTCTCAGGCTCTTGACCATCTCAGCCGTGTAAGGCATGGATTCCAACTCACAGAGTGGCCTGGACTCGAATCAGATGGTGGTTGGTTACTCCCACAATGTTTGTGCCACTATTGCACCAGTGTGTTATGCAAGTCACCACTGTATGTCAAAGGGTTTGAATCTGGATTTGTGTTCACCTTTCTCCTCTGATAGCACGCTGAGAACCTTCTAGTACCATAGGCACTAGTCAGTAGGGGTGAAGGCTCTAGGTCAACTCCCCTCCCCTCAGGACTCCTTGAGCCTTACAGAAAAGAAATCTGAATGAGCCAGTGGGGATGGAAGACACAAAGGAAACAAGGCCTTCTGCAGGGCTGATGTACGTGTGAACTCAACACTGAGGTAGCTTGCACGGGGCCTGCGCACATTCAAGCCAGATGGGATCCCAGTACTGAGGGAGGAAACAGATCTCTATCCCCCAAGCACAAGCTCTCTTCAATAGACAACCTCTTGCAAAGGAAAGTTTAGTTTTCTTCAGGAGAGTTGCAAACCACACTTAGGACAGGCCCCCTGTCCAGCAGTCAATGACCAATACAAACTCACTGGTGGTTTGGGAGGGTGTTTGTCTCATAATTTTTGTCTGGTCATTCTTAAACCTTATAAGTCTTTTGTTTATGTATTATGGTTTCTGAGTTGGTCTTTTTATGAGATTTCTGTATTGTGAGAGTGTGTCTCTGTGTCTATATGTCTTTCTTGTACTTTTTCCTTGGTTTGTTTTTTCTTTCCTCTTTGTTTTGTCCCATTCTGGTGGTTTTTTATTGTTGCCTGTTTGTTTTCTAGTAAGAGAGAGAGAGAAAGAAAGAATGTGGGTTTGGATGGGTCTGTGGTTCAAAAACCATTATCACAATATACCATATGAAAAGAATCTACATTCAATACAAATTAAAATTATAAATAAAGAAAAGAATCACTTTGGGGAGTTTGGCATGGAAAAACTCAAGAAGTCAAAGATAAGTGCAAGTACATTTATTCATTATGCTTTTTTCTTTTGCTTGGTTATGAGGTGTTTTTAGTTTTTAGTCACATTTTCCTTAACCTGGTTGATTTTCTTCTCATGTACAAGTTTCGCCTAATTGAGGAGCACACCCACTTACAATAGTACCGAGGTTAGCAAAGCACCAATGCATTACACATACATGCACACAATGTAAAGCCCAGAGTAGTATTTTCATCTCTTCCTGCCCATTAGGATCTCCAAGGAAGCTTTTAAACGTCTGAAGACTCCAGCGTACCCAGGCCAATTACATCAAAATCTCTGGGGTAAGATTTAAGCATGAAGATCCAAGGTTGCGGTTGAAGCTTATCACACTTTACGTGATAAATGATCTAATTGAAACCACCTCTTTAAAAAGAGATCAAATGTGTTACCAGGAAAAGGTTCAATCTGAAATAAAAGGGTAAAATGTGCAAGATTTTCTTAAAAAAAAAATCATGAAATGTACTTTTTGCAGATCATCACAATTGTCTAGGATACTTGATATACTGTGATTGATGATGACCTTTTATGAAAGCCCCATGTCTTTACCTGGCTCCTATCTGTCAGTTTCATATTTTTACTTTACACTCCACTGAAAATGATGAAATCAGATCACTACAGTTATGTTAATGGCTGTAATATGCACCTCGTTGGCACAGGAATGGAACAACATATTTTCATAAGTTCTGAATTACTCAACTCATTGACCAGAAATGTGTTATGGCAGAATGCTGCATGTCTGAGAGACACACTGATGGCATCTTAAAGACGAAAAGCAGCAACACCTGCAGAAACCTAGACAGGATGACAGCACAGAACGTCCTTAAAAGATCGTCAGTGCACTGCTTGAAGGCGCAGATTATATTCGGGCTCTGACGATTACCTTTAGGAGCAAAGTAAATTGACGATGGGCTTTGCTTCCTCTCAGCTCACAGTTCTTTGTCACTTTGAATATTGAGCGTGATTCTGCCAAACAAAACAAAAGCGAAAGCACAGGGCTGTAAAAGTCACAGTACTGGTGTTATTCTTAAAAAATATGGAGGGTTCCCAGCCCCATGGAGCCATAAAAGCAGCTGCTAGCCCTGAAGAGACGGTTGTTGGCGGAGTCGCCATGCAACAAGTGGCTACGCGGGTAACAGACATATAGACACAGAAAATAGCCATATAAATATTTATTAAGGAAGAGGGAGAGAAAAAGAGAGAGAGAGAGAGAGAGAGAGAGAGAGAGAGAGAGAGAGAGAGGAGGAGGAGGAGGAGGAGGAGGAGGAGGAGGAGGAGGAGGAGGAGGAGGAGGAGGAGGAGGAGAGAGGCAAAGCCCTGTGTGTACACCGGGAGAGGAACAGGGAGAGAAGGGATGGCGGATGGAGGTCAGAGGTTAAAAAGCTGTGGGCATGGCTAGGGCAGGGACCAAAAGAATAACAACTGGAACCATGTGATTTCCTAAGAGCAAGCCTGCAGTAAATGCCCCTTTGGGGTTTCTTCCTCTGTCTTCGGGCGCACGTGTGTTTCTTTGCTCTCTCGTTTTTGTTGCTTGGGTCTCAGCACTGTTGGTTTGAGGTTTTCGTTCACAGGGGAGAACACAGTGCTAAGAGTTACCATGTAGTAAACCACTTCCAAGGTATATCTGTATTAGAAATAGAAAGGGTTTACGTATTTTCTCCCAGTGACTGGGGTAGAAGTCTTGAAGATGAAAAGGACAGAGAGAATTAATTACTGGTTGGAATACTGAAGTGAGGGCAATGATGGAAGACCACTTCCTGGCCTGTAAAAGGGGAAGAGAGCTCAGGGGCAAGGCGTCACAGCACTTCTGTTTACAGTGGAGAAATTAAAAACCAATCTTAGGTTGATCAGAAATTCATTTGTAAATTTTGTAAGTATGAACTCCATTTTGTGGTTGCTGTTGAAATGACACCTATAGAAAAAGAATTCCTTTCAACTGTACTTTGATGAGCAAGATCTTTGTGAAGGTTTTCTCCAGTTGATAATGCAGAAGACAGAAGCATTTTTTAAAACGAATAAGCACTAACACTTGACACAGGCAATTCTTTTGATATGGTTCTTCTGTGGCATCCTAGCCTAAGGGGGAATCATTGGGCTTGTTTACTTGAGAAACAAGACAAAACAAAACAAAAACATGGAACAAGAAAAGCACTAGAAGGTGTTTGGGGGTACTAGGCTCAGTCCAGATTTTTATTCCAGAAAGTAATTAGATCCTAGTTTTATGACATGCCTCGTTTGAGATGCACTCCCAGGTTTCAGAGATACAGAAATCACATGAATTAGCCTGGAGCAAGATTTAGCGTATTTGTTTAAACCAATAGTGACATCTGGTGGCTGCAGACACCAACGACGACTATTAGCATACTTCAGGCTTCCCCAATGGCGCAGTAAGTCTTGTGTTTTAAAATGGCTGCCTTTCCCATGTGATAATGTAAAGTATCAAACACCAGATGGAAATCTTACTGTTTAGATTTGATCTTTGTGATCTACGGTTTACATCATAAATTTAAAAAAAAGTTTCTACAAGTATGTGAATGGACAAGCTTTTTTTTTTTTTTCAGTGAATGTTTCTTTGACTTTTTACTTTTTAAAGCAACACTGTAAACAAAACTCTAAGTTGTTTTGTATTTGTAGCTACTTCTTCCTAACAGAGGGCACTGCCCTGCAGTTGCTTGGATTTGAGCCAGCTTAAATTTTAAGATAAGTGAATTGGCTTTTTTCTCTCATTCATCCAAGTCCTATTCTCTGGTGGCCTCTGTACTGGACAGCAACAGGACTGTAGGCAGAACCGGGCTTCAGAAAGAAAAGGCTCCCAGTTCCCCAGTTGACCACAGACCACCTGCCATTTGTTCCTTTTGTAAACAGAGCCAGGGCAAATCTTTATTTTTTTCCCTTTTCTTTGATGCTGATGTTTTAGTTTCTTCTGCCATCGTGGGTGCTCACCCCTGTTTTGAATTCCATCCCTGGTCCTCTCAGTTTATATTCATAGTTCCTGTACATCAAAGAACACATGAGTGAGCATATTTCTATGGAATGCTTAGTGTTCACTTTGCGCTTAATGCTCACAATTTGTTCCATGTGCAATGTTAATTTTCCCTTCACTTTAGAGTGACCACCTCCCCCATCTTGGTCTTTCTCCAGAAATTCTGGTCTTTGACTCAGAATTCCATAATTTCCAGTCTTTATTATAATGTTCTATTTTTTATGATAGGAGTTTGTGAAATTATTATATTATTCTTTTTGTTTATTTGCTGTTTTTTTTCCCCTATAATGTCTGCAAGAAGAGTTCAAGTTTTAGCAAGAAAAAGAATTTTCCTAAGACTCCAATAAGGGTCAAAGTAAGGAACTGAATGCAGTTTCTGAACTGGGACAATGGCTCTGTGAGTGAAAGGTTTACTATGAAGGTATAAGACCTGAGTCCAAATCCCCAGAGCCCACACAAGAGCTGGACTCATTGCACAGGAATCTGTGATTCCAATGCTGCTAAGAGGAAACTGGGTGGGAGACGAGAGAGTCCCCAGGAGCTCACGTCAGCCAACATGATGCGTGCATACAGCAGAAAAATAATGAAGTCTTGCTTCATATGAGGTGAGGGACAATCCCTGAGTTTGTTCTTGCACCTCTAAATACACTCCATGGCATGGCATGTGCATGCCCACATTTATACACAAAAGTGCTGGCACACATGTACACACACACACACACACGAGGGAGAGAGAGAGAGAGAGAGAGAGAGAGAGAGAGAGAGAGAGAGCAGGTCCTTAGATTCTGTACTCTTCACATTGTACAACGGACTCGATGACTATGGAAGGTGAAATCGCCAGTGTCCAGCTCCCCTCCAGCCACTCCTCTTTCAGTTGTGTCCACAGCTTCCGCGACGCCCATGACAAAAACGATTCAGCAGGAGAGAATGCACAGAAAACTTTCCTTGTCGTTCTTCGCTCTGGCTTTTGAAACAGGAAGTGGAGTCACAGGCAACTGTATATTCAGTTTAGTTTCCTTAGGAATACAGACAGACAGGTGGTTCAAACAGAAGTCTCAATTATTTATAAATGACTGTAGGAAGATATTTACTCTGGGAACACTAACCATTTTATGCTTGAATTATTTATAGTCTTTGCTATTTAGAGCAGCAGTTAGGATTGCTATCATCTATTCATCTCTTCAGTGAGTCAGAGAGCCTTAGTTCACCAGACATGCTGGAAACACCAGTAGGTGCTTACCTTAAATATTGTCTTTCTAAAACATTGCTCCAAAATGACCTCCTTCTGAGTAGTAAGAGGAGGATGACACATGGTAAGGGCAGAAGGCACAGTGATAGATGTTGGTCCCCAATCAAGGATACATGTGCGTCAGTCCTCTTAGCGCCTGACATGTAGCAATGTTTGATATATTATTGCTGCTTATTGGCTGTGGGTCTTGAGAGTCTTTGAGAGCCTTCTGCAACACAGTGATGGTCTCTTGACTTTGGTGACCTTCAACCTTTGTTTTCCTTTATAACCCCATCTACACAGTTCTATCTACACCAGGATTTTAAAATTAAATCTTGTCCAAGGATTTTTCTCATTTGTTTTCTCTTGGGTTTTTTTTTTGGGGGGGGTGTGTTTTGTGTTTTCCCTCTATTCTTTCCTCAGGTCTCAGTTAAAATATCACCTTCTCAGCGAGACCTTTCCTTGTTGCTTTCTTTAAGTAGGTTTTTTTTTTTTCTAGTCTTTGCCTTAGTATGTTTTTATTGACTTTGTAGTGTTTTTCCTAAAATTTACTGTGACTTGGCATCATTTAAAAAGTCACTATTAATCTTTGTTCTCTAGGCCAGTGGCCCACAATCTGCCCATAGCACTACATTACTGGAGTTAGCAACAGGGATGGTTTGAAGAGATATGGATCCCATGGGTTCTTAGGGAGGGGCACTATAAGGATAAGTGGCCTTGGAGTAGATGTGGCTTTGTTGGAGGAAGTGTGTCATTGGTGATAGGCTTTGAAGCTTCAAATGCACAAACCAGGCCCAGCCTCTCTTTCTCTTCCTTCTGCCTGCTGATCCAGGTCTGTGTGTGTGCCACCATGCTTCCTACCATGATGATAATGGACCAAACTTCTAAACCTCTAAGTCAGCCCCCAAATTAAATGCCTTCCTTTTTAAGAGTTTCTCTGGTCATGGTGTCTCTTCACAGCAGTAGAAACCCTAAGACAGCAAACAACAAATTTGCTGTGTGTCTTTTCAGACGCCTAAAGAGAATCTAAGGAAAACGTATTTTCCACTATCCACTATAAATCTCAGCGGCCTTTTACTGATAGGGCCAAGGAAACTGTTTCTTCATCTGTAGGTCACATGATTTTGGTTATATACCTAATATAATTTTTTTTAGCTAATATAAATCTCATGTTGTAGTAACAAACATTCTGCTGTTGTGTTAACGTTTCCTTTCTTTAAATGTCTCCTGAGTATCTTCTCGGCATTAGATACAATTAGCACTGGGGACTGAGCCAGTGAGATAGATTCCTTCTGTCTCCCACACTGTCTGAGTCAGCTACACTATTGAGTAAATGAACCCATCTATTCGGTGAGTGAATAACAGAGTTTATTTTTCACAGAAATGGAGGCTGGAAAAATGGAACCTGTGCGGTGAAGGTACTTCATGGCTTTCCAGGAGGTTACTTTCTGGCTTCTGCTTCATATCTATGATGAGAGAAGGAAAGTGAGAGCGAGAGACCCAGAATTTGATTTTTTTTTCTGCAGGCTGTGGTAGGGGTGGCATCACTTTATTACAGAGGACAAACTATCTTGGGAAGGAGGTGCCAGTCAAAAGCGAGGATTCACCTTGCTTTAGAGCTTTTGGAGCCAGAGGTTTATACATAGTGGCTTCTCTCCCTTGGTCATCCTCAGATGCCTCCTAGTCTTTTATCGTCACTATTTTTGTCCTTATAAGGCTTAGTATCACTTCCTGTTTGTGTCATTCACTTTTTAGACCTTTCAGGAATGTCTCCTGGAACTCAGGTCAATATCAGCAAAATCCAATTTCTTTTCTGAATGCATTTTTTATGTCTCTAACCCACAGATCTGGGTATTCCTGGAAACCTCTGAGATGCAGAACACATTACTTCCACATCTACATCTAAGGTCAGTCACATGTCCTTATTCCAGCTGTTGCCCCAGTCCATTTTCCCTCAGAAGCATATGCATTTAGGGCTACCTACAGAAACTTTGTTTGTTCCTTTTTTGTTCATTTGTTTTAATTTAGGTCTTGGCAGTGGCCTTATTTTCCTTCTGTCCATCACTGTTTCATTTTCTATTCTCATTTATTTTAGTAACAAAATGTAAGCGACACATCCAATACTCCTACTTAGATCCCTTGATTCCTCATTTTCAGGTGACTCCCTCTTTGTCTTTTGATCATATCCTAGGCTTTTGCTTGTAGAAGGAGTGGCGGGCCACTTCCCACCGCCTGGCTCCTTTACCCAAAATAATTACATGGAAACTGTATTCTTTTAATACAGTTTGGCCCATTAGCTCTAGCCTCTTACTGGCTAATTCTCACGTCTTGATTAACCCATTTCTAATAATCTGTGTAGCACCACGAGGTGGTGGCTTACCAGGAAGGATCTTAACCTGCATCCATCTTGGAGAGGAGAGCTATATTGTCTGCCTCACTTCCTTCTTCCTCCCAGCATTCTGCTCTGTCTTCCCCGCCTACCTATGTTCTGACCTATTAGGCCAAGCAGTTTCTTTATTAATTAACCAATGAAAGCAACACATAGAAAAAGACCCACCTACATCATTCGCTATAACTTCTGTACAGCCTCTGAAATAGTGATGTCAAACTTAACCTTTCACCCCCATCTAGTCATTTAATCTGACATATAATGGCCACAAATTAGAAACTTTATTGGGATCTTCATTTCACTGATGTCACAACTCTTCAATGGCACCTCACTGCATTAGTTTCCCCTTTCCTCAATTTCAGTGAACACATACTGAACAAGGAAGAGAAGTTTCTCTTGACTCACAGTTTGACGTGATCTGAGCCATCATCACGGGAAGGGCACCAGGATGGGTAAAATGAAATAAGACAGCTGCTTGCTCACATCTCAGCTGACCAAGAATCAAAGAGTGAGGAATGCAGACAGACATCCACCAGATCTTCTCTTTTTCCTCTTTCATTCAATTTGGGTTGCCAGCACATGGGATCCTGCACCCCACATTAAGGGTGGTTCTTCATGTCTCTGGAAACACCTTCACAGACATGACCAAAAGTAGTTCTGTTATACCCTTGGAGGCCACTGAGGACACTTATCAGGCCTCTGTCAAGGTCCAGTAAGGAAACGTCATTTCCTCTTGGTCAAAAGAATAAAACATGGAATTCAACTTCATTTCCTTGTTGTGTATCCAGGTTCTCATTTTTCCACATATGTATACCACACAGATTGCTCTCTGTAACTCTAAACTTTCAACTCCAGGGACTTCCTTTCTTTGTGCCCTTGGCTGAGGATAGAACTTCTTGATTCATTTAGAAAATATTGACAGTCTTTGTGCCAACAAGTTGAAAAACCTTCTTGTCCAATACTGATATGCGATGACTTGTCTCTGATCTCATGAAACTTTTTTTTGAGAGGGGGGGCAACTTTTCACCCTATCACCTCTTCCTTGAGTACCCTACCCACCTTTTTTACCTTGCATCCTTAATTTTCCTTTTTTACTGTTTTGTTTCACCATAAAGTCATGTTATCTGGGTTTCCCTGGCTTCCAAGACCTCATGCAGACTTTCCTATTTCTCTATTTACTTTCTTCACACTGAAGTTCTTGTGAAGATTTTCAGACATTTTTTTTTGTCACTTACCCCTTTGACACCTAATATTTCTGCATTCTACCCTTATCGGTATTTTTGTCTCAGCATTTTTTTCTAGACTGGTTTTGTCAAAGCTATTGATTACCTTTATCTTTGTAAATTCAAATGCCAAGTCTTGGCTTCAGTCTACCTCTCCTATCTGATGCGCTTGGCAATGGCCTTCTGCATCCTTTTTGAAATGGTTTCATTTGGATTTGGGGGATGAAGCAGAATGTGTCATATGTGGGGGAACGTGAATCCAATAATCCCATGCTAGCTCTGAATAGGGTATACTAAGATTTTTCTTCATTAAAAGGAAAATCTTGTGAATAACAATGAGGAAACAGGAATGGGAACCAAAGGGAAGAGACAGAATGGTCACTCTCACAGGCTTTTTGGTACCCCAAACGCACACCCCACCTGGTTTAGCCTCTCAAAGACCATTGACTGAAGGAGGTTCCCCATCAGGGTGTGAGTCCCAAAACTTTTTAAATTGTTTTCTTTACTAGTATTTTCTAAGCATCCTTTGCTAGCTCCGTTTCCTATGCTTGACACTTACTGTGCTAGGGATAGAGAAGATGCCTATGGCTTACTCCTTGTGTGTTTACCTCTTCAACCTTTCTGTCATCTCATTCAGTCTTACTACTTTAAACAACATCTATAACCTGATGAATACTAAATCTGTACATGTAGATAAACCATTTGATTGAACTCTATATTTGTACAACCTATTGTTCATTCCGTATCTGTGTAAACATGTAAAATGTACCTCACTTTTTATATGACCTTTTAGTTCTCATTCTGTCTTTAGCTCTCCCTCTTATTTTCATCATATCTTCCTTCAAGTCCACTCAGTTTTCAGGACCCTTGCCTATTCAGTGCATAAACTATCATCTCGGCTCTACTTTGTCAATATATTCTGAACCTAGCCATTCTTCACTTTCATTGCCAATGCAAGATCTAACCCACCTTCATCTCTGACCTGGAATATTTTCATCTTCTTATTTTTTATTATACATTGGAGCCAAAGTGAATTTCAAAACAATATAGATTAGTCTGTGCATACTGAAATTCTGGTTACACTATATAGAAGCATTGTGATGATATACTATGAAATCTCTTTGGGCTTACTTTTCTTATTTTTATAATATAAAGGACATGTTACCTCTTTTATAGACCTTGCAGGATGATTCAATGAGTTTATATGTTCAAATCACTTAAAGTACATAGTCAAGATGATATAAGAACTTTTTATACATAATAACTCAAACTTCAATTACTTCTCATTACACTTAGAATTCAGACTGCTCCTGTCATTAATCATTAAGACCCTGTGTTACTTTGGCCCACGGCCACCTCTTTAAATCTATTATTATTTCCTCACTGTACAGTCACTCTGACCTCACTTTGGATTGTCAGAACTTGAAACATGCTTTTACTACTGCCAACAATGTGTCTCTGTCAGATCTTTGTCTAATTGACTCTCGCATTCAGATGTCTCATTTGCTTCTTTCGGTGCCGGGTATTGAGCCTAGCCCTTTGTGCATTTCCATAATACTCTACAACTCAGCTATACCCTCAGCTCAACTTAAGAGTCTTTTCAGGCATTGCCTCTTCAGAGAAGTCTCCCTGACTTGCTTATGTAAAATAGCTACACACCCAATCACACTCTGTTATAATATCTCTATTATTTATCTGCAATTGCTGTCATCATCAGTTATCCTATATATTAATTTTTTATTTATTTGTTTTCTGCCTCTACAATTCCATGTTGCTTATTAGGTTACCTTTGCTTTCTCTGGAGATAGAGCACTGTCTGAGTTCCAGAAGGCACTCCACAAATATCTGTTGAGGAAATCACAGAATAGTCTTTTAAGAACACAATTGTTTGTATTTCTTCCCTCCTGCAAAATGTATCATATCTACATAAAGTGTAATTCACAGTGTAATTAGCAGTAAGGACTTGATTTGAGTTATCCAAGATTTACTTGATTATAGCAAAAATCGTAGTATAATCTCATGACATCATGTTTCAGAGTATTGTTTGTATTTTTAGGTTGCTGAGTTATTTACAGAATTCTCAAGTGTAATGACATTTTCAGTCACTACCAAATTTATTAAAAGTATTTTATAAAAAGCTGCTGATAGATGCAGTTTAAATTATTTGGAATAATCTATTTATTTGTTTGTTTGTTTATTTATTTGAGGAAAGGATGGTCTAGAGAGATGGCTCAGTGTCTAAGAATACTGGCTTTTCTTCCACAGAACCTGTTCAATTCCCAGCACCCACATGGCAACATAAAACTGTCTGACTCAGTTTGCATCTCTAGTATGAAGGCATCCCATACTCTTTTCTGGCCTCCATGGGCACTAGGCATGCATGTGATGTAGAGGCATGCATGCAGACAAAACACTGTTCTGCATTATATGAGTGAATAAATGAATGAATTGATCTTTTGAAAGAGCAGGGAAATGGATGTGAGTGTATTCTCAAGAACTGCATTCTTTGAGGAAGGTCTATTCAGATTAATGGCACATTTGCTTAGTTTGTCAAGAATGAAGACATTTAGACTAAAATGATACACGAGAAGTTGCTTCCATTTACCATCGTGCATGAGAGGAATTAAGACAACAAAGAATAGGTTATATTTCAAAGAAATGAAGAAAGAAAGAGAGAAAGGAAAAGAAAGAAGGAAAGAGCAGCAGAGAGGAAAAGAGAGGAGAGGAGAGGAGAGAGGAGAGGGGAGGGGAGGGGAGGGGAGGGGAGGGGAGGAGAGGAGAGGAGAGGAGAGGAGAGGACCAGAAGTCACAAAGGAAGTGGTAAGATTGCAGGAGAGGGTTTGGGGAGAAAGAAATTTATCTTATAAAATGAGAAAACAATCTTCCTCCAGGTCTAGATCTTCAAAGAAATAACAGAAACAAGACTCTTTCATGAGAAGTTTCTTTTCTCCTTTTGTATTGTTGCTGGGAATTGAACCCTCAAGAAAAGGCTGCTCACCAAAAAGACCCCCAAATTAAACTGGAAGAGAGGTCTATTTCAACAGATGAACATATTGCAACATAGAAGCACAAGAAACATTAAAAATTAACTTAACTCCTCCAAAATATCATAATCCTCAATAATCAAACTCAAAGATATTAAATTGGCTGAAATGCCAAAGTATTCAAATGTTTGTCAAAATGTTAAATAACTTCAAAGAGGATAGTGACAAGTATAGGGAAGTCAATTCAGGAACTGGATGTGAAAGTTACCAAGGTGGAATAGAACAGAAAGGAATTTGAGATTTTTGAAAATAAAATCAAACAGAAATGCTAGACTTCAAAACTCAAGATTTCAAATAAAAACCAAATGAGAAGAATTATTAATAGATTAGATCAAGCAAAATAAAGAATTGAAAATAGGACACAAAGCCAAGGAAATACTATAATCAACCAAACAAAGAAACAACAAACATGGTTACAAATTTTAAGAAGCCTGGAAAATAATCAAGACATCAAATGAAGGAAAATAAGGGCTAGAAAAAAGATCCAAGATACACACTAAAGGAATAAAAACATGTTTGATAAAATTATAGTAGAAAACCCCAAATTTAGGTAGAGAAATGAACTTTGAAACACAAGAGGCATTATAACCCAAACTAGTCATAACCAGAAAATATCTTCCTTGTTGTACATTATGGTTAAAATACCATATTACAGATGAAAGCAATAAAGACTTAAAGACTGTGCCTTGAATTCTTTCTGTAGATGCACTCTGTTGGCCTGTGTAGGCAAGGCATTGCTAGAAAGGCGTCCTTGGCAGGATCTACCAGAAGTTGTTCAGAGCATTCTCAAGGGCTTTGCCATTTTAGATTATTAAAGGACTAACATAAACATTTTCTAACTTATGTCTTTCCTGTATTAAGAACACTTCATTTTTACATTTAAATGAGAGCCCAATTCTTACAATCTGAGTTTGGAAAGTTTTTTCTTTTTTTCCTCCAGAGTTTTGTCTTTTAAGAAAGTGACATGTTGGGTTTAGATGTCCTCTATTGAATCGTGGAACTGGTCTTTGTTAGGGCCTTGCCTAGAACAATGTGTAGTACAAAATAGAATATTTTGACAAGGTTGTCAGAATATAAAATCTGTTTTCTATTTCTGACCCTTAGCCAATAACTAGAAACTTTGAGTTTCCATTTTATGCACTGTTATAATGGCTATATTTTTAACAGAGACAGTTTACACTTGTAACAAAGCATACAGTTAATTTAAACTAATCTTAAGTGGTGCTGTGCACAGTCTAAAGAGACTCCCAGTGGATTTTTCTTTCTCAGACCAGTGTGTTTTCATAAGAGCCCTCTTTTTAGTGTAGGTAGTACACATGGCTTGCTTCTAAGCTGTAGAACTTGGCAGATGTGATAAGATGCCGTTCCTATGGCAATGCTGTGCTATCATAGAACATGACATCATTTACACATGGGCTAGACTTGATCAGATAAAAGCTGTTAAAGGTGGACTTGGTTCCTTTCTGAACTGAGGTCTTTTTCTACTTGTCTTAAGATGGCAAGACTCCCCGGGTGTGGCCAGGCTTTAGAGACGGTCTGGGCTAAGTGCTGCTACCTACCAAGTGAGTTTGGCAGAGGATTGTGAGGTCTGGAAAGGAACACAGTCACCAAACACCTTGACTGTAAACCTTTTACAGAGAACCCGCTTAGTTGATCCACAGAAGCTAGAGCTGCTAAATGCATGGTGTTTGGAAGCTGATGTATTTTTTTTTTTGTAGCAGCAGAATATAAACCAAGTATTCATTCTGTTCACATGCATGCACATAGTACATTATACATGAGTGTTGTAATGTCAGATGCAATGTATTTAGTTTATCTGTGAGTTGTTTACCTCAACATCTGAGAACTCAGAGAAAGAAAGATGGAGAAGGAAAAGAGGAGGAGGGAAGGGGAGAGAGAATAGCTGTATCCCTAAACTGACAAGTTGTAGCCAGCATAAGAAGATGCCCTTTTGAGGAAAGAGATGTGAAGTAGCCTAAGGCTAAGCTAATCCCCTTCAGCCCTGTTTCTGTTGTTTTCGGCCCTCTCCAGTCCTCCCTCCAGCCTAGTGATGAACCTCTTCTAAACTTCTAGAGGAGCGGCTGCTCCAATTCATGGATTGCAAATAAAAATCAACTCAATGGTTTAATGAACTCAGAGTAAAGTTATTTGGTGAGTAGTATTTGTGTTACAGATTTCACAGATTTCAGCATCCCACCGTAGCTGGCCATTTCACCTTTCTTAGGCATGGAGAATCAAAGAGGAGGCTGCAGGAGAGAGGTCATCCAGGACCTCTCCCCTAACCCCCCAGCATGATACACTAAAGGTGCCTGTGAACCGCTGCTGCAGGCTGTTCCCCAATACCAGGGCTGCTGGAAGGGACACTCAGGTTCGGTTATTCCACTCAGCCCAGTTTTGAACCGTCTCATCTTTGATCTCTGTTAAGCTTAAGCACATTTCAGAGAGAAAAACATAAAGCCAAGTGATGGAAGTTCTATAAAGATAGAACTCTGGCAGCCTTTGTGTCAGTCTTCCTTCCTTAAGGTCATCTCCCTAAATTGGCCTCATTATGTTGTCCTTGGCTTCAGAATGGCTCAGTCAAAACAGCTCCATCAATGGCCTGTATACTCAGAACAGAACCCAGGTACGACATTACCTCAGCACAAGACTGAGCGTTATATGGTCTGCCTTTGTCAATGTGCATCCCCGGTACCCATGCTAATTAAATCAAGTCAATTAGAACTCAGCCATGACCTAATGCCATGTCTTACACATCAGAAGCAGTTTGTTTGTGTCAGTTAGCAGAGCAGGGCAGTCCAGCTACGGAGATAATTTATGTGGCACTTTCCAAACAGTGTCGATCAATTTAAAGTGAATTTGCCAAAGTGACTCATGGTCAAGCGATGAGATCAAACCTATAATAAACAGTGTCTGCAAATGGAAGGGGATGAGATAAGGTTAAGAAACCGTAATGCATGATTTAAATACTCCAGATAAATTAATCCAGTTAGCAACCACTTATTGAATGCCTACTATGAACCAGGCACAAAAATGTCTACTTTCATGAAGCCTTTATTTATAGAGGAGGGAAAATAAAAACATTGAAGAATAAATCTTTGGTATGTCAGAAAGCAATAAGCACAGTGAAGAAAAGCAATGAAGAAAGAAGGGCATTCCATACCGAGTCACCCTGCTGGTCTTGGTGCTTTTACTTTCAAAATATGCTCAGAATCCGCAGTTTCTTCATTGCCTCTGCAAAGGCCAAGCCACCAATAGATTGAGAGAAAGTAAAGTTTCTTCTCAGCTTTTCCTTTGTCTCAGTGTTAGGCTTTCAATTTGTTCTTACTACATCATCCAGGGAAATCCCACTAAAGGGAAGTTAGATAATCATCTTTTTACCACAGAAACCCCCAATAGTTTGCTGTAACATTCAGGGTGAAAGATCAAGCTTCCAAAGCCCTTCCTTATTTGACCTCTGACTTCTCTTTGTATTCCTCTGTGATTACTCCTCCTGTGTCCCAGCTCAAATAGCCTGTGGATGGATGGTCCTTGAACACTGTATCATCTGCAAGATCTTTGTTCTTACTGTTACTATGTTTAGAAATCACCTCATTTGTATTTGCTGTACTAGTTATCAGATCCCACATCTTCTCTGGTGTGTGCATTGTATTGTCGGGACAGTTCTATCACAGGGTAGGACAAGCAGAGGACTGAGCCCACCTTATCATCTTTTATCAGTTATTCTTACCAGACCGCCAAGCACCGTGTGGATCACTGATGGTCAACTTTTCTGGTGATGTTCTCATTTCCTCTCACACATCCTTCCTGTCCTGGAATTGCCTTGCTTGCGCCATGGCTTCTGTGCACAGGACTTGGTGGTCTTCTTGGTGATGAATGCCCACACTGGTTTGGAAATACAACACACTTATGTCTCTGGTTCAGGGAGCATTTCTAAAGGAAGGCTGTCATAAGTTCACCTGTGCCCATTCACAGAAGGCAGGAGTTGGACATTGTTGGCAAGAGAAGGTAGCTTAAGTTAATGCTAAGATCAAACAGCAAAATGTGGTCAAACATTATATATAGCTTTACCTTAGAGTTGGTAATGACTCTAACAATGAAGTGGATGTTTATTACTTGTCAACTGATATTGTGCCTTTGTTTCTCAGCTGCTCAGACCCAAATAATTACGCAGAAACTATATTGATTATAATACTTCTTGGCCAATGGCTTAGGCAAATTCCGACCTAGCTCTTGTCTCAAATTAACCTATTTCTATTAATCTGTGTATTTCCATTAGGCTGTAACTTGCCAGAAAGATTCAGGTGTCTTTCTCCTTTGGCAGCTACATGGCATCTCCCTGACACTGCCTTCTTTCTCCCTGCAGTCAGTTTAGTTTTCCCTCCTAGCTATATTCTTCCCTGCCATAGGCCAAAGAAGCTTCCTTATTAACCAATGGTAATAAAACATATTCACAAATAAGCATAAGAGGGGAATCCCACATCAATTAATCAACTCCTTACTCTAAGAATAAAGCTTTTCTGTCACTCATCCCCTCTTCTCTTTTGAAGGGTAAAAACATCATTTTGGTTGGTTATTTATATTGTCTATTGGGCCAACTATGGTGTTATTAATTGTATAACTTTCTGCAGAGAGCCGTGATTTTCTTGATTTTTACTTAGATTGAAACACTGATGAATTGGTTATCTTTCCTGTGGGTTATCACAAGATCAAATATTTGAGTCTAGGCTGGGCAAAGTTAAGGGACATAGTTCAGCTTAGCTTTTCAGAGTCTTTTTGAATGGATAATCTAATTTGCTCCCCGAACAAAATGCATATGTGCAATACATATGTAGCTAGACATACACATAACACACACACACACACACACACACACACACACACACTGACAGTTGACAGATTTAGATCTTTGCTTTTTGATGTCTCGGATGCCAGCTAGGAAGAGTTTAGTGGCTAGGAGTGACTAAGAGGCTGAGAGCTGGAATTGTCTAGAGGCTCCTGTTGCCTTCAGTGAGATAGCTTGAAGATAGGTTCAGTTGGGACAGTTAGAGCATCTGTGTGCACTACGCTATGTGGGTTAGTGTGGGTACAACAGTGTTTTCATTCTATATTAAAATGTAGCACAGTACTACTACGGTATAGTGTGAAATCTCTCTCATATGCTCAGGTGTTTGGTCCCAGGTAGTAGAATTATTCTGGGAAGTTAGGGAACCTTTAGGAGGTGGAGCTTTGCTAGAGGAAGTAGATAACTGGGGACTTGCCCCATTTCTTCCAGAATCTCTGATGACTCCACAATGCCTATTTTGCCATGATGAGCTGTACCCATCAAATTGTGAGTTAGAATAAGTTCATCTGTCTGTACATTGTTCCTGTCAGTCTGCTGGGATTATGAGGAAAGTAACTATCACAAGAATTATCTAAAACAAAGCTGTGAGTCATGAACATAGCTCCAGGTTCCAAAGCCTGTCAGTCTTCTGCCAAGAAACTGCAAGTCTTATTTTTACACGTAAGACTTTCTGGATACATTTTATATTACTTGATCAATAGTAAATTATAAGAAGTCAATTAGATAGGCAAGGCTGGATGCTATAGGAGGGGGACATACAGGACAGTGGCTGCCAGATTTGCAATGGGCCTGAAATTACATTTTAAACCAATTAGATCATCACTGTGACTTCAAAAGAACAACAGTGTGTGTAACTGACTATAATAATCAATATATATACTACACAGTTCACTAGATCCAGGGCAGTGAGGTGGGGGCATTAATTTTCTTTCATCTACTGGGTAAGGACACAAGTTTGACAGTGAGATACTCTTGGTTTCATATTCTTCTCTCTCTCTCTCTCTCTCTCTCTCTCTCTCTCTCTCTCTCTGTGAGTGCTTGCATGTGTATGTGTTGACATGTGAAGGGTATGCATGTGTGTTTTTGTGTATGTGTGAATGTGCCTGCACAAACATGTACATGCGGAGGCCAGAGATTTATGTCATCCACTGGTCCTCTTAGTTTTTGAGACAGAGTTTCTCACTAAGTCTGAAACTTGCTATTTTGTCCAGGCTGTCTGAATGCACAGTGGAGATCGGAACTCAGGTCCTCACACTTGTGGAACAAGCATTTTACACATGGATTCATATCCCCCGACCTTAGAAATGAAATAACTTCTAATTACTACTCAACAGCTATGCTTTCTTGATTTCACAGAAGGGGCCACTGGCCACTTTGAGTTGTCATCCCTCCAACCCCCACCCCACTGTGCCTGGATATGAGTGTAAAAGGAAATATTAGACGGGGTAATATCTGTAAAGCTCTAAGGACAGTAGACAGAAGATGCAGATAAACAGTCATGTTATCTCTCAGAGTCCTGATGACCCTGAATCATGACGAGAACACGTTATCACGTGACACTCATTTGCGTAAGGAAACAAAGAAGCACACGTTCAGTATCATAAATATTAAAACTATAAGATCATAAACAAAACATCTGTGTCACCCGGAGGCCTGCCAGGAAACAGCCAATTCATACTGAGCAATCTGAAGAATTCTGAAATTGTGTGGAAGCATAGAGGAAGATCAGTGGTCATGGCCGCTCCTAAGTCTGGACTGAGGCAGGGAAGTTCCAGGGCCTGAATGCAATGAAACTGTGTACAGAGCTTTGCTGAGACCTTTGGTAGAGACGTAAACTCTGCCTTCAGGGGTGGTGGAGGAACACATACATCGGCCTTGCTCTGATCTGCTGGCACCGTGTCCTGAAACAAGCTAGTCGGTGAAGAAGCCTGCTGAGGAGGACGGCCGTGTGAGCTCCCTCCTGGAACTCGGAACAGGATGGGATTCAGTATTCTCTTCATCTTCCGGAGAAGAAAAGATAGAAAGACAAATACTATGTACTATATAAAATGTAGGACTTCCGCCAGTGCCTCTGCCTGGGATCCGGGGTGCTTCCCTGCTTCTCCCTGCACGGGCTTTGATTTTCTGTAGCTGTGTCATGTGGAAGCAATTTGCCTGTAGCCTACGGTAGACTTTGTGACAGGCTATTTACGGTAGATACTTGTGTCTCTGGGCAGACATTTTCACTCAATACGTGGAAGCAAAACTGAGCCTAAACTGTTGGTGAAATTGACTGGGGAAGGTCTCCATTGTGTTTTATAGGAATTTACAGTATAGAAAGAGAGAGCAGACAGATCTTTAATATGAGTCTGTCAAGGGAGTGTATAATCTAAACAGGAGTTGGGATTCTAAAGAAGGTTATTAGTTGAAGACATGGTACAGCGAGAGGAGTTTTCCTGGGGTGAGAGGTAGCACAGTTCAGGTGTGCTTTGAAGATGGGGGAGACTTCTGGTAACCAGACTCTTTACCAAGAAGAGTGGTTTTGGAGTCTCCTGTTGTTTCAGCCAAACACCAGTAGCCTAGCAAGCAAGATGAAATCGGACTGGAGTGATAGACTTAGGAAAAATGTCTTAGAATGACTATGAAGGGACTGTAGAATGCCTTGTTCATTCTTTTGGTACCTTCATAAATCTGGGGTATCACATAGAGAGCTCCGGAAATTGCACACATTGACTTTTGATCAATTTAGAATTTTCAAATGTGAACAGGTGAATTTCGTTGTTTTTCCCCCCTAGTTTCCATCACAGAATCTGTAAGAAGAAGCCTACTTGAAATCTTAAGATAATGAGCTTGGTGGATTTACATTAATGAATATGACTGCAGGAACTTAACTAATTCAAGCGTCTCCCTGAGACAGTACATTTAATTAACTGATGATAAAAATAAAGATAGAAATTTACATCATTACACTTGGGAATGCTAAAACAATTGTGATTTGTTTCCTATGATGACTTTCAAATGAATCTTTACAAACATTTGAAAATAACAATATATTTTATTTATATAAAATAAATTATCTCCCTGCTTTTGTGTTCTTAAGATTAGCATTATAAGTTTTTAGTTAGCCCCTTTTAAATCTTCTTTTTGGTAAAATTCAAGACCTATATGGCTTTGTGTCATTTATCAAATCTCTGGTCTGGTCTGTGAAGAAACGAAAGTTCCAAGCTGAGGAGAGACCTTACCACAGTCTCTACTACATGCAGAAGTTGGAAAGAACCTTGGATGTGGCTCCGTTGATAGAGTGCTAGCCTTGAATATACAAAGCCCTGAGTTTGATCGACAGCATTTCATAAAGTAGACGTGGTAGTTTATGCTTATAACAGCCCTTAGGAAATAGATTCCATCCTTAGCTACGTGGAAAGTTCAAGACCGTCCCACCCTACATGTGTCCCTGTCCTAAAAGAAAAAGAAAACTTCTACCCACCAGGTCCTATCATAGCCTTGCTTTTTATTACTATGCATGGCAACCTCGTGGGTGGTTAATATGATTTCTGCTCCTTGTTTTAGGAAGCTGGGGCTTAGAGATGGCGAATAGACTGAGGCCAGACCATTGGAAACAGATGGAGTTGGGATTTGAGTCAGGCACCTTTGCACCTTCGAACTCTACCTCAAGCCTTATTACCTTTATTGTGAAATAACTTAAGCCTTTGCCGAGTTAATTCTTCGACACTCACTTCACTTTTTATTAGAATTTCAGAAGCAGATATTTCACAGACATTGATGACTTTTAGCTAGAGGAATAGCAATCCTAGCAAAAATATGAATGCTACATGCTTCCTAGTCCTTTGTCGCTAAAACAGAGGCTGAATGTTTCATTAATGATGTCCTCCATAAAGGTATATGCTATTCTGATTATTGACACCCTAGATAGGTTTTGCATGATTTTGAATTTTATATAAATATAAGGCTACAGTATGTACTTAAAAATTGGCATTTCCTCAGTAAAGTATCTTTAAGATTCATTTCTGTTGCTCATTGTGTCAACAACTTTTGCAGTTTCTAGAGACTGATCAGTTAGAAACTATTGGTTACTAATGTCCTTGAAACTTAATACTCCATGTCCAAAATTATTGCGGCATTAAGTAGAGTGACTTTTCGTACTCTAAATGAAACATGAAGTATGCTGTGTAAAGAGGTATTTTAATATGATGTTAGTATTCTATTGCTGTGAAGAGATAACATGATCATGGAAACTTCTTTTTTTATTTTTTTCAAGACAGGGTTTCTCTGTGTAGCTTTGGAGCCTATCCTGGAATTCAAGGTTAGCCTCAAACTTATGGAAATTCACCTGCCTCTGCCTTCTGAGTGCTGGGATTAAAGGCGTGTGCCACAACCACCCAACGATCATGGCAACTCTTGCAAAAGAAAGCATTTTGTTGAGGCTTGCTTACAGTTTCAGAGTTTATCATCATGGCTGGAAGCATGGCAACATGCAGGCACCGTGCTAGAGAAGTCACTGAGAGTTCTACCTCCAGATCCAGAGGCCACGGGGAGAGAGGGATACTAGGTCTGGTTTGGGGGTTTTGAAACCTGAAAACCCACACCAATGACATTCCTACTCCAACAAGGTCACCCCTCCTAACTCCTTTCAAGTAATATTACTCTCTGGTGATTAAGAATTTATATATATGAGCCTTTGGGACTATTCTTGCTCAACCCCCAGAGATGGTTAAGCAGACCTATTGATCAACATTCTTGAAGGAGTTGCTCTTGGTCAATAAATGGTATTGGAGATAAATTCTAATTGTGGGCCATATATGTTTGAAAAAAATTGTCTTGTAAGTATTTATCATGTGAGAAGAATGAAATGGTGTTTTCTAGTGGCTCTTTAGTTTGTTAAATGAGCATTATTTCTTTCTATTCCAAAGAGATCTTGGCTTTAGCTTACTCTTCTGCTTTGTTTACAATGCACTCCTTCACTTGTGAGATCAATCTGTGTGCAAGAAATAATGTTGAAACGTTGTCATGGATGAGGGAACCCAGCTGATCAGGTGAGTGTGATGAACTGTACTTACAATACATTATCCACAAAAGATTACTGTTTCGACTCCTACTTCTTATTTATAGAAAATCTTCCAGTATTCCACTGATATACTTGCTCTTGTGGATCTTCTGACTTTGATATTAATATTAGAGTAAAACACACTATGCCTTCTCTCTAATACTAAGAATAAAATATTTTATGTTAAAGCTCTTAATTAATAGTTTTGGTCCACTTGTCAGGCCATGTGTGTATTGATTCACAGACATTCGTAATATAATCCTGAATCTGTATCCTCGTCTGCTATTGGTATTGCGTGCATGTTCTCTTGCTGTGCAATTTGCCCTTTCATGCTGTTAAGTGGTGACTTTTGATAAACAGAGAGCTTTAAAATTATTGAAGTTCAATGTATCAATCTTCCCTTTAAGGTTGGTAGTTTTGTGCTGCTAAATGAATCTTTGCCTACCAAGGTTACCAAGTTGTTTCCTTTTGGATGTGTGATCGCTCCCACCTCTGACTTTTAGACCTGCAATCCATCTGGAATTGATTTTTTTGCTTTTGCATGATGTGAAATAAGGTCAAGTTTCATTGTTTCCCAGATGGATATCCAAGTGACTCTGCACCATTAAAATGCAGCTGACCCAATCTTCCCATATGTATCATAAATCAAGTGGCTGTGCTATGTGCATGGGGCCTTTCTGGCTTCTGGTCTTCTGTTGTTCTGTCCGTTCAACAGCAGTAACACTTTGGCTTAACTGTTAAAACTTTAGTATAAACCTTGATAATTAATAGAGTAAATTGTTTAACTTTGTTTTATTTATGTTTGTTTTAGCTTATTGGTCTGTTGTCTTATGTAAACATTTCAAATGGTCAGCTTAGGTATACATACACACACACAGAGGGGTGAGAGAGGGAAGAGATAGAGCTAGAAAATTGATTGAGATTCTACTGAAAATTCAATTTAATTGAGTTTAGGAAGAATGGACATAGTAAATCCTTTGTGTATTTGGGTCTTTATTTCAGCAGTGTTTCCATTACTTTGTATAGAAAGTATACAAAGTATACTCTTGAAACTGGACAGTTTACTATGAAAGGGAAGACATCCCTGAGAAGGAGTGGGCTGGTGAGCTGAGAGGAGCTGTACTTCTTCCTTGCTTCATGGCCGAGGGCATTAAAGTCAAGGCCAAGTTTCCCTCGGCAGCCCTGAGCTCTCAATTTTGCTTCCCTAGCTGCCCAGTGTTCCCGCTTTTGCCCTGCAGTCGAGAACTGGCCCTTCCGATAGAAAAGGTTAGCACATGCCTGCAATTGCAACACATGGGAAACGGGCAGAAGGATCAGGAGTTCAAGGCCCTCTTTGGCTACATAAGCTGGAGTTCAACTTCAGTTACCTGAGACCTTGGCTCAAAAACCAAAACAAAAGACCCAACAGGCATAACCAGCCCACTTTCTCCGGAGTTCTTTCAGTTTCCATGATGGCCTGGCTATCTCTCAAGCTCTGGGTAGCCTTGATGTTTCTAAGAAGGCACTGAAAATATTTAAAGATCGTAATTCATGCTGCATCTTTCAATTTGTGTTCAACAGAAATACCAGTGTCAATGTCCCCATCTCCTAGCCCAGGAGCACAGCTCCTCATCTGCTAGTCCAGGAGTACAGCTCCCCATCTCCTAGCCCAGGAGTACAGCTCCTCCTCATCTCCTAGCCCAGGAGCACAGCTCCTCATCTGCTAGTCCAGGAGTACAGCTCCTCCTCGTCTCCTAGCCCAGGAGCACAGCTCCTCATCTGCTAGTCCAGGAGTACAGCTCCTCCTCGTCTTCTAGCCCAGGAGCACAGCTCCTCATCTGCTAGTCCAGGAGCATGGCTCCCTGACCTCCTGACCTATTTCCAAGGCAGCTTTGGGAGAGAAAGGATATGAGGCCTCTTATACTTGTTTGATTGGAAGAAGAGAGATGAGTTGTGGGTAAAAACATCTGGCAACCCATATCCGAAGAGTCATTGTTTTTTGCTGCGTTCTGGGAGTGCAATGACAAGGTCTAAAAATGGGAATAAAAAATACTCCTGTGTGTGCAGGAAAACTCTTATTTTCACTAAATATGATTTGTTGCATTTTTTACTAAACACAATTTGTTTACTATTAAGCCAACTGTCTTTCCCCTCAGGCAAGCATCATTATTTTTAAGGCCTAAGGCTACAATTGTACATAGACATCAGTTATGAATTGGAGTCTAAGTTGGATTTTTCAGACAAGTAGATGCAGTCACAATCAAGAAGGTGTTCACGTTTCTGGAGCAGGAATTCATTTCCGTGTTTTATAAGATGTGCTAAGTCAGATCTACAAATGGTTTGGCAAACCATAAATACCTCTATCCTGTATAGACCTAAACTGGGTTGTCATTTAGTATAAAAATTCTGTGCTGTGTTTTCCATGTGCACTTCCGGTGGCATCCCATCCGAAACCAGTAAGGCCTCTGTTAAAGAGCTCACCTTGAGCTTGCTGAGTGGGCTTTAAATGTTTTTCTTCCGCCTGCCCTCTACTTTCTCCACATCAGGATACAAAACAAAACCACACAATAACCTCAATTCTACAGCGAAGCATTACTCCTAGACACTCCCTCGGAAAAAAAATAAGAAAGGTAAAATCCATTTTTCACTGCTTACGGAGCTGAAGGGTGGACAATCAATTTAAATTTTCACAGGATGATGGCTGAGCCTCTTGGGGTCCCTTGTTCCAGTCTCCATTTCTTTTCTTTGATGCAGGGACTTTTGGGTGCTGTGGAATAGGTCTTCTTTGCTCTTTGATAATCTAGGACTTTGTCTATTTTTCATCATCTCTTAGGGAAATATTGAAAAAGATCCACATATGCATTTCCTATGATATGGCACTTTGCTATGCTATTAGGGCTCTAGTTTTGATGAAAACGTCAATACAACATCTGCTATTTAGTTATAAACTTTAGTCAGCTTTAGTACTAATCCCCCAAAACAAAACTATCTAGATGTTATACCGCGTAATATTTAGAGTACAGTCTAAGCTGAAGACTCTCCATCCTGCTAAGACTCATTTGACTAGAATCTGCTCTTGACTTAAAAAGATTAGGAATGCATATTTAATAAACAGCTGTCAACATAATACACAATAGTATCCTTAGAGTAAAAAACTTCATTTTAGTTTTAAGAACAACTTTAATAAAATCTACCTATCAGATATGGGAATAAGTAAAATAAAGGCAAGGATCACAGATGTCTCAGGTAGGCATAAAGTCTGTGCTGTGAAAAAGACTCTCTCTCCTCCCCCCACCCACATCAGAAGTTAATTTAATTAAATGGGCAAAACCTTAAGTGAAATTTATTTTATATACACTCTGTTGCTCAAGACAATTCTCTCTGTTTTATGTGGTGGTGAATATCTATAAGACAGCCTAGAGAAACAATGCATTTATATTTCTGCCTGGTGTAAAAGGAAAACAAAATTTTTTTGAGTTTCAAAAATAATAACTATTTTCCAGTCACGTGCCATAAAATATGCTATTTCATGCTATCGGTTTGCAATTTCAATAAAGGTTGACCAAATCCTGGATGTGCTTTTTTGCTTGCAATTACTCCTTGTAGAATATTTCCAAATACAAGTTGTCAGCGCAGAAGACTGAACAAATACCACGAGGAGGAAGAGAGACACGGTTTGCGGCTGGAGGGCCTTAGATGTGAGAACTCGGAAGCCCTAACATGTAACCTTGAGATCAAAGCACCAAAGAAATGCGAATAAGGTACGAACTCGTGGCAAAAAATATCAAATTATAGATTCCTTGGAATAACACAGCATGCAATTGTGAAAACACGACACGTATTCCTGTTGTGCTATATTGCGATAGCTTGCGGCAGTTGGAACAGTATTCATTTTAATTGAAATCAGATGTTGAGGGTTTTCAGCTCTTGTATCATAGAGAAACAGTTCGTTTCCTTAGCACATGATTAAATTGGTTCTATGAGACGGAAGGCAACAGTAAAGAAGACAAGGTTTGTATTTTTAGGCGCTGAGAGAAGCCTCGTGAGAAGCACAGGGAACTGAACAACAACGCCAAGATACACGTGAGTAGCAATACTACTTAGGATTATAGATCTTTGTTCTAGACATGCACCCACTAACTAGTATTTCCTCTTCTTCCCACTGCCTCACAATGATCTCTGGTTTATTTGAATAGAGCTGGAAAATGTAAAATTAGAGAATCATAGCAGAATTTCTTCTCTCGCTCCCAAATACCCTGAGTTTGCCTAAAGGATGCCTTAAGGTATGTTACTAGAGGGAAAGATGAGGCAAGAGGGCCTGCCATGGTTGAAAAGAATGTTCCCCAGCTCTGTGAATGTAGAGATGGCCAAGGCATTGTGCTGATCTTCACAGTACCATGGCCAATTAGGAAGGGAAATGTGTTGGTAAACAATCAAGTGCACATTGCTGTATTGGGTACCACGGAAGAGATTTGTAGAAACGGTCATGCGAGATAGGAAAGCAGTAGGTGGGAAGAAACAGCATGCCACTTTGATCACATTCTTCAATTTGAGACAGTATTCACTTGCTCAGAAGGCGGGGAGGGGAGATCATGCGTTCTGGATTGGAACCACTAACTGGTTAATGACTCAGCACGTTAAGTGGATCCTGGGAAAGACTGGTGAAATACAGCATGCCGTCGTTGGTATAAAAAAAGGACAGGCTCAGGATAGAAGGAAACCTGGCTGAAAATTCACACCCAAGGTGCTTTTCAGGTTCAAGTAGGCAGGGCTATAACTTTAAATTCATTTTATAGGGGGGAACAAACCACCCAGGCTTGGAGATGCAACTCACTCACTGATAAAATAAGATCTCTTTGCCTATAAAGCCCACACTTCTTCTTCTACTCTCTTCTTGAGTCTCTAGGGAAGAGAGGAAAAAAATGGATACAATGAGGATGAGTGAAGATGCTAGAGGGGAAGGAATGGGTCATGGTCTTGAGGCACATTTGATGGACGTAAGTCCCAGCACTTGAAAGAGACAGTGCCCATGCTCAACTTCTCCCGGGTCTCACAGCTTTCACCAGGCCCGGAGAGAAGTGTCTGAAAAAAACCAATTGTGAAAATAACAGCTGTCCTTGCTCACGGTGCCAACTGATTTCTGGCTATGCATTTGTTGCTTCTGGCTTTGCTTCCCGAGCTTTTCTAACATGGAGGAGACACTGGCATTGTGGTTCTGGTGACTATGTAGAGGCTTATCATTTTCAATAAGCTTGAATTTCATAACCTCATTTAGTTCTCACATGACAGCCTTCTGAATGAAGGAAATGAAAGATCAGAGAGGCATTGGTTGGCAGTACTGTAAATGCAAATTTGAATTATTAGCAATATTCTTTCCAAGATATCACACAGACATTGATTAGAGTGGGAAAGATAGGTGAGCAATATAATAGAAAAAAAGAAGGCAAAATGAATTTAGTAAAAATCCAGGAGAAAGGGAGTTAACAGCTCGTGTGCTTTCAAGGCGCTCCTCTTTCTTTCTGGAGTCTGCCCCTTTGCTTTGTTGTGTGATATCAAAGATCCGTGTGGCCTTGAGACTTCAGTGAACAGCTATGAATGTAGCCTTGAGGGCTATCAGAAAGGTCTTGGAAGCGGGAGAATTAATGGAGCCCTAACGGCTCTGTAGCTGCAGCCAGTGTCAGAGTCACACTGTCCTTGCTGCAGACTGTCTGAGGGTGTCCCGGGGACTAAACAGACCATAGGATGATGCTTCTTGATGTGACTGTAAAGCACAGAGGATGTGCGGATGACTCTAAGTCTGGGATCTCCTTCTATACAGCTTCACTGTCATATTAAAATGTTTCTCCTCGAGGACCAGCACTGGTGGACGGGCCCAGGAGAGCTGTTAGCATTTCTTGGTGAATGATTTAATTTTCAATGGGCGTTGCTGCATCTTTGTTAAATGCTGCAGCCATGGGCTCTTCCAAGAATCTCCTTTCTAGTTCTCCACTTCTCAGAAAACACTTTTTTTTTTTCTGCTTCTTAACTTTGATGAGCTAAGGAGACACGGCTTTTCCTTCTTTCCCCCCTCTTGCTCTGAGTTGCCACTTTCAAGAGGGAGCAGAGATGGCTCTCCGACATACCTGCAAAGCTTAATTACTCCCTTCCCCTGGTTGTCTCACCTGCCACTGCTATTGGAGCCAGGCTAATTAGTTAGCTTGTTCCAGAAATATCCATCCAAATCTGTGCTAGCTAAATCAAAATGTCTCCCATAATATACTTTTCAAGGTCCTGAGAGAATGTTGATCCTAATGTCTCTCTCTTCCCTTGCATGGTGTGATTTGAAAAGATGCTATTTTAATCAAATGTACGAAATTACAAAAAAGGAGTCTGTCAAACTATTAAATGCATCAGTGATAGCAAAATAGTTGAAATCCTGTAGCTGCGAAGTCTCAGGGTCATTACTTTTGATGAATATTTTCCTTTTTTAAGAAGCATAGCTAATATAAGCAAATAGAGCAGAGACGATGGTTAAAATATATCCATAGATTGCCTTTTGTTAAGAGCTTTAACCCTGAAAAATCATGCCCATAATCATAGCTCATTATCTTAATTAGATCTGTCCTACATTATCTCACAATTTATTCTCATTACTTCATAGGTGATCAGCCCTTCGAAAGGCATTTCAACAGAATTTGCTGATTTTGATTGTGATAGTGTCTGTATTCTCTTTCAAACTCTATTTAGATCTTTTGGGTGTAATCATGGGGATGCTATATTTAATTAAAAATTACATTAGAAAGATATTAATATTCATTCTACTGAATGAACAGCAGATTAACTGAAGAATTAAAATCTCTATAATGGCTAATGAGGTGAACTGTTCTGGGGTGTCCATAAAGAGATGAGTCGTAAAAGCAGCCGAAGAACTGAAGCTTTTCCTCCCATTATGAAGCTTGGTGTTTTGAATGTGGAGCTCTTAGAAGCAGGTCAGTTCAACATATGCTTCTTTTCTAATGATGGGTCCACTGTCAGGTGGGCATGTGTATTTCTGAACAGAATATACAAGATAGAAGCAGAGCAAAGTAGGCCTCAGTAAAGGAGCCATACCCAAGAAACATGGTCTTGGTTGTTACTGTTGGTGAGCAAATATGGCAAAGATAACATATAGGGCAAAAAAAGCATATTTGTTCAGACTTAAAAGTGTCTTTGGGAAGGAGGATAATAAATTGTGTAGAAGTAGCTCTAATCTGAACCAGAAATAATTTCAAGTTCTTTGTCTATTAGACATTAATCAATTATTTAACTTCTTTAGACCTCTGGTTACTTGTTTCTGAAACTGAGAAGTTATAGTAGACAATAATTAGCAATGCCTCTCAATCCTCAATTTCTGAGAAATTAGGAGAATATAACCAACTTTTTACTTTTAATAAAAGGTAAAATGAAGGAAACAAAACAATCTTGCGTATGACAGAGCTCAGTAAAACCTCAATCTTTGCCCACTCAAAATCTCTCTCCTTGAAATTGACTGCATTTTCCCCACTGAGGGAAGGAGTTGACATCCCCACTATTTACATGTTGCTTGGCCTCCTGACTTGGTTCAACAGACAGAATTTGGTAAAGCTAATGGCTTTCCAGGTCTATTCCCAAGCCTCAAGTAATCTTGTGCTATTTTGTTCTTTTTCTCTGTCTCTCTTTCCACTTCCCCTGTGAGGGAAACCTTGATTGATAGAGGGGTTTAGAGATACATGAAAGGTGTCTTACTTCGGAGTGGGTTTCCTAGTTCAGCATGCCTCAGTTGACCTGTTAGTTAATCAAAGATTCATGAGCACAGATAAGACAAACCAAGCCTGACTGGGGTCCTCCGAGCCACACCGTCTAACTAGAGATGTGAGAAATGACTGGTTATTGTAATGTAGCATCATGTTTTAAGATATTTAAAACAATAAAAGTTAGCTAACACAAGAAGCTTTGTTGGTTTCATTTGTTTATGCCAGAACTTGCTGTGGGTAAATTTGCCTCTTTTTGACCCTGTTTTTCTAGTTCTTTAGGCTCATCAAAAGTCTAAGGAGCCAAATAGCATTAGTAGGGTCCTCCCGTCACTTACGCTGGGCACCACTGTAGAGAGCTCGATTATGGCCGCCATTGCTTGTTGAAATAAGAGAAGCGGGGCTGCGTCCCCGGCACCTGGCCGCCCACATGGCTAGCTTATGCCCCGAAATAATTACACGGAAACTGTATTTTTTAAACACTGTTTGGCTTTATATCTAGCCTTTTTTTTGCTAACTCTCGCACCTGAACTAGCCCATTTCCAATAGTCTGTGTAGCCCACGAGGTGGCTTACCAGGAAAGATCTTAACCTGCGTCTGTCTGGAGTGGGACAATCATGGCGACTCACTGACTCAACTTCTTTCTCCCAGCATTCTGTTCTGTTTACTCCGCCTATCTAAATTCTACCCTATCAGAGGGCCAAGCAGTTTTCTTTATTACTTAACCAATGAAAGCAACAGATAAGATACAACACCCACCTCCATCAATTGCTCTTGTGCTTTTCCCACTCGGCACTCTGGTGTCAGTAACAAGGGACTCAAATTCCAACAGTTTGTTCAGGAAAGGATGACCATGTAGCAGAACTAGCTTGTGTCTCATATTTAGCTATTTTCTGAAGCAATTCCAATCTACTTTAGCTTTTGCTTTAGAGAACTTTTCAAAAAAAATATTCTTTTATTTTTGAGAATTCAGTATATATATACCTTTTCCAACTCCCCTCTCATTCTTCTAAAGATCTCCTTCAGCAAGGTTAAAGGAACGTCTCAGAAGAGGAAGCAACTGGAGTAGTCAGTTATCCATGACCAACTGGAAAAGTTAAGGTTGTCAACTGGGGTTCCTGACTGAGGTTTCTTTTCACAGGTGAGCTTCTCATGGCTAAAATTCTGCCTCTGTTCTCACTACAGACATTTTCACATCGTGGGATAAACAATAGTAACTCTATTGGAAACTGTTTATCTGCTAGTTGTTCTCACACTATTTTTACTTTTGGGCTCTTTTTTCTATTCCCTTCCCTTGCTGTCACAGGCCTTGGGGTACAGCCCTTAATTTGGTTTTAGGAAACATTCAGACAAATTTGTTTGGATCTGGAACCCAGAGGGAGTGCAATGCCATTTTCCAAGCCAGCTTCTCAATGAGCTCACACAACACATGGTAATTTTCCAACATAGTGAGCATTATACCCTCTTTTGGGGCTCCACTTTTCTCAGCAAAATCCTGTTTCCTTGTGCCCTGGTCATCAAATAGTTGTATTGCAAGCCTTCAAATGTCAATGGTAATGCTTTAACCTTGTTTATGGCTTCTTTAACAAGCAGTTCCCATGCAAACAATAGGCTTCTGCTTTATCTACTCTTTTTCTTTTCAATTCACATTGGGAATCTTTATTGCTACAACTCCAGTAAAGATTTTTTTCCAAGCATATATCCACACTACACGCATACAAGCAGGCAAAGAGATAAATTACCCATTCACTCACAGACATGTTCACAGATAAGCTTAAATACACACACACACACACACACACACACACACACACACACGCGCGCGCGCGCGCATTTTAAGTGGGTTCACACTTGTTTTGTACAAATTTTAAGCCTCTTAGGAAATACAGCTGTATAGCATTGGCCTGATGTCTACTTATTCTACACTGGAAACATATAAATGGGGCACTGAACTGAACAGAGAATACTCAACAGAAGAAATTCAAATGGCCAAAAGACACTTAAGGTCATGCTCAACCTCCTTAGCAATCAGGGAAATGCAAATTAAAACAACTTTGAGATACCATCTTACACCTGTCAGAATGGCTAAAATAAAAAAACACCAATGATAGCCTTTGCTGGAAAGGTTGTGGAGTAAGGGGTACACTCATCCATTGCTGGTGGGAATGCAAACTTGTGCAACCACTTTGGAAAGCAGTGTGGCAATTTCTTAGGAAATTCGGGATCAACCTACCCCAAGACCCAGTAATCCCACTCTTGGGAATATACCCAAGAGATGCCCTATCATATGACAAAAGCATTTGTTCAACTATGTTCATAGCAGCATTATTTGTAATAGCCAGAACCTGGAAACAACCTAGATGCCCTTCAATGGAAGAATGGATTATCTACTCTTAATATATTCCATGGGGCACCAAGTACATTAAAAACTTCCTTCTGAACACAGTTATAAAGTGTGCTTTGATGGCTTTCTCTCTTCCATGTATTTCTTTCTCAACTTCACCATGGCTTCTTGAAGTCTTCGAAAGTTCACATGTTCAACCCCATCCTTGTCCTAAGTCCTCCATCCCCATGGGCATATTGTGTACTGTGCAAAGCTCTTCAATACATCAAGTCTCAGTGATTGGAGTCTAGCAGCATTCACTTTCCTAACATGGAAGCTTCTCCATAGCCATCCATCTCTCTTTTATTTCCATTTGCAAATTACCCAGGGTTTTCCTGAGTTTATGCATTCTTATCATCTTTTTCAAACACAACAAATATGACTTTTAGATGCTCTTGTTCTAAATCATGTGGATCCTAATCCACGTGGCCCACAGTCCAGAGTGTCAGGATTTCATTTTTTCCAAATATGTCATTCAAATTCCCTGTCTTTTTCTCTAGCCTCCAACATTGGGTTTTTCTTTCTACTTTGTGTCTAACTGCTAAGTCGCCATTGCATATTTTAGGTTTTCTTTGTGACAACCATTTTTCTTGAGATAAGTTATAAGTTTGTTAGGAGTGCCTGGAGTTCTCTGTGTTAAAAATATGCACACCCCAATCCACTGGCTAACCTTAATGCAGTCTTCTTCTTTGTACAAAATTAATCTTCATGATCCTGTCTTATTTCACCAAGGGTCAAGGTTATTATGATTGTCAGAACAGAATTCCAAGACTTTGTTCTTGGCAAACTTTGAATTTATTTTGAAACTTATTTTTATGCACCTATACATGCAGACCAGAAGGAACTGGAATTAGAGTATGTTGTGTGAGAGCTGGGAATTGAACCACGATCCCCCCGGAAGAGCAGTCAATGTTCTGAACCATTGAAGCATTTCCCCAGCATCCACAATGACATTTTAAAAACTCTATGATTATTGGTTTTTCCTTTTTGAAAGGGTAAAATAATATTTTATCAGATTTATCAGTGAAAATTACCAAAACTTTTGTGATGGTAGATGTAAAATTCTCCACTAAGTCACAATCATTTAGATTTAAGTTTTTGCTTAGGATATGGAATGATTATGTACTTTCTCTGGTTGCTCACTGGTACAAGTTCAGATATTTTAATTTGCTATAGACTTTATAGTGATTCTTCCAGCAATGTAACTAGGCAGGCAGGACAAAGATGATGGCATCATTTTCTTCATTTGATGATGAGGAAATAAGGCTACCTTACTACTGAGAACCCTGGATAAATTTTATTGAATGAACAAGGTAAGAAAAGTTTGAAAGATTGAATGACTATAGTGACTAGCTCTGGATTAGTTATTAACACAACCTAATCAGGTTTACTAATGCTTCACTAATCCTGCCTCCAACTAGCTTTAGAATGCAGGCTTCTATTTCTGCTATCAATATTTTCTTTAGAGTTGTGCTGATGAATTGAAGTTTCGTAACAGGAAGAAAGCAGATGGCCTTTGGAAGGGGCTGATACTGCTCTTCTGTGCTTCTGTTTGGCTTGTTAATGCAGAGTGTGCATGAAGGTTGCCAGAGCCTTAATTTCAAACTGCATCATTTAATAAAATACAATAAGGAGAATTAAGAAGCAAAGCTGGAGCGGGGGGAACATCCTGCTTATTATCCCCGGAACGAGAGGACTATTTTTTCTCCAATCAGTTGCCAATAATGGGTTTTTTTGTTTCCTTTCGTCTGGGCACGATTGTGATATTCAATGAGAGGAGTGTGAAGTGCCACTTTAAAGCCAAACATTCAATTCCTCCTAATTCACAAGGGAGAGAAGGATCAAGTTGTGCAGCTGGGAGGTGATGCTTCTTCCCGGCAGCTGTCATTGAAGAGACACGTGCAAACCATAGAAGTCATTTGTCACCAGAACCCTGTCCAGAATTTGCTATGTGTGTCTCACTTGCTAACGTGACATGAAATACTGAAGCTTTCAAAATCAAGTGCAGAGACTTGGTTGTGTTGACATGGGCAAAATAAAATGAGGAGCAGTAGCAATTACATGGATAAATCAGACCCAAAATAGCCAACCACCCAGAGAAAAAGTTCACTTGGCTCGATTATTCAGAGTGACTGTTCATGCTCATTAATTTATCAAACTAATGAATTCTATCCTATACTTTACTTTGTCACTATAGATCTATCTTTAGTCCATGAATTTGAATGACTTTTTGATATTTTATTTCACTGGAAATTATAATAGGAATTGAATGAGCAAGAACTACATTGAAAGATGGCTGCTGAAGCTGTGATAATATCCAGGAGAATTTCAATGTCATTATTCAACAGCTATCAGATAAGGCTATTGGATTGGAGTTATAGAGGGATATGTAAAATCTGTTAGAATCAAATTTTTCTAAGAAATCTCTCTTTCTTCTTCAGTAGCCTATTACCCCAAAGTATCTTGGTTTGAAGCTCCCAGCTGGTTTTCTAATCATTTGACAGTTTAAATGATCTTGAAAAATTCATCAGAATTTATATAATGGCCAATATAGTTTTATACATGGACTTGGTACCTTTCTGTATTTTTAACATCCCTTATTCATGTTCAAAGGGATGAAAATTTGAAATACAAAAGGATAAACTGTCATATGTGGCATATACCTTTAATCCCAGCACTCCAGAGGCAGAGGTGGGAAGATCTACGTGAGTTCAAGGTCAGCCTAATTTACACAGTGAGTTCCAGTGCATCCAGCGTCATATAGTGAGACCTTGTGTCAAAACATGGAACGGAACAACAGCAATAAATATTTGTGGGGTGGATTCAGTTGGTGAAGTGCTTAATCATCAATCATAAAGAACTGAGTTCTATCTTGAACACCCACATAAAATTGATGGGCAAGGAGCGTGGGCCTGACATCTCAGAAGCGAGGAGCATATGCCTACACATCTGTACATGCATCTGCACACACACGGTGAGGGGCGAGAGAGAGGGGGGGGGGAGAGAGAGAGAGAGAGAAGGAGGGAGGGAGGGAGACAGGGAGAGACGGGGGGGGGGGAGAGAGAGAGAGAGAGAGAGAGAGAGAGAGAGAGAGAGAGAGGAAACACTTCTATTTGGAACTTTAGTATACTTCTTGCGTTAGCTATTCTTCCTTTCCTTCCAGAACCACCAGAATCATGATCAGTATGGCAGAAGCTTATCAAGGGCTAAGAGAAGAATGTTGCTGCACCTGGCTGATTACCTTATGTGGTCTGTTCCACCCAGAGAGTCCTAAACATTAGGAACATTCCATCCCTCAGAGGCTACAAATTGTGAGTCTACTCATTACAGTAGTAGAATAGTAGGTGGGAAATCGATATCTAATATGGATGGCCATTTTTATCTTTGTTCCAAAGTTGTAACAAATAAGTGTTTAAGGGACTCTCCCTCACATATATGTTTTCATATTTAATGTATACCTACTTGATTAGAAATTATGCTTATGTAACTCACCTATTTGTCTCCCGATCTTATTGATTTTGACTGTGATAAGTAAAGCCTTTTGTATCTACAGAAAACCCCAAAACCAAGTTGTATTATAAGAAAGGACCTTGAAAAAAATGATCATGTTTTTGTCAAAATAATTTTTGCAAAATGGAAACAAATGTATGTTTTTCTTTGAGAAATATTGATAGATTAATGAAAATATATTGAGAAAATGTTCTTGGTCAATTTAATTAACCTTTTAAATTAGATTTATTGGTTTTACAATGGAAGTAATAGATCTATCTACTTCAAGAGGTTGTCATAGTGCTTCAGCGACAGGATAAGATGTGTAATGTATTCATGTATCATGGTGCATAGCCACCAATGCAAGATAAATTTATCTTTATAGTAATTAATACCAATTTTTGTTTATGATAACTGGCAATTTATATATCTGAAGCAACTCTTTATTTAATGACTGCTATTTAGCAGTTTCATCTCAGAGAAAACCATCTATTTTCGAGGGAAACTTGTTAAGACACAAGACGCTAGAAAGGAGGTGGAACAATAGTATGTTCTGAGGATGGATGATACATCCTCTCCTCCATGGAAGCTTCTTATGCACAGGAAGTAAGCAACCCAAAGGCTTCAGGAAGTCCCTAAAACTGACCTGATACACTCGGCCCTGCGTCCCAATGCTTAGATAATCTGTAAAGACATCTGACAGACACTCTCAAACAAGCTGGGCTTTAGAAGAGCCCCACATGAGCCAAGAGTGGCCTGCAAGAAGCACAGACAAGCTAAGTCACCTAAAAGAAGCAGACCCAGATGTGCTACCCTGAAGAGGCTCAGACCAGCCTAGGGGCCAAAATGAGGCAGTCTTCCAGCCCAGAAATTGTGCAGTGTGGTTGCCTAGGTTCCTGGCTTGATACACCTTCCTTTGAGACATCTCTGCTTCTCTAAGCAACCCCATTAACTCACTGATTCCCCAAATCTGGCTTTGGTTGTACCCGTCCTTTCGTCCATCATCAGTTCTCTATCTGGAGTGAATAGATGTTCACATTTTCCAGCAGTGACGTCCCAGGACAGTGATATTTTCCTATAAAGTCTAAACTCATAAACACATGTCAGAAAGTAAAGTACGCTACCATCAAACATCAGGGTTGTCATCTCACTACAAAACAGAGTGTGGTGTGTGTGCGTGTGTGTGTGCGTGCACGTGTGTGCACGTGTGCTTAGATCACCATTTGAAAGAAGAAGTATACAGATGAGAACATGATAACATGCTATCACAAAATTCTTCCAGGGCGAACACAACCTTTATTAAACAATTACAGAATTCCGGGGCAGGGGGGGGGGGGGGCTGTGTTAAGCTGAGAACTCAGGGCACAATGCGTTGTATTAAGGTGTGCTCAGGCAAGCATTTGAAATATTAGTGAACAATGAAGCATCTTTCAACTCCTTAGTTGACAAGCATCCTATTACTCTAACCATTGCTAGATTTAACAGTCATTTCATTTATTGACAGCCTCAGCAAAAAGTTTGCAAAAATCAATTCTACACATGAATTATGGCATTTCATTGAACACCAACCATTTCTGTTAGTTCTAAAATCTGCACCCTTGGTAGTATGCTTTATTTCTGAGGGGTAACTTATTAAAGAATTCCAGTTGCACAATTTCCTGTGCTTGTTATAATTTTTGTCAGAAAGATAATAGCAGTTCCTAACACAATAACCTTTCCACTGCTTCGTGATTTGATTTGCTGCAATTTCTACCCTCCATTTCATAGCCGAGGAAGAGGTGAAGTGGCAGGGTCACTCAAAGGACAGAAATTATCACAGCGTTTAGAAGCTAAATCATTAGAGAGCTGATATCTTCCCATATGACAATGATACTAACAAGAAGAGGAAATTATATGAGAGCATTTTTTTGTGAAACAAAAGTAATGGAACTGGAAAATCAGTATTATACAGATTTACTGTTTCCATGATAGCTACATAGCGGCCTTTGGGACTCAGCCTTAAGGGTTCTATTCCTTTCTCTAATTTCTGTTGAGAGTAGCAAATTCCTATGGCATTTGTGAGCTCTTAACCTGGTCTTTTTCCTTTTGAAATAAAACTATTACATTAGTCATGTGCAAATTGATGCAGGGGGACCTAATGACAGTGACTTCATCCACTAAAAAGTACCAGAACAAATTCTTCCCGGAGTCCTTTATTTTATATTGATCTTTTTCCCTCATTTCCACAATATTATCTTGATGTAGTTTTTTGCTTAACAGTCTTTTACTGATCCTCCTATAAACTTCTCTGATATCAAAGTATGTTTGTAAGTAGAATTTCATAATTCTGTAATGTCATCCTCTACTTAAGATTTCTCTTAATCTATGATTAATCAAATATATTAGACAGGATTCTTTAGAGAGATATACTCAATGGAATGTATGTATAATAAAATATAAAATGCTCACATATGTAGGAGATATATATATATATGTATACGTGGATTTCTTAGATTGGTCTATGCAGGGCTGACAGAGTGGTGCGGCCATGGTTTTTTGCATGCTAGTGAGGCTGAGAATCTGGTAGTGGCTCCTGTCACAAAGCTCCGTACTGCAGCAGACCTGACTCAGCTAAGGGCCTGGAGAGTCCTGGAGAATCCATACTAAGGACTGAAGAAGACTGAATCTGATGTTCATGGAGGATGGTGACAGGCACTGAGAGATACACCCGGAAGGGGAGGTGAAGACAGGCAGCCAATGCTTCTTCTTCTTCCTTGCACTCCTTTGTCTGGGTGTCTGCTGGAAGATGCCACCCACTTTGAGGCTGGGTCTTCACTCCCCAGTTAATCCTCTCTGGAAACACCCTCACAGACATGCCCAAGATGTGTCTTCTCGGTGATTCTCAAACTCATTTAGCAGATACTCAGGTTAAACTCTCACACCAAGCTTACGTATTAAGTTGCTTGTGAACTATTATAGAAAAATATTAGAGTTAACTTACTAATAAGGAAAATTGTATTTCTGTGTGTATTTGCCATGACTTGAGGATAGATTGCTTCATGGAGAGAAATGTTTTAAAGAAGCAGAAGATCAAATGGGGGCATCCAGGCCTCATCTGCTCTGCATAAAGAACTCTAGCGGCAGATGTGTAGTTTTATGGTTAGGCAGTGATTGTAGGAGAACATCGAATCCAGTGGTAGAGCTAAAGGAATCTGTAACATTCAGAGACCTGGGCCATAGGCAAGGCAAAGGAAAGACAATATTCTAGCACCCACTGTTCTGTCTCTACAGCTAGGGGAGGATGGATCTTTCCCACATAGAGCGAAGGGTGAATAAGAGAAGTATTCATAAGTAAAATCCAGATTTTAGGATGAATATATAATTAAGATTTTTAAAATAATATTTTTCTTTGTTAAATATCTTATATATCTTGATATATTTGGAAAATCTTTAGCTTGACTAGAGAAGGAGAGGGAGGGAAGAGGGAAAAGGGAGAGGGAAAGAGGGGGAGGGACAGATGAGTAAATATATAAATAAAAACAAAAGGGAGATATTACAACTGGTATCACGGAAATGTAAAACTCATTCTAGATTATTTTGGAAACTGTATGCTAACAAATTGGAAAATTTGGAAAAAAAGAATGGAAGACATTTCTGAACACAAGTGATCTAACTAAATTAAATCAAAAGCATCTGATAAACAAAAATGGACAAGATCAAATAATGAGGTCAAATCAGTAGTAAAATAAATGTCTCCAACAAATCCAACAAAGGAAAGGCCAGGAACAGATACATTCACTGCTGGATTTCACCAAACCTGGAAAAAAAAACTGGTCCTGATGTTTCTCGAAGTACCCCTAGAATTCATAAAATTCAAAGACTAGCAACTCTTCTGCATCACTCTATAAGGCCAGCATGACCATGCTGCGGAAGCAGGACAGTGATATAGAAACAACACAAACAAAAAGGAAAACTATAGACCAATATCTCTGATAAACACAGATTCAAAAATGTCTCAACAAAATATGAGAGACTTGAGTTCTGCAGCACATAAGAATTACATCATACTGGTGTCAAGGTGGCTTCATTTCAGGAATGCAAAATATTGCCACATAAGCCGTCACATAGATATTAAGAGAATGCTGGGTAGAAATCTTATGATCATTGCAGCAAGTGAAGAAGCATTTAATGAAATTTCCATTTAATGATAGTATCTCTGAACAAATTATGTGTAGGATTGGTAGAACATTGTCAAAAGGAAAGAAATTGGAAAAATAAAATCGTGTTCAAGCTGTCCATTGTTTCTGGGTTCAGGGATTTTGTCTGACTAGGAACCAGGCCCGTCATTGTGTCTTGCTGTGAACACCCTGACTTTTGGCTCATTGACCTTTGTTACTCATCAATAATTAAGTTGCCAATACTGTTATCAGTGAAATTGAGATCATCTACATATTGACACTACAGTTATTTAATGTAAAGATTGGTGAAATAACACAGTTAAAACACATGGATCATTGCACACACCAGAGGCTTAAACAATAATTTAAAATATATACACAACCAGGGTTTATTTTTTTTTCATTGAAAAAAAAATTTCCGCCTCCTCCCAGCCTCCCATTTCCCTCCCACTCCTCCCACTCCTCTCCTCTCCCCCCACTTCTCTCCCCCTCCCTCTCCAGTCTGAAGAGCAGTCAGGGTTCCCTGCCCTGTGGAAAGTCCAAAGTCCTCCCCCCTCCATCCTGGTCTAGGAAGGTGAACATCCAAACTGGCTAGGCTCCCACAAAGCCAGAACATGAAGTAGGATCAAAACCCAGTGCCATTTCCTTGGCTTCTCAGCAGCCCTCATTAAGATACATTTAGACGTATCACTATTTTAAAGAGTTTATTTGAATGGTGATTCATGAATCCTACAACATCACATCATAGCACGGCACACCCTCTGAGAAGGGGAGAGGGGAAGCTTTTATAAAGTGCTCACGGAAGGAAGACAAAACCATCGCTAAAAGTAGAAAGTCCCAAGATGGAGGGGAGTCGGAGGGAAAGTTTCCACTGAGCTCAGTTGGCAGTTTGTGCTTGTGAAGCTTATTTTATGTCCCCAGGAAAACCTTTTTACTCTAAGCTGGGGGCCAGTTTGTTTTAGTAACAACCCAAGGTGTTTGAGATGTCTGTATAAGGGCCTATCTGGTTTCAGGTAACTTCCAGCAAAATTCATAAGACAATCAGTGAACTCAAAACTGCCCAAAGAGGGAGTGAGGAAAAACACAGAGTTAGTACAGTACTTGAATGAGAACCTAAGTTTGTACCCCCAGCATCAGTATAAGCCAAACCAAAACTAAGAAACAAACCAAACAGTGCCCCACCCAGCAAGTGCCTGTAATCAGAGTCCTGGAGAAGGAGAGACAAAGTGATTCTGCGCTTCCTGGCCAGGCAAACTAACTAATTCAGTTTGTCCTGGGTTCAGTGAGAGATATAGCCTCTAGAAACAAGAGGGAAAGTGGCTGAGGAAGCTCTCTGATGTCAAGCTCCAGTCTCCACACACATATGCATGAATGTACATGAACCTACACACACACACACACACACACACACACACACAAGCATACACTACACAGACATATGACTCCAAGATTGATATCAGATACACTCAGAGTAGTAACTGTGTACTTCCCTGATGATTTAAAGATAATTTCACTCATTTGCTATTTTTGGAAGAAAAAAGAAAAGTATTTTACTAGTCTCCTAAATTCTGCTTCGACAGTCGCAGGCATTTCCTAGCCACCTTCAGCAAGAGAAGATAATAAGGCAGCCAAAGAAAAGGCCTTCTCATTCTGAACTCTTATCAGCCCAGTACAATGCTCGACAAACAGCTAGAAGGTTTCGTGTCAGCAGAGAGGAGCTCCTGCTTTGAAATGTTTTCAAAGTTTCCATGACAAAATATTCTTTCACAGTCTCTGCATCAGTGAGCTGCTTTGTGCTTCCAGCACAGTGAAGCAATTAAAAGAAGATGAATAGATGTATTCCGGCGTGTGTGATAACAAATGGCATACTTAGGGTGACAAGGTTTTCTGTGTTAACTGGCTTTGCAGTCACTTGCAAGTTTTTGAAAAATATTCCCTTTTATTGGAAGTTTCTCCCTTCTTAATCTCAGCTTTAAGGCTATTTTTCTCCCAGCAAATTGGAGGAGAACTGTTCAAGTCATCTTTGATGGGACAAAATATATGTACAGGCTCCCTGTGCAAGGCAACCGCAACGCGCCTATGACTATTTACGAGGGGCTAAAGTTTTAAGCAGCAAGCCATTCACATGACAAAAGATGTTCAGCCATCCAGGCCTTGAATGATGAGACCTCTGCAGGACAATGAACTGGCCTCTTTAATTGCAACTGTGCTCTGTGCTTTGTGGGTCAGTTAGTGCAGGCTAAGGGGGCACCACAACCCCCACATCCCACAAAGCATCAGACTCAGGACATTAAAAAAAAATTAGTTCCCAGGAACAGGGAATAATGGCCATTTCGATACCACTTTGGTATCTAAATTCATGATCAAAGGGTTGGATGACACAGAAGCCCCCATGATAGAATCTTTAGCTCCTCTCTGTTTTATTTTCCCTCGTCCTTTGGAAATGTATCTGTTCTGTCCAGTTAAGATGTCTCTGGCTATTTGAATGAATGTTAATTAAATCAGGCTTTGTGGTTGGAGGTGATAATTCAGAAATTGGAATGGAAACAAACGTGGATCAGGTTTGTAAGCTGATCCTTTCAGTTTTTTGACCCTGTGCAAGCTAGCTGACCTTGCTCAGCTCTCAGTTACCGGTGCACAGTGAAGTCATAGGATTAAATTATATTATATAATATTATATTATATTAGTTGTATTCTAAGGAGTGGTTAAAATAGCTTTGTGGTCTGATCGACCTGGGTGTGCTAGACCAATTTTACTTTTGCACTTGTGAGATCTTGATAATTGAACTGTATAGGGTTGATTAATATTTTACTTAAAAATACTTCAAAACAGCCACCACTTAAAGGGGTATCATGAAGATTAAAGACAGCAGAACAGGGTTTAGTAAAGAATAGTTTAGTTAGACCGAGTCTCTTGCCTTAAGCAAGCAAACAAGCAAACAAGTAAGCAAGCAAGGAAGAAAGGAAAGAAAAGAAGAAGGTTGTACCATTCTACAGGCCTCAAAAAAAAGATTCAGAAAAGAGGGCACTGTGAATTATGTAATTTCCATTCCTTATTTTACAGATGGAAAGAAGAAAGAGGTAGCAACAAAGATGTCTCCAGCTATTTGAGTGCACATAATGAAGATGCCACAAGATCCCACACTTATTGTAATTTCACAGTCTCAAGTGTTTATGCCAAACGCAGCACCCTTCCACCCCAATAAGCAAGACACACAAAATCCTTTCTCTCTGTCTCTGTCTTTCTTTCTCTCCCTGTCTCTCTCTCTCTCATGTGTGTTTGCAGGGAAGGAAACAGTTACAATCACAATATTCTCATTTCTAGGTGAAATAGCAAACTTCCCTTTAAAAAGATGGACTGGACTGAAAATAGCACAGATAGAAAGTGGATACAATTCAACTTTCATTAGAAGAGTTAGGGCATTTTTCAAGACAGAGTGTTTTGTTTTGTCCAAATCCAGCTGTTCCTTTCAATAAACGCAACCAATATCTGCAAACTGCTCAAAGGAGTACTGATGAAATTTTTATATTGAATGCTTGAATTTTGTATTCCAGTTTTCATCTTCTCCACAGACAACGTTTCCAGCCTTCCCCAGCAGCCCTTCCCTTAAGAGTTATATTTATTGTACCTTCGCAGGAGCGGCTTGTCCCTCGGCTCCATTTTAGACACTTCACTTCATTAGGCTGAAATGAACTAGAGTTCGGAATAGGAGAAGAGAGAAAAATCCAACCATAATACAAATATGTATTTTACGACCTGCATTTTGTGAAGTTACCTTGCTGCGTGTTTAGGCTAGCTGGTACCTCTATCCAAAAGAAATCTTACTCTCTAGATGGCTTGGTGGGGTTAGAATTCTTCCCAGCTGTTTAAAAAGGAGAGAGGGAACATTAAATGACACAAAGGACTTCCTGCATCCTTACGATCTCCACAGCAAACGCATCTGCCATTCCACAGCCCGGTGTGCCTTGCCTCTTAAAGCATCTGCTTTCTCCTGACTCACCATCCCTTCCTTCTGCAGTGGATAAGAACCTTATGCGGAGGCACAGACAGCAAATATTGCACTGGCTTTCTATCTACAAAGCATGTTGAGGCTGGAGCTGTAATGTTTACCCATAGTCTCCAATCTCCATCTGGATAAATAAAGTGGTATCTTGGGACAGCCTGCTCTGTAGATAACGAGTTTGAAACTCATTCACCCCGAGAAAATTTAACCGATACAGTTTGTCTATCAGACGGATTTAAAATGGCATTGCCACAGCCCTGCTTTCTATGGTGATTGCTGCTGCGCCGTGGTCCCATGCCTCAATAGCCAGTCTGATTGTCTATGTCACCACTTTCCTCATGCTGCACTGTTTGAAATGATCTGTAAGGCACAGCCCTGCCTTCCTGTAATAAAGCTGAGCATGACCCCTTCTGTGATTTTAGCTAAGGAGTTTGTGTGCTTCTAGTGCCACTTCTTGAGAGCAGAGAACAGTGCCCGTTTTTCCTGACGATTGTGTCTCTTTGTTTTGTACTTCTCCATTTCCTATCCTTCCTTCTTTCTTTGATCTAGGTGTCTTTTGTTCACAGTGGGCTTAATGAATATTTCTCCTGGATTTTAGTGACGAGAAGATAAGTTATCAATCCATTCTGTCTTTGTTAGTGGCTTCAGCCACCCATCATTTGTTATCCGAGGGCCGCTTGCCCTGAATAGATGGCAGAGTAGATGAGGCAGCTTGGAAATATGCCCCCAACTGTCAGGGAACAGTCTGGTGTCTTTGATAGAAATCAAGGACTGTCACTCGCCTCATGTGTTACTGGTTTCAGGAAGGAGGCCAGGGTTATATTACTCTGGAAAGAGAATGAGCTGTATTTCCTTCAACTGTCTTGGTTTCATTCACAGACTCAATTATCTATAAAAAAGGGTTTCTATAGCCAAGAGAATTCACCACAGAGAAATGATGTAAAGTTAAATGAAATATAAAGGAAGCCATATTTCAAACTATCTCTGATAGGGAATTTAGTCTTAACTAAAATCTGAAGTTGAAGAATTAGGGGAGCACAAAAATATCACCTCAAAATATCCTGCTTTCTCAAGAAAAATATTGCCAGGCAACCTTACTGAAGTTTTATCCTGTTCCCCTCTGACTGTTTGATTTTTGCTTTTTGAGACAACAAAAATCTCTTTCTGTAGTCTAGACTGGCTTTGAACTCATGATCTTCCTGTCTGCCTTTCAACTGCTAAGATTATAAGCACACATAATTCATGATTGCTCCTATGTTATTTCCACAAAACAATCTTCTATTTCTGACAAAACTTCTTAAAACATTAATATTAGTATTAATTAACTTGACACAGCTGGAAAGATTTTGGAAGAGGGAGCCTTAACTAAGAAAATACCCCCAGCAGACTGGCCTTAGGGCAAGTCTATGGTGCATTTTTTGGCTTGAATGTTGGTGTGGAAGGGCCCAGTTCACAGTTTGTAGTCCCATCCCTGGCTGATAGCCCTGGGTACTTTCAAAAAGCAGGCTGAGGGGGGCTGGAGAGATGGCTCAAAGGTTAAGAGCATTGCCTGCTCTTCCAAAGGTCCTGAGTTCAATTCCCAGTAACCACATGGTGGCTCACAACCATCTGTAATGAGGTTTAGTGTCCTCTTCTGGCCTGCAGGCATACACACAGACAGACTATTGTATACATAATAAATAAATAAATTAAAAAAAAAGCAGACTGAGCAAGCCAGTAAACAGCACTCCTCTTTGGTATCATAGAAATACTTACTATGACAAAGACCACATCTCCTAAGCCTCCTCAAACAACACAAGCTGAGGACCAAATATTCAAATACCAGGGACAGCCGGTGACACCTCATTCAAACCACCACGTCACCCAAGTTGCTTTTGGTAGAGGTGTTTATTACAGCAGCAGAGAAGCAAACTAACAGTTCCATTTCTTTGTAACCAGAAGGTTTGATTAGGAACACTAATTTATAGAAATTATGCAATCAACATTTTTTGGGGATTTCTATAAGAACAGTATTTTGTTTGGTACACATGTTGAGATATTAAGAATCACCTAGATTTTGAGAAAATAGGTGCCCAGTCTATCAGAATTGAAAATTTCTCTTCTACAGCGGAAAACATTGCATGGAAGTGAGATTTAATAGCACCTTGTTGAGTCCGTGTGGAAACATTAATGTTTAGTGACTAATAGGAGCTGCCATGTCTAGAATGGAAGTCAATATTCCGATGGCTTTACATTTATAATCTCTTAATCTTTAAAACAACCTTGTGAGGCAGGTCTTGCCATCAGCAGTATCTTGGGTTTTCTTTTCTCCTTGGGGTATCAGATGTCGTCTCTAAACTCTTGGAATTTCCAAGTGATAAGAGTGTTATTTCATTGACGCTGGACTCGGAGTGTGAGTGGGGTGGCCCGGATGTTGTTTCCAGAGGAAGACTGAATATGCTAGAAGGACCAGCCATCGATGAGAGGTTTTGGGCTTTAAGTCAAGCAGTAGGAACCCAGCCTCTCAAGACAAGGTGGCTATAGACTGAGTTTAATCACATGGTGAAGCATTCTGTCAGTGGTACTGGTATAATGAAACCTCAATAAAATAAAAATTTAGGTAAGGGTACTGTCTTCTGATCCCATAGAGGGATATCACAGAAGGTTCACACTGGACACCACTCCAGGTGGTTCCTCTTATAGTTATCATAGATAATTCTTATTTCTGTGTTTTGCTCAACTAACACTGTAATATAATGCTTTCCTGAATTCTGTGAATTGTTTGAGCATATTCTCAAACCTAGGGAGGTCTGAGGAATCTCTTATTTTACAACAATGTAGTCAGAAGTGCAGATAACTGGGAGACCCCAACTTTGTGGCTACTTTCTGGAGTAGAGGAATACACCATTAGCCTGCAAAATATCACCTAGCTCCAAATCATTAGTATTATTCCCTCACATCTGACCTAAACAACTGATCCCCTGAAGAGGCCAAATTCATCTCAAACTTCTCAGCTCATAAGTGGCATCATCAGGAATAAATCTAAGTTATTGTAATGGAGGAAAAATACATTTCTCTTTACTTTGTCAAGGAAAAACCAAAGAAAATGAAGTAACTTTGGTCAAGAAGGTTGAAATAGAGGCTTGAGGACATGGCTAACCAGAGGGCAGACCTATGATTTTGTCATTGGTAAGTGAAGATTTTGGAATATATAAAGATTATTAAGATTATATATTCATATATATGATTTTGCAACATTTATATATGCAAAACTTCTGTGTTTCAAGCTTCTCCCATGTCTGCAGTTCTTAAAAGTGATCAGCTAAACCAATGAACAAACAAAACAAAACAAAAAGCTCTTAAGCAAGAAAGGCACCCATTTGAGGAGCAACTGACTTTGGTACCACCATTTTCTGTATACAGAACTTTTCTATTCTTTGTAGTAATAAGGAGCGGTGGGGCTGCATCCCCAGCACCCTGGCAGCCTGGCTAGCTTATGCTCCTAAATAACAACACACAAACTGTATTCTTTTAAACACTGCTTGGCCCATTTCTATCTAGCCTCTTCTAGGCTAATTCTCGCACCTAGACTAGCCCATTTCTAATTATCTGTGTAGCCCACGAGGTGGCTTACCAGGGAGATTCTAGCCTACATCCATCATGGGTCAGAGCTTCATTGCGTGTGCCTCAGAGAGCAGAGCTATCCCTGTGTCCGCCCAGGAGAGGGGAGCATGGCGTCGTCTCTGCTCCAGAGAGCAGAGCTGTCAAGTCTGCGCTCACTTCCTCTTCCTCCCAGCATTCTGTTCTGTTTTCTCCTCCCACCTATGTTTTAACCTGTGAGGACCAAGCAGTTTCTTTATTGCTTAACCACTGAAATCAACAGATTGATATATGACACTCCCACATCAATTCTTAATCATCATACAGTTTTTTTCTGTTAATTCAAGAGTTCATTTCCGAGTTTAGCATATGAAGGCCTAGGATAAAGCATTACAAATCTACTACCTGCCAATATTTTGGTGGTGAACTTCTGGTCTCTGTACTGCAGAGAATAAACTTCCATTGTCTGAAGTTATATGGTTTGTGTTCATTTGTCTTAATGGTTTTAAGAAGCTAATACAGTGCCTCAGATTTAATATAGTTGTTCTTCCACGTTTGTGGGTCCTGGAAGTAAGGCTCTTCTAAAATTTGAAAATCTTTCCTGTTTACCAACTATTTTCATAGTTACTAGTATTATATTTGGTATTTTAGTAATCTACAGTTCATTTAAGCCTTTGAGACTCTACACATAAACTATATGAAAATATTACATTATTTTATGCAGGGACTCAGGCATCTGTATGACAGCGGCCACTCCTTTGTGAGTTGTCTTTTGCAGAGTTGCTTCCTTTCAATTTTCAGTTCTTAATATTAAAGAAAAGCTAATCCTAAATGATTAAGAACTTAGCTGTGGAATACTTACTCTTTACACTTACTAAAGCCAGGATATCTGTGACCTTCAGACTGTGTAAGAATGGGTAAGATGGTGCTTAATTTACAGAAAGTGATATATTTATTGGAAGACTTACAGGAACTAGCCCACGACTGGTTGCAATGTTTTGACCAGAGGAAAAACACACATGCTATCCTTTGATAACAAAGACAATCAAGGAACACCAGTTCCTTCTAGCTCCTCAACTTGCTGGCTTTTGACTAAACTTGACTTCCATCCCAGCAGCATCCTTGTCTCCTGAGTTTGGCTCTCACTGGTGAGTAGATGCTCATTGATATGAAAAGTTGTATAGATTAGGGTCTATGGCAATGCTGGGATCATTGTCCTGTAGGAGCCAAGGGACAAATTCACAAGCAAAATAGAATGCTTGACCTGTTTCCACTCAAACCCCACTTTCCTAGTCTTACTTTCCAAGAATATGGCAATTATTTAATTGCTAAAGTTAATTTTAAAGACTTATTTTAATTATGATCATGTTGGGGGGTGGGTATTGTGGGGGCATGTGTCGGTGAGCAAGAGTGCAGGTGCCTGCAGAACTTACAAGTGTTGAATTCCCTGGAGCTGGAGTCATGGACCAACAGTGAGCAGCTTGATGAAGGTACTGGGAATGGAACTCAGGTCTTCCCCAAGGTCACGGAGTGTCCTTGAGCTTTGAGCCACGTCTCTAGCCCCAGAAGTAAAATTCAGAGTCTTCTTCTTCTTCTTCTTCTTCTTCTTCTTCTTCTTCTTCTTCTTCTTCTTCTTTTTCTCCTTCTTCTTCCTCTTCTTCTCATCTGAACTTTTGTGGTTTCATTTCAAAATAGATTAGCTTTTCCATCTCTGTGTCTCTTCAGTTCTGTGTGTGTGCTTACATGTGTATGTGTGTGAAGGTCCATGTGCCTATGCCTATGTGCCCATTCACCACAAATGCTCAGCAGTCAAGAGAAAAAAGTCAGGCATCCTTCTGCATCATTCTCTGACTTCCTTCTGTGGGACAAGAGCTTTCCCTGAACCTGGAACTCACCTTGCTTTTGGCAAGGTTGGCAGTCAGCAAGCCCCAGCAATCCTCTTGCCTCTCCTTAATAGTACTGAGTGTGGTCATGCCTACATTTTTATGTGCGCACTGAGGATTTGAACTTGGGTCCTCATGCTTATGTCGCATGCACTCTTACCCACTGAGACCTCTTTCTAGCTCTCTTAAACTCTTTTGCTACTGATCTGCTCACAGCATTTTTGAACTAGACAACTATTTTACGTTTATTTAAATTAAACAACAGTTCTGCTTTAAAGGAAAGTACAAAGATAGTTTCTATTGAGCCAGATACGGGTGATATAAGCAACTGGATGGATTTTCAAGCGCTGAGAACGCTCTGAAGAAAAACAGGTCACAGTGACCCTCACGGTCAGAAGACAGAGACAATTATAAGTTAGCATAACACTAATGTAGGGGGCATTACACCTCACACTAGTGGGTGGAGAAAGCCATGGCAATCTGACCATTGAGCTACAGTGGTATTTTTTATTCTTTTTTTTTAAATTTATTTAATTTTTTTATTTTTTATTTATTTATTTTTTTTACATTCAATATAATTTTTTTTATTGAGAAAAGGAGAAAAAAAAACAACAAGTTTCCACCTCCTCCCAGCCTCCCATTTCCCTCCCCCTCCTCCCACCCTACGCCCCCTCCTCCCACCCTTCTCCCCCTCCCCCCACTCCTTTCCCCCTCCCTCTCCAGTCCAAAGAGCATTCTGGGATTCAATATAATTTTTATACTTGTTCTTAATCTATGGCTTCAAGGAGAAAGAACTAAAGGTCCTCAAGAAAAAAAAATCATGAAATTCTCTGTAGCTCTGATCATGGTGCACTAAACAGAAGAGAAATGTTCAATTTATAAAGAACCACTAGACAAGAAGGAGCTCACAGAACAATGTATAGACTGCTTTTGTTGGAAGTTAAACATTTATCTTTAGAGCCTATGACAGCACTTGAGGTGTTGGGTCAGGAAATTGTTCCCTAGAAGAGAGTCCAGGCAAACCCTATTGTATTTTTCAGTTTTTGGTAAATACTTAAGCTTTTAATAATGAGTAAAGATTGTTTTTACTCAGAGTAAGTGATTACTTTTGATAGCTGGAATGTAGAATAACCTTAAATAATACTTTAACTAATTGCTTCTCGCTGACGTTTCCTATTAATGGTTTTTTAATTATAACATGAATTTCAATTCATTTGCCCCCAGAAACCAGGAAACAGTGAAGGTAAATATGGTGGCTGCTCCCAACCCCGGGAGCCAGTGGGGTATACTTCGCTTTCCACCTATTCGGATGATATAAATTGAATTCTCTGCGTGAGATGTTCAGAGAGGTTCTTTACAGTAGAAACCCAAAGTGGAAAAGTTGATGCCTTCTCCCCACCACCGCCTCCCATTTCCCTCCCCCTCCCCCGATCAAGTCCCCCTCCCTCATGTGCTCGAAAAGCAATCAGGGTTCCCTGACCTGTGGGAAGCCCAAGGACCACCCACCTCCATCCAGGTCTAGTAAGGTGAGCATCCAAACTGCCTAGGCTCCCCCAAAGCCAGTACGTGCAGTAGGATCAAAAACCCACTGCCATTGTTCTTGAGTTCTCAGTATTCCTCATTGTCCGCTATGTTCAGCTAGTCTGGATTTATCCCATGCTTTTTCAGACCCAGGCCAGCTGGCCTTGGTGAGTTCCCGATAGAACATCCCCATTTAACTGCATTCTTAGATGCTTCGGCCAGTCAAGTGTCCAGGTTTTTACTCACTTATCATGAGAAAGTTGACAGGCACAATGATCACAAGCAAAGGCCTTTTTCCTAAAGATCTGAAGATATTTCAGTGTTTTCTTCTACAGACTAACTCACTGTCTGAATTTTCCTTAAAGAATTCTATGATAATATTTCATTTGGGAATGTTTAGCTTCATTCAACTTAACTGATTTCCCCTCTTAAGCTTTTGTTCATTATACATGGGATAAAGCCCAGAATTCTAAAAGAACAGACATGGTAGCCCTGAAGTTGTGCAAGTGAGGAGGTTCACTATAAAAATAACTGTGCTCTTAAATGTTATTTTATACAAAAAAATGTACTCTTGAGTGGTTCAGGTCATTAAGACTATTTAAAGCATGTCCAGTTGAATGGCCTTAAATCACTGAAAATAATTTTTATGTCTTCTTAATAGATTTAGGATTTTCTTTTGGTTTTAGGAAATAATAATGGAAAACAAATTACTGATGATGAGCTAGCTTTTAAAGAAGCACTTACTCCCAAGGTCCAGTTGAAAGGCAGAAGAAGGGAGAAGACAAATCAGGACTGTGAGGAGTTGGTCCACCCACTGAGACAGTGTGCCTGTTCTAACGGGAGCTCACCAAATCCAGCTGGATCTGGTCTAAATGAGCATGTGATCAAACCAGACTCTCTGATTGTGGCTGACAATGGGGGCTGACTGAGAAGGCATTGATAAAGGCACTGGGACTTGTTTTTACAGCATGTTCTGGCTTTTTGGGACCCTAGTCTATGTGGATGCACAGCTCCCTAGGCCTGGATGTAGAGGGGAGGGCCTTGGACTTCCCACAGGGCAGGGTTCTCTGCTCTCTCTCAAGCAGGGTGGGAGAGGGAGGAGTGGGTGTGGGGGAGCGGGATGGGAGGGAGGAGGGAAGGAAGTGTAAATAATTGAACGGAAAAATAAAAAAAAAAGGAAAAAAAAGAAGCACTTAAAGTTTGCTTCAATCTTTTTTAAAAATTGACTTTCAGGGGCTGAATAGATGGTTCATCAAATAAGAGCACTGGCTGTTCACCCAGAAGACTTGGGTTTGATTCCCAGTACCTACATGGAAGTTTATAACTGTCTGTAACATCAGTCCCAGGGAATCCAGTACACTTTACTGTCCTACACACACATGTGGTACACAAACAGACATATGTGCAAAACACCCTACACATCAAAATAAATAAGTAAAAAAATTGACTTTTACTTCAATATCATTTAATGTAAGCATTCAGAAGTTAAGTTCCACTTAGGTTAAATTTATGCTATACCTAACTCATGTATTCTTAGTAGTTTTCTATGTTTAAAACAAAAATTGAAAATGAATATTTTTGAGGCATATAAAAAGTCTGTAAAATTGAAAATGAATATTTTAAGGCATATGAAAAGTCTATAACATTTAAATTATATTGACTGTAAATAAAGTTTTATAGAAACTCTATGTGTGTGACTTATGTATTATCTATGGCCACTTTCTTTTTATGCATTTATTTATCACACACTTGTATTTGTGTGCATGATTGTGTGCGCGAGTGTGTGTGTGTGTGTGTGTGTGTGTGTGTGTGTGTGTGTGTGTTTGGACACAGTCATGCTACAACAAATGCTTGGAGGCAGGGCTCTGAAGGCCTGTTTCTAATCCATAATTTGAAATGAATGGTTCCAATCTCATATAGACCCATTGCAGGCAACCATGCTGCTGTGCAGTCATGAATACATCAGCTATGCCATACCCAGAAGTCAGCATTTCACAGAGCTTCTCTCTATCTTCTGGTTCTTCATCCCACACAGCAGTGATCCTTGAGTCGGAGAGGTGGTGACATAAACATCTTTCTAGGGTTGAGTTCTCAACACTAACTTTTTTTGGAACCTTGATCCACTATGAATCTGTGTGGCCACTGCCATTTATTGAAAAGAGAGGCATCTCTAACGAAGACTTAGAAACGTGTTTCCATTATTTGTCTACAAACATAAATATTTAGAAGGTAATTTGTTGTCATGACAACTTGCTGGACAACACTGACAGGTTTGCCTTTAGGGCCTAAGACATCCCAGCCAGGGTTCTTTTTTTTCTGAGTTTACAGTACCAGGAATGTAATTATCTCTTTGCAGTGGGCCGCATGTCCCAATCAGAGAATAGTTAGTTACTTTTGTAATAGTGTTACTGTGGTGCAGGTGGACATATACCATCTGGCAGGTGTTATAGTAGATCATAGGTTGCACAGTTCGGTAGGAATATTGATGAGTTTTTACCTCCAGAAACATGTATAGCATCTGGTTACCATGGCCCTTACCTCCTGTCACCCCAGTAACTTCTATGAAACAAATCTTTCTTATCATTTTCACCTTAACCTTCTGGTTAGAATACAAGAATCTCTCTCTCTCTCTTTTTTTTTTTTTTTTGAGAAAAGGTCTTATGTAGCCCCCTCAGGAATTTATCCCCATTTTAGAGGTAAAACAACAGAAATATAGAGACATCAACAGCATTTCCAAGCACTTTGAAATGTTTGAGGTTTGTGCTCCCCTTCCCTGCTTAAAGATTAACAATGCGGGGGAAAAATGCAGGTGCGTTTTTTACAAATAGCACAGGGCCAAACACATGCATAAGTAGAAAGAAGATCCAAAGGACAGTGAGCCCTGGCAGGTCCATGGCAGAATGTGTTGTTTCTCTTGAAATCTGACAAGTCCTTCTGTGTGTTCCAGGTTTCATATGGTTGAGAATGTGATGGAGGAGGGTCATCTTTCTATCTGTTGATTTCATTGTTTAAGCAATAAAGAAACTGCTTGGCCCTCATAGGTTAAAACATAAGTGGGTGGAGTAAACAGAACAGAAGGCTGGGAGAAAGAAGCTGAGTCAGGGAGCCGCCATGATTCTCCCACTCCAGACAGATGCAGGTTAAGATCTTTCCTGGTAAGCCAGCTCGTGGGCTACACAGATTATAAGAAATGGGCTAGTCCAGGTGTGAGAGTTAGCCCAGAAGAGGCTAGATAGAAATGGGCCAAGCAGTGTTTAAAAGAATACAGTTTCGGTGTAATTATTTCGGGGCATAAGCTAAGCAAGCCATGTAGGCTGCTGGGGTGCTGGGAACGCAGCTCCGCTGCTCCTATTACAACAAGGATGAGACAGCAAATACAGGGAATGAGGACTACAGACATGCCATTTGCTAAGAGGGTGTTCTTTAGAAACAGGTATTTTAGTGGAACACAGACTCCATGCTAAGTTTCTCACTTAAAGGAAAAAACTCATAGTAAAGCCCTGCAAAGGATCAACATGCTAACATATGGCAAGAACAGCCTGGGTGCTGAGAGCAGCTCTCAAGTCTGCCCTTTCTTAGAGGTGGATGTGATGACCCACTTCCATCCAGGTGGAGACTCAATTCCAATAGCTGTGAATGCTGCTGTCCCAAGAAGTCCACATGTGAACTTACAAATGGATCCTAGCCAGAGCACAGAGCATCCAGGAACACGGATGCACTGATAGTCACTTCTGAGGTTTAGACTAGAGAAGTAAAGGCCCACCCTGCAGCCTGTGTGCAAAGGAAAAGGATCTTCCCTCTGCTCTGAGCTGCTTCTGCGACCCAGAGATTATCAGGAAATATGCACAGTCAGAGGCATAGAGATGGAGATGTATAAACTTTTACCCGACTCTGACAACTGGCTAACGCAGAACACCTTCTGTGATAACACAGTTGGGCTGGGGGGTTTGCTTTTCTCTCAGCAAATCACTGAAGCTTCCATCAATAATCATGTCTGGTTTGCTGCTCACTCTCCCCTTTCCTGGTATAATGGATTGCCATTAGAACAGGTGTGCTATTATTAATTATAATTTCTTCACCACAGGTAGAAAAACACCTCAAGTAAAGTTCAGCCTTTTAGAAAGAAGTAATCAAGGAAAGAGCAATAAAAATCAAATAAATTCATCACCTAGAGTCAACCATTAGCAGTTTTCACTTTTGAGCTTGCATGGCCTCTCGGTTGCCATTTAGCCTAAAAATAACTATCTAGAGGTTTACAAACTATGGTGCTCAATCCTCAGAAGAGATCCAAAGCACCTCTTTGTGCAGTGCAGGATAACATATAATTTCCCCTGTTTGAACCACTCCAGAATTAACTGTAGATTTTCTGACACACTCCTTTGTCTTCTAAGACATTGACATGCTTCAACGTAGCCACTGATACTGTCATAACCAACACATTATCATGAATGCAGAAATAACAAGTAGACTCAACACAAATCCACGGTTGTCCCAATAGTGCCATCTGTAGACATTGAGAAGTTGACCTCAGAGTGGAAAATCCACAGGTCTGGCTCAGGAGATAAAACCCTTGTTTCAAAAGCTTGAAGACTTGAATACGGATCCCCAGAAGTCTTGTAAAGCCAGATTTAGAAACATACATCTGTATTCCAGTACTCTTGTACGATACTGAGACATGAAAATCCTCCAAGGCTTATGGGCCAACCATTCTGAAATCTGTATCATTAAACAAGAGACTTAGCTGCAAGTAAGGTTGGAAGAAAAGACCAACACCTGAGGTTGTCTGTCCACCTCTAGGCATGTGATATGGGTGCCTACATTTGCACACATGAGCACATACACACATCCCACATACCCACACACACATCATACACACCCACAAATCACACGTCACATTCACCTGCCGCTTGTCAGCTTCCTTTATGTGGGATGAATTCCATTTCCTTTGAGAACCCTATTAATTACCTCGCATATTGACTTTCATATTGGGTTTGTCTAGTAATTTATTTATCCTCGGGTTTATATTTTTCTCAGGAATACTAGAAAGCTGGTGCTGCACACTGTCATCCTTCTAGGAATATTCACAGAATACATGGGTTTATGATATACTTCTGTTATTCTTCATTACTGCTCTTGAATCTGAGTCAGTTGAATTTAGATTCAGATTCATTTCTTCCTGCTGTGGGCATCTGAGATCTGTGTGATGTGAATCTGTGCTGGACCAAACCTCTCCATGGACTTGTGGACGCTGACTGCTTAGAAGCAGAGGGAACATAAGCATTAGCACCTCATGGGCCGTAGACATTCTGCCCAATGACTTGAATCACATAAATAGGAAGAGTCCAACTAGTACTCTCTTCTCCGGGGTCTGGGATCCAAGCCTTCTTCCAGTTAGCCTGTCTTTAACCTCCTGATTGACCACACATCTTCTGCCATCTGGTGGTCAATCCATGAGCTGACAAGAAGAGACTACATTATCTGGGGACCAAATAGGACGTGTTGTCACATAATGTCTAGATATCAAATGTCTGCGCCCAGTTATCAGCATGTTCTTTTTATATAGAACTCTTTTGTCTTAAATGGATCTCAAAACTAAGAATGGGAAAGAAAATAAAAAACACTCACTGTTCTCTGTGCTGGAGTTGTTAACACTCACTGGTCGCTGTACTGGGGTCCCTAACAAACACATGACTTCAAAAAGTTTTGGAAAGTAGTCACTATTGAAGATAATTGAGTATCCATCATAGTAATATAAAAATTAATAAATGTATTGTGTTTTCCAGCAAGGCACTTAAGACACATATTAATGAGGATAACAATATAAAAATGTATTTAATTAGAGATCAAGAAACTGAAGTGAAGAATTTAAAAACTTGTGTAATTAAGAGATAAACTTGTACAAATAAGAAAGAAATGGGTTAATTGGATGTTTTTTGTAATATTATATTTCTTATTTTCTCTTGAATTACATGTTTACATTTTCTGAGAATATTGATCTAGAATTTAACTATGCACCCATAACTTATTATAGTCTATTTGGAATCAATGTAACTCCCCATATAATATGATAATCTTACAATAATAACTTCCATTTTTCCCATCTAGGCTTTGGGTTATTCTTATGATACTTTTTATTTATATATGCCTTAAGCCCATAAGTACATAGCTATTAGTTTTTATTAAGATAGCAAAATTCTTTTTAGAGGGATTTAAATGAGGATAAAGCCTTATGTATTTTCCATGAAGCTGCCACTTCTAGTGCTTCTGTCTCTTTATCTAGATCCACATTTCTGCATGAGATCTTTTTCATTCTGCCTGGAGGATTTCTTTTAACGTCTTGCAGTGCAGGTTTGTGATAAACACTTCCAGCTTTTTTATGTATGGAAAAAAAATCTTTGTTTGCTTGCATGTTTGTGACATACTTTTACTGCATATAAAATTATAGAGTGATGGGTCCCTTTTCTTTCGGTTTCTCTCAGAAGCTGCCCATCTTCTTGCCTCTGTTTCTGATGGGGAATCTGCCTTTGTCTTTACCTTTTTTCTTTTCTTTTCTATATGTCGCCCCAATCCCAGGTGCTTTTAGGCTTCTGACTTTATCCCTGGCTCTGACAAATTCGGCAACCATATTTTAGTAGTTCAATTAATTTTCCTGTGCTTTGGGTTTTCTAGGTTTCTTTGATTTCTGGGGTTATGATTCTCATAAAGTTAGATTTTGGTTATCATATCTCCAAATGTCGTTTGGGTCACTTTCTTCTAATTTAGTGACTCTAATGGATGAATATCCAACCAGTTGAATTTATCAGAGTTCATGGATAGTCTAGCTTTTTAAATTAGCTTTCTTTTCACGATTCATTTTGTGTATTTTTGCTTCTGTTTCTCTACGTTTAATAATCTTTTCTTTCCTAACACTTACTACGTACCTTTGCCACCAAGTGGACTCTTCCCGAGGTCTTGATGCCCTATCCTCTTGCTTTCTGAGTCTTCCTCTCACTACACACACATCTTGACCATGTTGGCCATAGGGAACACAGTCACAGTTGTGATTTTTTTTCTCTTTTTCCTCCTTTTATTGAAAAATAGACAATTTTCTCCATACAATATATCTTGATTAAAGTTTCTTCTCCCTTGACTCCTCCCAGTTCCTCACCATCTTCCCTCCCCTCTGGGTCCACTGATCTCAGTTCCCTGTTGCTCTATTGATTTATCCTCCTCTCTATTGTGGGTTGTATATTATGGTTCTTGGCAAATTCTGATCAGATTACCAGATACTGTGTATTTTGTTTTGGATGTTGGATATTTTGTGCTTTCTTCTGGGATACAGTTACGATTCTTGGAAATAGTCTTAACCTTTTGGGTCTTGCTCTTTTAATTTTCTAATTATAACCAGAGCATCACTTAAGGTGAGGAGATTATTCTCTATTGCTAAACTATGCCTGTTTCTGAACACTGTGCCAACCGGCTAACATTTGTTCTTTACTCTGGCTGAAGATATAATAGTCACTGATCGCTGTCCTGTGGGACCACTTTGTTCCTTGGACACAAGATTTTATATGAATGTACTAACCACTTGATAGAGATGCTGTCAAGATGCCCAACGCTGGTACTCCTCTGCAGACACTAATTGCCTTGTTTTCTTATACTCTGAGAGACATCTTCTCAACTAAAAATGGAACCCTGCTTATTTTTACGGTCTGGTCAAGAATCTGGGGCTGTCCAATAGGGACCAGTGTCCCCTGTGGACTCATCTTGAAATCTTTTCATTAAATCCTTAAATTTCTTTTTTTTTTTTTTCGAGACAGGGTTTTGCTGTGTATCCCTGGCTGTCTTGGAACTAGCTCTTGTAGATCAGGCTGGCCTCAAACTCACAGAGATCCATTTGCCTCTGCCTCCTGAGTGTTGGGATTAAAGGTGTGCACCATCACTGCCTGGTTTAAATATCCTTTTTCACAGTTTTGTAATCTTTGGTTTCAGTGAGAAGATGCATTTGGGAGGCTGAGGAGGTGGCTCAGTCTGTAACGTACTGTCTTGCAAGCAAGAGAACGTGAGCTATGTCCCCAAAATCCACGTAAAGAAACCAGAAATGGGTGGCATATGTACTATGGAGTACTACAGAAGCAGAGACAAGTGAATGCCTGGGGTTTGCTGCCTACTCAGAATAACTTACATGGCAAGTTCCAGGTCAGTGAGAAAGCCTATCTTTAAAAAAAAAAGGTAGATTATAGCATGATTAATAAAAACTCAGAGACAGATATTGGGGCTCAACCTGAAGACCAGAAAAGCACAGCAGCCGGCCACTGGCTCTTACTTTGTCCTTAGTCTGAAATGGTGATCCTGCCTCCAGGAAAGCTCAGAATGAGACTGAGGCTGGGAGCTGTCTCCTCCCATTTTACAATCTTCTTTAGTTCTGGGATTGAGGGCGTGCACCACTACTGCCTGGTTTCTATAGCAAGCTAATGTGGCTACTGGGATTAAAGGTGTGTGTCATTGCTGCCTGGTCTGTAAGGCTGACCAGTGAGGCTCTTTTATTTTTCTGATTCTCAGACAAGCTTTATTTAGTAAAATGCAAATGAAATGCCACTACAATGGGTCTGGCCTAGGGTATGACACCTAAGGCCATCTTGGGATCTCTGCACACACACACACACACACACACACACACACACACACACACACCCCGTTCTTGTTCTTCCTGTGTGTGGTAATTTTGCTTTTTGGTGAAATGTTTGGCTCAAGTGTCTTTTCTACTATGTATCTAGATGGTATGCTCATCTGGATATTTGTTCTATCTTGAATTTGCCTCTCAGCTTCTTGGGTCTGTGGGTTGATATTTCTCACCATTTTTTAAAGTATTTCAAAGACTTGACCTCTTCATTTCCTCCTTGTGAAATTTTCATTACATGTCTGCTAAACATTTGGGTGCTAAACATACTGTATCATACAATACATAAGTGCCATTCCCTTTTTAAATGCATTTATATTTCTTTTCTCCCATTGGGGTTGTTTTTACAGATCCATTTTCAAGGTCTTTTGTGCTATTGTTTTTTTTTGTTCTTACATATATCCAGTGAGGTTTTATATTCATATAATCAAGTATTTAGTTTTCAAATTTCCACTTGGTTTGTTTTTAGAGTTCCAATATTTCCATTGATAGTCTATATTTTGTCACTCACCCCAGTTACCATTTTATTTAAATCTTTCAACATGCCTATAATAGAGTTTTAAGAGTGTTTCTCTGGCATTTCCAATTCCTACATCATTCTGGGGAACTACTTCTACTGAATACGCTTTTTAAATTTGCCTTTAGGTCACATTGCTAGTTTGCAAGTGTGGTACTTTTAAAAATGTATGCTGGACATTGTGGATGTTACCTGGTTTGTAGATTATGTATTAAAAGGCTGTAGAATTTTTATTAGATTGGCCATTGGTTTATGGGAGACTACTTAGATCCTAGAATGTGGAGAGTTAATGATGACCACCCCGAGACATTTGATAACTATGGGATTATTTTTAGAAATCTAATGTGCTATCCACTGCACAATGGAGCCTGAGAGGATAATTTTAGTTCACATATCTGGAGAATGATAGGGTTACATAGCAGGTAGAACCCAGTAGTGCTGCTCGGCACCCAGCAGTATACAGAGTAAGCACCCCACAATATGGGATAATCATATTCAGTATTTCAGTGTTTCTTAGGCTGAGAAACTTGGGGCTTGGGATTTTATTAGAGAGGATTTATGGGATATTTCCCCCTTCCAGTCCTATGCCTGTCCTTTACTTAAGAGTGTGGTTTTTAGGGTCTTAACTAAATGCCCAAGGTTAACTGAAGTTTCTTTGTACTATGCTGACTGTCTGGGACTCCAAAGTCCCTTCCCGCTTCACATCCTCTAAAAATTTCAGAGACATCAATTCCTTGCAGCTACTTTAGGGTCAGCCTCACTAAGTTTTGCCCATCTCGCATGCTGCCCAGGACTTTGCCATAGCCCCTGGGTGTCTTAGCTTTTGTATTTGCACTTTCTCCATTGTCTTTCCTGGAAAATTCTTCTCTTTCCAGCTTCTGCCTGAAAAATGTCCGGTTAGGATACCTAAGTTCAGAAAGTGCCTTAGAGAGGAATATTGAGTCCCGATAAAGCTGAGTTCACATGTTTTTCTTCTGTTGAGTATCAAAGAGCTTTGTACAAACTGGGAAGTTTGTCATCCAATCCTGGCAACAGTTGATGCATATATTTGGTCTAGTTTTATAGCTTATATTTAGGAGAGCAAATCCTATGTCAATCACAAATCCTATGTCAATCATTTAGTCATGACCAAATATGGTACCCAGAGCTGGAATTTGAATCCCAACTCTAAATCTCAGATTTCTTTCTCATTCTCTAAGAATAACTAGAAGTTCTTGCAATTAGAAGTATCAGTTTCATAACAGATGAAGATAAAATTATAGTTATCTCTTTCAGGGAGTGCTTGAGATGAATATTTCTTCCAAAGCTAGCTTCTCATTCTGCTTTCCAATACTATTTCCAGACTGGCTAATAACGCCATACAAATTATTTTCTCTCTGCCGAGTTATTAATAGCTACCTTCTATCATAGTCTTTCTATTGCCAGGCAATGCCAAAATTATATATATTGTATTTTATAATCACAGCGCATCTATTTTCCCTCTTTCCTTTGTAGGGACCACGAGGCTCCAGGAGATGAACTCACTTCCCATGTGTTCTGAGTTAGTTAAATTAGGAGCTGAACCTCAGCCCTCATGCTGTCTGACTAAAAATCCTAAAGTTTTATCAGGCAGGGTAGGCTACCTGCTACAACACCCAGTTCTCAAGTCTCAGTAACTGGCGACTGGCTACATGCTGACTTCGGAAAGTGTTCCTAAGCACATCACAGTCCAGCAATGGTTGATGGGAAACAGGCTAACTCAGATTTTTCTTTCACTGGCCCTGCCAGTGTGGAGGCTATGGATTGCTTTGACATTTTACTTTATCAGAAAGCAGTGAAGGACAAGTACTGAGGATCACATCAGGCAATTGTTAAAGTTGTCAAGTGAATAACATCATCTCTGGTTGTTTTAAACTGGGCAGAAGTCAGCTGGAATCTACCTAGCCCCAGGGAGGATGGGAAATGTAGTCTGTTTATTCAGAAGGAAAAGCGCATGCATTTTGGTGAACAAATTTTATATTAAGCTAAATTCTCTCCCCAGTAGCTTCTTTGGAAGTTTTTAGTAAATTTTGATCTAAATGAATTTTTTCTACTCAGAAAGCCTGCTTTATAGACATAACCAATCTTCTTCAAACTCAACAAAAAAATGAATACAAACCATATTCTGAGATTTACTCTTTAAGCTAGTATATCATGCTGTTCTCCCCAGCACCAAGTATAATAACTGTCCTCATCATCTCCAATTTGAACAGTACATTTTTATTGTTAAGTATTTAATAGTCTACTTTCAAAGTTTGACATGAGCTACTTTAATTAAACCACTGCTTATGCATCTTACTCCTGGATCATGTTCTTGAGGTCTGGAACACCATGGAGTCAACACTTGGTTTTCTGGCCATTATTTTGTTCCAGCATCTCAGAATCTTGCCTTTCTAAGTGACACTTAGAACTCCAAAGACACAAAACCAATGTCAGGGGCTTTGTAATTGCTCAAGAAACAACATCAGTGCTACATGAAGAAAGCAGCAATTCTTCAGTGTGAGGAAGACATTTCCAGGAAGGGCTGGATTAGGTTCATCTGGGAAAGAGTGGTGACACCTGCAAGACCAAGTGTTTTCCTAGAGTGAAGCAAACCCGTAAAGCCTACCAGTCTCGGTGTTTTCTTCTGCGCACCAGTGTCTTTTGACTTGAGTGCATACCTCCCATCTGCTTGGTCAGAAAGTCTGAACAAATTTGCTGGCTTTCATTGCGAATACACCCGCCCTAACCCCGACCGTCTATGTCTTTCCTTATCATGACATTTCCATTTTTTCCTTGTTTTTAATATCTCTCTTCCTAATCTCTCCCACAAGAAACTGCCACTACCTTCTGAGAGCGCAGGCGACATTGTGCCCGTCTCAGTAGTGTCTTTCTGTCTCCGAATCATGGTTCTCCGCCATCTCTAACTGCGTCTCTGGTCTCGCCCCTTCATGTCCCCGGGATCCAACTAGAGTGTGTACTCTGCATCCCCAGAACTTCTTGCAGCCCTCTGTAGCCGCTCCTAACACCCAAGTTTCTTATTCTTGGCAACATTTCCATTCTCATCTCTAATCCTCATAGCTTCCTTAGGTTCCCTGACCACAGTGGCCACTCATATTTTTTTCTGTGAAGTCTGCACAGAGTTTCTGATTAAAGAAATCCCCCCTTGCTCATGTCTGAGTGGTGCTTTGTGTCAATCATCACTCTGTGCTCCATCTTCCCTCTTAGATCCCAAGGGCCTAGGTTACGAGTGTCTTGTGATTTTTCCTCCTGATCTCCTTTCCTTTCATGCCGAGAACCACACCCTGATCAATGAGGACACCTAGAAATGCTTAGTGGGACATTTTTAAAGTAAATGTGACATCTACTATGCAAAGACATTTTACTTGGGGCCCGGAGGATGTAAGTTACTGTGCCTGTGAAGGTTATCCGATCCCTTCTTGGCTCTTCGTTTTCTGGTCACCATAGGATGAGCAGCTCTGACTGAAGATGACCGAAACGTTTGTCATCATAAGCTAAAATTCAGTTTTTGTTCCGTTTGTGTATTTCTCTCTCAGGCAATTGTCACATAGATGAAACGCAAACAGTAAAAGGTAGGTTTAAGCTTGATAGAGGCAGTGGTACATGCCTACAATTCTAATCATTTAGGAAGCTGAGGTAGGAGGGCCAATTGAGACTAAAGATCTCAAGAGTCCGTCTTAATAAGGAATGGAAGAGAGGGAGAGAGGGAAAGAGGAAGAAAGAGAGAAGAAGAAAAAGTAAAGATAAAGAACATGATCTTGAGGAAAAGAGAAACAATTTATTAAAAAATAGTTAATTTTAAAATTGTTTAATAGTTTTAGTTAGCCTTTATTTTCTCAAGATAATATATGTGTTACTTTACTAGGAAGATTGGCACTACCCCTATAAAATATACTCTAATAATATGTTTCCAAAAAGCATCTGAAGGGCTCTTTCATGTGCCTTGTAGGCACCTTCCTCAACAGTGTTATGAATAAAATTTTGCAGGTAGACCAGCTTGCGTGGACAAGCACCACTTCTGTTAAGAAGAGCAACTGCGTGTGCGGGTGGAGCAGGGCAGTGGGAAAGAGCTGCCTATGGCACGGATCCTTCAGGGAGAGTGCGTGTCTTCATCAAAATTCTAAAGGCATTGAGACTGCCAGTCAAAGAGTTAACATCTGTGGAGAATAAAAAATGCAATGGAGAGGTTTCAGGCAAAGCATGGGGAGACTGATAAAATTATCAGTGAATTAAATTCAGACAGATGGTTCTGGCAAGGAGTGAAACACACAAACCTTATGTAGAGTAGAATGGCTCTCACTTTGACAGGGGCTTTGTCAACAGGACAAGCTCCCCCCACCCCCTTTTAATCTGCATTTTAGGGCAATTGGAAATCAGATTCTCCTTTTCTAAAGGTGTTGCTCAATACTTACAGCAACAAAAACAACAATGAGCTTAAAAAGCAACCTGGACAGCCACAGACACCCCCCGGGGACCAGTGTAGCTGCTCAGCCCCAGAGAAGGCATGTGGCAGGTGCATATCGCTCACGCCGCTTCTCACTGGTCTCAGCGTGGCTGTCTGCATCAGTAGGTCCTTGGCAGTTAAAATGATTCTAGGACGCACAGGCCAATCATTAGCTCTGTTTATAACAGCAGGATGGCAAAAGAAGCTTTAGCCATCCAAACAAAGCTAAACAAACAGGAAAGCCAGAGATCTCACATCACAGAAGACACAAACCAGTGCAGTGCTGCTGATTTAAAATTTCAGTCTTTGAAAAATCAAAATCCTAGCGGGCTGATTGGAGATTATTCTACATTTAGGCAAAAGCTATGGGAAAATAACACATAATTTCTCCTTCGGGGTTTCTTCTTTCCCTCGTGGTTCTGTTTTATCTTCCCTCATTTGGCTCCAAAGACCCCGTCTTTCAGGTGACAGGACCAGGCATATTCACGCTTGAGTGATGACGGCCAGGAGGCTTCTTAGCAATGGACTTTGCTTTTGTTCCAGACCAGATGTTCTGTTTCTCCCTGGTAACAGTCCGCATTGTCGTACCTTATTATTCTACAGTCTCTGGATGGGATGCCAGAGTAGCCTCCAAATCAGCCAAGAGCAGAGCTGAATCAATGGGACAGCTGGCAGCCTCCTTGGGGAGGGAGCATTTTTTACCTTTTTGATTCATGCAGTCCCCACTAGTTCAGATCCAGGATGCCATGAATGATTTTTCTTAGTGACAGGTGAGAAAAAAGAAAGGCTTTGTAAATCTAATTCAGTGGAATCTGGAGACTCAGTGTCCTATCGATTAAAAGGAGGTGACCAAGAGTAAGTGGACACATGGACTAGTATTTCCCCCATAATCGACTCTGTGCTTCTGTCTGTATTGGAGTTGTCAGGTTTGTCTTAAGGATAAGCTTGAAATCAAGAGTATTGTGTTTATTGACCTAGGGTTAGGATTTTCATTATGTCTCAAATAGCCTATTGTCCACAGCAGTGAGATTATCACCCCCTTTAAAAAAAAGCTATAACATTCCCTGATTTATTGTTAACTTTGCTAAAAATTTAATGTTACTTTAGTGGGCTTGTTTACATCATCTGAGATTTAGAGGTTGAAATGTGTTTATCACGGCCATGGTTTTACACAAGAATCATCCATTTTAACATGTAAGCAAGGCACTAAGTTCAGGTCTTTCCCCAGGTGATGCACACTTCAGCACACTTTTTGGGTCCTTAAGAACACTGGTAATAGTTTCCTACTTCTCTATGGATGTAGAGCAGTTCATCAGCCATTTAAACCCAGAGGGTTATTGGGAGATGAACAGTACTGTACCTGAGAGATCCACTCCTGGTATGGCTGAGAGACAAAACCTTAACAGTAACAGAAGTCAGAGATCCTGCTGGGCAATGTCCCATCAATCATGGCAGACATATTGGCAACATGATGGATTATAGCCAACATTGACCTTGGTGGGTTAGCCTTTGTCATGTAAGTAACAGAATAAGTCAGAGCAGCGGGTCTACCCACTGCCAACCAGGAGAAATGTGCTGAGCCAGCAGCAAGACAAAAACGAACATTAGTGGGAAGTGACATCCACATTTCTGGGCCACAAGAAATGGTTATCTTTTTGTTCAATCATTGAATAGAATGAGATATTTCAGGAAGGGTTTTTTCAAAAAAGGAAAACAATGTGGCAATGTGTCCTTGAAACAGGAGGTTTTTTTCTTTCTTAACCTAAATATAGCTTGGAAAATAGATCTTGGGAACTTGGGGGGGGGCGTCATAGATATTCTTTCAGGGTGAACTATTATAATTTAAGTTATTTTAAGGTCTATCCAGGGAACAAATATGATATGAGCTAAAGCGTCAATCCCATTGAGAAGGCATGGGTTCACACACATGTAACCCAATATTCAGTTGTTGGCATATGGTTTGGCTTGGGACTAGAAGTAATTAAGTCAGAATTTCCTGTTGATTTTTCTATATGATCTTAGTACTAGTCTCTCAAGAAAAGTACTGAAGTTTTATCATCTTACATGACCTATCCAAGTTCCATTTTCTGGAGTTTAATATTATTTGAACAGCCACAAAAAGCCAAAAAAAAAAAATCCTGGTAAGATGTTTCAGTAACGTGTACTTAGCTGTTTGGAGGACTCAACAGCTACAGAGAATAACAGAAAGAGAAAATATTGTGATCAATAGGCTTTTCATACGTAGGTTAGGTTAGAACAGATCAAAGCAAGGGAGCTACCCAGTTACTTTCTAGATGTTCAGAACTTATGCTGTGGAGTAGAGAATTTGGTCACTTTTACCAATAAAAACAGTCAGTAGTCCTGATCAAACCCCTAATCCTGGGGTGGGGGGGGGTGGGGGCAGTGATATTCTATGATCTCTTCTGGGATGAGTACTTACGTATGCCAAAGATCCAGGTGCTGTGTGCATGTCCCTCTTGTTCCAGGTCAAAACACTCAAGTTGGTGTCATGCAGCACTTAAACACAAGCACCAATTAAGTGGTATTCACATCTGGAGATGAGACTCTGCAGATTTGCAATCTGGCCAACCCAAGTAGCTTTGTGGGTTTTTCCCCAAACATCTGAACATTATGAACATTAGTTAAAGAAATGGCTTTTAAGACAAAAAAGGGTCAAAATTTATCACAGAAAGCTTAAAAAAAAAAACAACCTTTTTTTTTTTGGATTTAAACAACATGCGCCTACCAAAAGCATATACAGAGTCAGGAAGAATTCAAGAAAGAAAGATGCAGAGGTTGGCGAGACAGCTCAGTGGATAAGCGTGCTTACCTTGAACTCTTGCCAATCCCTATATCCACATAAAGGTGGAGGAGGGAACAACTCCACAATTGTCCTCTGAGCATCACATATTGCTGTGGCACTCATGCTCCCCCCAATCACATTTCCCACACATAATTATAATTTTAAAAAGGAACAGAGAAACCATATTGTGTGCATCTTGCTTTATTAAAGGTAAGGAACCCAGGGGAGTCTCAAAGTCCACCTTTCCTCTTCCGAGACTGATGCCAGGGAGGATGGATGCATGTTTCCGGGGATAACCTGAAGATAGAAAGAGTGTCTCGGACTCTGTAAGACATTTCATGGGTTCTGCTGTTCCTTTGATGGGAACAGATGCCGAGAAGCCCAAGCATGCAGATGGGCCATCTTTAGCTATGTGGGCTACTGTCAAGAGAGGGGAGATGAAGCCAAGCCCAAGCTGTGATTGTATATTCTGGGTGCATCTCTCTTCTTTCTGGATGAAAGCCTATGATGCTGCTACACTGAAGACAGAATTACTTCTCTCGCTAATCTTTCCCATTCTTCTTGACTGCAGGATTTAGAAGACATTGCTCTCTGGGTCCAGACATCATTTGGGGGATCACATCATGATAACTCTATGTATGTGCACCGGGAGGGCAGAGTTGCAAAGCAATTGCTCAGCAATGCAGGGAAAGAAGCAATTACAGGAATGCATTTTAGCCCTGGTTGTCAGAGGGAGTTTCATTGGGGCACAAGGGAAGTATTAACTTGGGCAGCATCCCTTTCAGAGCTTCATTTAGTGTTTTTTTTTCTCTCTCTCACTCATGTGATTTCAGTATTTTAGCTACAATCCCCAGGCTTAGGAACAGTTCTTTATATAAAGCAGGGCTTGGATTCTTGAAGAAGAATAAATAGGGAGCTGCATAATTTATAGGAAAATGGCCTGGTGGACTATTTCTTCACAAAGAACATGAAGGTTACATTGGAAAAAGCCAAATACCTTTTTAATGAATAGTCAGTAATCACCAGCCGCTCCAGTGAGTGCTTGGATTTGTTCTTTTATGTGCTGTGTGTCCACAAATGAAGCATCTGATTCTGATGGCAGTCATGCATGCATAAGCCTGTCGCCACTCCCTCACTGCCCACGCAGATCTGCAGCAGCTCACGCCCAGTGCAGAGAATTAGGAAAAGTGGACGGCAAGGATTTTTTAATAAGTTCAATTTCCATCCACTTTGAATACCACAATGGAGGCATGGTGACAATGCATTCCCTTTTTGGATTTATGCCACTGTTTGGGTTTAAAGATAGCAGTATTATATTTTAGAATGTAAGGAAAAGAAGTTTAAACCAAGAGCCATTAAAATAAATTGCCAAAGCGTCTTTTAAAAAATTAGCTCTGCTTCATTTCATCTGTAGCCTCCAACTTGCTCATTCCCCCTGATTTTGTACATGATCGTCTCATCATTTGGAATGCATCCTTGCCCTTGAGTCTTTACTTCTCAATGTTTCTAATTCTAACAACCCTAACCAAACATCTCAGGAAATGGGTCAGGGCTAATCTCCTCTGACCAGTTCCTGTTGAGTGACTTACTCTAATCCATAGCTTCTATGAAGTTAATGGAAGTATGTTCTAGGTGAACTTCCTGTGGTTTTTTAAATTTATATCTTTTATTTTTGAGATTATAAAGTTAGGGGCTGGAGAGATGGCTCAGAGGTTAAGAGCACTGGCTGCTCTTCCAGAGGTCCTGAGTTCAATTCCCAGCAACCACATGGTGGCTCACAACCATCTGTACTGAGATCTGGCACCCTCCTCTGGTGTGCTGGCATACATCGAGGCAGAATGCTGTATACATAATAAATAAATAAATCTTTTTTTTAAAAAAAGGGAGATTATAAAGTTATTGCATTATTTTCTTTATCCCTTTCCTCCCTCTAAACCTTTCTATATACTATACTCACACTTGCTCTTTTTCAAATCCATGGTCTCTTGTTTTTACACACACACACACACACACACACACACACACGTTTTTCTTGCTCTTTGCATTCCTCAGTTGCGGGTAGTTCTTTATGCAAGGTTGAGGACCCGTGTGAACTTTTCCTTGTCCACTTTATCATGTCAAGGAAATGTCTTTTTGCATCAGATGGGTGCCATCAAAGAACACCACAACCAGTCAAAATGCAGAATTGTGAAGCTCGGTTCCAGTTGCCATCTGTGCTATACAACTCCCAGACAATTGCGAAAGAGAAATGAAAGATTGTAAGAGCCAGTGGATCAGGAAGTTTGCGATGAGATTGTCTTCTATGAATAGTAGAAGCTACACTCGTAAAACCTCACCAACATGACTGCCTAAACAGCAGTAGAATGTTAGTTCTTAGCTGTGATGGTTTCTGAATGTTTAAAGACTATAAATATATTTTCAAGTGAAGGCAGTGCTTTTTAGTAGTTATTGGGATATACTTAATTCAAAGTATGGGTTATGTACAGATATTTAAAGCTTTTTGTTTTGTTTTGTTCTGCTTTTTTAGGTACCAAGTACTCTAGGACGTGGAGCCTTTTCTGAAGTGTGGTTTACCTACCAGGTGTCATACCATTAAGGAAACCCCTCTCCCTCTCCAGGTAGCTCCTCAGGCAGGTGTGGGATTTTCTACCCAAATCCCCTCTCCATGCTGAGATTTTGTCTGACTTGAGTTCACATAAGTCATTTGCACAGCAAAGCTGCTGTGTTCAGAAAACAGTGTTTTCTTGAAGTCATCTACTGCATCTGGACCTTAAAATCTTTCTGTTCCCTTTTCCAAAAAGATCTATGAGCCTTGGGAGGAGGATAAAGACAATAATAGTCTTCTCTCATACAGTGCATCCTGAGCACAGTTTTTCCTCCCTCCATTCCTCCTAGTTATCCCTACCTTCTCTCTCCCCCAGACCCACTGCTCCTCCATGTCCTCTTCAGAAAAGAGCAGAGTGCCAAGAGATGACAGCAAAATAGGACAAAATAAGACACAATAAGACAAAACAAAAGCTCTCATGGCAAATCTGACCAAGATAACCCAATAGAAGGAAAAGAGTCTTAATAGCAGGCAAGAGTCAGAGATACACCTGCTGCCACTGTCAGGAGTCCCACAAGAACACCAAACTCGCCATCAGAATCTATATGTAGAGGACCTGGTGCAGGCCCCATGCTTGCCACTGCCACTTCAGTGTCTATGAGCCCAGATAAGCCCTGCTTAGTTGATTCAGTGGGCGATGAGATTCTTAAAATTTTAAATACTGGTCACTGAAAGAGGAATTACAACGTAAGTCTAAGCTCCCTTATAACTGATTTGAGAAGAAGGAAGATATGCCTGCAAATGCAATCCAGAACAGTTTTGTCAAAGGCCCAGTAGGCGCTGTGCAGCCTGAGACAGCTCAGGGCTGAAGATGTATCTCTAAGGCTCAGGATGTGTAAACAAGTGAAGGGCAAACATATGTGCTCAACTATGTTGACTTGGTGATTACCTTGGCAATGGAGTCACATAATATCCTTCAAGTTTTGGGTGCCTGCAAATTTTTTTTTCCTTTGGGTGCACTATAGTATACAGGGGTCAGACATACTGTATGGTTGTCTGGAAAACTGCAGAGGTTATTCCTACAGATAGCAGGACTTCAACTTTGCCACAGACCATCTTCCTCATGAAACCATCTCTTCACCAAGATAACGTTCTCACTGCATCTCTATCTCCTAGCAGCTCTCTGTAGACTTCACCCAACTGATAGGATTGAATCATTGGTATGGGCATTCTGAATCTTGAGTTTTATAGAAGCACAGGGATTTTGTAGTTTAAGGCCGAGCATCTCTCCTCTCTCATGTGAGCGACGGCAGAGGCAGAGACTTCTGCTTTTTATAATATTACACTGCTGCTTGCCAGAGTAGGGAGTAATGCCATGTGAAGGAAAGTGAGAAGACTTGGGTAGAATGTAAGCACCGTGCAGAAGTGAAGTGCTTAGAGCTTTTCATTAGCTAAGCAGAATTTCAGTGAGTTGAGATCAGCAGATTTGCACGATGTTCTGGTAAGCCACTTCCCTCCTGCAGCCCGCTCATTAATTTTCGGAAGTCTGACAGAATGGCTAAAAGGATGATCAATTTCAAGTGTCACTCCTGGCTTGTTTTTAGCCTTCTGCAAAAGGAGTTCCTGACAAGCAGCCCTGTTAGTGCCCTCAAAATGTCTCTTGGTATTAAATATTGGGAATAAGCTGAAATAATGAAACTAAGATTTTTATGTCACTGGAACTGTAGATTTAGAAGATGATGAGATTAGGATGTATTAATGACTTGGAGGTGAACCTGAGCACTCAAAGCATCAAGACTTCCACTAATAGACTTGCTTGAAACATGGGGAATGTCCTTGTTCTTGTGGCAAGTGATTGTATGACATTGTTCCCTTCTGGGAAAACCTCTGGTTCTGTCTTCCTCCTTCTCATCATCTGTTGTTATCTAACATGACAGTTTATTTTATTTTTTTGGGGGGATTATAAGAACTTTCTTTTCCCCTTTTCTCCCTCTAACCCTACCATGTATCCCCTAGATCTTTTTCAAATTCATTGCCTCATTTTTCTTTAAATGTTGTTACATGAGTGTGTGTGTGTGTGTGTGTGTGTGTGTGTGTACACAAATAGCATAACCTGTTTGGTTTATATAAAGTTACTTATATGTATATAGGTAGAAAACTCCTTTTCTTTTTGTGGTGGTCCTTGAGCTGGACCCAGGGGAGTGAAGTTGTAGGTAGCACTGCATTTTCTTCCTTATTTTTTCCTCCCTGTATTTTTATCCACTCAACATTTTTCCTTCCTTGCTAGATGCCCCCTTTCTTTCAAGAGCAACTCCTACCCCTATATCATCAGGGCAAATTATCAGCAAAGTTTACCTGCATGGGTGTCTATGGCTTCTACTGATGCTGATTTACCATCATTTTATCTTAACATTTGATCAATTGATTTTATTTAGAGTGTTCTTCATGAGAGAAGGGGAGAAAGGTTTCAAGGAGCCCAGTTGTGGAAGTTACATTATAAAATCTGAGAAAGTTCCCATAGATGTCCTTTAGATACGAATCACACTATGTGGCTCTGTGTACCAATAAATGACAGCAGAGATGAACAAGTACTGGCAGAGGGTTAGATGGTTCAAGTACACGACAGAAGCAGCTAAGGACCAGAAGACTAGGAGACTCTGCAGCTATTCAACCCCACACATACTTCTACCCTTTGGGAATGTGAAGACATATTGTAATTGTTGATTTGATATTGATATTAAAAAAGTTGTCCTGACAGGAGTTGTGTGGGTGAGAGGAAAGAAGAAAAAAAACAAACTAATGAGAGAGAAAGTAAAGGAGAGAAAAAGAAAAGCCATCTGCGGTCTTGGGTACTGTTGTAGCTTGTTTTGTGACTTCTGCCATAAACACTATAAAATACCAGAGACAGAATGCGGTACTTCGGTCACACCTGGGAAATTTAATGTTACCACAGTGGTCTGAGAAGTTTGAACACAACCACTTTTCTAGGCGGGTGTTTACCCACTCAATTAAAACTTGATAACTCATCAGAATGCTAAGCTCTGAACTAAGACTGGAAACAATCAACTGACAAATTAAAGAGCATCAGTTGGTGCTGCGATACACAGTACTATTCATTTGTAATGCTAATTGGGCTGGAATCTGCCTATACCCAATCCCAAGCTGCATTCTATTTGCTCTTTTTATTGTCTGTGATAAGAGCCAATGCTGGGCCCAGGAATCATCATATCTTAGCTTCCAAAGTGATGGGATCTTTTCTACCTTCCATACCTTTAAGAAAGCATCGAAGATGAAAAAAAAAAAAAACATTTTTTTTTATGGTGATGATTCTTAACAAGCCATGCAAAGTCCTCAAAAATACTTTGCTTAAAATGGTGGTATTTGGAAGGATTAAGGGTAATAGGCCAATTCTATGGGCTGAGTCTATTAGAAGCAAAATAATTTGCAAAAGTCATTTAAAATCACAGCCTATGTTTTATATGCACTAATAGCTTGTTGTTTCATAATGTGTTTTTCTAATTTTGTTTTCTGAAATGTTTTTTTCTCTCTGCATGAGTTGTTTTTACTTCTTTAACCAGTTAAGAATCATTTCCTGTGCCTTAATAGAGCTGTCAGGCTGTTTACGATCATCTTGGCTTTCATCTCTGCCAGGAATAGATGCACAGAAAGAAGGGTGGAAGACCTGTGTAATGGGGCACTCCCCCTGTGGATGCAGAGTGACTGACTTAGTCAAGTGGAAATGCATGTCAGAAGCTGTGATGGGGGCTTGGGAGCACACGGTCGTCGGGCCTCAACCCTTGACTGGTGTTGGTGTTAAAGGGCCTGTGCACATCTATTCAGATCTACTGCTCAGATACGTGTCTTCATGGAGGGCCTCAGATCTCAGGAGGCCCTTGTGTCTTTCAACTTTAAGTTGGAATGGCCTCAAAGAGCTCACAAGTCATTTCATGTTACTCATAATGAGTTTCCTCAGCCTGTTGTTTGGTACCTTGGAAATGTGCTATTTGCTAAGCTTTCTTGGGGGTACCAAATATTCTCTGTTCCTCGGATTTACTTTTCACACCTATGAAAAGTGTGGGTCACAGCTTAGTCTTGACCACCTAGGCAATCTTCTTTGCTTTGGCAGCATATATATTAAATTGAAATGATACAGAGAAGATTAGCATGGCCCCTGCACAAGGATGACATGCAAATCTGTGAAATGTTCCATATTTTTTAAAAAATGACAATCTGGACATTATAATTAAGTCAAAGGTAGAGTATTTTTAAAAATGCATTTATTTTTATGTGTGTGGATGTCTTGTCTGCATATATGTCTGTGAACCACATACATGCAGTACCCATGGAGGCCAGAAGAGGACGTTAGGTCATTTGGGACTGGAGTCACAGTAGTGAGACTTCACGTGGGTGTTGGGAATCCAATCTAGGTCCTCTGAACAGCAACTAGTATTTTTGACCACGGAGTCATCTCTCCAGCCCACACTAGGAGTGTTGAGATTGAGGCAGGATTTGTAAACTGTCAGAGTCAGGGTGTGAGCTCTAGATAGCCATTGACTTGCCACTGTGGCATGGTGGATGCTCTGCTCCGCCTCTTGAGGAGTTGAGGCTGTGCATGGAACCTGCAATTTTCCAGGCTCGAGACTGCTACCGAGTTGAAGCCTCACAGACTCATTCGGTGACTTCACTCACTTCAATTTCTTGAGCTCTGTCGGTCATGCCTGCTTGCCCAGAGGGCTCTCTTTTCTCTTTATAGCTTCATGGGTACAGTCCATGCCATGGCAACAGCAGCTGCTCTTGGTCCTTTGCCCTCTGGCTATAGCTCTGGCTCTTGTTACTTCACACATCTGGTTTTAGGAAGCCTCAGTGCCATGCTCAGGGGAGTAAGACAGCTGGGAGAACTCAGTCACCCAGTGAATGTCATGTCTTAAGGAGGGAATTTTCAACCAGGCTTTACTTCGTGGCTTCCTGTTTTTCCTGACTGACCACCACTCTCCTGCTCTGTATTTTACTTATCCTCATGTGCTCAAGCGAGACCAGCGTTACATGTTAGACATGAGTTTACCTTGAGCAACTCTAGGCCGTGAATGTTGAAGCCAGGGCAACATCAAGGGATTGAACAGGAGGGAAGAGTGATCATAATTAATCTGCTACTAATACACCTCTGTGGGAAGGTGATAAAGGACGAATGGGCTCGGGAGAAGCAGGTGTAAGTCTCCTTCAAGGCTTGCATGAGAGGAAAAACTATTGTATTGGCTTATTGCTTCTGACACTGGATGCTTTCCTCTTTGAATGCCTCTTCTCCCATTTTCCCCCTTGCCAGCCTTAGAAAACCACTTTCCTTAACAACACTGAATTCAACACAGCGATGTTACTTTGGCAGCAAAGCAATCACACAGCCCCAGTGTGTGTGGGCGTGTGTATTATTCATCCCTGGTCGATCTTTCTGCGAACAGCGCATTTAAACCCAAAACACATAAGTCCATAGCAGTTGCTCTGTCGCACTTCTGCTTAGGTCGCTACTGTTTTATGTAAAGTCTCTAATTAATTTTCAGATCCTTAGCAGCCCCTACAGTCCCTCTCATCACCCCTGCGTGTTTAGAGTCAGTGGGATATTTTATATGTTTTGGTTGTGAGCCTAGCCTTTAACAACTGAGCCATCTCTCCAGCCCCAGCGGGATATTAAACACTTCCCGAGAGTTTGCGTTCTGTGCCCCTAACTGGCTTCCAACCTGTGGCACCTTGAAACCCTGTTCTTGGGAATCTTTCTTTCTCTCAGAGTCGAAAACTTTATAATTAAGTGGAGTGATTATAAGAGTCTCATCAAAAAAAAAAACCAAAAATCCTTTCTCAAGTCTTGTGTCCCATCCCCCTCGACCCTCACCATGGCCTCGTGGTGTATGCCTGGTTAGCCTGGGGTTGCCTATGTAGACCAGCATGGCCTCAGACTCATAGAGGCCGGCCAGCCTCTGCCTACCGAGTGCTGGGATCAGAAGTGTGTGCCATCATGTTCGGGATCCCTTGTATTCTATTTTTATACAATGACTTGCAAAGCGTCTAAGGGCATATGGCCTGAGGATTTATGTTTGGGCAGCAGTGTTTTCAATAACTATGACATAATTCATAACACAGGCTGCAGATTTCTGTTGCAGCTCCCGTTTGTGCAGTTTTATCCTTGTCTTCCAGCGTCGGCTTTATTTCTTCTTTGCTTTTTTCTGTTCTCTAAGCTGTGTGAGCGAGAGTTCAATGCTTCCTCTTCAGAGGACACTGAAAGACAGGCAGATGAGAATTCGGGGGAGTCTTTGGCTCTTTGCATTGTCTACGCGGGCAGTCAACTTCCCATCAGTTCAGCCTTCTGATTCACATGGAACATTAGAGACAGAAACCAGCCTCATCCCTTCAGGATGGAACTGGACTGACGTGTGCCCTGCATGCCTGGGGATGAATGCTCGTCTCTGGTTGTGAAGGGTTTTTAAGTTTTCTCGGCAGTAGGACTTTTTAGTTTTTACTTAGAAACATAACTAGTCCTCTCTCTCTCTCTCTCTCTCTCTCTCTCTCTCTCTCTCTCTTTCTCACTGTGCATGCAGCTGAGGTGAGTCCAGCAGGCATCTAAAGATATCCTACCAAAAAAAAAAAAAAAACCTTTGCTTTGTTTTGGGAAGTTGTAGAGGTTCCCGCTGTGAATGGTATACTTGACATCTTTACAAAGCGTGGAGAAACGTTCTTTGTAGTCACGGGATGTGTATTTAAATGAAAATGGAACTTTCTTACGGAGAATAGGGAGAGCATTTCTCCAGATATAAAACGTTCAGTGAGCTACACTGCAACAGAATTCCTCTATATAACAAGATAGCATTCTCCCTGTGCATATCAATCTGCACCCAAACTTCCCTTTTTAATAGTGTACAAAACAACAGGCTTTCTTCTGTTACCCAGACTTACCCCCTCTTTTCCTTCTTTCGTGCCTTAAAGACCTCTTCACAGCAGAGAGAATATGTGATACTGTCTGTTGGAAACAGCTCATTTCACTTGATCTTAGGTACTTCTCCAGCTCTATTTATTTCCTATAAATTACATTATTTTATTCTTTTTAAAAAATATTTATTTATTTATTATGTATACAGTATTCTGTCTGTGTATATGCCTGCAGGCCAGAAGAGGGCACCAGACCCCATTACAGATGGTTGTGAGCCACCATGTGATTGCTGGGAATTGAACTCAGGACCTTTGGAGGAGCAGGCAATGCTTTTAACCTCTGAGCCATCTCTCCGGCCCACATTATTTTATTCTAAATGGCCAAATAACACTCCATTGTGCATTTATATGTCTTTAACCATTCAACTGTCGACAGGGACCTATGAAGAGTCAATGACTTTGTTTTTACAAATAATGCCACAATAAATGGGATATCAGGTGTGGCTAGTGTGTGTTAACTTTGGTTTTTCAGGTGTACACCAAAGTCTGGTATAGCTGGGTTATATGATAAACACTTTTAATTTTTGAGAAAACACCTTAGTGGTTTCCACAGTGGCTGTATCAAGTTTCATTCCCACCTACAGATACAGAGTTGTTTTTTATGGTGCATTCTTGCCAGTATTGGTATTTCTTGTTTTCTTGGTAGTAGCTCTTCCATTTAGAATGAGCAGGAGGTTTGATTTGCATTTCCATGAAGGCTAAAGATGTTGAAAATCTTTTCATATGTTTATTGGCCATTGCTGTTTCTTCTGGCAAGTATGTTTCAATGTATGAAAGGGGGGGTGCATATTAAAATATAACAGAGAGAAATCCTGTCTCAAAAAAAAACAAAAAAAACATATTAAAAAGAGTTTTATTAAATTGGTTTAATTAAATGATGTATATATTAAGTATCATATATGAAACATTTTGTAATTCTAAAATGGTAGACAAGTGTGATTCATAAAACTTAATGAAAAATGAAATAAATAAAATGTGAAATTTCTCCCTAACTCACTCAGATTGACAATATATTATAAAAATAGTGAGAAGGGCATTTTTCTGTTGTTCTAACTATGGTTGATATTACACAACAGTAAATCCCCAAATAAAACTCAGCTGTTACTCTTATTTCCTCCCACAAGATGCCTGTCAGCTGCATTACAACCCATGCCTCATACTTCACTTCTCATAGGCAGCTATAAAATCTTTCATTGGGAGAGGTTGCCCCATCAATGTGAAATATTGTCATATGTGGTAGATATTGGGAAGGACATGGCAGCCCAGTAGCATAGATCCCTAACCCCAAATGCTGAGAATTTCCAATTTTCCTGAACATTTTCAAGGAAAGCTTGGTGATAAAAAAATAATTCAGCAACAGCTCCCCTCTTGAAATGTGGAGTCCCGAGGTCCCTTCCCTGCGAGGCCTGGAAGGGACACCTCGTCCTCTCATCAGACTGTGTACTGTGAGTAGCTGCCAGAGAGAGGACGTCCGTGGGGAGCTCCCAAAAGGACTAATGCCTAACCCTCCCCTTGCAACGACTTCCAAATTTGAGCTGAGATCGTGAAAGTCCACACGCGATGATAGAAAAAAGTTTCAGTTCTGGAAAAGGTGCAGACATATTCATCTCTAAAAACCGTGATATATTGTTCTACATGGCAAATGGAATGATACAGAAGTAAACTCAGGATCCCAGGATGAGGAGATTACCTGGGTTATCTGAACTGGTACACTGTTATGTGGACCCTTACGAGAGGAATGCAAGAGGGTCAGAGCAGTCTAAGTGGTGTGAAGGGATCAAGGAACAAAGAATTCAGGATACCTCCAGAAGCTGAAAATGTAAAGTTCTCTCCCAGGGTCTGTAATCATCATCACTACCACACAGCACTGCTGGTATGTCCACAGATGCTTTAGGGTGTGTGTGTGTGTGTGTGTGTGTGTGTGTGTGTGTGTGTGTGTGATTTGGGGTCTTAAGAATGTTAGGCAAGCATTCTATTTCTGAGCTATAGCCATAGCCCCTGCTATAGACCTCTGATTTTTCTAAGTGTAAGATAATAAATTCTGAGTATCCCAAGTACTGTATGTGATATTTGTCACAGTACTAATAGGAAATTGAAATTCCAGGTTCTGGGTTCCAGGGTTCCATATGATGGCACCCTTTATGCTCCTTTATATAGTGCTGTTCAGTGATTTCCATATGCTCAGCAGGAGGAATAATAAAGGCAGCGCAGCTCCAGAGAGAAAGACTGCATGTGACTTTTAATGAACTCAAGGGATGTTTCTGTATTGGTTCATTTATTCTAACAGATTTTTTTATTAGAAGGGATTTTAGTCTAGCTTAGCACACAAAACATTAACAATTTCTAATATATGGAGTCTTTTCAAACTTTATTATCTTCCTGCTAACCTGATTTTTGCAAGATAAGCACTTTCTATTATAAATGAATTAGTTATTCATTATAGAAAATTGGAAGAAGACATTGGAAGGAAAGGAAAAAGCTTTCAGTTTTGCATTTTCAGAGAAAAGTGCTTAATGGTCTGATGTATCTCCTGTGTCTTCTGTGCAGTTTTAAAACTTCTTGTACTAATTTATACAGACACAGCACTGTGCATTTTGCTACTTTCACATAATATTATTTGCATATTTCGTTTATAATTATGGATTTCTTGTAACTGTACGTTATGTTCTAATTTTTAGGGATCCACAAACAAGGGTTTCTGCATGCAACTGTAAAAAGTAAATGCCAGTTAGTGTAAGCACAAAGGTGTGATGTCAAAGGGATGTTAGGAACTGACAGGATCTGGGAAATCAGAGGACAAGATTCAGTCAGAATGAGAGTGAGCGCAGGACTCTGGCCCATCATTTAGTGTTGCCTGCAGAGCACAACCAAGTTCAGTAGGCTCTGTGTTGCTCCCTGTGGTAGGAGCAACAACTTGCCTTTTGTCTCAGAGAATCTGCTTTCACATCTGTACCCATACAATTCCGTGAATTGTCAGCAGTTTGATTTGATGGGATTCTAAAAGTCTGAGAATATAGCCCTTCCCCCCCCCCACCAGGTGACTTTTATATTGATTTGCAGATCACAGTATTATGATGTCATGTCTTGCTTAAAAGTTTCCTGAACAAAGTTTGGAGTAAGGGAATCTGTGTGCTTCTTAGGCAAGGTGGCTAAGTGTCATGGTGGATATTAAATATACTCAAAAGCCAAGTGCTCAATGCTTGTTCCATTATGGCTCTGTTAGAGGGTGGTAGGGACTGGGAGCTGGTCCAAGTCAGAGGAAATAGTGCAGTTCGTTGAGGACATGCTCTTGAGGGTATATTTCAGTCAGGCCCCTTATGCTATCTCCGGTTGCTCCCTGCCACTTCGAGGTGAACACTCTCCTGCACTGTGGTGCATTGACTCACCATAGGCCACAGGGCCACGTGACCACAGACTAAATCATCTTCTGAACCTATGAACTCAGTAAATCTCTCCTCTCTTAATACCTGCTCTATCAGGGGTTTTGCCAAGAGACTCTGAGTTCACTACCATTGTAAAGACCCTTCATCAGATCAAGGTAAACTCTTTCGGATTGAAAGATACATAGAAAGAAAAAGGTTTTGTTTACTTAAAAGTGATAAATAGATGCCTATCAAGTTTCCTCAAAACAGCATTTGAGGACAGTGACATCCAGTCACTAACATTCCTTGAGTCTCACATGTCTCCTGCAAAGGCTGTCCCAACAGTTAAATGGAATTGTGTATTCCTTTGGCCTGCAAGAGCGCATGTCAAGCAGGTCCTGGCCCAGATGCTGCCAATATGTCAATGGGAAAGTGGAAGCTGCTGGATTTACTTGGCATGTGCTTTAAGAAACTGCTCTCTGCACCTTTTCAGGGATTGGGGAAGTCTTTGCTGCTTGGGAGTCACTGTCAGAGAGGGAACGTACAGGTGACATTCCTGCGGTGACAACACACACTCCATTTACTTGCCCTCAGCATGGTGGTTTCTTAAGTGGCGTGGTGCATATTTGTAATCGTGGTTTTTGTTACGGTCAATAGTGGGCAGTGATATTGAATTTAGAGGTCAAGGAGTAGGGATGTCGTATTCATGACAGGCACATGCAAGAGAGAATGGTTCTCTCTACTCCTAGACAAACTACAAGTGAGATTAAATATTAAATATTCTCATAGCCTAAGAATAGAAGTTATTTTTGCAGCATGGATACTCTTTGAGTGCCCTAGAAATAGAAACTTCCATGTAATTTGGGAGTTGATTTTACTGTTTCACTTTTTTTTTTTAAATAATTGCCCTTCAGACAGAATGTAACATACCTACATCAGTCTGCAATGGCTGTAGGGTTTGTAGTGACTCTGAATGAGTTGAGGACTGATGTCTTCTTTCTGTACTTAGACCCACGTGTTTTCTCTTAATACAATTCTGAATTAATTTCTTTCTATTTCTTGATCATTATTACCAGGTATTTCTGCTATTTTTTAAACTTATGTTTGCAGCCTGGAGTGGCCATACATACCTATGATTCCAGTACTCATGAGGCAGAGGCAGAGGCAGAGGCAGAGGCAGAGGCAGAGGCAGAGGCAGAGGCAGAGGCAGAGGCAGGAGAATTTCAACACGAGTCAGGGCTACAGCGTGAGATCCTATCTCAGAAAATAAAGCAAAACATCAACAACAGCAAAAATCCTTACAGTGATAGATGTTTATATCAACTATGGTTTAATTTATGGAAAATAAAAATTAAGTTTTAGTGAGTGGCTAAGGAAGCTTTGGGTCTGATTGGCATGAGACTGAACATTACACAAATCAAATAGCCAGCGAAAGGAGTCTGTCAGCTGTTGCTGATGATAGTATATCTACAGAGATAGAGAAATAGCTTCTGTAAATGTTTGGGGGTGTTTCAAAGATTACCATAAAATGTCTTGATTCAGAATTTATCAATATTTATCAGAATTCTCTCCAACAGGTGAACATCATTGATGTTCTGGGCAGCTAAGATTTGTCTTTCTCAGCCAGGGGCATGAAGTCCCCAGTGACACAGATTTCCTTTGATGATTGGTGAAACATTCACTGAAGATACTTGTGCCATCCTAAGTCTTCCTCAAGAATCCACTGATTCTCCATCAATTAAGGATCCTTTCTTCACAGACACATCACGACCAATAAAGCCTGTGTTGCATACAAAACCTTTCTACACATACTGGGTGTCTCTAATGCAGCAACTAAGGAGTATTTGGTATCTCGGTCTTTGATTTTGGTGTATTCATCCCCATGGTCCTTCATCTTTTGCAAAAGAGTCCACTTGAATAAATCACTCCAGTTTTCACCTGAGCCTTTTTGGATTGTAGTTAATTCTGCTTCTTGAGAGACCACGGACCTTCTACCAATATCCTGCGTACTGCACTAAGGGAAGAGCCACAGAATGGCTGTCCAGTCCTTGTTAGCTCTTTTCTAATTGGTGCGTTTCTCAAGGCTGGAGTGAATGAAGCACAGAGAGGACACACAGGCAAGCTGCAGATGACTCATCTGTTCTGGCATTGCTATATAGTAAGTTCTTCACAAGCACACCTATGGTTTGCCTTTATCCCCGGCACCTAAGTGTCATTTAATGTTGCCAGGCTGTGTATCTAGGTTTCAGAAAAGCCATACAAATACTGATTAAAATCACTGTAACTTCTTGAATTTGTTAAATCCTACATCTTTGATGAACGTAATCATGGTTAGTACACCCGTTTAAGCATTTGCAGAGTTTATTTCCCTATATAATTCCTATGTTTTATATAGGTAGATAGATTTTGTATATATAATAATATATAATATATGCATATCTATAAACTATACAGCTTTTGGTGTATAAGCTTTCTCTTTGAGTGTTGTCCTTGCAGCTGTATCACAAAAACACTGCAGAATCCCACTTTATCTGTAAGACAGTGGTGGGGAAATGGGGAGAATGAGGAGAAATGGGCTTCCCTTGAACAGCTTCTTCAAATAACTTCATTAATAGAGGGAGATCAGTTACAGTGATGATTTTCTATGACTGTTAAAGTTCCAAATTATTAGCTGTTAGCAGGTATTCCTTTCTGATTTGTCAGTTTAACTTACTACAATAATAGAACCCCATAGACTGAGTTGTTTGAACCTTAGGGAAATGTTTCTTACTGCTCCGTAAGAATCAAAGATGAAGAGGATGCCAATTCCTGGGCGAGGTCTTTCCTCCTAGTTTGCATATGGTTGTATCTTCTTTCTGTTCCTGTGGTGGGAGGAAGAGAGGAAGCAAGCTCTTTGGTAGCTCTTCATATTGGGGTTCTAATTTCATCACGAGGAGCCCACCCTAGTATCATATCTGAACTTAATCAAAGCTCCCATCTCTAAATATTATCACATTGAAGATTAGAGTTTTAAGATATAAAACTTCGAGGAAAACATTCAACTAATCACACCAATTATCTTTCAGTAAGCAGTAACTCTGAGTTCAACTATGTGCTTCCTGCTTAATGCCCTGCAATTCACAAGAGACTTTGTAAATATTAAATTGAAATAATGTTGTCATTCATTAATTTATAGGATAATCATCAATTATTAAATTTTAATATTATCTAAGTCTGTGTATTATTTCCTCAGTATTCAGGGTTCTTGGTACACATTGCTAGTTGGTTGAGCCGGAGTCGTAAGTGTGTATGCAGTCACCACCCTTTCCTCCTTTCCTTCTCTTTCAAATCCCTTTCAGGTGGAACCTAGAAAGTCCAGGTTCTAGACAGATTGTGCAGCCACTGACTTACATCCCGGGCCTCTGGAAGGTGAGACCCTGATTTTTTAGCCTTCTGAGACTGCCCTTAAATCAAAAGGAAGTTTAAGTATTGAGTAGCCAAAAGTGCCCAACTGTTTAATGTAAAAATGTTCAGGTGTTTGTCTTCATTTTAAAAACTATTTAAAATGGTATTCTGACAGTGAGGTTTCCCTTTAGTTTGTAGAATAGATTGTCAGAAGTAAAGCTTTGTGGTCAAAGTCTTCATAGAACTGTAGGATATGTGACGTACACTGTCCATTGCTTAAGTATTGTGCTACACGATTCCACACTGCCAGGGCGAGTGTTCCCCTTTCACTATCCCCACTGCCACTGGCCTGACAGAGACATTTGCTATGAATAGCTCATTTTTTAAAAATAAAAGATCAACTTTTCTTTTTAGCTTTCAGAGAAACAGCATTCCACCAAGTGTTTTCTCAACTGTTTTCTTCACAGGCTTCCTAAGAATTTGTGTAAACAGTAAGAAGGACGCAGTGCTGTGGGGAGTTCCTTCCTCTCCTTCAACCAATAGCCTATAAGATAGCAGCCCACTTGGGTGTGGTCTCTTTTGCTTTAAAAAGCAGCAGTAGCCCTGCTAAGGCTCTCTTGCTTCCAGCTCGGCTTCTAGACTCCGTTCCTGTTGTTGTTGTTGTTGTTGTTTCATTTCTTTAGTACAGGGACCCGGATCTAGGGCATCACACACACTAAGATGCTGGGTGGTTGCTCAGGTATTCGGTTATATCTCCAGTCCATTCTTCTATTTAACAAACGTTAATTGATCACTTACTATGCACTAAGACTAAAGCCATGAGTCTGGAATATATACAGAATGAAGTCCTGCTCTTGTGATGCTTTTACTGCAGTTGAGGAAGAAATACAATGAAGAGTGAACCACTTTGTGACATGTAAATCCTTTAATTTCTTAGAAAGGGATAAAGCCCACAGGGAAAAAATACAAATGAAGAAGTCTAAAAACAGGGTAAGGTTTGATGGTGCCAGCAGGCTTAAAAACTGTATCATTAATTTTTTTTCATGTGTATATTCAGTGTGCATGCATGTAGGTATGAGTTATTTGCATAGGTGGCATATACATGTACATGAATATATGTACATGCTCACATGCATGTGGAGGCACCAGGGTGGTGTGAGGACATCTTCCTGGGTTCTTCTTCCACCTGATTCCCCGAAGCAGAGACTTTCAGTCAGGATTAGAGTTAGCCTCGCTATCCAGCTTGCTCTGAGAATCTTCTGTGGCTCAAATTTCTATTAGTTTTACATGTGTCTGTCATTCATATTGGTTCCAGGGACCTAATCTCTGAGCCTCATGCTTGCACAACTGTGACTTTAACCTCTGGGCAATCTCCCAAGCCTAGGACTGTGATTTTAATAGGATAGGAAGTGCATGTTTTATGACAATATGATATTTGATGAAAGACTTCATGAAGAGGCTCATGCAGATAGCTAGAGGAAGAAGATTCTATCAGAGGCAATGGCTAGGAATAAGATCACAAGCTACAGCAGGCATGCAACATTTTAAAAATGCAAAAGCAGCTTTTCTTTCTAGGCTTTGTTTCTTTTCTGGTTGCAGCAGTGTAGCTGTTTCCATGGGTCTGGACATAATCATCACCACCTTGGGGCGGAACAGCCATGATGATTCTCATGAAAATTGCCTCCTGGGAGAGTGTGGGGGTCATGAGACCCAAGAGAGTCTCACAAGGCCTCCAATGGATCCTCACCAGGCTTTCCCCTCTCTGAGGTTCTATTAGGCAAACAATTCTCTAGTGTTGGGATTTTGTGGTGTGTCTGCCCAAGAATCCCACAAGCAATGCCAGTATACTGATTGATTCACCAATTAGGATTGGATGGAATACTTTCTTTGGTCTGGTGCCATGCCTGTCTGGAATGAACAGGCATTTCTTTATACTTCCCCCGGGAAAGTCACAAGAGGACTACTCACCTTAAGGCAGATGTGAACTTCACACACCATGAATTTCATGTCTGGTTATCCATAGCTTCTGCTATGTCTCAGATGAATGTCTAATTCCCTCCCATTTTTCTTCCCACCCTCCCTTCCCTTCACATGCATTTAGTATCACCTGTTTCTGCTTTAGAAATAATCCTGGCTATATGTCTTACCTGGTGCAGGGGGAGCAAACGTTTTCGCTCTTCATTCTGTCACACAGAGAGAAGGAATGCTCCAGTTATATCAAAGGACAGAATAAAACAGGAAATTTGAGTGTGGGTCAAGAGGAGAGAACTTCCAGTTTCATGTACCATGGGTTTTAAAAAACAAAATCTAGGACACTGAATGACTAGTGTGGATGGTATAAAAACCAGAATGCTGGCACAGGCGAAACAAGGAAGAAATTGCTACCTTTGTGTTTTTCTGTAGAAATCACCATGCAGCTATACAGAAAACATCATGGACTTCCCTCAAAAATTAAAAGTAGAAGGTAGTAGTTTGGCTTCTAGTCATGGAATGAAAATAAATGAGAACAGAATCTCAAACAGATATTGGCATGTACATATTTATGGTGAATATTCTTTAATGTGAACTAATCTTGATGATATTAGGATAAATGGAATAAACCAGTCACAAAGGACAAAGATTGTATTATTTTCCTTATATAAGGTACCTAGAACACTTGATTCTTAGAGAGAGAAAGTGGAAGGCTATTTGCCAGGAGCAGAGCAGGGAGAGGAAATTTTTTTTAATGGGTATAAAATTTCCCTTCACAACATTAAAGCTTTTGAAAATTTCCCGAACCACAGTATGGGTGCATGTAACTACCGAACGGACTCTTTGCAAAGAGCGCTGTACAAATTCCCTGTGCACATGTTGCCCCAAGTGAAAACTTCCAGGCTCTCCAAAGGTTTCAATAGACTTTACCAACCAGCTTAGGACTGGTGCTGTGAACCAAGGCTGGAGGAAGCATTGACACGCATGACCCGGCCTCGCTCTGATCATAGAGTATGCAGCCTCTTCTGAGGGTTTGTTCAGCTACCCCGGAAATGTGCCAGTGAGAACGGTCTAGGGAGAGAGGTGACAGCAAAGCCTCTCACAGACCAGTAGGCTCATCTGTCTGAAGCTCACAAGGGAAGATATGTCCTTTTGCTTCAACTAGCTTTTCTTATGTTATTACCGCACATGACTGTAGAACATTTGTAAAAATTAAAAAGGTAATAATACAGACCATAGATTGTTTAGATTGTTCTTTTCCTATTGAAGTCTCTTTTCTATTTTTGGTAACCATGTTCTGTAGCTGATTTTAGCTTAGGGCCTTCAAAGGCAGTCTTGATATTTTATTGACATTAATGACCTTGGTACCCTTGGAGAGAGTTTCTCAGGTGTTCTGTAGAATGTCTATCCATTTGAGTCTATCTAATGTTTTTCTGTGGCTAGAATGGAGTTGTACATTTTTAAAAATTACATTTATTTATTTACTTGTATATGGGTGCCCCTATGACCACATGATTTCCGTGGAATACATGTAGAGGTCAGATTATAGCTTTTAAGAGTTAGTTCTTTCTTTCTACCATAGGGGTCAAACCCAGATCAGCAAGCCCCTTTAACTATAGAGCCATCTTGGTGGACCATGGTGTTGGCGGAGGCTGCTTGTTTGTTTTCCCAGCTGCCCAGACTCCCAAAATAATTACATAGAAACCATATTATTTAAATCAGTGCTTGGCCAATCACTTAAACGTATTGCTAGCTAGCTCTTATATCTTTGGTTAACCCATTTCTATTATTTTATATTTTACCACGAAGTTCATGGCCTATTGGCAAGGTTCCGACTGGAGACTTGTGTATTTCTCCTCTGGCAGTTACATGATTTCTCATGACTCTGCCTTCTTTCTCCCAGCATTAAGTTTAGTTTTCCTGCTTAGCTATATTTTGCCCTATCACAGAACAAGGCAATTTCTTTATTCATTAACCAATAAAAGCAACACATATACAGAAAGACTTCCCACACCATTTTGCCTTTTCTGTCTAAATAAAAAAAAGGTTTTAACTTCAACATAGTAAAATTACATATAACAAGACAGGTATTGGTGTGGGAGAATTGTCTATAATCTGTCAATCATGTTTGAAATAAATGCTGATTGGCCAGGCAGGAAGTATAGGTGGGAAAACCAGAGAGAAAGTAGAAATGATGTAATGAGAACAGGAGAATTCTGGGAAGGAGGAAGTTGATTCCTCCCACTCCTGCCCAGATCACTGAAGCAGAAGGATGTGATCTGCCCCACTGAAAAGAGGTACTGAGCCACATGGCTAACATAGATCAAAAAAATAGGTTAATCAAGATGTGAGATTTAGCCAGTGAGAGGCTATAGCTAATGGGCCAATCAGCATATAATTTATGGAGACCTATGTATGATTTTCTTTGGGGCTAAACAGTTGTGGAGTACTGGGCGGGACAAAAACCCCAACAACAAACAGGACTCTGTATGTTACAAGGTATCAGGCAAAAATTACAGTTATAACATTTAAATCTACTTTATCTATTATCATAACTAAGGAAAATTATAATTATAACTATCTATTCTTCGACTCCATCAAAGACTCCAGAAGAATATAATATTACCTAAGTTAACAGGAAGTGAATTGTAATCAACTTCCAAAACTCTGGAATTGACAGAGACATCTCGCTGCCTGGACACTCACCCAAAATTCTTTTGTAACATTGAGACACCCATCTCCAGCCTACAGGCCCATAGTATCTTGCAGACATTCCACAAAGCAGGAAATTTCAAAGACAGTTCCATCTATATTGGCAGTTTGTCAGTCCTGCAGAATGTCCTGCAGACTCTTTCATGAAGATCGTCTGAAGGACCATCTCACCTTTAGGCACGTTCAGCAGTCCTCTCTCCATGGGTCCCGCATGTCCAGTTCATACAGCATAACATCAAGCAGTCCAGGCAAGAGCAGTTTCTTGCCCAAATGGCTAACAAACTTCATGAGGAGCCTTGAAAATTTCCTTTTCAAGTAATGGTGCTGCCAGGAGCAGACGTGTCTCATTGTCATGAAAAGTCCTAAGTGTTTAAACCATTTTAAATATCATATTCTGAAGGTCTCTGAAAGATTTGAAGAATACCTTCTAACTGAAATATATCTCTGTATATCTAGAAAACGTAATTAACATGACTATAAGCTTGACTATTATAGATTAACCTATATTTTTAATTATACATTACATTTTTAAAAGAGCTGCACAAACACAATAACTTAATCCAAGAGCAGAAATATACATTCAACAAAACTGACCTTAAATTTGTATCAATAAATCAAGATTCATACCAATGCAAATCTCTATAGCATATCCTCCTTCAAATGTAAACAAACATTTATAAACAATCACTCATTAACCAATAAAGGCAACACATATACAGAAGGACTTCCCATACCACCGTGGGGTATCCACTTTTAAGAAAGGTCCACAAGAGTCAGATGTTCATATTGTATCACAGCAGACTTGCATGACTCAGCATGGCTCGCTACTGCAGATGACAACATTGACCTCTTAAGCAGTCTCTCACTATAACATAATTGTATCTTTTTCAACCTTTATTTGATAGAAGAGTCATCTGATCCGGCCCACATTTAGTAGGAGGGGAATTAAACTTCAACTACTGTGGGAAGAACTAAAACAGGCACATAAGAAATAAGTGTTTTAGGAAGGTCCTTGGAAGCTGTTTGATGGTACTACTTCTCATTACAACATTGTTAAAAGATGGGTCTTATATACCAAATATTGCTGTGGCATTATGGTGGTAGTCTTTTGTTTTACTCAGCTGCCCTCAAATCCAAGCAGTCACATAAGCAGGATGCAGGGTTTTCCTCTCTCCCTCTCGCCTTCTCTGTCCTCCCTGCATTCCTTTCGTTCCTTCCCTTCTTCCTTCTTCTCTTTCCTTATTTTCCGGCACTGTAAGATGCCCCAACCTTGTGTCATATTTCCCTGCCTCAGCTGTGTATCCAACCATTTCTCTAAAGAACCACAGTATCTTCCTTTGGGACATAGCATTCAGAAACCAAAATCTGGGTGCTATTTAAGGAAATGAAGTTTTAAGAAACGGCACATGTAGAAGGAGCTAGAAGTGAATTCTCTCAAGGTTATGTGTACGTGTTCTCTAGAAATTCTTTTGTGTGGAATATTAGGTAAATATTGTAGAGACTTGCAGATAAAATGTGCAAAGTGATTCTAAATACTGGAGAGGTAAACTCTATAAAATGCCAAGAGAGTTTAAACCATTGCCTACGACCTATCGTCTGTTTGATGGCTGCCATCTTTAATTAGAAAGAAGTGGAATAGTACATCAAAGCTGTTGAAGAAAAACCACTGCTAACTAACTGCTGTGAATTACTCCTATATCCTTTCTCCACAAGCTTCCTCAAAGTGACTCAAGCTTGAGGCTATAATTAATTAGGTGACATTTCATTTCTTGAATGCGTGTTCTGTACCCTTTAGTCCTTTTGCAATAGCTTTGGGCCAATACTGAAATCTCTGCACCTTTGTTTGGTAGCCTTCTGTTTCCTTTCTTTCTTCTGTAGACACTGTGTTAGCAATTTCCTGCTTCGCTGCTCTTGCCTGTAAAGCAAACGGTAAGGTTTCACAGTCTTACATTAGAATTGAGTAAGAACACTTTCTTTATAAGAAAAAAAAAATCAACCTTCTATTTTCTTGTCTGAGTCTGCCTTAGCACTCCATTCAGGCTTTGAAGATATTTAAATGGTGGTGAAGAATGTCATCCCAACGATTCAGTTTCTCAGCTATCTTTCTTGATCCAACACTGTCTTGACATGGCCCTAACTGATCCACCCTGTAGGAAATGTCTGAGGGCAGTGTCAGAAGATGGACACTACAGAGTTAACAGGGGAGTACTCAGGTACAGATGTATTCACTCAGATTCAAACTGTGGACTGAAGGGGAATTTTGCTTGAGGGTGGGAACCACTGCTATTATTTGTTTTTCAGGCTTTGCAACGTATCTCACTGAAAGAAGACAGAGCTTGATCATTCTGGAAAGGGATAATATAATTCTGTTTTATCCGATGTTGAACACAAGTTAAAGAAAGATTGTCTGGAACTTGGTACACACATTGCCTAACACTGCCCAATTTGCACCCATGCCCTGAAGCTTATCTAAGCTGCTTTTAACCCTTTAAGATGCACCTTAAGATACCCAGTCTCTAAACCTTAATTAATAAAGATGTATTTGAAAATAGAAATGACATTTTAGAATCTTCTGGGAAAATAATAAAAAAATGTTATGGATTCAGCAATGTTTTTAAATTAATCTTTATTTTTCACACACACATGCATACACAGAGAGGAAAATTGTGTTCTCTCTCTATGGGGTGATTAATGGCTATAAATAATTCTCGGTTAATGTATAGATTTTTAGTTTCCTCCCATGGAGCCAGGAGCAGAGCATGAACTGGGCATCCACATGTGTGCACTGTAGGTGATTTATTTAACTGACCTCATCAAGAGTTTCAATTAAGAGGTGGTAAACAAGGGAGATTGTCTCAGAGGCAGAATCATATCCTTCCAAAATATTTATTAACAGAAACACTACAATATCAACACATTTTTTTGATGTTGGATATTTATTTAGTGTTTTATGGAAGGGAAGAAGAAAGTGGAGAGGGAGGGAGATGGGGGACTATGAGAGGAGAGAGAGAGATAGAGATAGGGAGAGAGAGCAGAAGTTACCTCTTTAGGAGAGAGATGAAAAGGGCATCAAAATGTCAATTTTGTTCCATTGGTCTAGGAAGAAATGTTGTAACTATATTACAATATCAAAAATAAAAGTAAACTATGAAATATTTAAAGAAATGAAAAAATTAATAAAAATAAAATATCACAAATGTGCAGATAAAATTAATACAAAACATGTCACGAAGCAGTTTTTTATGGAAATTAGCAAGCAATTTTAAACTTCTTGAGGAAGTAAAAGGGACCTGGGGCAGTGCAAAAAAACATCTAGAAAAAGAACAAGATTACAATGTCTTCAGGACTGGCTTTCAAACCTCATATAAAAACTATATTTAGCAATACTGTGTGAATATCTAATTGTTGAAATGAAGAATACTCATGTAAGATGAAATATTAAAATAGTTTTGATTTATATTTCCCTGATGATGGATATCAAACATTTTGTTGTGTTCCTCAGCTATTTTGTTTTATCTTTTGAGAATTCTCTGTTTAGTTCTGTTCCGCATTTTTAACTGGGTTACTTGTTTTCCTGGTATCCAGCTTCTTTTAGTTATCTTTATTGTATTCGTCTTCTATTAGATGTATAATGGGTTAAGATCTTCCACCATTTTGCATCCTGCCCCTGAATGATGCTGTCCTTTGCCATAGAGAAAACTTTTCAGTTTTTTTATTTCATCTTACACCAGTATTCTGGCCAAGTTCATTAGAAAAAAATGATAGCCCATGCTGGCAAGGATCTAGCTCCATCATTCTTGGTGTGCATTCAGTGGACTCTGCATCATACTCCAGATAAACTTGTTCATCTATGTTCATTGCTGCTCTGTTCTTAAAAGCTAGAAATTAGAATAAATGGATAACGACATGTGATACTTTTATACACCAGAATATCATTCAACTGTTAAAAATACAAGAAATTATGAAATCCAGAGGTACATGGATGGAGCTAAAAAAAATCATCTTGATGAGTATTTGTTGATTAAATAAATAAATGAAAACAAAACAAACAAAAAAGAAACGAAGAATATTGACTTTGATTAGAATCACCTGATACCCTGCAGTAGACGTTGAAGTAAATTAGATAGTTATGATTAAAACTTATTATGACTATAAATATTTTCTTTTAGATTTGGAAATAATGACTATTGTTATCTTGTTGAAGACAACTCAGGAAATACGTTTTTGAACTCAATGCTACAAGGCAATTGTCCCTTTTTTTATATTATTGGAAAGTTATGTGTAGATCGAAACAGACTGAATTTGGTTCGAACTCCAGTGTTAGACTCCGGCATGTGTGTCAAGCAGGGTGAAAGGGGCAGTGTTTTCAGCAGACGATGGCATGGGTTGTGCTGTCAGGGAGGACCTTTTCAAACACTGAAAGGAGTAGAAACCAAAAAGAACCGAGGGAGAGGTTCTTTAGGTAGCAAGAAAAAGCACAAACAATAGTGTGTGTGTGTGTGTGTACGCGCGCGCACACGCAAGCGCCCCCACACTGCAAGGATTCTAAGGCTCTAGTGGGAGTTGCCAACCAATGTTTGGTTTAACATGAGACTACACTTCCCAGATGGTCAGGATGGGAGACTGGCTAGTCCAGAGTATAGGGTAGGGGTGGAGAGAATCAGCGAAATGATTCCTAATGATACTCTGCTGTACTAGCAGACTGGGGCCTTATCCAGTCATCATTCGAGAAGCTTCCACCAGGGGCAAATGGGAGTGGATGCAGAGTTCCAGTCAGACATTATACAGAGAAAGGTCCATCACTAAGAGCTGGAGAGACAGTAGGAGTCAGAGGGGATGGAGGACACCAGGAGAATACAGCCCATGGAACCAACTAAGCAGGGCTCATAAAAGGTCTCATGGAATCTCCAAACACCGGACCTGCGTAAGTTTGTGGCGGGTTTACGTAATGTTTAGCTTGGTGTTTATGTGGGATTTCTAACAGTGGTATATCTGTTACTCTTTTGCCTATTTTTGAGACTCTTTTCCTCCTATTGGGTTGCCGTGTCCTGCTTCCCTATGAGGGTCTTGTTGTATCTTTTTTTGTCTTGTTTAGCTGTTGTTTCTCAGAGACCTGCTCTTTTCTGAAGAGTAAACGGGAAGGGAGAGGGGAAGTGTAAGGGAAGAGTAGGAATAGAGGGAAGGGAAACTGTGGTTGGGATGTGTTATATGAGAGAAGAATCTATTTTCAATAAAAAACAAACAGGCAAGTAAGGATTCTCTTTTGATCTTATATACTTATTCTAATCTGTAACCCATTTTCATAAGTGATATGTTTGCATTATTTTAAATCAAAAATATATATCAAAAACAATAAAAATAAACTTATTGACATAATAAAATGTTGTAACTTTCCTTTATTACCAAAATAAAAACAACCAAATTTGTCTTTAGAAATATTTGTTTAAAAATCGAGCATCAGGTGATGGCTGCCACACTGCTTCATAGGTTTTTTCTACTGTTCACTTTTATACATGAAGAGCACGAACCCATTTAGCAGAGAACATAGATTCTCATTCATTCGTTGACTTGAATTTGATGTGAATGTTGTGTGTGTGTGTGTGTGTGTGTGTGTGTGTATTGGTAGGTGTTTGGGGGCCATTTGTACTAAATTTTGAGCTTCCCTTCCTCCTCTGTTTCCTAATTTATTTCAGAGCAGGGTTGGGGGGGTTGGTAGAGAAGGGCGCTTCTTGCTCCTGTTTGTTTTGTTGTAGTTTTCCTAACCCTGGAAAGTGTCTGCATTCACAAGAACCCAACCTCAACTCAACTGCCCAGAACTTGGTTCTTATCTGACAGGGTCCTAAGGAGTCTTATCTAGAAGCAATGGGGCTTTTCATGTTGTTGGATACCTTTGAGAGGGTTTAAAAAAGAGTAAACCACAATAGCCCTGGTCTACATCTCATTGCAGAGGGTCATACCTGAGACAGTGTTACCTCCTGATACCTGCTGGGTATCAACAGTAGACAAATAGAGAAGACCATTTGGTAAAAATACCGTGCCTCCACGTGATGTTATTACTTTTAGTAGTTATTGTAAAGTCAGATCAGACACCTGCAGCTTTCACCCGTGAGGACTTGCTTAGGTCTCCTCCCTAAGCACTGCCTTGCTCAGGCGCTGGTCTAAGCGGCTGCCTGATGGCGGTCACACATCTGTCCTCCTTGAGGACCAGGAAGAATAGATTCAGGACTTTATTGAGCAGTATGCACAATTTCCTACTTGTCTGCTACTGGATATTTTTTGATATACGTCTATGTGCCAGGCGTAAGCTGCTCTGAGACACACTTTTCATTATAATTCTGTAGTGTGACTTCAGGAGAGCAGCCGTAGCTTTCTTGCGTAATCACGCAGAACAAGACTGGCCTTGCTTACTCAACCCATTCTATTTGTCATTCGAGAAAACTAGGTGCTCAATGAAAATTTTGGTGCCTATATTTTCTTGCTTGTTTCTGTAAACTCAGTGTTATGTTAATGTACGTGCATTTTTAAAACAATAAAATTTATAAAATCTTTAAACACCTAGATGTACAGATAGCCTACCCTAACATGCACAAATCAATTAATTAAGAAGTGACTATATCATTTGTCGAAATCAAGCTAACTTTGTTAATTGCTGTGGTTTTGGAGGAAAGGACGACAATTAGGTGGCTAACAACGGAAATGAACCAAGGATACAAAAAAAAAAAAAAACCTGTTTGTTGGATAAAAGCAAGTGATACTTAAACTTAAAGTAACTTAAAGCAATTAAAACCAAAGAATTGAAAATGCTTCACGATATCAAAACCAAGCCTTGACTTGTGTCTGTTTCCTTTTATTTCGGAGACCTTTGTAAGAAATTGTTATTTGGTTTAGTAGGTGATCTGGATTACAGCAATGTCGGGGAACACTAGGTGGCGCTAGAGGACTGTATTAATTGACCACAATTAGCGCCCTTTACAAATCGCCTCAGTCAGGATCAGGAAGACTATGCAATTTTACATTAAACATGACGCATATGATCAGGTTTTATTTTCTTCTCACTACGGCTTTGCTCACTAGAAATCCAAGCACAGTTTTTCCATGAGTGCAATAGAGTTTATGCAGTGCTCACTGGGCAGTAACTTTTCGAAACAAATGCTGGCTGAGCAATGTCCCTTTGTTTGCATGCTCTCATTTTCCGTTTCTCTTAATCGTTCAGGTCATGGTCCTAGTGCAGCTAAACCGTGATCAGTGTTCCCTAAACCTTTCTGCGGAATGTGTGCTCGCTAGTCACCTTTCCAGCGAGTAGTTCTCATTTTAAAGTTTCTTTCTTCCTTCCTTTTTGGATCACTGTAAATCTTGAAGCAGAGCTCATGATGAAAGGAGAAACCTGTGCCTTCATCCTCCATTTGCTCACGTTGTCAAAGAGGATGAAAAACACCTTCTGCATGGGCCGGTCTTTTTCATGTCTCCCGCTTGCTCTGTAGTGTGAAAATTCATTTCATAATCATTTCATTGAAGCTATTTTTGTCCATTTTCATCCACCTCCTGGAATCTAATTAATGTTTGGCCAGAGAGATGGTTGTGAGCAGGGTTAATTGTCGTTGCATTTCTATAGCTAAAAAAATGGCTTTAAAACCATAGCCTTAGTTTTTCAGCCAGCCTTATGTGTTCACCTCCTCCGTAAGATCTGAGAGCTTCAGTCACATCGTTTTAATTTTGAACCTAAAATATGAGGTAGACATAGTAAATCTGAGGCCTGAAATACATACTCTATAGAGACAATGGTGCCTTGGTCATAAATAGCAAGATCATATATACTCTCAAATTAAACTGAGCCTCTTCCAATTCATTTTGTTTGAAATGGTGGAGAATCTAAAATCCAAACCACTCACATTGCAGGCTCGTCATTCACTCTGACAATAGCTGCAAAATATTTAGCGCTGGATAAAATGAGAAGGGTAGTTATTAGTGTATAATTTTCTCCAAATTAGATCACCTCACCTTGATATTTCTTTGCCAGAGATGGTTTGAAGGTGGTGCTTCGCTTTAATGTGCATTTTCTCTGAAGATGTCATACAGCTTTAAGCTTCTGTACAGGTTATTTTAGGGCAGACGATAAGATGATGGCCTTGTTCAGGCACTTGGGATGGCAAATCGAGCCTTTATTGGTTGGGGCCTTTTAATAGATTATGTATTTCCTTTATAACATCAGACGTTTTTATGGTGTCTCTGCCTTCCCTCCTTTTTGCCTCCTCCTTCCTCCCTTCCTTTTATAGAGTTCATGGTTAACAATAAAGGAATAACACTTGTGCTAAGGGTCATAGCATATACCTTTAAACTAGGGAAGCAGAGGCAGGAAGATCTCTGGGAATTTGAGGCCAGCCATGCTCACATATCAAGTTCCAGACCAGCCAAGGATACAGTTAAACTTTGTCTCAAACAAAGAAATCAAAATCCAAATTGAAACAACAGCAACAAAATACTTATTAATGTTGAGGAACTCAATCATCAGGTACGTGTGAGTGAATAACTCAGTTTGATTGCTATTTCTTCTAAAACTGGACATTAAATAAATTCTTTAAAAAATGTATCAGAGACAGATCTTCAATAGTCTCGAGAAAAGTACTTTTTGGATAAATTAGTCTTGATTCTGTGCTCTTGAGATTGGAAATCTCTAATTAGGATAATGTGATATGAGCCAGAAGGAAACATTCCCCAGAAAACATCTCTAGCCGGCAGGCAGTGGTCACCCGGGTAAGCTCCCTAGATTTAAGGAATCCCTGACCGCCAAGAAAGTTCTTAAAAACTGAGGCAAACTCCATTGTTCTTATGTCTTATAAAAGACAAAAGTAGACTAATCAAACCAATTGTGAGACTAGAAGTCCCTTTGTTACTGAAGAGAAAAAGTAATGAAACTGTAGAACTACAGTTTTTCATCTGACAAACAACAAACACAATATTCAGTACTAAGTAAAAAGGCTGGGGGAAATTTAATCAGTGGGGTTACATTTTTAGACGGGAAGCCACCATGGTAGAAGGAGAGAAGAGGGGGTTATAGAACCAGAAGCTAGGGTTTCATTGCCCCAGATCGACTGTGGGATTTTTACATGCCTTAAGAACGTTTTGTCACCTGTAAAATTTGTGTTACCCTCATGTCTTTTTAGTGGATAACAGTGGCCAGTGTGTGAGATGTGAAAAAACCCTTCCCTCCGTTCATCTCTCTCTTCATTTATGTCATTTATTATCACATGTTTAAATATGGTTCTCCTTTGTTTCTTGATGTGGGATTCCCCTCTTAGGCTGTGATTACCATTGATGAATAAAGGAACTACTTTGGTTCTATTGCAGAACTATAGGGGACCAGAGCTAGGTGGGGAAAACTAAGCAGAATGCTGGGAGAAAGGAGGAGGAGTCAGAAAGAAGCCATGTAGCCCCACCAGAGACAGATGGAACTTTAACCAGTAAGCAACAGTCACGTGGTGATACACAGATTAATAGAAATGGGTTAACTTAATATGTAAGAGTCATCCAATAAGAAGCTAGAGCTAACGGGCCAAGCAGTGATTTAGTTAATATGGTTTCTGCGTGATTATTTCTGTTCTGGGCAGCCAGGACAAAGAAGTGGCCTCCTTACTACAGTTTCTCAATTTCCAATTGATTCTGAAATCTCTAGGTAACAGATTAAATAGAAATTCCAAATTGTTAAACTTGGTACAACATTTTAAACAGTAAAATGTATATAAAAATAGAATAATTTACTGTAATTTCTGTATTGTAGATAGGACAAGAAAATCTTATACTATTGACATGCAAATGATCAGACATAAAATCTTAATGATTTTTTTAAAAATGCAAATAGCATAAAAATAAAATTTAAGTTCTTTATTATTTACTTCCTAAAAGGAAAAGGGTTCTTGAGTTGAAGAAGACTTTTCAGGCAGAGGTAATATTATAAGTTAAATGACAGAAAATGACCAATAAATTATCCAGAAATGCTAAAAGACTAAGTTTTAATAAGCCAGCTTGTGGACATCTTTACAGGCCAAATGGAAGGACATAAACCTAACTGAAGTTGTTTAATATCTAGGAAGGAGAACTGAGGAAAGGCGCTCGGAAAGACAGCAGAGAAATATTTAGTTTACTGTATACTTTGCATGCTCACTGTGGGTGTGAACTTAGCCAGCGTCCTAACGGGGTTGCTGCATCTGCAAAAAGATTTGCCTGCTTCTGTAGCTGGAAAGAAGACATGACCAGAAGGAAGCGTTCAGCATTACGGATGGGAAGCAAGTGCAGTGAGCGAATGAGCAGGTCCTATGTATGTAGTTCAGAGCCTTGGGGAGAGGAGACCACGGGGAGAGTCCTGGAAGGAAGGCTACTTTAACAAAGCTTCTCTTATCAAGGTTGCCACGGACTTCCATCTCTCACCGGTCACTTTCAGCCATACTTGACTCACCAGAGCCTTTGATTCAGCCACTTCTCTCTGCCTAGAGCACTGAGTGTCCATTCTCCTTCTGCTTGACCCAACCCACTGCCCACTGTGTCTTACATCGAAGACATTCCTTATTTACATTATTTACATTACCTTATTTATACCTATTTAACAATTTCACCTTCAAAAGAACCATGAATATGCTGGCCATAGCCAAATTCATATCTTTAAGTTAAAGCATTCCTCTGAATTCTTAGCTCATTGTTCACTTCCGTGTAAATACCTTATATACATCTCAAACTTAACAGGCTCTAAGCTGAGTTGGTGGCTGCCTGGTTTTCTTTGCACGCCTTCCTCTTTCACAGTCTTTTCCATCTAGAAGAATGGTCCCTCTTTTTAGACACCCAGGGCTAAAACCTTGTAGTCAACAGTGTCTCTGCATTCCATCTTCAACCCTTCTGCCAACGACATCACAGTCCTCTTTTTAACATAACCCGGAATCAGTTGCTTCTCATCTCTTCATCTTTCATGTCACCAACTCACTTTGGCCTAGTGTTTGGATTGTTTCAGGAACCTCCTGATTCTCCTGGAGGTGTTCACTTGTCCCTCATGTTGTTGTTGTTTTTTTGTTTTTTTTTCGTTTGAGACAGCCTTGTTATGTAGCCAGGCTAACTTTGGATTTGAGATCCTCTAGCTTTGCCCCCAGCTATCAGAATCACCTTTTCCCAGCCCAGCAGGTTCCTCTTGAGAGAGTATCTGCAATAGTTATGTTAAAGTGTGAGTTTGAGTGTGTCACTTCCCTGCCAGGCTTAAGGCACCACTGTAACATCTTATCAAGACCAAATTGTTTCAGTGCCCCCAGTTGCTACTCAGTCTGTCACTTCTGTTTTCTTCTTTGTCACCTCTTTCTGACTTCCTCTTCCATAGATAAAATGCCACTCTCCCTGTCTCTCTAATCCACAAGTAGATCACTGCTTAAACTTCCCTTGCTTGCTTTTACTTGAAAAGTTTACTCACGACTTCTAGGTGGTGCCCTACTTCATCTCCGTCCATTTACACTCAGATTTTAGCTTCACAAGAAGACCATCATCAACCACTGCACCCCAAACTCCTTCTGTGTTCACTGCTATGACTGTCACCTGTACCTTCTTCATTTTCTCTGCAGGACTTCTCCCCATCCAACTTGCTGTATATTCTAACTAAAATCATCTTTATTGTCAGTCTGTTAGACTGTTAGCTCCCTGAGACAAGGATTTATGCTTGCTTCTCTGCAGCTGTGTCTACAGTACCAAGAACCATGGCTTATTTGGTAAACTGGCATTGGATTCCAATCAAGGAGCACAACATAAGAGAAGATTTAAAGTTGGAATCAAGTCAAAATGGTTGGAGGAGTCACAGTGCAATAGGCTGAAGCAAGTGTTCTTGAGAGTACTATGTTTCTACATCTTTTAAAAACATTTTATTTTCGATTACAGAATCATTATATTTATTAAATACCTGTGATGTTACATGTATTCAGTGTACAGTAATTAAACCAAGTTAATTATACTATTAGTCTCTTTTTATTGAGTAACTTACATATAGTTAAAATTTGTTTGAAGCAATATATTTAGTGATGATGTTTTGAAGGTTTATTTATTTATTTATTTATTTATTTATTTATTTATTATATATACAGTGTTCTGCCTGCATGTGTGCCTACAGGCCAAAAGAGGGCATCAGATCTCATTACAGATGGTTGTGAGCCACCATGTGGTTGCTGGGAATTGAACTTGGGACCTCTGAAGAGCAGCTAGTGCTCTTAAATGCTAAGCCATCTTTCCAGCTCCAGTCTTGATGTTATGGGTAAACACCACTCTGACTAATAATTTTCACATTAAGGAGCTCAATTGTTTTTTTAAATTTGAATCTACCACATTTGAAGACAAACATTCTCCACGTTTATTTGCACAAACTTCCTCTGGATCACCTAGACACTTGTTAAAATATATCCCTTTAAAGGCAAATGAGAGGCAAACATGAGCTGACACGAGCCCTCATACTAAGACAGAGTAAAGACCAGACAGTCCCTTCCATTGAAGGGCTCAGAATAGCATGATGGGAACTGTGACATGGGTTATAAAAAACATAGCTTCCCAGAAACTAAATGATGAAGATCTCACTTCTAGTCACAAGATAAGAGTGGGTGGATACCCAGAAAGAAGCCTGGATCTGACAGTGCCATACTGGTCTATGAGATATACTCCAAACGGCTATCTATGTGCATGAACACTGCGGATGTCACTGGTGAGTAGGTGGGGATTGTGGTATCAAGGATACTGGTGAGTTCTTCTTGAACACTGTGTATCAGAGCAACAGGGAACTGAGGATGTCCTCTGTGGATGGAGGTTTCCAACTCTGTATATCAAAGACAGGCATGGAAAGAAGAATGTGAGTCTGGGTGGTCAGTAGAGAAGTGAACACAAGTGACAAAAGAGAACTATTTAAAGAAGTAGGGAAGGAGATTTTGATGGCGTTAGTTACTGACGCCATCTAGAAGAAAGGGCACAGGATTCAGGAAGCTGTATGTTTTACTTTAGATTCTGTCGGTGAGATAATGGAAGTATAATCCAAGGTAGGGCTGAAGGGAAAGGAGAGAAGAGAGAGTAGCATCCCCTGGTGCTTACTGTATCAAGGTAGGGCTGAAGGGAGAACAGAAATGAGAGATTAACATCCCTTGGTGCCTACTGTATCAAGGTAGGGATGAAAGGAGAACAGAGAAGAGAGAATAGCATCCCCTGGTGCCTATTGTATTAAGGTAGGGCTGAAGGGATGAGTAGTAGTGTCCCCTGGTGCCTACTGTATCGAGCATTTAGCTTAGGGCTAAAAATCCTAGTACCAAGTTTTTCCATGGGCATTGTTAATTAGGTCCAGAGTTAGGGTTGGGTGTACCAAGAACAGGGATGCTCTAGTTTTCTTCCCTCCATTTCCCCTTTCACCCGGTTTCATGGCAGAGGACGAGGTGGGGACTGGTGTAATAAAGTGTTCATGTAACACTAATGTCTACAGTGTCTGAAACATTGAGAATCTATCTGAGATACTCCTGGGAAGAGTGACGCTGAGGTTTAAGGACATTAGGTAACTTTCAATTGCATGTTTACTTGGCCCTGGACAGGAGAATTAATGGGTTGAGCCACTGAATAGCATATCCAGCCAAATACCCACCCGGCCACTAATTCTGAGAAGACTTTCTGACGATTTGGGGATAGGGGGTGTCTTAGGACTGAGACCCAGTCCTCCCAATCTTGAAACTGCCTCTATTCATTTCACTGATTTGAGGTTACCTGCCTTGCTCTACTCAAATCTCTGATAAGCTCACATTTCTGTCTCTGCCTCTCTCTTGCTATATAGTTCAAGCTTCAAAATGGCCTTAAACTCATTATCCTTCTGCCTCAGCTCCTGAGTGCTGAGATAAGACCTGCTCTTTTCCATGAAATGGACAAGACTGTTTTCTGCACACTGAGCTGAGTGTGTCTGACTGTCTAGTCGAGAAACAATGGTATAGACAATATGGTGCACATGTATTGATAAGATACTTGATGCACAAATCCCTGTAGAAAGTGGAGCAGATTGGAGGTGACTTTTGAGCAAAAGTTTGCAAGTTGTCAACCTTCCTAATATTGTGACATTTTAACACAGTTCTTCATGTTGTGGAGACCCCAAACCACAAAACTATTTTGTTGAGACTTTATCACTGTAATTTTTTATTGTTATAAGTCATAATGTAAATATCTGGTTCGCGGGATGTCTGATATGTGACTCCTGATGGGGTTGCCTCTCATAGGTGGAGAACTGGTGACCTAGAGTTAGTTGGGAGGAATCTAAGCAAAGGAAAGAACATGCCAAGCTGAGACACAACTTTGTGCTAAAAATTCTAAAGATTTTGTGGCTAGGGAAAATAGAGTATGTAAGTAAGGAGAAGCTGGGTTTGACAAGAGATGAAAGAGAAGATGTGGATAGAGGTTGGAAGTCTCTAGGAAGTTTGACATGATTGACAAGCAATGGGGAGTTTAGAAAGAAGTTTAAATACATACATGTTACGAGTACATCCTTGGTCTTATCATGTGGTAGTGGAGACAGTATATGTATGAAGGCAGGAGATGAAAATGGGCCAGACCTGTTAGTAGGATACTGCCAACTCAGTTGATGCAGGGTACCAACCTAAGTCAGAAGCAATATCAGGAATAGAGAAGAGAGAAGATAGCATGAGACTTAATTAGGTCTACATTTGAGAAGTGTTGGTAACTGAACGACTTATGTAGAGAACAGAAAGACTAGAAAATGACGAGGGCAATCTGACATTCAAGGTTTCTAGGGTAGTGCCATTTTATATCTTAACCAGCCAGCTTTGCCTGTGATGGTGCTGAAAACAACATCAGAATCTGGACAGTTATCAAGTAAGTAAAGATTTTATTTTTAAGCCTACATGGTGGCAGACCAGCTTGGTAGATCTGCCCCAGATAATGTACCACTTCTAGCCTGCTTCTAGCCTGCTTCGTGTGTTTCTGTTTCAGGTCCTGTGTTGAAGGCTATGACTCTGTGTGCTGGTCTCCTGCTGGCTAGAAGAGCAAGTGGAAACACATCATTCCTCTTAAGGGGGGGGGGGGGGGGGAGAGAGAGAGAGAGAGAGAGAGAGAGAGAGAGAGAGATTAAACTTATATAGAAGGCCTACTTCTTATTTCACAAGAGGCCTTTTGGCTAAGTCCCTTAGTGTTAACAATGAAAATTATGCGAATAAATAGAATTATGTTGTCAATGTAGCAAAATAAAGTTGTGTTTTAGTCACATTAATTTTAGTACCTCAAGGACATCTGGGTGAGTGTGTAGACAACTGAAATTTTGGTTGAAGGAAAACATCAGAACAGGAATTAGGAGCTTGGTTGCAACTGGATATTAGCAGTCATATAACTGTGAAGCCATTAAAAGATCAACTTGTCTTCTCAGCATGGAAGGAGAAACAGAAGTACTTCCAGAATCCTGGAGAGGACAAGTGTCTCGTTGAAGATCAGTAATCTTCAACAACATGAGAAGGAATGGCTGGGGCCTTGTTGAAAACCATGCACAAGAGTGGCACTGAACTCAAACAGGTAGGGCAGTTACAAGACACAGGCTTGTGTGGGGAAGCAGGTAGGGCAGTTACAAGACACAGGCGTGTGTGGGGAAACAGGTAGGGCAGTTACAAGACACAGGCTTGTGTGGGGAAGCAGGTAGGGCAGTTACAAGACACAGGCGTGTGTGGGGAAAACAGGTAGGGCAGTATGGAAAAGGTCCAGGCACCCCAGGTTTGCTCCGAGTCAACCTCATTGGGTAAAAAAAAATAGAATGAAGAAAATACGTTTGTCTAATCTTAAAGGTTTGCCTTCAATACTAAATTCTGGATTCAAATTCAAGGTCTCACTGGGCATATTGCGTGGCAAAAGAAACAAAGCGAAGGCTATAGTTCCTGGTATATATGTGTATTGTTCCATGGCAGTCATTGTCATTCTGAGAAATGCAGTTTTTGAGGCATTATGTCACCCACTTAACACAGAATTTGATGTGACACCATTTTACTTTAAACTTTAACAAAAATACATTCTTATTAAAATTGAAAGCAGAAAGGCATATAATTTTTATGACATGGTCCCTAATGTTAATCAGAGTGAAATACTAGTATAGCTGTTTTCATTTATTTGATGTTCAAATGGGAAATTAAGAGGCTTGTTGCTTCTATACGAAATTCCTATTTAAACAAAATAATGCAAAAACAGTCTTATCTTTATATTTTAGCTGAAGTAGCTTTTGTTGCCTGCCTATGTCATTTTGTCTAATCAGAACAAAAACTCGAACAACAATGGCATTTCAAGAACATCTTGGTATGTTAGATGATGAAGATAAAATATAGATGCATTTTCAGACTCACTTATGGCTTCTGGTTGCCCCAAGACTGCATCCATTGTCCTCACAGTTTACATCATCTTCACGTGGTTGGGAGTTCCAGTGTTCTTTCTAGCTGAGAGCAAATACTATACTTTGCTTTGTTCACAGAACATTGGCTATCAATTTCTTTGTCTTAATGATTCAGCTTTAGGGAACTGTCAGTTAATCTCTGGGGGGGACTATTATGACAAATTTCTGTAATTAGATTATAATACTTGTTTAGCTCCAATAGTTAAAATATATTTATGATTTGGGGGTGTATGACCTCAATCTTTCCATTTTATATATTCAACTTTCCTTTTAATGCTGGCTGTCTTTATTTCTCTTATTGTATTCATTCTCTTTTTAACTTTGTGAGCATAATTAAAGCCAACCTACCTTTAAGAGCCCACAGTCCTTGCCTAGCAGAATAAATATGGGCACAAAGACTGAGCATATACATTGCTTCTGAAATGAATAATGCCATTTACATCAAGCTTTGGATTTTCTTTCTTGAACTTGATGGCTATTTTTTCTCTCTAGTTTAGTGATATGGTTACTACAGCATTCTTGTGATGGTAATACAGCTAGCACATCTCACAGTTATTAGCTAAATTAAACTACATTGAAATGCCAAATACTTTAGGATGGTATTAAAACAACAACAAAAACAAAAATAAAAACATGTTTCAACTGATCATTCTTTATACTAGCAAAACACCTTGAGGGTGTGGAGGGGCCAGAGGGTTTCTTAATTGTCTTGGGTGACATTTAGGAATTGTGAAGAAGGGATGGAAATAGCTTTGCCTCTTTTGTAACAAATATTCATAAATATAATAAGGATGCCACTCTGAGTGCAGATTCCCATAAATCAATGACATTAAAAACATGTGCAGAACAATTTATATGAGAAAGTGGAATGATTAATACAATAGAGTCAACCCTTGACCTAGAGAAAAGGTCACCAGAATGAGGCAGGAACGAAATGCACAGAAACTGATTTAAACCCGCAAACATCTTGAGAATCATTGGAGTGTGTTGAACAAAATAATGTTCCTTTAAATTGCCAACATCTTTTTTTAGCATACACTTTGTGACACAGTTAAGTTTTTAAAAGCATCTGTGACTTCCTGTCTAATTACATGAAATAGAATAAAGGCATTTAATCTGTTATCTAACCTTACCTCCTCATTGGATAGAGATGGGTTCTGAGACCAGGGGCCTCTTTGGGCACTTCCTCGGGGCTGTATAACATGAAAACGTCAGCTTATACTGAATTCAGGATAGAAAAATGGTACAGCTATACATTTTTTGCTGTTATTAAGAAAAAGTAGGCATAACTCTATTTGCTATTTACAAAAATATATATAGTTTGGCCTGAAGCTTAAGCAAAATCACAACTGGGCACTTCATAACTACATTGTTCTGTCTACTTAGGTTTTGGGTAAAATATGATATCAATATGTTTTAAGGTAAGTTCAGTTTAGAGCTTATTTTTGTCAAATTTGAAATTAATTTGTACTTCTCGCCTCTCTCTAGTCCTAGAATATATCAACGCTTCAATTGATGTACTTCCCCCCATGCCAATAAAAAGGTAATTGAGACTAACAGTGTACTTCAAATAAATTATAAACTTAATCTTTTTGTTTTGATTGTCAGAAATCATTTACAATCTTAATTTCTTTGGGGAAGAACAGCCCTTTGAGCTCTTTTGAGATATGTATTTTTTTTTAAAGTAGAAGTAAGTTTTACACCAGACTTTATACATTTGACCAAGTAGACTGGGGAGGTAAAAAGTGAAGGTTATGGTTTGAAGTAGTTGTAACATGCAGAGGGAAAGGGAGAATTTCAAAAGGACTCCCAGCATAAATAAAGTCTGGAGGAACTAGTACCTTTGTTCTTTTTCTGGGAAGATCATTGCCATTGTTCACTGCAGAGTACTGTAGGAGCTGAAGCAGAAGAATGTGTAAGAATCATGTTCTTCCTTTTGTTTTTAAAGCAAGTAATAGGAGGCAGGTGAAGACGCCATCTTTGTGCCCTTCCCCACTAATATCATGTCATCAAAAGAGAAGAAATCTCACAGAAACGGTTATGGACTCTTTTGTGTTGCTCAGGAGCTCCAGATGGTTTTCTAATTAAGGAAATTACTTCTACGATGACATACAAAGTGATACACTCTTGTTTTATATCCCAGGCCAAAGAGCTTGTAGGATCCTTCAAGAATATACATGTGGATAAAAATTCTCAGGTGTTAGCATAAAAAGGCTCTTTGGCACCCCACCTGTCATAGAACAAAGTGTCTGACCATTTCTCCTGGCTGGGTTCCTGTGGTGCTTTTTAAAAAATAATCAGCCCCATTCAGGCAGGGATTTTAAGGTCCCTGATCTATTTCACAAGCAATGTATTTTTTTTTTTTTAACAGCTGAATGGCACTGTAAGAAGGAATGTTTCTGAAGAAAGTTTAGGAAAGGGCCGGGTACATCCCAAAGCTGACTTTTTCATTCATGTGTCTCAAAAGGCCAGAGAAAAGCCCACCTATGACAGCAATGTGCTTGAGTACCCAGGTGAACATATAATAATTTTATAATACTATAGCCTGGGAGGACCTGGGAGCTTGTGTACAAGTGACCATTGTATTTAGAATAGCCTTATGACTCTTAAAGGGGGGGGGGGCTGCTCAAAACCTTGTCCTCATTTTTACCCTTCATCACCAGATATAGATGTTTTCATACTTAATTTTTTCTTCTTTAAATTTTATAGAACACAAAAATTCTAGTAAGTGAAAAGGTTCAAGTTAACTTTGGATCCAGACAATGTACCCATGTGTATCATTTTTAAAGAAGATTTTCCAGCGTCCTTATCAGAAAGCGTGCTTCAGTCTCTCACTCTGCCCCAGTGAATTACAATGATCACAGTGGCAGAGCACAAATTTTGAAATTAGGAGAGCGTTTTCTTTAAAGAGGTGTTTCCAGAGGGAAAATATTACAGTCCTCAAAGCACAGGGACCCCTGTCCTGTGATGGGACCTAATTTGTAGCCTTTTGGAAAGATCTGATTCTCAGTGGGCACCTTCTTGCCTCTGCCCACGACGATGGTACTTCTGTTGATTGTCACTGACATGTTTGGAGGGTAGCCTGTGCTCGCTAGGAGAATTCAGCCGGTCATTACCATATATAAAGGGCCTGTGGAGCCTGGGTCTCATGGAATGGAACAGAATCCACAGGGCCTGAGGTGTCGAAGAGGCACACTTAGGGGAAAGAAACTCCAAAGCCCATTAAAAACCACGATTCTATTTTGATGCTGTGCACTCAGGCTCCGGAGGTAAATTTTGACCCAGTTCCTTCAGGTTAATAACAAAATATTGTCATGCAGTGTGTATGTATTACTCAACACCAGGTTCCGTCCAAGGCAGAGAGAAGTAACCTGCAAGAGTGCAGAAGAGAAAGGCCTTTATTGTTCTCCCCTGTGGCCTAAATGTGGACATGTAGAAGGAAGACCTGGTCTCAGTCTTCCTGGAGTAGATACCAAGCTTGAGGGACTGAGAGGGTGGAGGCCAACAAGAAAGGGGCAGGACTTGAGGGTTGATGGAGAGTGATGAGGTCCTAGCAAAAGCGTGGGGATACAGAGAATGAGTGTGGAAAAATCTGGAAAGATGCCTGGGGGGACAGAGAAGACATAGTGGAGGAAGAGGAGAAATGCGGAGAGGGAGAGAGAAGGGGGGGGGGATAGACTATAGAAGACAGTCCCCCTTCCCGCTTTGCTCAGCCGGCGCAGGAGAGTCCAGAGAATCCAAGGTCGCACAGTCCTCTCTGCTGCCTCGCTCGCTGAATGGCTGGCGGTCCGCAGCATCCCCGCCTCTGGCCACCGCAGCCACAGGTTTACGGTTCTCGGCAGCAGCGCCCCTCCCGAAGCCAGCTGGGGCTCCCCACACTCTTCTGCAGCCACCGCTGTCCTTTGCACCTCCCTCCCTGCCTCACTTCATGCCACTCCCCTGGAGGTTGCTCTTCTCCCTATGACCCCCTCCCCCAAGGGGGCGCCTCGGCCACCAGAGACGCAGCAGGAGTCATTTCTCCCTAAGGGCCAGGAGGCCCGCAGAGAGCCCGAGAACGGGATCTATTTACATGGGGGTATTAATTAGTCTTTGAGGAACCGATCACCCACGTGCCAATGTAATTGTTGGTGGCGGGACTGTAGACACGACCAGCCACCACCGGGAGGAGAAAACCCACTCACGGCGGCGCGCTGAAACCGCGCTTTTGGAGCGTCCCCCGGTGGCCGGGCAGGACCTCGGAAAGCGCCCAGGACGCCAGTCCCTTGCGGGCTTTGGGAGTTTTCTGGCGTTGCTGGTAATGCTGCAGTTGCTACCAGTGCTAGCAGCTTTCAAATTCTCGCCACCACACCCCTCCTTCTGAAGCTGGGACTCATCGCGCCTGTTGTGTGGCTTTTTTTTTCTTCCGAAAAGGCTCGCGTCTTATCGCTCAAGTTCAAGTCCGGAGGACTTGCCCAGTCTCCTCCCCTTAAGTCATTCTCCATCCTCTGGCAACCGCTGAAAGCCCGGAGTTCTGGGCTGCTGGTGACAGTGCCAGCACAGGCAGTCCGGGTCGGTCGGGTGCAGCAGCCCGGCGCATTAGTCTCTCTCCCTCCCTTTCTTTCTTCCCTTGTCGTCTTCTCTACCTGCCCCTCCTTCTCTTGCCTCTTAAGTTTCCTGCACCGGGAACCCAACTGTGCCAAGCCTAGGTTCCCGCGGACCAATCCAGATCGCGACCCCGGCGGCACTGGGACAACGACTGTGCCAAGGCTGGACAAGGCAACTGTACTCGTCCTCGCCCGAGCATGGAGACGGAGCTCCGGGGAGGGCACGTCCCGGGCGCTGGAAACGCCAGGCCCTAGTAGCTCCTCCATGGAGCCTGTTCAGAGCGGTCCTTGCTCGCTGCGTTTGCCTCCAGTCCAGTGCAGTAAGTACCGGTCGCCTCCACTGTTCCTAGCAGAGACACCTTGGGGCAGGGTGGTGAGCACCAGAAAAGGGTAGCAGTGTGGAACTCTAGTTGGGCATAGAGCACGTCTGATAGGTGACCCTCAGAGTCCCATGCAGGTTTCCACTGTGGAAGTTAGTAACTGACTGTGCCCCTTGGCTCAAAAAGTAGTGCTAGAGATGTGATTGTGTGTGTCTATCTCTGTGTTACAAGGGGCTAGAATGGGTAAACTGAGGCCCCGCTCTCCTGTATGCAAATTGCATCCTCTTCCCCTCCACCCCCATTTCCCCCCCCCCGCACCTAATCCGGGTCAGTTCTACCTACCGGTTTCTCTGCCCGTGTCCCCCTCACTCAGTCTCTTGCTCGCTCGCTTTTGCTATCTCTCTCCGCTGCTGTGTACAGCACCCTGCCAGGGCTGGCGAAGAACCAGCCGCCGCCTTTAGTCCCAGCCTCCCGCCTGTCAAACACTAGGGCAGGTCTGGCAGCTAGAGACAGTTGGGTTCCTAACCAGCCTGTGAGCGGTTCTCTGTGTGACTAACCTCCTTCGGCCTCAGCCGTGTTTGGGCACTGGCACCTGAGACGCGCCGGGAGCTGGGAGCCCCCTCAGCCACCGCTCAAGCCCTCCCGCCCGCCCGCGGACCGCACTTGCTTGTTTCTGGAGCAGGATTGACTCGCTTTTCAAATCTTCGTGTCCCCTCCCAGCTTTTTGATTCCATCACTTCACACAAAGGCACCCTTTCCCCGTTTGCTCATCAGCCTTGTCCGCGTGGTCATGGGATGTCTAATTTCATTTATATCTAGGCTGCTGAGAGCGCTCCCTGATCTGTAAAGTGGATGTCAGGTGGATCTATGTTTTTGAAGGAACAAAGACTCAGCCAAGGCACCGCCAAGGAAGTTTGAGAGGAGGGAGGATGCAGGCTGCGTGCTGGTACGTGCTTCTCCTACTGCAGCCCACTGTATACTTGGTAAGTCGTGAGCGGTCCAGCATCTTTGAGATTCCACCCTAACCGAGAGGTCAAGTACCTGGTTGGGGGGGGGGGTGAGAAAGAGGGCGAGGCCACCAGTTCCGTGAGAGCTGTGCTCCCAGAGACAGTGGAAGAACTTTGGGAAGCCGTTCTTTGGATTCCTGCGGGAGTTTTGGGGGTTCTCATCCCCATTTCTTGCTTTATTTTCCCCATCTCGTGGTTTTTAATAGCGGCGCGCATACCCTATTCGTCCAGAAACGAAAGAGGTAGTGGGACAGGACGCCGTGGGAGGAAGGACTAGCGGGGAGAGTGAAAGTCTTGGCAGCAGTTCTTCGCCCACCTAGTGTAAATGAAAGGGGATGCAGGTGGGGTTGAAGATCTGAGCGAGAATCTACCCACCGCCCCCTCCCCAGTTTGAATTTGTGGTACATGACGAAGTGCAGTTAACTTCTTGAGACTTCCAGACTTGTAGTTGGTGTAAGTTTATCCACCAGACAGTGAGTAAAGGACCTGCATTAGGTCAGAGATAACACTTGCAACATACGCCCTCCCTCTCCTTCTAAGCTCCAGTTTCCCTCAGATAACTGAACCTCAGTTTTAATGTGGGGGTTCCTTTTAGAAAATAGGTTTGTCATTAGGCCTTGTCACTAGGGAGAGAATCCCACCCTCGGCCTCTGTCCAGGTTCCCCCAGAAACAGTTTTCAGAGGTTTGAACTCGACAGTCTGAGAGGAGTCGCAGGGTGAATCACTTAGTGTGATTTGGGAGTTATGGGCATCACAGCGAGCCTAGAAGAGTATGATTTTTCAGGTCTCATCTCTCAGGGGGCCAGGGACACTTGCATTCTGTCGGCGAAGTTGAGCCTAGTGCACCGAACCCCACAGTCGATCCCGGGCCGCGGGAGTGCACTGAGAACTCAAGGTGTTCTGTGGAGGGTCGTGGAGCGCAGGCGCTGCAGTAGCAGCAGGAGTTTTCTAACCCTGCTGGAGAAACGGACTAGGTGTGGTGTTAGTATCTTTTATTCCCAAGAGCTTCAGAATCCACAAGCCCGGAAGCAATAGTGTACAGTCCCTGCAAATGGTCGTGTTTTTCGGCCTTTGCTCTGCCTGCGATGGGCTGGGTTGAGAGTTCTGTGGATCCGGTACATACACGCGCGCGCGCGCGTGTCTCTGAGTAAGTGTATTTACCCGGTTCCGGCTTCCGGCTGCATCTCAAGAACCCTCAGTGTTGCCAGTCTTTGCACCTTTCTCGCCCGACTGTAGCAGAAGCAGACGCCAGAGGGCGCTGTGTATCAACGTCCTCGCCCACAGGACACCTTGAGGGTAAACAGGTGAAAGCAGGGGCAGCCAATCCAAAAGAACAGCTTCTCTGACTGTCGCCGGTCCGTGCTTTCCCGGGTACAACGCAGACCCAATGCAAAAAGTGTCCTTCCTATTGCCCACCTCCCGTCATTATCGCTCCCACCTGTGTTTAGTGAGCCCACTGACATTGAAGACCGGGAGTTGGAGGGCGGAAAGTTCCACCGAAGGACAGACAGCATTTTTTTTTTTTTTTAAATTGGGTGAGGTGGGAAGGAGTGAAAAATGAAAGGCGAAAACTGCAGGGGAGGGATACCACTGATTCTCTTGATCGTCACAACAAGCGTACACGTCCTCTCCGCACACCTTTAGAAATGATTCAAACCTCAGGACTGCCCCTATGTCCCTGGCCTGTGCTCACCCACACAAGGCCAGCGCTCTCGGCTATAGTGCAGTTTATTGCTTGAAGCAAGTATTTCGATAGTCTGGAAAAATAATCTATCAAAAGCAGAAGTGAAATCAATACGTTGTGTTAAATTTTAAACGTGTGTGTTGGCAGTTAAACCGTTTTCCACTCATTATAACAACAGTGCTGGATTTATTCTAATGCGGCGCGTTCTCAACAACAAGCGCATTAATTCTCCTTTAATTGTAAACTGGGAGCATTTGAAAACCATTCAGTGTGCAAATTATGCTGATTCAATTACCGTTTAGTTACAGACTTCATTACCTGAATGCCTTTTGGCAATACAGAGAAAGGAGACAATTTTTCCAATTTCACTCAAAACAATACGGAATGTGAACAATAAAACAGGGAAGGCGATTTAGAAGTCCATTCTTTTCTCTCCAATCTGAAAGAAGTTGTTTTGTGTGTAGGGGATTAGAAACCACACATACCACAAAAACAAAAGACTGGTGGCGGTGACCCAAGACAGTATTCCAGGGATTGCAATCCCACAGCTATTTGCCAGAAAAATTCCAGGCTGTTTTCCTGGAGGAGGAAGCTGATGTTTACCATCAAAATGGGATTCACAGGGTGAACTGGGCAGTTAATGTTAGGGTGGTTTTAGGTAAATGAAGAAGCAGGGAGTCTTGACTAAAACTTGTAGCAATGAACAGATGAAAACACGATAAAGCCTCTTTTCATTAGTTCCATTAAACACCAGCTAGAGCAAGGGAACCATGCATCTATTTGTGACTGTACCCCAGAACACTTCAGCCCTTTGCAAAATCCTGCAACAGATGCACACAGGTTATCATCAGCAGCATCAAGTTAAACTCCAAGAAGGCGAGATGGCAAAAAACCATTATTTTATTTTTTTTTCCTTGACCAGTCACAAGTCAGGGAGGAGTTAGTAATTCTTTGCTCTTGTGAATTGCATCATCAGTTAAATGACTGTAGAACACTCCGTGGCTTGCCTCCTTGCTAACATTTCCAATACACCTTTCCTTTATGGGTGTGAGATCTCAGCCATGTTTTTTCAAGGAGTCATTCCCACAGTTTGAGCAAGGCTTGTTTAGATGTCTCCTGTACAGAAATAGTTTAGATTACTGCTTATAGAATATGAATTTAAATGTTTCTGAGTTTTGAGAGCCATTTTTATGAGGATGTCTCTGTCTGGCAGATCCTACCCCACAGTCAGCATGGGAATGAATGCTCACAGAATGTGTTTATTGGTCCAGAGGTCTCTGAATGCCTGTCCTAAGTGGAAGGTCTTTATTTACTGTGTGTTTGTTGAGAGATGGGTCTGCCTTGTTTCCATACTAGGAGCTCATTTTTGTGATGCAATGATTACAGGTGTGTCTGTAAATTTACCTTCTGAAACCCATTATCTTGAATTCTCAAGTTTTACTACTGGGTAAACTCTCAAAAAAAAAATAAGAGCCAGGAAACCATCTTTTAAAAATAAATGTAAGGAAAATTGCTGTTTATTAAATGTTGTGTGTTTCAGATTTAAACACCTGACTGACAGGAGGAAACCTATGATGTAGCTTGTTATTTTTATTAAAGTCCTGCAGGCTTCATTTTCTATCAGTTCTGGACTGATTCCAGGATATTTGGAGTATGAGATAATGAGATGACCAGACAATAGTATTTAAACTGAATTAAAGTGCACACTGGGATAAGGTGGACAAATGTGGTTTCTTGTTTGAAAAAGGAAGGGGTGGGGGCTGTAAATGGATTCACTCCCAGTGGATTGTGCTGAAGACCTCACCAAGGAACAGGGGGTAGTTTACCCAGTAGAGAATGTGACACTTCATTTGGGGCAGCTCTCAAGAGTGAAGTGAGTCTGGTAGCATTCCTGAGCATGCAAAGAAAGGTCACTCAGAATTGGAGTCCAGAGAATCTGGCAAAGGATGGATGCTGTTATTGCAGTCTTTGAGGAAAGGCCTCGCCAGTTCTGCTAGGAATTACAATAGCTAATAACTTGGTGGCGTTGTTGGCCAAAATAGGCAAGAATTAGAAAACATTGCTAAACCTTTGATTTGATAAAAATTTGAGTTATCTATTTGCATGAGTTTAGGGGTTTTGAGTGTGTGTGTGTGATGTTGAGATGTGACTTCTACATCAGTTGTTTAACTGAGTTGAGTCTAAAAGTATTGACAATATCCACAGTGCCTCTAATTCCAAATAGTTCACATGTAAACCATCAGTTGGATTTAACTCAACATGAAGGTGACTTTTAGGGCCGATAAAGGCTGAAGGGAAAGCAGGAGAGTGGGCACCCAGATCTGGTCTAGTCTTTGAACTAGGTCTGTGTATATCCTGCCCTTTAGAGAATAAGCTAGTTACTCACTGCAAGCTTTCATCAATTTGAAATTATTCTATATAATAGATAACAACAGCTACCCAGTCCTGACTAGTGTTTTCTATTAAAACTGGTTCTGGCGGGGGCAGCATAAAGAATTCCTCCTTAGGCCAAATTTCTCCCCTTTCTGCTGCAGGGCACACTTGCCCACTCGTGATCAAGGGCAGATAGTTTGAGGCGCCTACACCTCAGCAGCACAGCAAGATGCCCCCTTAGTCCCAAGGTGCTTTCCGGGTCTCTGCAGGGCACAGAGAGGCCCCGGCTGCTTCTGGGTACATCTTCAACAGGCTCCGCCCTGCCTTGGCCTGGAAAGCAGTTCATGGAGGTGTGAGAAAGCAGCTCTTGGTGCTTCACCCTTTTGTCCCATCTACAGGAGTATTACGGCCTTGAGCCTTGTAGTGAGAGCTTCCTAGACACTGCCTTCCACACTGGGCACCGGAGGGAGAGAAAGCCAGAATTTTCTCCAACCCTGTCAGCCCTGTGTTCCCAGAAAGCTATTAAATTGGTGGCTCTTTTTGTGTGAGGCTGATTTCTATTTGGCTTTGAATTGTTGATGGCTATTTCCCCATTAATGAAAGTGTTGTCTGGGTGAAAAATATATCCGGTGGAAGGGAAATAGGTTGATTTTTTTTAAAGATAGGTGCCCAATGTCCTACTTTTCCATTCGAGGGAAGATTTTCTGCAGACTACAAAAACTGACAGCATTGTCCAGGTAATAACCACCGTCGACAATCTTTTCAAAAGGGCATCTGAGTGATGAAAGCATATGGATATTGCTTTTTCAAATAAGCAATTCTCAGTCCTGGGCTTCTTTGATTTTTATAAGGGGCTGGCAATGGAGTTGGGAGCAACGAGGGAGAAAGGGCCACATACTGGCAAAGAGATGCCTGCTACCTGTCAGCCCAGTCCTGGAATACTGAAGTGTTCTCGCCTTTAGGCTGGAGTTCCGGGATCCGAATCGACCGTCAGTGAAGTCCCCCAGCGTGGTGTCGGTGTAGAGTCAAAGGGGAATCCCAAGAACGAGCAAAAACACGCTTTGCACTCCTCTGCCCTACAGCAGGACAGCGCAAACTCTGCAAGTTTGCCGGCTTTCAGTCGGCAGGCTAGAAAGTGCGCATTCTTCTTCTTGTTCTTCTTTTTTTAAAAACACAATGTCTAGCTTTGAATCAGTCCAAGAAAGTTCCCGAGGGACACTTCTGTCGTCTTGAAGCTTCATCTCCCATTTTAAGACCTAACAGTTGTCACCATTTTAATTAAAGCGGGGCGGGCAAGACTGCTAGCCGGCGCCGTCGGGTCAGCGGCTCCTGTGTGCCGCGGAGTCGTAAGGCGGTTCCCGCTATCGCCTCCCGCCGCCTTCTCTGGGTCACCGTTCACCCAGGCCCGCCTCTAGTTTGCTGGAAGTTGCGGTCTTGATTTATCCGCTAGTCAAGTTCTAGATCAGCTCTTTTTCACAGTATCAGCACTCACCCCTCCCGGAGCTTGGTAAACACACCGCGCTCATTTTTTTTTTTTTTTCTGCTGCAGATTGGCATGTTGACGACTCTGCTTGAAGGAATGTGACAATAAAGTGCGGAACCAAAGCTTGGCAAGCACTTAATCAAGGATAAAAAGGTTCCGCTGTAAGGATGTCACTCAATTTATTGTGAAAGTCGAATGAATTACGTTTAATGAAAGTGCTCCCCAGATGAATATTACCAGCAATTTCCTGAGTTGGCTCTGTCAGCTTGAGATGAGGAAATGCCAACCCAGATCAGAAAAGAGCGCCTGTCTCAATTACTATGCAAGCTTTCCAAGAGTGGCTTTTTTTATTGAGATGATATGTGTTGGCGGCTTCTTCGTGCCCCTCGCGCTCGCTCGCCCAAGAACATGTTTGTTTATTTTTCCCCTTTGTCGTCTGCCCTCCCCAGTGCAGGCTGTTGTTTAAACTTCAGCTGCGCTCGCTGCCTCTCTGCTGCCGGCTGCAAACCTAATCACCTACTCTGTAAACAGCTTCTCCTGTTGCACTTTATTTACTATGGAGGTGGGGCCTAGCGCGCGCGCTCGGGGAGGTGGGGGCGTGTGATCTGGAGCTCTGAAGGGTGGAAATCGAGCACTTGCGGGGAGTCTGAGCAAAGAAACTGAGAGCTGAGAGGGGTCCCAGGAGCAGCGAGAGGGCAGCAGGACCCCCTCAAGCCAAGCTTTAGAAAAGCTTACTCGGCAACTCTACCTTTAAATGAAGGAGGTTTTTGACTGGCTCAAGCCGGAAATGGGACGGGAGTGAAGTGGGGGTGGGGGACTCACATCATCTCATCTGCATGAGAATGGAGAACCGGGAGGCTTTTCTTGTGCTGTTTCTTTCTCCCACAAAGTGACAAATTGTTGCTTGGAAGGGCCAACTGTTTCCTTAGAAACTGGCTGCCGGGGGCTACGCGCGTCCCCGGGGAACCTGCCTCCATTCCGGCCTCACCCACATTACCCCGGCGCCCTAAAAGAAGCTAGCAGCTGCCAAAGGCACGAATCAAGGCCAAGTACGCTGGTCCCGCAGGAGGGAAGGCTCTTCCCTCACACACCAGGCCCTAAGTCTTACCCTCCCCCTCCAGCTGATTGGGAAGACCGTATTAGACATCTTTGTAATAATCGAGAAACTTTCTTCGACGTAGTAGTCTTCATGCCAGTCACTCTGCAACTCCCTCCTACGTCCAGGCTAGGAAGGTATCAAGCCCAAGTCCACCACATTCACGCATTTCACTGTCTCCTTTTTTTTTTTTTTTTTTTTGCCTTCTGTGATAGGTGAAATAAACCCAGCAGGTTTTATGAACATACGGTTGCAGCTCTCTTGCCTTTGGATCCCATGCCATTATATGAAAGCCTTGCTTGTGGGAAACTTTGGTCTCCTTCACCGACCTTCAATGCTCCGGGAGGTGCAGGCTGACCAGCGGGCTGTTCTCTAGCGAGAAGCTCGGAAATGGATTTGGAGCGCAAAAGCGCCTTGTGCCTATCCCGGGCCTGGAGAGCGATCTTCAGCACCACGGCCAGTGCCTCAAGCTCCGCCCCGCCTGGGGCTCCCGGCCAGACAGCAGTCCTTAAAGTGCAGTTGGGATGCTCACTGTTTGCGGACCTCCCTAAGCACCCCGGGACGATTTAAAAAAAACCCACTTTCTCCTAGCAGTCATCTAGGAACACCAAACTCCGACCGTTGGGGCACTAAAGTGCACTGTGGTCAGAACCTCTAGTTTACAACCCCCTTCTCCGACTCCATCTAGACTTGGGGAGTCACGTGGTTATCGGTTTATTGGGGCGGGGGCGGGGCTCGACCGTCCTGGTTTCTCTCACTTTTCCTGTTTATTAATCTATCTTTCCCCAACCAGAAACATATATCACGTAATGTGCAACTAAAAGACTTTAGCAACGTGCATGTCACAGATGAGGAAACTGAGGCACCGAAAGTTTTTTCCTCAGGAGCAAAATCATTTGAACAGAAGGTATATTGGCCCCAGCACCCTCACAGAGAAGTGACTGGAGCTACCCAAAGGCCCCTCTTGATCAGGCGCCTTTAAGATGTTGGGCCCTGGGGACAGAGAGGGTAGAGGGAGGGGGCTAGAAGAGTCCTAATTATTATGAATTTCTAAAGGATAGTAATTATTCACGGGGAGCAGGACAAACCACTGCCTGGGCAAGAGAATCGATATATTTGCTATCGAAAGTGGCTGGCTCGCCTTTAATGCAGACGAATGGGGATACAGCCTCATTATTTTCCGTGGTTAGGTTCGCCGGAGTGGGGCCTGATGCAGCGTGGAATCTATCATCATTAGAGTTCCTTTTTATTTAACAAACAGCAACAATCCGACTTTACCACCCCCTCAAAAACAACAACAACAAAAAGTTCTCCGCCTCACCACACAAGCTGCCTCCTCCCCCATCTCTTGCAGTCCCCTGGGGCTTCTCGGTGCTCTCTAGAGGTGACTCTGCAGTCACTTAAAGTGTTCGCAGCGCAGTCCCGGCTCAGCAGCTCACGACCCAGAAATAAACTAGATAGTACCAGGCGCTGGCGCTAGGGGTTGTCTGTGTCAAAGGCTAAGGCTGCCTGGGAAGCGGGCTGATTCTCCTGCCTTAGCTGAGTCAGTCCTTTCAAGACCTCTGATTCCTCAAATCCCCGCAGTATTAAAGGAGCAGACACCTAACAAGCAGTGCTCCCTCAACCCCGCAGGAAAAGTCAGCTCAAAGAAAGATGGATTCCAGAGAAAGAAAAGAAAGAAAGGGAGATGTTTGCTCAATGTCTCCAGAGTATTCTCCGAGGTTGTGAGGGAAGCAAGCCCCACCTAGCTTTCTCTCTGTGAAATTCTATCTTTTTGCCTGTAGGCCAGTCTTCCAGAATCCCCCAAGACCTAGCTAGGAAAGGGCCCTACCTCTACCACTGAGGTCACTGACCATCTAGGGTGCTGTCTCCTTCCTGGATTCCAAGTGTTTCTTAGTTTCTCCTCTCTTCTCTGGCCTTATTTCCCTGGCACCATCCTCACACTCAGAGATTTCCTGATGTCCCAGTGAGTAGCTTCAGGGGTGCAAAATTTATTGGCATGCAGCCATTTCCAGAAACATTTTAGTTACGGGGTTAACTGAGGCAGGCCTGTTGGTTTGTGAGTTCTGGCTTTCATATATGGCAGATCCCTCTTCACAGCTCAATGGTTGCTCAGAAAACAGATGCGGCCTTAAGAAAACCTAATGCCTCCTCTGTTAAAGAAAAATTATTATAATCATAACAACAACAAGACAAAACAAAAACTGTGGACTTAAAGACATTAAACTAAAGCTATCCGTCCACCCCATTCGACTTTCTGTCTTTGGAGCATAACCATTTATGGTGCATGTGGCTAGCAAGTGCCTTTATTCCTTCTTCTCAGAGACAGCCACCCAACACAACACCAGGACTGTATGATCTACTACCATCATTTCCTCTCGCCATCTCCATTTTTAGAGGCTTTATAATTAAACTCTGTGAGATATATGGAACATACATCTGGTGGAGAGCCTTTTTATTTATATTTATGTAGGACACTGAGAAAGGAAATTAAAGAAGTGCTTATATTGAAGTAATAAGCTACCCTGATATTAGCAGAAATATCCTTTTAATTCACTTTTATTCAAACCTAGAGAACCATCTGTGTGATGCCAGACTGTGTAGTCTTGCCTCTTTTCAGAGAGGTCCCACCGACATGGAAAAGACATTTGCTAGCTTGTGTTAACTTATGTGAGCAAAAGGCCAGGCTTCTACTTACTAGTAACACACACTGAAATGAAGTGCCCTCTGATGCAGGAAGCTGAACAGAATGCATTCTCCTGCCTTTCCATACCCCTACTACCAGGCATGAACACACACATATTCTAACAGGGCCCCATAGACACAGCATGATGATCCACAGTGCAAACCGGCTGAATTTTGATAAAACCGACAGACTAAAAACTGGAGGGGTCAATGGTTCCCACTCCAAGAAGTTACTGTTAGAAAAGTTGTGGTAGAAAAACCAAGAGAAATTTTCTTGCTCCTGAAGATTCTTTTCCTTTTATAAAGTAAATACATACATATACACAGAATTGGCTAGAGCTAGGTAGTTTTTGTGTTTGTTTGTTTTAATATATCTGTGTCTACTTCCTTAAAGGAGTCTATGAGAAACGATTGTGGAAGATTCTTTCCTTCCCCTCATAAGTTCTTGTTTTTACATTTTCACCTTGTTTTCTTTAATATCCATAAATATTTTCATTTATAGCAAGAAAATAATGTTAGTTGAGAGAACTCCCTGGCATAACTGGAAAATCAGTCACATATATATGATCTGAGTAGATTTGGAAGAGAACTCCTCTTCTTGTAACCTTGTAGCTGGGTGTTCTTAGAGACCTGCAGGTATATAAAACAGCTTATATAAAATTAATGGACTGCTTTACGCTCACAACCTCCTACTTGTGAAACCCTTGTAAAATATTGCACCTGTTTCAAATCGGAAGATTATAAAGTCAAGTTTGCTGTGCAATCGATAGTTGTAAATGGTTCAGTGAAATGTTTGAGTGTTGTGAGTGTGACAACGGTGGGAATTTTATTGTCCGTTTTTTGTGCACTGATGTGCTCATCACAAGGCTGTCCCTTCCTTTATGTACTCGACTCATTTTGAAACTGAATGTTAAGATTTCAAGGTACCGTCGAAGGGCATAATAATGAAAAAAAATACCTAGAGGAGAGATCTATTTATTGTCTTACCCGGTTAGAAAGAAATCCACAGGTAATCAGGAGATTGTGGGTGAGGAAAGAAATTCTCTAATAGCATTTCAGTATCCTGTTTCAAATTATCAACAGCATTCTCATGGAATACGTGACCTATTGATTTTATGTGTATTTTTAAATAAGCAAATGGAAAGAGGTTTTTTTTTTATCAATCCCATATGTCATAAAAATGACTTTGTAAATGCAGATAAGTTATTTTATAAGGAAATCTTTTGTCATGCGTGTAATATTCGGATAAATCTCAGATCCTCATTATTTTATTCCTTAAAACAAATACAATACTAAATTTTCTCGAGTATTCTATGATTTGCTTCATAGACATTTATGAAATGCCATAGGCTCCTGCTATGAACTTCTTTTGTTCCTTAATTTGCATTTTTCATTATGAGGAAGGAATAACTAAGAACTATGCATGGCAAAAAAAAAGCATGGAAATATTTTCATGTCCTCTTTCCTTTCCCTTTTCGCTCTCAGGTTCACTAGAATCACTTTTGCCTCTCTGGCAGAACTGTTCACTCTGTCAGTTTCTCCAAATTAACAGCAAAGCGCCCTACTTTAACCAACATGTAGACTGATTGCCAATGTTACCCAGGATTCAATGGGAAGTTCTAAAATGTATGAAATGGACTCTGTGAGGCCCATTACATTTCCTGTTCAAATATTTCAGTGAAAATATCACTATTAATCTAAATTTAATTTTCAAGCCTATTGGCATAATATTGTAATTTGTTGTAGGGCAGCTGGGTTTATGACAGGGTGCAACAGGCTCTCTGCAATTGAAAATGTGAACTACTACCAGTTAGATCATCAATTTGGGGAAAATTTCTTGTAACACGGCACCATCATTTATTGTTCTGCAGAGTTAAATGCAGAGAAAAATGCAAACTGTTGTGTATGGAAAGAAGTTATGCATGAGCTGCACTAGCTACTATTTCTTTGCCCTTGATGGGGGATGTAATTGCTATTGATGTGGAGAATTTGCAGAACATAGCACAGTTTTTGCCTCTTTCCCAAGAAATGTTTAGTTGAATGATGAGCACCTCATGTTAGATTTTCAACCTTATTTCTTTTAGTTTAACAAGGCAGAATTAAGAACAGCTGTATCAAGCAGGCCAGCACAGTTTCTAGCCATTATCAAAGTAATACAGAGCTGGTGTTAGCATACAATGTGCCAAACCTTTGAGTTTGCACCTCCTGAAAAACTGTTCTGGGTGGTGGTAGTGCTTGCCATATCCCCAGCACTTGGGAGGCAGAGGCAGGCGATCTCTGTGAGTTCAAGGCCAGCCTAGTCTACAGAGCTATTTCTAGGACAGCTAGGGCTGTTACACAGAGAGATCCTCTTTCAAAAAAAATTATTCTGTAGAGAGGAACAGAAAAGAAAATTTAAAGAGAAAAAAAAAAGGAAAATTATTTGTCCTGAGATGTTTCATCGTGCCTTGCATTCTTGACTGAAATCCTTCACAATTAGAATAGCTCTGAATAACGTGAGGCCAGTTTGAGAGATTGCTCCATTCTATTTTGCTTGAGAAAACAGTGAAAAGTGTGTGTGTGCGTGTACCCGTTTGGGGCTTTAAAGATGAATCTGCATCTCTAAAGATGACTGATTTTCCCTCAGAGATGCCTGCCGCCCAGTTTCCGTTTGGTGGACAATACAAGAAGAGGTTGATGTTGGACATGGACTCATGATGAGGAAAAAGAGAGTAACTTTCTCCATTCCATTGAAGACTTAGATACGATAGGGAGAAATATCCCCATATTTGGTCATTCCTGGACCTGTTCTTTAGCTCTTCTGTTGCAGTTCTGAAAGAATGCAACATTCAGAAGGGCTTTTTCTTGTTGTTGTTTTGAAAGGGCGATAAGGGTAAATATATTTTTCTTAAATTCTATAACCTTGGGCAAATTTCACTTTTTGGACCTTCCATCAATTTTCTTATTTGTCATATGTGCTAATAACTCTTCATGTTCAGTAGAGTTATTGTTGAGACGTCCCTGAGATAATGTGCCAAGGAGCTCAGAAAGAAGGGTAGAATACAGCAATGATGATGAATTGATAAGGACAAATACTGTTACCCTTTTGTAGTTTGGGGGCAGAGAAAGGCTTCTGGGCCAGCTTTCCAGTACTCCCTGCATAGTCCCTGGAAGGATGACGCACAGGAATAACTGATGGCTACCTTATTCTTGCATGCTTTTCTAGCAACTGATTTAGGCAAGCCACCCATTACTTCCCAGAAATTCACATTTTTAATGCGGATAGTATGTATTGTGACCAACAACAGAGGGAGAAAGTCTATTTCATGTGAACTGGAGAGATGGAGTCCACTGTAGGCAGGAGCAATGGATAGATAAAGAATCCTGTGATGTTTTAAATACTAAGAATGGACACTCAGTTATAGTTTGGGGGCAGTTTATTTGTTTGTTTGTTTGTTTATTTATTTATTTATTTTGGTTTTTCGAGAGAGGGTTTCTCTGTGGCTTTGGAGCTTGTCCTGGAACTAGCTCTGTAGACCAGGCTGGCCTCGAACTCACAGAGATCCGCCTGCCTCTGCCTCCCGAGTGCTGTGATTAAAGGTGTGCGCCACCATTGCCCGGCTGGGGCAGTTTATTTTTACGGAGTCTTTTATTTTATTTTATTTATTTATTTATTTATTGGTTTTGTGCGACAAGGTTTCTCTGTGTAGCTTTGGAGCCTGTCCTGGAACTTTCTTTTTAGACTAGGCTGGCCTTGAACTCACAGAGATCCACCTGCCTCTGCCTGCCGAGTACTGGGATTAAAGGCATGCGCCACCAACTGCCTGACCAGTGTTTACTTTTAATTTAGTTTTTAACACTTGAAATTCTTTTAAAATGTGTGCACAGTGCAATAAAAACTGAAAGTAGTGGCTTTTCAGATTGAAGGGTATATGTCCAGGTGGAGTTTTGTGGTTGGGGTTTCTGTTCTGCCTGGTTCCCCCAATTGTTAAGTCCCAAAGAAATCACACAGAGGTCTACATTTGTTATAAACTGATTGGCCCATTAGCTCAGGCTTCTTATTAACTCTTATAACTTATATTAACCCATTATTCTTATCTGTGTTAGCCACATGGTTCAGTTTCTTTTTCAGCGGGCCAGTTCCATCTTGCTTCTTCTGTAGCTGGGCCAGGACTGTTCAAACAGCTTTCCTCTTCCCAGGATTCTCCTGTTCTCCTCAATCTGCCTCTACTTTCTGTCTGATTGTCCCGCCTATACTTCCTGCCTGGCTACTGGCCATCAGCATTTATTTAAAACATAATTGACAGAATATAGAGCACTGTCCCACACCAGAGTTTCATCTTTGAACTTCATTTTAGGTGAACACCTGGAGGTGACATCTCATAAGCTCCCTGAAAATTCTGCATATATTAGTTTGATAGAATGAGAAACTCTCTGTCCCTATCATATACTGCTCAAAACTTCCATTAGCCACCAAGTACATCGAAGTCACTGGGGTGGTTACCCAAGGAGATGCTTTTTTTTTTCTTTTTATTTAAATATAAGCACTTACTTTGTGTCTTAGATTTACCAGAGAATGGGGAAGTATCAAAAAAAAAAAAAAACACCAAAAGATAAAATGCTCCATCTTCCTCTGTCACCAGGTCCTTGTATATTCTAGGCAAGAGCCCCCCTCTGACCTACAATTCACTTCTCTTACCAATGCTATGAGATGGTATTTGTTAGATCCTATTTCTCTCATTAATATTACCATGTTATTATGCCCATCTTGGTGATCTTCACAGTCCCTCATTTTACAGATGAGGAAATAAGTGAGACATTGAAAGTTAAAGGCAACAAGATTTTGTCTCAAGTGGTCTTATATTTGAGTCAAGGCTTTTAGCTCCCAGATTATATTATGTCTGTTTGTTTGGATGCTGATCTTTACATATACATATGCATTTATGTATACACACACAGTTATGGGTCTGGAATATGAGACTCATTAAAATTAAAACAAAACAAAATGAAACATTTTCTTTGACCTTCCTGATGGAAAAACGTTGCCTGAGTAACTGGGGTGTGTATAAAATTTCAGGTGTTACTCCTATAGTTCAGTAGTCTTATTAGATGTAGGGTTTTATTAACTGGGGATAAAGTCTATCAATATAAGTTTGGTATTGATAATTGTTGATCCTAACTTCTGATGATGGCATGTAAGGCTTAACATTTTTAGGAAGTCTGCATCTGTTGGCTTACCCATTATGAAAATTGATCACTGGGTCTCAGGGTACAGTACATAAGGTAAAGTGCTTGAAACACTGGGCCGCAGTCATCTGTAGTGTGGTTTAAAATAATTCGTAACATCTGTATCTCTCCTAACAAATTACACACATGTTTCTTTGAACTGCTTGCTGTGTCTGGGCAGGTAGAAGTTGTGGGGATGGCAGGCAGAGAAGAGGTGTTTGTGAAGGGTGATCATATCCCTGAGGCAGAACCTTTAGTCTTCCTGGGGTGTTTATTTTCAAGGGTTTTGTCTGGTAATAGACTTATCACACACAGAGAAATGGAAGTCCACAGCCTTCTACCAGTAGAATCTTGGCACACAGATACCATCAAAACAATTTAAAATAACTCTATCTGCCTAGCTTCTAAAATATATGATAATAAAGAAGAGTCCTGGGTGGTTTAGTTCTATGTAGGCCTTTCTGTTACGTTTTGACTGGGTGATTCTTAACAAAGTAGCAAAACTCTCACAAAACATTTTGTAGAATCTAGAACTCTTTCTGTTTGCTAAGAACAAAGCAGGCTCAAGGTTTTCCTGGCCAGTGTGGAAATCCTCAGGCAGGAGTGATAGGAAAGAATCTGTTTCATTTCAGTCTTCTGCTACATTTGACCTTGGGAGAGCTTAGCTGTGCCTTGGGGCAAAAAATTAAATGTTCCATTTTGCAGCAGTATCATCTTTCACCTTTATGTGGATTTAAAAATGTAAATAAAATTGCTTTCTGTAAATGGTACACATGAAGGTCATGCTCATATTCTCTGCAAGAATTCAAAATGCCATTTGAGCCATCATTGGCTCAATGGATACTAATACGTTCTATTAGTTTCTAGTAATCTATTTTTTAAGTATTTTATGGACCCATATTTTTATGCCTAGTTCCTAGTTTGTGAAATAAGAAATCAGAAATAAACCTTTTAGCACTTCATTGTAGACTTATTTATAGAATGTGTGCTTTCAACTCTGAACTTTTAAAAATGCCAAACCTTCCCAAAATACATTTTTTTTTGTCATTAAAATGGCCGGAATGGAAATCTGCAATGAGAGAAGAATATGCTCTTGAAAGCATTGGGAGGATCATTCCTTTTCCAATTATCATCCATGTTTTTTTTTTCCCTTGCATATTGTTCTCCAGGAAATAAGGTTTGGAGTCCTTAGCTGCAGCCAACAGACTTGGAAAGTAAAGCAACACTGCTTTCTTTTCGAGAAGAAGGGGTTTGAGTTCTTTTCAATGCAATTTGGATAATAAGACCCTGATACAGCTTTGTATTTAATTGTTATGATTCTGATTGTTAATGACATTTGATTGCTTCTTCTGGAGGCACCTGTCAGCCATTTCTGAGGCACAGATGGCTTTATAGGCACCAGCAGGAATTTCTTTTCCTTACTGACCTTGAGTTACATAGCTAATTTGGGGAGGATCAGCAGGAAGGGCCAATGTTGTCATAAATTTCCTGTCTACTTTTGAGAGATGATTTTGATTTTTGAGCAATAATTTGAGATGACTCTTTTTCAAAAGCTTCTAGGTTATTATTCTTTTACTGGGAAGAGCACTGATTTTCTCTGAGTAGATGTGCTAATTCTTCAGTGACCACGACCATGTGATAAAGTGAGAGTTTGTCCTGTTTACTTAGGATGGCTCTATCTTATGCTTTTCTCAGGTATAGAAATCCCTGTTATTTTTTGAAATGTCCCAGTTTGGATAATAAAGTATGTGTGAGCTTACATATAATGTAACATTCAAATGGGTAACTGTGATAGTTGATTATGAGTCTTTATGAAATGTTTCGGACAATGCAGAATGATCTGCAGGTAAGATTAATATATATATATATATATATTTATATTTATATTTCTTTTTTCCCACTGCTCTTCAGGGTCCTAAGGAATTTGCTCAGAGTCTACCATTATGTTACTCGTCGTGGGAAACAGTCCATACCCCTTTCTTTAAAAATCTTGTGAAATCTTAAGTGAAATTTGAGTAGTACTGCTAACCATGGCAAAAGATATTATGACAGGAATAACTGATTAGTCACTGACTGATGTTGGAGGATGTAACAGTTTAGGGGAGGACTAAGAAAATAACCTAAGAAATGTAGGACTCAGAAAATGACCTTTGCCACTGCTTCCAGAGTAAAAAGACTTACTCTAACCAAGATACTCTTTTGAGAATGATAACAATCTTTTCTTTATGAAGAATCTCTGAAACACTAGAGTATTTTGCCTTTTAATATGGCAGCACAAAAGAATCTATGTAGAAATCAAAGTGTGTGTGTGTGTGTGTGTGTGTGTGTGTGTGTCCCCTGGGTGGGATTTTTATAGCTAGATACTAGCTACAGTTATCTGAAGAGAGGAACCTCAGTTGAGAGAATGCCTCCATCAGACTGCCTGTAGGCAAGTGTGTGGTGTATTTTCCCGATGATTGTCTGGTGTGGGTTGTCTCAGCTCTCTGGGGTAGGACCACCCATAGGCAGAGGGTCCTGGGTTTTTATAAGAAAAGCAGGGTGCACAAGCAGTGGGGAGGAAGCCAGTTAACAGTGTTCTTTTATGACCTCTACTTCAGTTTCTGTCTTCAGGTTCCTACATGACGTTTCTGCCCTAACTTCCCTTCATGGTGGACTATAACTGTAAGCTGAAATCAACCCTTTCCTCCTTGAGTTAATTTTGGTCATGGTGTTTTATCCTGGCAACATAAGCCATGACTAAGTGTATATATGTGTGTAAAGGCATGTGGGTGCGTGAGTGTTTAGAAAAAAGTAAACAAACAAAGGAAACCTTCAAATTAGCCATAGAAGATCTCAGAGTAGAGTTGAGGGCTTATTTTATTGATTTTTGTCTTCCAACTGTTAGGATGTTGAACGTGCATCACCATGGCTTGCTTTTCTGATTCCTAGTTTTCTCAACTGATAAACCCATACATCTGTATGTTATTGTCTTTTTGAAAATATATTATTACTACTTAAAATTCAGGTAAATAGCTACACTTATAGACCTACTGAATCTTCTTCCTCTTATCATTTTATCAATATTCATTATATACTTCAAAGACATTTTCCCTCTACTATCATAGTTTACTTTTTTGTTTTTTTTTTCGGGGGGATCAAGACAGGAGTTTTCTATGTAGCTCTGGTTGTCCTGAATCTCAATCTGTAGACAAGTCTGGCCTCGTATTCACAGAGATTCGCCTGCCTCTGCCTTTCAAGTACTGGGTTTAAAGGCATGTGCAACCACACCCGGCTTATCCTTTTATTGTTTGAAGTAGGGTCTTGGTATGTAGCAGTAGCTACCCTGGAAACTCTGTAGACAAAAATTGCCTCTAGCCTGCGTCTTTGGCCCCAGTCTCTGGAGTCCTGGGATTATAGGTGTGTGCCATCCCTGGTCTTTCCACCATATTAATATATTCATTTTTAGGGTTCCTGTAGTGAGTCTAAGTGTGCAATATAGGTGTGCAATGGTGACTTAACGAGTTATTTGTCCGCACTTTAGCTCAGAGTTTTCTCATGGAAAGGAATTCAAGCAATTAGTCTCCAAAGCAGAGGCAACAGCCCCTGTGATGATGGAAAGGGCAGAATAATCATTTTCTATGTTTGTACCCAGTGACTTAATCTGCGCTCTAATATACATCATGCATCCCTCTCTAGACTGTTCCAAAACAGTCTTCTTACAATCAATAAAACATTCAAAAGATTTGCGGGCAGGATATCGTGGTTATGGGGGATTGATGCTAGAATCACTTCAAAAATTCTCCTGTTTTTCAAATGCAATTTCAAAAGATGAACTGGGTCCCTCTTTCTTGGTAGGAAGCGCCAGGGCAGATTGCTATTTCTGAAGTTCAGAAAATGAGTGTATTTCCTACTTTGCTTAATTTTGGGAAAATCTTGTCAGGAATTGCACCCTGTACATCGTATTTGGGTAGACTTCCGGCAAGTGCACAGCTAATGTAACTCACTAGAACTTGTGTTTTAGCCTGGAAACCAAAATGAACCCAGAGGCAGTAAACATCCCATTTCTCTAAAGCGATGTTTTATTATTGAGCTAGAAGATGAGAAGGAGAGCCCAGGGAGAGACAACAGGGAGAGGAAGGGAAGTGAGGATCCAGAGTTTGGGCTGTATTTCCTGTGTTTAGAAACCTTGAGTAGACGATGGTTTCTCTTTCCGGTGAGCTAAAGAGCCGCCGTGAACCCCTGCCTTTTTAGTGAGGCGGCATTGGAAAGTCATTCTCAAGTTTGAATGGACAGAAAAGAGGCAAACAGACAAAACTAGATGACAGTGAGAGGAAACATCAAACAAGTGTAACTAGCAAATATGGAACTGCCTCAGTTTCTAGTAGGGCTGTGTATTCCAACCATCGCATGTTGTGGTAGGGTGTTTTTTTTCTGAAGTAACAAGCGGGCAAACAGAATTTGATTAGGATTCAAAAGGAACTACTTGCTTTAAAAAAATTTAAATTACTTTATTTATCAAGTTTCCTCAGCTAAAGAATATTTGGACTGTGTGATTTGCAATTATGAGGACTATTAAATATTGGTGCCCAAAACTCCAAAAGCAAATGACTCTTCTATGTTGCATACAGATTATGATTTTAAAGCATTTGTTAACATGAATTTTAAAAGAAAAGTTTATAATAGTCCGTTCCTTTTAAAAGACAATACCCTGGAGACAGAGGCTGGCAGAGTTCTGGGAGTTTGAGGGCAACCGGGTCTACATAGAAAGTTCCAGACCAGCCAGGGCAATGCAATGAGATCATGTCTCAAAATGTGCAAACAAACAAGCATGCACATAAGAACAATTCATTTGAGATTTGGAAGCTTTCTAGTTAAGCTAGAGATATGGATGAGCAAACAGGTAATCTTCGGTGTCTTAGGTGTTTAGAATTTGGGTGTTAACTACTCTAACATACAGCAGAAAATTCACCTGTGTACTGTGTAACATGTTTCTTCTACAGAACTCTTCCGTTTTTCCGAGTTCTTGGTTCATTTTGTGCCTTAGCTTTTAATAACTAGTGCAGTAATAGAATTGGGGCCAACTCACAGAAGAAGATCGTATGAGTTAAGATTGCTATCACTGTTATGAACTACCATGACCAAAAGCACCTGAAGGAAGAAAGAGCTTATTTTGCATACACTTCCAAATCATAATTTATCATCGGAGGAAGTCAGAACAGGAACTCAAGCAGGGCTGAACTGGGATGTAGGAGCTGATGCCGAGGTCATGAAAGAGTCTTGTTTACTGACTTGCTCCCTGTGGCTTGCTTGGCCTCCTTTCATATAGAATCCACGACTATCAGCCCAGGGATGATACCAGTGAGCATGGGCTGGGTCTCTCTCCCATCTAATTAAAAAAAGGGCCCTCTGGCAAACCTCATGAAAACACTGTCTCAGGTGAAGTTCCCTCCTTCCAGTCGACTCTAGCCTGTGTCGCCTTAACATAAAACTAGCCAGCACAAAGATGGAGATCTTCAGAGATTTGCGTTTGGTGGTTAGTCCTTCCCTCTGATTCTCAAACACATCTCTCTTTCCTCGACTTTCAACATATTAACATTTATGGATGGGTACAAAAGTTCTCTTTAAAACGAGAAAGGTGGGTCTAGAATAGAGTTTGTGGTTAGAAAAGGCAAGAATGGTGAACAAATTGTTTGTCAGTATCTGTGTTTACTGGAGCACCAACCATGAGACCTCACATTCAAATAAGCAAGGTTTCAACTTTTTGGCATTCCATCTTCTTCATAATTTCCATAGCTTGTAGTCATCTTCTTAGTCGTAGCTGTATTATACATACATTACATACATAACGCACACATACAGGTGTGTGTGTGTGTGTGTGTGTGTGTGTGTGTGTGTGTCACTCCTGGTAAGCTGTGCTTTAAAAACAAAGAATGAAGATGTTAAAAGAATTGTTGTAAATGAGTCTAGAACTCTAATTTATGTTATGAACTTCATTTGTGCAGCTGTACATTATTAGAATAAGTCATAGTCCTGAAGAGTTGGGTATTTGTGTTATACTGTCAGAGGTAACCTTGAAATAAATCCTGTTTGATTATTTTCTCTAAGATTAATATAAATAAAAATTATTCCATGAACTATATAATTAATTCTCATAGGACTAAATGCAATAAAAGGGTCCTAGTGCAGTGCTTGCAGAATTGTGTCCTAGGAAACACATTGACTTAAATCAACGATCAATTTGTAGCCATTTTAAAATACTATCCCTGTGACTTTAATCAGTTGGCTTAGCACTGAAGGAAATCAGTGTACTGTGTATTGTGTCTTCATGAGTAATCCCTGGCCCTGTTGTCCTTTGTGGCGTCACTGAAATAGGAAATGAGCAGATTTTCTCATGGTGATCTAGCCTGTTAGGGCTTTAGCAGAAGGGAAAAGGTAAGCTTCAGCTTCAAGCCAGGCCATGACAGCTTACAATGACTGCTTGTCTCTCACTTCCTGTACACCATCTGCACAGCTCTACAGCCTGGATTGCCACAGCTATCTAGAGAAAGTGGTGCTTCCCAGAAAGGGTGCAAATATGAGCCGTGCTCTAGATTGCAGTGTTAACATTTCCAACCAATTTGTGAGCTCAGGGAGGGAGGAAATTGTCTGCTGCTTATCAGTGTCCACATTTTGTTACTTCTTCCAAAGAGGTTTTGGGCCAATGCTCAAAATCAGATGCTGCGGAAGCCACTAACATATAAAATATTGAGTGGGTTGTAACAATATTCAATGGTGTGCTTTTCCTTTATTCAAACCAGTATGAGATGGCAGGGCTTCCCTTCCATATGTCTCAGGGGCTATTTCTTTGCCAGTCATTCACTTGCCAACCCTTACACAAAAGGGACATTTTCTCGGATGGTATAACATGGAACAATTTTCGAGATGTAATCTCAGCTTTACTATAGAAAGGAGGTGATGTGGATGTGGGCAGATGATTTGATTTGTGGAGAAATGGAGGCACATGGTACTTAAGTGGCTTACCTGGGTGACACATTCTGGAGTTAGAACTCATAGCCATTGACTTCCATGTGCTGACGAGAGACGTTAAGTGCAACAGGATTTTATACGGTTTTCCTGCTTGCTTGTAACACAGCTGCTTCTAAGGAAAGTACGAATTCTGGATCATCCTGGGAGCAACTGATTACCTTGTGGATCTTTTTGTTCGTAATAACGATAATGAACGAATGTGCTAATTGTTCATCTGTATTTCTTGATTCCAAGGTTGCTACAGTTTGAGCAATTTAGTGAAATAATCTTCCCATCCCTTTAGAATCCACAGAGGCTGTGGGTCCTTGAGTCTGGTCCAAGTGGCTCTGTGTGCTCAGCATCTGACAAGAATGATGAATGGAACTGCAGGTTCAGGGAAACAGAGGTCTTATTGGAATGACATCTGCTTCTCTTCCAGGCCAGACATGGCATACCAGGGATCAGTGAATCATGGTGGAGGAGGAATTTGACAGGCTTGAAAACATAACTTTTTTTTTCTGGTCTATTTGATTTGGGGCTGAAAAACTGGACCCAAACAAAAGTGGTTGATTTTTCTATTAATCAGAAAACTTTACATGCAAATCTATAAAGTTATCTTAAGTTAAACACAAGAAGAAATTTATGACTTTATGAGACATGTGATTTGATTTAGGCTACCATGGTAGATCTATTTACTTGGCAGAATGGAGGTTGGTAGCAATGTTATGATTTTAACATGTAATTTAGTATTTCTTTGCCGACGGTTTCTGTCTTTCCATTTGCATCCCACAACGACTTCCTAGATAGGCTTTTCAGTTCTCCAGCCACACATGGTAGTACAGGTACACTCCCAACCATGGTACTCATATCTGGATCAGAGACTCTCTTATATCCATAAATCTCACCTGAATAATTTTGTTCAAGGTGGACTTTCCACTGTGAAGGAACTATGGCTTCTTTCTTTTTCAAAATGCCTTTTACGAGGTTTTTCAGACTCTTTAGCTATAAAAGAGGAACTCCTTCTTGCCTTTCCCACTTCATGCCTGGTGGTACTGGGATGTCACAGTGTGTAGCGAATGCAAAATGAAAACGAACATAGGGCTAAGACCAGGTTAGAGCTACCACTCTCCCTTAAGAGCCCGAGCTTGAGTCTCAGCACGGTACAATGAAACAGAAGGGTCTCTAGGTCTCTCATCTATGTAGTTTAAGAATTTTAGGCAGTTTCCCAGCCTTTTACAAAAATAAGAGGAACAATCGATAGAATCACATAAAGTCAATGTGTGCCTAGTTTATATCACATCAGATTTGGTATACTGATGGAGCAAAGGCTGAGGTTAGGCAGCAAGAAATCATGGCATAGCAAACAGTGTGGCCTGAAGGCCAATATTCTAAACACGGCTCAAAAACTAAGAGTTAGTCACACACCATTTTCCCTCCACTGGAATGGTGCTTTTCATTGCCCTAATTCTTGCCTAGTTTTTTTTTTTTCTCCCAAGAACACTTGAAAGGAGCTTCAGAAGGCAGGTGAGTCACTTTCATTGGTTCATTGGTCCATTGGTCTCATCGCTCTTGGCAGTCTCTTCATTGCTTCTAAGTGCGTTTCTGCAATATTCTTCTTTGAGGTAGCTCTCAGTGAATACCACAAAAATGATTTCCATATCTATTTCTTCTCAGGATGATGGCAAAAGGCTGGGTGAATGTTATTTTTTTTTATCTCCTCTGTACTGTAGGTTTCTGTTAGAGAAAGGCAGACAGTTCTGCCATTTTTTCTTGCCAATTAATCAATATTAAAGAACTTTTAATAAATATCAAATTAAGAAATTATTTAAACCAATTCCCTCAAAAGCAAAAGAAGACCTAGACTAGACTGATTCACTTCTTGTTTAATGTTAAACAGCTAAGTCAAGTTGTTGGAGCAGTTCTTAATAATGTGTATGAGGGGAGGAGAGTGGGGGAAGGAGGTTGTGCACACGAATGCAGTGCTCGTATAGGACAGAAAAGTGTGTTAGATCCACTGGAGCTGGAGTTACAGGTGGTTGTGAGTCAGCTGATGTGGGTATTGGAATGCAAATTTGGGTCCTCTGCAAGAGGAATATATGCTCCTTACTACTGAGAAGTCGTTCTAGTTCCAGAATTAGAATGTCTCAGAAATTATGAAAATCTGATATCTTATAAAAATAAAATTTGGTACAATTAAGGCCTAATGATATTGCATCTAGTCTTCCCTTTCCTCTATAACACGTGAGACTTAGATGATGTGAAATGATGAACAATGATGTTACAAGGAGACTAGCCCCTCATCCTTTTCCTCAAGAACGTTATACAAGGAATGAGGAAATAAAGACTAATTTAGGATCACATAGCTACCTATACAGAAGGGATTGAAAGTCAGTTAGCTTCTCCAAGTCTCAGTATCTATAAAGTACAATAATGTACTAAACTAGTCAATATCGGTTTTTTTTTGACAGGAATAGCCCATAGTTAATGAAATAATGAGGGAGAGAGAGAGAGAGAGAGAGAGACAGAGACAGAGACAGAGACAGAGAGACAGAGAGACAGAGAAGAGAAGGATATGTTACAATAGTTTGGGTGGGACTTGTATATAAAACATTGCAAATTTGGAGGCTAAACAATCATGACTGAAGACTGTGAAAATAGAATTTGGGGGTAAGGTCAAGAAGAAACAAATGGCATCTTCTTTTTAAAAAACTAAATCTATAAGTTGATTTTTGTTATGGGATCTTAATTATAAGCCTACGACGACAAAAAATAATCCCTGTACCACATAGTAGATTTTATATACTGCTCCATTCATAATGCTCTTGAGATTTTTTTCTGTTCTAAAGGAAAGAATGTAATAAACATTTTGTGATATCTCTATGGTCTAATGAATTAATGTGTATCCAAGAATTCCAGTATTTTTCAGGCAAAGTGGTTAATGAGGACATAAAATTATGCATTTTTACCCCCACTTTTAGATGAAAGGATATGAGAGGATGATTAATTTTAGCATGTGGAGGCTTTTCTAGATTTTATAAATTAAGGCAAATCCGTTCACCAAACTTCTTGGAGATGTGACAAACTGATTTATATTCCATTAATTGAACTCTGTTTAAACAGAATTGTGAATTTCGGAAATAAAGCACAAATTAATTGAATTGCCCAATAGTGTAATTACATTTTCATCCCCAGCGAAAACAACTTGGAGTGCCAAAGTTTTGGAACATTGAGCTGCTTTTTCAGTTTAATATGGGAAAACGTATAACTGTGCTCTGTCCTGCCATCGTCTTCTAGAAACATCAGTGCCAGTGAAGACACTAATTTTTCCTGCTAAACATTTAGTTTTACTTTTAATCTATTAAATGTAGCCACTGAAGTTCTTGGATACTTAAGGAAATTGAGTTTGTGGAGGCAGAAACTTAGGAATGGGGTGGAAGTATAGGGAGAAAGAATAAAGACAGGAAGCAGGCATCAGCTCCAATTAGGAAGTCTGCGTGCTTATGAAGGGTAGGATAGAATGCAATGGGTGGCCAGATTTGCAGTAATTCCATGTTGCAGGAATGGATTCATGAATGAAACCTACTAACTATCCCCTTAAAAGCAGAGCAGTCATGAAGTGCATAAAACATAGGTGCTTAGACGGCCTGAGCTGTGCAGAGATGACCCATGAATATGTGTGTAACTTCTTTAGGATGCCAGTTCAGTATGTGACATATCTTATATTCATACTCAGTCCTTTCGTTAGATTTGTTTGGGTGAGTAAACCAAAAGCATCCTTATATGCAAAAGCAGCTTAGTACATATTTAATTCACTAATACAAGAATGCTAACATACCATTTTATCCCAGACTAAGTTTTTAAAATTAAACTTTCTTTTTAATTTTGAAATTACTATATAACTAAATCATATTTTCCTTCCCTTTCCTGTATCTAAATTGTCTGTATATACATCATGCTTTTACTCTTTGTCTCTCATGCCCTCCATGTTCCAAAGAAATGTGGAACCAGGGACTCTTCTTATTCTTTCCATGGGTAGCTACTCATTGTTTTACACTAGATTTCACTAAGAGATAATGAAAAAACTCACCAACACTATATACATTTTGGTATTAAGACTTGCGAACAAAGCTGATTCCCCTTTGCCTGATACTTTGTTTAGAATTTCCCTGGGTAAAGTCTATCTCATTAGCTGTAGGATAAGATCAACAGGAAGGCTTGGAGCCATCAGGAAGCTTCACTTTCAGATCTTTCTTCAACCTCTGGACCTCCCACTCTGGCCTCTCCAGACGAATATTAAGCTAAAAAAAAAATAAGTCAACAAGATTTTGAATGGGTTTTATGCTCTTGGCTTTTGACTTCTGCATGATGGGAAGCAAAAAGTAAAATAAAACCAGCCTTATAGCAGACACAATTGAATTTGCATCTCAGTCCTTCCAATTATTAGCTGCCTATCATTGGCAGAATTACTTAGGAACAGCCAAGCTTCTGTCATTTTTCTGTGTATAGGGAGATTAGAATAACCATCTCCTAAGACATGGAGGAAAATAAACTATCATTTGGCGCATATATGGGTATCTTTGTTTTTCCTTCCATTTAGCTCTTGGGTCTAGAACAGTTATGGATCAGGTACTTAAAAGAGCCGGCTCACACTGATGGGAGAACACTAGATTTACTCAAAATGCAGTGGGTAGAATTTGCTTAGAGCAGGGAGGCAGAAAAGATCATTGGAAAAGGGAACGTTGCCTACTTGTTCTTCAAGTGTTCATCTTCTTGTCACATCACACGACCAAAAGGAGATTGGGAGGGTTCCATTCTAACTTGACATCTTTTCTTTTTCTTTTCTTTTCTTTCTTAACCACTGAGAAAGTGTAACTTCAAACCCTGTAAGGTTCTAAAGGAGGGGATGTGACAGAGAGAAAATGTAAATGAAAAGAACAGAGGATTATTCTAGAAGACAAAAGAAGGTTTTCAGAGGCAGCAGCAGATATTTACTGGTTTGCTCTCTTAAAAAATCCAACAGATACATATAATGCACACACACATATACTGCACACACATATACTGCACACACACATATACTGCACACACACATATACTGCACACACACATACTGCACACACACACTGCACACACATATACTGCACACACATATACTGCACACACACATACTGCACACACATATACTGCACACACATATACTGCACACACATACACTGCACACACATTCATCATTTATTGTAAACATTCTGTCTGACCTTATATCTTCACCTATCTATTAGAAGGCTATTTTTAAAGTTATTTGAGAATCTTATACATGTATTCAATAAAATATGATCATATACATCCTCCATTTCTCTCCTTTATTTTCCCCAACATCCCCTGTATATCTTTCTATTACCTGACACTTCTAACATATTGTTTTTTTCTCTTCCTCCTGGAGCCTGGGGTTTGGAGATCATATGCGCCATCTCTGTGGGCATTGACTGTCTTGATCTTGTGCAGGTCTTGTGCTGGCAGCCACTAGTTTCAGTTAGTGACTGTGATAGTCATGACATATCCATAAGACCGTGCTTAACAAAACTCCCTCCCATCCTCCAGATGTTATTTTCTTTTAGCTTCCTTTTCCATGACATTATCTAAGCTATGGCAAGGGTGAGGTATTGATTTATATGACCAATTTAGGGCCAAGCACTCAATGTCTTCCAGTACTTTGATCAGCTATGCATCACTACATTGGCAACTGCTCACTATAAAAAGAAACTTCTCACTTAGGTTAAGAGCATCCCAGGTCAATGAGTATACAGAAAAATAATTAGAAAGGAATTTGACAACATGACCATTTAGCCAAATAACAACATCAGGTTCTCCCCAAAGCCCTCTGACCTTCTCAGCCATGAGCTTTGACCAGGGTTACAGAGTCAGATAGAAAAGTCTCTCCTTTTGAATAGGCCTCAAATATAATCAGAAATCAGATAGGTTGATATCCCATAACAATCATGCCACATTGTTCTAGTAGGACACATCTTACCTGATAGGTTAGATTAATATTGTAGCATGCAGAGTCAAGTATTAAGTATGATCTTTAGTGTCTTTTCTCCCCCAGAGCTCTGCAAAGCACCTCTTGGTACTATGAGAAGAGTATATAGGGATGAAGTTTCCCAGCAGAGATCTATTTCCTACAGCTGAAGTATGTACTATCTTCAGCAACAGGCTCTTATCATGCATTTGTATGGGTAATCAAGGGTTATGGCAACAATCTTTATTGTTTTGGAGACCTCTGGGGTTTCCCTGATCAGTGAGTCATAGGTGGTTTTCCATACTGAGAAGGCTGTAACTTATAACATTTCCAACTTTTTAATCATTGGCATTTACAGTGATGAAAAATGGTAACTCATTTTTCTGTCATGTATACTTAATTTTGAGTGATTTTAGCTTAAATTTTCTGCTTGTCAGAGAGTTTAATGGAATAAGAAGCATAGAGTAGAAATGAGATGCATGTGGTTTTCCTTTCTTATCCTTGAGGGCTGTCCTTGGCAGCTAACCTGGAAGTCTTTTACTCTCCCACGAATTCATATAGCAAAAGTACTTTACTTTGGGCTAGGGCCATACGTAGCCTGGAGGTTCATCTGTACTAAGGTAGGCTTTAGAGTTAGCCATTGGATGTTTCTTTTCTTTTCTGAGTAAGAGTGAGGTTGTTAAATGATCAGAGTGTATTTTGGTGGACTAATCTGGTGGTAAAATACTGTCCAGGCGGAAGAGAAGAAGACATGGATATCAATATGTAGATACTGGCACTGAGAGAGGTGGGGATGGAGATTTTAATACAATGTCATTTATAACAAAAAGGACAACAACAAAGGATACAATGTGGAAAGTCTGTCCCAGTTCAAAAAGCTTTCATTTGCAGGGGGAAGTGTTCTTTTGATGGAAATGGCTCAGTAATAGACTGTCTGGAGGATGACTGCACATCCTTTCACTGAAAGCCAACTAGGCTGTCCAGAGGATAGCTGTGCATCCTTGCAGTGAAGCCAACTACACTGTTCAGAGGATGGTTGTGCATCCTTGCAGTGAAGCCAACTACACTGTTCAGAGGATGGTTGTGCATCCTTGCAGTGAAGCCAACTAGGGTGTCCAGAGGATGACTGCACATCCTTGCAGTGAAGCCGACTACACTGTTCAGAGGATGACTGCACATCCTTGCAGTGAAGCCAACTACACTGTCCAGAGGATGACTGCACATCCTTGCAGTGAAGCCAACTACACTGTCCAGAGGATGACTGCACATCCTTGCAGTGAAGCCAACTACACTGTCCAGAGGATGACTGCACATCCTTGCAGTGAAGCCAACTACACTGTCCAGAGGATGACTGCACATCCTTGCAGTGAAGCCAACTACACTGTCCAGAGGATAGTTGTGCATCCTTGCAGTGAAGCCAACTACACTGTCCAGAGGATAGTTGTGCATCCTTGCAGTGAAGCCAACTACACTGTCCAGAGGATGACTGCACATCCTTGCAGTGAAGCCAACTACACTGTCCAGAGGATGACTGCACATCCTTGCAGTGAAGCCAACTACACTCTTCAGAGGATGACTGCACATCCTTGCAGTGAAGCCAACTACACTGTTCAGAGGATGGTTGTGCATCCTTGCAGTGAAGCCAACTAGGGTGTCCAGAGGATGACTGCACATCCTTGCAGTGAAGCCAACTACACTCTCCAGAGGATGACTGCACATCCTTGCAGTGAAGCCAACTACACTCTTCAGAGGATGACTGCACATCCTTGCAGTGAAGCCAACTACACTGTCCAGAGGATGGCTGTGCATCCTTGCAGTGAAGCCAACTACACTCTTCAGAGGATGACTGCACATCCTTGCAGTGAAGCCAACTACACTCTTCAGAGGATGGTTGTGCATACTTGCAGTGAAGCCAACTACACTGTTCAGAGGATGGTTGTGCATCCTTGCAGTGAAGCCAACTACACTGTCCAGAGGATGACTGCACATCCTTGCAGTGAAGCCAACTACACTGTTCAGAGGATGACTGCACATCCTTGCAGTGAAGCCAACTACACTCTCCAGAGGATGACTGCACATCCTTGCAGTGAAGCCAACTACACTCTTCAGAGGATGACTGCACATCCTTGCAGTGAAGCCAACTACACTGTCCAGAGGATGGCTGTGCATCCTTGCAGTGAAGCCAACTACACTGTCCAGAGGATGGCTGTGCATCCTTGCAGTGAAGCCAACTACACTGTCCAGAGGATGACTGCACATCCTTGCAGTGAAGCCAACTACACTGTCCAGAGGATGGCTGTGCATCCTTGCAGTGAAGCCAACTACACTGTCCAGAGGATGGCTGTGCATCCTTGCAGTGAAGCCAACTACACTGTCCAGAGGATGACTGTGCATCCTTGCAGTGAAGCCAACTACACTGTCCAGAGGATGGCTGTGCATCTTTGCAGTGAAGCCAACTACACTGTCCAGAGGATGACTGCACATCCTTGCAGTGAAGCCAACTACACTGTCCAGAGGATGACTGTGCATCCTTGCAGTGAAGCCAACTACACTGTTCAGAGGATGGCTGCACATCCTTGCAGTGAAGCCAACTACACTGTCCAGAGGATGGTTGTATGTCCTTGTAGCAGCACAGTATTCCTTTGGAAATTTTCTCTAGGCTTTCCGTAGTATAATTTTTGCAAAAAATTTTAGAATGGTGGAATTTCCCACTTGTTCCTTTATGCACAGGTGACATTGGGAATTGTGCCTCCTGGGGGATTAATTACCATAAAAGGTTTCTCACCCCTGAAAGGTTTCCTATTAGGTCATGGTCCAACTCAGCCCGGGTCGAGCTGGAGTGCTTATACAAGGGATGCCTGCAGAGCTCCTGACAAGCAGATAGACGAGCTCTCATTCCTCATCTTGTGCTGCTAGATTCCAGCAACAGAGCAACACTGGATACCAGGAAAGTATTGCATAGCAGGAGATATTGTCACAGTCCCTTCCCAGCTGTTGGCTGTTAGCAACAACATCCATTCTGCTGCTGACACCAGGCTCTCCCTGATGGGGCTTACATGGAGGAATTATTTAAACCACTTAAAGACAGTAGAATATTTAAAAGTCAAAATGCTTTCTTTCTAATTATTCCCCAGACCTCACTTAGCAATAGCTGGCTTCATGTCATACAACATGACTCCCATGGGGTTTACTGCAGCCCCTGAGCACACGAAACATCTTTGGCAAGCTATTAATAAAACTGGAAGCTGGTCCTGGAACAGGAAGGAGAAAATACCTACCCTCACCTCTGCATCCTAAAGTCTCAAGTCCATTGGACAGAGCATTTTCAATGGGTTGGCCATAACATGTTTGGGGAAAATTTAGCCTTTTTTTTTTTTTTGAGAGTTGCTTCAACTTACTCATGCCATTTGTAATGGAATGATTTGTTGAAAATGTGAAGTAGTGGAAGGGGGATTTCTGTGCTCTTGGCCTCTCTTAACTCTCTCTGACTTTCCTGAGTGCCTTGAAAAGTATTTAAAAAACACAAAAGAATTAATGAGTTGGAGGAAATCAAGACCTGAACTGTGGCATTGTCAGGACGATGGTAGAATGGGCTTTTGAATATGCTTTGTAATCTTGAAAATGACATTAAGCAACTAATGGAGTTGATATATTAAATACATTCCTAATCCATACACAAAATGGACACTCAATAATCAGCGGTTTGGTCCATCAATTGATATGGGGAAGATGAGTTCTTTTTATTAGCTCAGCAGAACCGGGGATGTATGGAGGCTCTAAAATGAGCGGACAGATTAGGCTGCTCTTTGCAATTTTAATTATGAATTTTATGAACAGAAAAATAAAATGTAGACATCTGTGACTGAGGAAGTAAAGGTATCAGCATTTGCTAGACTCCAGATCTATTTTATTCTTGCTCTATTTTTTTCTTTAGCTTCACGTTTAGTTAAAGATTTGAAGGGCAGTATGAATTTTTATATTCTTAGTTTTTAAATATATTGATAAGGAAGTCAAGGTAGGGGACATCATTTTATCTGATTTCCTCCACTATTTCCCAGTGTTATCCATGAAGAAGAAAGATAAGGAGAGAGGCTTGGTCTTAGAGGAATCGTAAGGGACGCTGTATGTAGTGGATTCACTCCGTATTTATTGGGGTTGCCTTCCGTGGCTCCCTATGGGAGGTGGTGTGGAAGAGTGGCAGAGAGTCTGAATTTATCAAAATCGATGAGAATGTGGGCCTTCAGTGCTAACTTCAGACATGGCACCAATGCCTTAGTCTTCTGAAACAGTAGTAGGGTCTGCATCTGTAACATCAAGGTAAGAAGTTGTTTGGAGGATGATTAACACAAATGGGAGGAATGTCAGCACTTAGCTTACTGCTTGATACTTAGTGCTGAGTGAATTTTTTTAAACTTTAATGTTATTTGGGTGTGACTCTTGCAGAAGCACTATTAGAACAATTTTTTCCTAATATGAATGTCTGTAGATGAATGGATTCTCTTGGATTTTTTTTTGTAATGGCACTTAAAGTATGCCTGGCTTTAACTAAAATCTGGTTGGTTTAAAAGGTCACTGTATTTTGCACGTCTGTGAAGGGATATTAGTAACTAAATACTCTGAAATGAGAATCCATAGAAGCATCAGGTGATGAGGCCTCATCTAAAACTCCCCCTAAGGTCATATCAAGCATATTTGCATAGGGCTGGCTTATAATTTACAGACGCTTCCTGTCTGTTCTGAGATATTCTCAACTTAGGCTTCTATTATGGCTCCCCTTAGGACACTAATTTCCCAAGTTACTCTAATCTTCCTAAGGACTCTTTTCCATCTGAAACTCTTTACATTGTTAATTTTCTAAACCTGGAGCTCAAGACAGCAGATATATAAGTGAGAGGCAGCAGAAGAGGCTGGCATAAACCTTTGCTAAGGAATTTCAGCCCGTTTATTAAAATGTGAAATTGTTGGCCTGCTGTCTTTAGGTCTTGCCAAAGCCTCCTGGAGGCGTAGAGGAATTAGATTGTAACTAGGACCAGTTGGTTAATGTGAGTGATCAGTAAAAAGACAGTAAAGACTCTCAATTTAGAACTGTTTGATTGAAAAGGAATAGACACTTTCTTTAAAGACAGGAGTTACTGGGTGCTGGTACTATTTTCTTTTGAGAATTTATTATTGAACATTGCTGTTTATTTAATTTCAAGTTTGTCAGAGCATCTCATACTACCAGTATTACTGATTATGTTCTGCTGGGATGCCTGTAAATTTATATGTAGTTAATTAATAAAGTCTATTGAGCATTTCGTGGTGAGATAAGTTGCACAAAAATAAAGAGAAAAACAATAGTGATCTATCTATAACTTATTTAAATTAAGCAGTAAAAATAAAGAACATGTTATATACCACATTTTGATATGGATCCACCAAAATTTCTTAGACAAACTTACCAGTCTACAAATATATAATCAAGTATAACTCTTTCCAGAATCTGAAATATATTATATTGTCCGAAATCAAGTTTAGAACTTAGCTAGTATATGAAAAGTCAGAAAAATCATCAGACAAGTAACCAAATAAGGATGATGCTGCCCTGGAGTTTCTCTTATTAGTAAAATGGCAATGTAGGTAAATTTACAGAAGTTGAAGTGGGGCTGTCATTCAAATCAGGACATGCTCTCAGTCTAGTGCAAGGCTTTATACTCCAGTGTAGTGTGCAATGTTTTAGGCAGTGCGGTTCTGTTTCTTGTCTATGCAGTTGAGATGCATATACTATAGGAATGAGCCTGACATATGGTCAGATTGATAAAGAACATGTTTGGGCTGAGTTCAGATAAAAATATCTAGAGTTGACCATGGCTCAGTATTCCAGGCATGTGGTGTTTGTATATTTGTCCTTTACGCTGTGCCTTTGTTGCCAGATGGATTATGCCAAGAACTACTTTAATCGCTATGATGGCTGAATATACATAAATATATATAAACGACATCAATATATATCAATCAAGAATGTGAGATATTTAAATCATTAATATTTTTGATATATGGACAGATTGTTATACATCAAATTGAGAAATATGAATTTGGAAGTCATTTTTATGCAGAGAAAAACATTTCACTTTATTCATAGCTCTTTTTGTATTTCTTAGGAATTCATATGTTACTTACATCTTGACTATTTCTGAATTTTAAATCATTTACTGTCAACTGCCATTTTTTTAAGGGGAAATGCAGAGCAGGTACAGGCACAGAGTTGAGGGAGAGAGACCTGGTGCCTAGCTGGGCCAGGAAGGAATTCTCAGATTTATAGGAGGTGGGGGGAGGATGGAACATAACAACCCCCCACCTTTCAGACCCCTGCTCATGCATTCTGCAGCCTTATCTTCATAAAGATTTTTATAATGGCTCTTTGTCAAGTTCTTTCAAATGTCCTGCCAACCAATTATCGTAAAAACCTTGCTGAAAAGGTGCTATTTTTGTGGAATGCTTTCAGAGAAGGCAATTGTGAACTCTGCTCGTCTCCACCAGCCCTGCCTGTGGGATGATGAAAATTGACCTTTCTTATAAAAACGAAAGGAAATAGCAGGATGGATAGCCTGGACACGAGGATGCGATCTTACAAAATTCTTCAGTTCAAGGTTTTACAAAATTCACTGGAGGCTAGTGCGTCGGTAGGAATGGGGAATGAGTATCTCAGACCAGCTCATCTATTGGGTTTCCTTTGTGTGCCTGGGCAGGGGAAGGATGAAAGGGGGTGGAGTTGCATTTCCTATTAGTGTTTGTATTTGAAAATTAGAACTGTTTCATCAGGCTTGAATCTGAATGATTTATGCAGAATTTCCACGTTTAGCTTTTCAGGATTGGAGCGAAGAAGCAGTAGGGCATGGCCCTTTGAATAACACTCTCTATGGTAGAGATTAGGTGATAGAGCACACTCTACCATAAAGGTTGTAGACAAGAGGGGTTTATAAGTGGAATTGCTCCTTACACTGAGGGAAAGCTCTGGCTTAGAGGACCATCATTAACATAAAATATACATCCCCAATGAAACTGATCATGACTTCAGATGATGGGTGGGAAGAAACAGAGTGCAGAAGGATGAATATTAAAACACCAGAGTTTCTCAATTTTGCTTTTCAGGGTAGCAACTTCTGAGTCAAAGACTGTGACTAGATGGTGAACGGAATGGAAGACAATTTCTCTTAGAAACTTGTTTTTTTTTTTTTTTGTACAAAAAGATACTATTGTCATGTGGACAAAGGAAAAGAACTTGTCCACAAGCTTTCAACTTAGCAGAAAAACCACTAAAGCACTTTTCAGCTCTCCTGCTCGAACCTTCTCTCTTTCATATATATAATCTCTCTGTGTGTATTTTGTTTCCTGGAGGCAGATAAATTTATTTTGGAAGTTTTCTCTTTCATATTTCTGTTTATAAACATATATGACAAATATTACTTTGTTAGAATGTATAGAATGGCATTTTATTTTTTTTCCAAAAAGGAGATTATAAACAGTATATAGTCTATAATCTAAAGACAAATGCTATTTACTATTATGTTAACATGAATATTTTTCCCTGAGAGGCTCATTGTGGGTAATTCTTAGTCATTTACTTATATACTTATTTTCTTCCCTATAGCATGACCATAAAAGCAACAATATTGTTTTGTCATGTCAAAGCATATAGTGGCAATATGCCATTTATTGTGTATTTTAGGCTGGTTCCTTTTAATTTCTGTAGAAAGTATATCTTCTTTTTGTGCTATGAAGAAAGAAAAATGAGTCAGGAATGCATTTGCATGCACATTCAAGTGTCAATAATTTGTGATCATTGTATTTTAAATCGTATGACAGCTCTGCTTCTGTCTGACTTTGTTCAAGTCATTTAGGCACTTGGGGACTGTTTCCTCATCCGTATAATAAGGGACTGTACTAAGTGGTCCCTCAGGTCCTTCTAGAATTCTGTGATTTTATGAGTGAACATTTTTCAAAGTACTTTTATATTCATGATTTTATTTGATTCCCTGACCACCCAGTAAGAGAGAGAACATCATTGGCATATATAAAAAAAGCCCGAACTATAGTGGGATTGGATGTTTTGTCCAAAGTCACCCTGAATCAGAGCTGATGTGAGGCTATGACAGCCCTTGTGGTTCCAAGCTCTATCCCCGAGGTGTCTGCTGGCTTGCCTCTAGTGATATCAGGAACTCCCCAACTGGAAGCCATGCTCACTGCATAGGCCCAAGGGTCTGGTAGGAAGAAATCTGGATAGGATATCACTTTCTCGGAATGTTTTGGTGACAGGAGAGATGATGCAAGCAAACAAATAAAAAAATAAAACGAAACAAAACAAAACAAAAATCTCAATCAAACAAACAACCACCTTAGGCCAAAGCAGAGAAACTGCTCATTGGACATTACTCTTCTTAGCTCCTTATAAAGTAAAATTTTTGTGTTAAAGGCATCACTGCTTGGCCACAAGAGTCTACTTACCTTTTGGAGGCAAAGCTCCTATCGAAGAATCCACTGAAAGAAAGGAAGCCACATAGTGGCTTTTCCAAAGGCCTCTAGAAGTTTGGAAAAGCCGTAACTACCACAGTGTCCCAGTTTCCACGTGCCAATAACAGGGAACGGAGACAGTTCCCTTCTTCACTGCATCATCTCCTGTGGGCAACATACAAAGGGACCACTTTCTATTAGTATTGTGAGCTCCACGGAAAGACATAGCTAAGAGATGCTTCTCAAGTTAAGGTGTTTAGAGATGGTATATTTGATGATCCTCTTTATTTTTTCTTATAATAACCATAGCCAGAGTTGCAGGGACTAACAAGTTGCGGAATGAGTCTTCAGTGTAAGAAAATGATTACTATCAAGTGTTTAGAACTCTAAATGCTTCAGCCATGTAGCTGTCCCAATCAAGGCTTGAAAACTCCAGAAAGCAGCAGGTTGCGTCATATACATCATGCATAGCTGTGTCAATCTGCTCCTCACAGACCGGGTTTTCAATAACAAATGTACAAGGATGTCTTTTTCCCACTGCTCTGGATTTTCTCATGGTGACATTACTAGAATCCTTTTATACCCCTCACAGCCTAAAACTGGAATGGGAGGGGTAGACTTAGCTAAAATCCACTTAACTAACTGTCCTCTGATTGAATTTATCCAGATTACTTATCATTGTACTTACTATTGTATCTGTGCTAAACATCTTAACTTCCTCCACCTAGCTTTGGTTCTGTTTTAACCTGTGCTTTTTAATTCTGTGCTTACTATGTAAGGGAGCTTATTTCTCAGTATCATATTCTAAAGTCATTTAGAGTCAGTGACTGTAAGTGGATACTGGAATGCACTTCCTAGGAGGAAGCGTGCTGCCAAACCCCAGCGATGACAGATCTTACATTTAATTAACTTTTTGGTCCAGTTTGACAAGTCTACATGAATCTACCCCCAAAGAACAGGTTTACACGTTTTCAGAGTGGGCAGGATGTCATTTCCTCTTTGTAGGCTACTTTGATTTCATTTTCCACTTGAGCTATTGCAGGTATATGGAACCCACTTCAAATTACTCAGGAGTTTGATGAATACCTTGGCCATCAATGAGTGGACAGCTCATGAGCCAGCCTGCAAAGGGCCTTCTGTGATTATACTGAATTAAAAAGAAGGTTTCCAGTGGTGGACAGTACTGACCTTCCTGAATTTCAGCTGTTGCTTGTCAAAGTCTGATACTCTGTTTCATCACACTTATTTTCATGATTGTAACTGGGATTGTGAGAGGGTTTGGATGAAAATAACACAAGTATGCAAAGATGGTCTTCTAGTTGCTGCATGTGTTACAGCTGTTTTTAAATTTCAGAACTGATGTGAGCAATTTTCATGTCAAGTTTTCATCAAGTGGGTGTAGCGCAATCGGACACAGAAAAAGCAAAGCTTTTGGGCCATCTACGCCTATGCATTTAAATATATATCACAATTGGGGGTGTAGAGAAACAATAAGAAGAAAATCTCCCACAGCCCTTTGCAAAACAAACTTGTGTTAGCATGTTAAACATCTTATTGTCTTATTGGCAACATCTCATGTTTCTTTCATTTCTCCTTCATTTACATAAAAGTATACAGATTCCTATCGGTTCAAACTCAAATACAAAAGTTAGTATATGCATGCAAACTGCTTCAATGTGCTTTTATAGTTGGACACTATGCTGTGAGGAGGGTCCCAGATCAATATGGGGGTTAGAAAATGTAATTTGTGAGTTGTGTAGCATCTCACAAGGTTCTACTTAATCCAGCTGTTTCAGTTATTTTTCTATTGCAGTAAGAAAGCACCATGATCAAGGCAATTTATAAACAATAAAAGTATTTCATTTGGGGGGTTTGCTTACAGTTTCAGCGGGTGAGTCCCTGGCCATCATAGCTAGAAGTATGGCAGCAGGCAGTCAGGCATTGAGTTGGAGCAGTAACTGGTAGTTTACGAATGAGCCACAGTGAGAGACAGAAAGAGAGACAGAGAAAGAGAGACACAGAGACAATGACACAGAGAGAATGACAGAGAGAGACACACAGGAGACTGAGCCTTAACTAATTGGGACTGACATAGACTTTTGAAATCTCAAAGCTCGCCCCTAGTGACATACCTCCAATAAGATCAAGCCTTCTAATCCTTCTTTTTTTTTAATTTATTTATTTATTAAGGATTTTTGCCTCCTCCCCGCAACCACTTCCCATTTCCCTCCCCCTCCCCCGACCAAGTCCCCCTCCCTCATCTGCTCGAAAAGCAATCAGGGTTCCCTGACCTGTGGGAAGCCCAAGGACTGCCCACCTCTATCCAGGTCTAGTAAGGTGAGCATCCAAACTGCCTAGGCTCCCCCAAAAGCCAGTATGTGCAGTAGGATCAAAAACCCACTGCGATTGTTCTTGAGTTCTCAGTATTCCTCATTGTCCGCTATGTTCAGCTAGTCCGGATTTATCCCATGCTTTTTCAGACCTAGGCCTTCTTAAACAGTTCCATCAACCAAGGACCAAGCATTCAAACATATGAGTCTATGGGGACCATTCTCATCCAAACCTCCACACCAGCTATAGTCATTTACAGCTTCCTTCTAGTTGGCTTCATCCAAGCCTACCTTTTTCCTCTTTGTTTTTCCGACTTCGCTTTCCAGCCCATCTTATTACTTTAGGATCATTAGCTACCTTCTGGTTGTCCCCCACCCCCTTCTCTTAGCTGGATTTCAGGATCAGCACGTTATTAAAACTCTGGCTATATTGCATCTTCCTTAAATGCACTTCTTTCAGGCTGTGCAGGATGCACATGGCTGAGCCCATGTATGAGAATGGAAGCAGTTGTGAGGGTAGGGAGGGAACTGATGAGATTTGATTGGCATCTTCCCTCCTTGGGAGAGCATCCTGGGCCATAGGGGGCATGCTGGTTTGGAGGGAGATGAGGCATGGTTTCACTGCAGTGTGCTGTTCTCTTTGCTTATAGTTTTACGTCCTTAGACTCCTACTTTGATGATCTTTAAATTCCAGTTGTTTAAATCCTGTTCAGGATGCTTGCTCTGGGATGTGAAGCCCAATTTTCAATCTGACCTGCCTTCTTATAGACTCCATTTAAATCTGACTGCCTACTCTCTCTCTCTGGCAGTCTTGGGGACTTGTTCTTCCTTCATTGTTGCCCTATAACTGGAATCTTTTAGCTGTATATCCAAATGACAAAACTGTGCCGTGACACTCTGACCTAAAATTTACAGAACACATTGGAATATTTGATGTTGGTGCATAAGTACAAATTTGATTGTGATTCCCAATTAAGGAAACCCACAGATTGGAGATCTTCTATAAGAAATGACAATTGCCAGACTGGAAAGAAGCTGCCCCCAAAAGGTGTCCTTCATGAATTGTATGAATAGAATGTCTTCACAGGTCTCCCTCTGCCTCTTATAAGTGCTAAGGACTGGTGGAAGAAGCCACGTTTGACAGACAGCTTCCTTTATTCCTTTGGGATCACTGTTTTCGTTTTGCCAGACTTTAAAAGAAACCTTTTATCTCCTCACTCCCATTCTTTTCTTTTCCATCACTGGAACAAGAAGACCTGGTATCACATATATGCCTGTTGCTAAGGACCGATTAGCTGTGTGGTCGAAGCAGAACATCACCTCCTTTGGAGTGAGATCTCTATGGCATCTGTGTCCTATGCCACTAATCTCTAACATTTTTTTCTAAAATTCATATCCAGACCTTCTATTTCTTCTTAATGTTTTCCCTCATGTTGCCTATACAGTATTTTTATTTATTGGCTCTTAGGACAATCAAGCTGTGGTAGGGTGACTAAAAACAATGCTACCATTGTAAATTCACTTGACTAAGTTCTCTAGTAGGGTTCTTATATTCTTTTTGTGGTCAACTCCACTTTTATATATCTGGAAATATTTATTAATCTTCCATGCTGAAGAAATTTAATCCCCTTTCTTGTTATGTATGTGCTTTAAGAAGGTTCATGACTCTCTTAACAATGCCTCCTGTTTTTGGCAGAACCGTTTAGTGAGCATTTGTATGGAGGCATATGTATCTCCACAATCCTTACTCTTTGGTGAAAGCTGTCCATATATCCCTTCCCCAACTTCTCACTAGTTTACCAAACATGCTCTTTCCAAGTACCTGACTCTTCAGCTGAGGATAGCAGTATCAGTGAATGTGGACATCTGTAGGAAAAAAAAAAATCCTACCTTCTTCTCTCAGGCAATCATTTACTTTCCCTATATTTTTATTTTTTTAGCTCTCAATTGCATCTTCATATATCTAGAATAAGACGTGACATTTGACCCTCTGTCTTGGTAACCTGCGTATTTTGTGGGGGGAGCAGGTCTGAATTTAGACCAAATTTATTTTCTTCTCTATCCACTGTGACTCAAACCTTAGCTTGCGTTCATTTACTTTGATCCCTCTATATTCATATTTGAGGTTGACTCATATAATATTTCAGTTTTAAAAATTATTACTGTACTGCTTTTTTATTTTTAGTGATATTTTACATTAAATGTCCTCAGATCTGACACACATAATTTAAACTATGTGTATTAGTTACTTTCCCCTCATTAGCTATGAAGTATGTTCCTCAAAACATAATTTATGTTAGAAAAAAATTAAATCACTGTGGTTAAGATCTAGCAAGGTAGAACTATTCCTGGAATTGATAAGAGCTGGCCACAGCCCTTGGATTCATCCCAGATTTATTGCAATTTAAAAAAATGCTCAATGATTTCATCCCAAACACGGACATGTAAGCTTGGTGTGGTTGTGTTCTTGAGAGACTTGAGGTTTGTATCTGTATGTTGGTGTGTGTAAGCAGCACCCAAAACCACACAGTTGGAAGAGTCAGATGAACAATTTCTTCTCTTTCTCTTGGTTCTAAAGTACAGGAGTCATTGTGCCGTAAAACTCCAGTGAGTTCCTACTCTTTCTGACTTGGGATAGCAAATTTCCAAAGTTTTCATAAGCAACTGAAAAAAAAAAAAAAACAAAAGAGGGAAAACTTGCCTTGTAAGAGACTGGTATATTCCCCACTTTCTATTTCTGCATCTCATTTATTTCTTTGTATTTTGTTGCAGGTGCCTAGTACTTTAGGTATTCATTCTAGGTGGTTAGGCTGAGCCATCCACTGGTCCAGTTAATGAATCTGCATTTTCTTGTCATGAGGATAATGAGGAGAGGGCAGTAGTGCTCGTGACTTTTTAGCCGTTTGCTATCAGAACATATTAATTATGATCTATAAGATAGAGGATATTATATAATTAAAATAGTAACATGCAAATATGTTTATTTTTTTATCACATCTTTAGTGGGCTTCTTAGTAGAACTCTAGGTTTAATGGTATTTTAGTGCTTGAATTGGAACAATGACTCTTAATAGGAATCACCTCCTGGTTCACAGATAGTAAAGAAGTGATGACTGTGCCACTGTCGTATGGAGGAGAGTTTGATGCAGTACCTTAAGCAAATATGATTTCTGAGTGGAACAGTTATTACTACTTAGTCACCACTATTGTTCTATCTCTCATCTATATTATAATAGAAAAAGTTAAGACCCAAAGTGGATTGTCATTCAGCTCTTCACAGTAATTCTCTGTTTAATTGTCTGACCCCATATTAGATTATAAATCTTTAATGGAATGGGTCATGTCTATCTTACTAATCATTAATCTTATTAATTACGAATATCTTTCTTAATAATTTGAGTCTCATTGCTTCTCGGGTAGCTGGCATTGACTAGACATGTGCTGACTGAATAAAAGGATACATGATTGCAGAAAGAGCTGCAGCTGTTCTGTTCTCTGAGGGTGAGTTTGACTTGTCTGCTTCCAGATTGCCTTGCAAAGTCATTTATTACCTCCTCCCCTTTAGAAGGCCATCAGGAAAAAGTGTACATTATATGAAAACTGTCCATTGTATAAGAGGAAATACAATGGAAAGTACTCAATACACAAATTTGCCATATTGAAATGAAAAATATCCAGAAAGGAGAATATGAAGGGCAGCAAAATTCATAAATAAAAGACTAACTAGAATAAAATACAAGAATGAATACTATAGTAGATAATACCTTACAAGAAATACAACAGGTAAAAAAATTAAAACAGTTTTGGAGAACAAAATACATGAAGTGTGAAAAATTTTTGAATAAATATCCAGCATCAGGGTTGACAGTGGCTCATCAGCTAAAGATGCTTTCCACCCAACCTGAAGACCTGAGTTTGATCCCTGGCTCCTCCAAGCTGTCCTCTGACTTCTATAAGTGTTCTTTGACATATGTACCTCAGCATTACAAAAGAGCAATTTTGACAAAAAAGGACTCAGAATATGTATAATTGGAACTTTGAAGAAGTAACCACGAGAGCAGAAAAGAATCCTAATAATTAAAATTAAAGAAAAAATTTCCTGAAGGAACAGAGAAGTCACATATTGGAATATGTACCTCAGACTGACAATCCAAAACATCAAATGCCAAAATATGTTCCACTAAAACCTGGTATAAAAGGAAAAGGCCCACATTTGCATATCTTAATAAAATAGGAAGTGATTTATAATGGAAAAATAATTAGATTTTTATCATCCTTTTTGATGGCAAATTTTTATGCCAGAAGAAAATGGAGCAATATATATAAGGAATTCAAGGAAAAAAATTATGACACAAAGAGTTTTATAACAAGAGAAAATTACTTTTGAGCATAACTGGCACAGATTATACTCAGCATGTACTAAACCAAAGAATGCTGCCCCTGGATTTCCCAAGGAAGCTGGACTTGAACCTCATATAGTGAAAACAACTCAAGAGCTCCACAATGACATGGGATGACTAGTGAGCAATAAACACGTAGCTATTTAAAGAACTAAACTTAAATGTGGTCTATAGAGGAGAAAGTATCTTTGAAATAATATATTAAAATTATTAAGGAATAACTAAAAAGATGAGGAAACATTCAAGGAAGCATATTGAACTAAAGCTTCAGATCTATTTCTAGAAATTGCACCGGAGGTAATAGCATTACTCTTAGTTAGGCATGCAATTTGCAGGAAAAATGAATCAGTAATTGTGTGATTGTTACTATTCATATCTCATCTAGCATTAGAATTTTTGTATAGAAGACAGAAGATACAGATATATGATGTGAGATTCCCCTCTGTATTCTGTGAATATGTTTTATTTCCATTGGTTAATAATGAAGTTGCTTTTGGCCAATTGCTTAACAGAATAGAGCTAGGTGGGAAAATTAAACTGAATGCTGGAAGAAAATAGGCAAAGTCAGGAAGAAGCCATGTAGCCACCAGAGACAGATGCCCAGGAACATTGTTCGTAAGTCACAATTATGTGGCAATACACAGATTAATAGAAATGGGTTAATTTAAGATAAGAGTTACCCAGAAATATGCTTAAGCTATTGGCCAAACAGTATTGCAATTAATACAGATTACTGTGTGATTACTTTGGGAGTCTGGGCAGCCAGGAAAGGAACAAGCAGCCTCTCCCAACAGATGTAATACTAAAGAATTGAATAAAAGACCTGTTCTTCCATTTTTAAGTGGGGAGAGATTGCATGAAATTATGACATATTTTATATGTACAAACATATGCCCATTTCTAATCTATTCTTACTGGCTAAGCCTACAAATAATACACTCCCTAGCATCAAAGGGCACACCTAAAAGTCAGGTTGTAGTGGTTTTGAAATAATGTTTCCACTAAAAGAAACCTGTGTTTCTCGGAGTAGTTTTAATTTTAGGCCTAAGACAGGAAATATATAAAATGAATCCAGAAGACCATGTTCAAATACTTACCCAGGAATTGTAAACAGCTACAGAGTTATGTGAGAAACTTGGGAACAAACTTTAAGTATCTTTTTTTATATAAATAAAGTGGATATTTATATGTATTTAACAATTTTCTCAATAGGAAGTTTATTGGGACAATTTAAACTTCAAACACTTTATAACTGAAATGGGGTCAAACCCTTAAATTTAGTTTGAATGCGTGAACTCCCAGTAGAATTGTCCCTTAATATCACTGTGATTTTTGTATCAATAGATTCAACTTACTTTGGATTGAAAACATTTTAAAAACTCTTTCTCTGTGGTTCATATAAAGGGTTTTAAAAGTCACACATTTCCTAAACAATTCATTATAACAATGAGTTATATAACATTTATATTGTATTGGGTATCATAAACAACCTAGAGATGAATTAACCTATGAACAGGTTTGCAAATTCTATGTCACTTCATATAAAGAATTTGCCTGTTCATAAATTTTGATACCTAAGGCCTCCAGGAACAACTTTCTCTTATGGTTATCAAGAGATGGCCATGTGTTAAAAGCCTTGTTAACTTCATTAAATTCTGGAGCAACAGTTCATTATCTTGGAGGTAGATGGAATTAAGAAATCAAATATTGATCCCATATTTACACTATGAATTGTAACAACTGAAAACCAGTAGTAAATGAAAGGAAGCTTCTTTCTTATAAAAAATTAAGGTACTTAATTAACAAATGGAAAGTAATTCATAAAATAAAACTCATAATTTTATAACTCCACATGAGTCACAAGATATAGGTATTTTAAATATATTATCAACTGCTAATATGAAAAAAAGATATTCAAATCATGTGATTTTGGATGAAAAGTCATCATGAACTAATATCTTTGTGAAGAGATTTCCAAGCTTCTGGATCCAGTGGTTGAACTGTAGCTAACACTGAGGACAGACAGTGAACCAAATTGCAACATGTCTGCCTGGTAACATCTGGATTATGGCAAAATTTGCAGATCAACTGCCCCAGTTCCTTAACCAAATACATCATTAAGAGAGAAGGAGTAGCTAAAACTCTGTGGAGTTGCTGGCCCTGTGGATGGAAAGATTGGACATTGTGATAAATATCTATTATCTTAGCACTTGGGGAGTTGGAGGCAGGCAGGTTACAAAGTCAAGGCAATTCTGGGCTACATAGCAAGAAACTGTCTCAAATAACAAAACGAAGAAAAAGGAAACAAAATCAGCTTTAACAAAATAGACAATACCAGCTATAGTGTCTAGTAATGTACACTTATGTGATAAAATTGTGAAAATGTGATCATTACTATAAAACTTGGAAAAGTCTACAGTTTGAGAGAAAGGAGGTTTTGTGTGGTTAGCATTTCCTAGGAGAATGGTAAGGGTCTGATTTTGATTCAGGCAGTGTTTTTAGTTTGTTCAGCCATAACTCGTTAAGCTATACGTATGTTTTATGTAAAAATTATAAGTTTAAAACAATAAAGGCACAAAAGTTTGAATGTTTTTTTCCCCTCTCTCACACCAGTTCTGCAGTTCTTCTCATCTCTGTGATCTGAGATCTTATTACAGTAAAAGACACTTGAAGGAAGAGGGGAGCCCATCTTTACCCACAAGTGTGCACAATGCAGGAGGGAATAGCTTCTGTTCCAAACAGACATCATTCCTTCTGGTATACAGAATTTCTTTACGTTGTGTTTTCCTCCAGGGAAAAACAATGTGACAGAGGCCTATTGTCCCCAGTGAGAATGTCTAACACTAAGGTCGAGGCAGTGCTGCCCAGTGGGCTCCACCGCTGCCCTAAGTGGTGTACTTACATCTTTCATCTCCTCCAATAGCTCCTTATAATGTCCACAAAAGTCGTGCTTTCCAGACACAAACGTTAATCTTTATTTAATCTAGCCCTCCATTGTGAGGACTTTGTCACCTGGGAATTGTGCAAAGGAAAATGACTCACCAGGACTTGTACGGTGTGCAGGGCAAGCTACCCCCATCCCTGAGCAGTGCTGGAAATTAGATCTTCCACTGCTTAGTGATTCACTAAGTGTTTGCAATCACTGTCCACACATTTAGTTGTTGTCAAGATGGATGTTTCTAAAGGAATTATTTCTTCATCTCATGTTGAGGTTCCTTTTATCTTCCAGACACTTCAATTACTGACAGGAAGTGGACACAAGAGGCTTGAGTAGCACGGTTTCACTCAAATTCCAGGGCTAGGGGAGGAGAAACTGTGTTTCCTCTCTCTTGTGCTAAATGATTGATGAGCCCTAAAGCCTGCTTGGCGAACACACAGATTTCTCTCTGTTTTGACTTACTACATTTTTGTTGCTGTTGTTTAGTTTTCTGTGTGTGTGAATGTTTCATATTTTGTGTATGTATGGTGTGTATATTTGTTCGTGTAGGAGTGAGTATTGGGTATACTTTCATGTGGGTATATTTGTGTGGAGATCCAAGGAGACAGTGTCCATTTTTGTTTTTTGAGGCGAGGTCTCTCACTGGATCTGAAGCTTGTGAGTTTGAATAGGCTAACTGGCCAGTGAGCTTCAAGGATCTCTACCTGTCTGTCCCCCATCTCAGTGTTAGGGTTATAGGAAGGAACTCAGTGTCTTATTTGCCTCCTTCCCCTTCACCTCCTCCATCTCCCCCTCTTCTTCCTCTTCTTCTGTTTCTGCTGCTTCTGCACCAGTTTTCCCATCCCTCCACTCGTCCCAGTTCTACCACCCACCTAATCTCTCCTTCATATCCACTCCTCCTCTGTTTTACTTCAGAAAAGAGCAGATCTCTCAGGGACATCAGGAATTCTGCAGAGGCATAATAAGTTACAAAAAGACTAGGTACAAACCCTCATGTCATGACTGGGCAAAGCAACCCAGAAGAAGGAAAAGGGTCCCAAGGGCAGGCAAAAGAGTCAGAGACACTGCCACTCCCACTGTGAGGAGTCTCACATAAACACCATGCTAACAACTTAATATGTATGCGGAAGACCTAGTGCAGACCCATACATGTTCCATGATTGTCGCTTCAGTCTCTATAAGCCCCTGTGAGCCCTGCTTAGTTGGTTCTGTGGGCCGTGTTCTCCAAGTGGTCTCTGCTCCTTCTGGCTCCTACAATCCTTTGCCCCCTACATTGGTGGGGTTCCCAGAGTTCCTAGGAAAGGAACTTGATGGAAATCCCCAATTTGGGCTCTGTCTGCACCTAAAGTTTGGCTGTGAGTCTCTGTATCTGGGCACTCGCTTCTTTACATGAGATCTGGGGAAATGAATTCAGGTCCTCATGCTTGCATGACAGGCATTTTATTGACTGAGTGATCTATCCAGCTCCATTGACAAGGATTTCTGAATTATATCTATCCCCCAACCATGCTCTCTCTCCCAGCAGTTTAAAAGACAATGGCGCTATCTAATGATAGCAACGCTGGTCAACTTCTGACTTTACTTGACGGAACTCATGTAGAGTAAACACTATTATAAACAATCCCAGAGTGACGTGGGAGGACTGAAGAGCCAATTATTTCCATAAAACTTCTGGATGTATTTTAGTACTCCTTTGCAAAGATTCCACTATCGAGATGCCGTGGCAATCCAATGGGCATTGAAGTATCTCCAGACGGAAAAACCGCCTTCATAAGAGCATGTGTTCATGGTTGGAAAGATGTTATGATCTAGGGGTTGACAGCATTCATAGTATGACATCAGTTCAATGAAATGAAAAACGAAAGGTCAGAAGTAATATAAAGAGCTTGTTTGCATTATTCTTGGATTTGCCTGTATCTTAGCAATGTCTACTGGGACAAAGCTAGTATTTGGAGTGAGCTATGCAACCTATATAGCTGGAAAAAACAAGCAAACAAACAAACAAACACACATGCAACAAAAATAAACAAAAACACCAGCCAACCAACTAAGCACTCACCAACAACTTCACCATAAAAACAGTTTATTTTGCTCTATTAACTGGTTTTAAAATTACATTATGTTGATGTCAGTGTTGGGAGCCATCTGAAGGTTCTCCACAGTCCAGACTTCGGACTGGCAAAACAAGGCCTGATGGCCTCTCTGGCTGGCTTCATTTTGGCGTAGCTGTGATGCACACAATCATGTTGCCTTTTGACGGAGCTCTCCATAAGCCTGGCTCGGGAGCCCTGAGCATCTGGCTAAAGCAAAGGAATCTGTGGGCTGGGACTCCGCAGAAGCTTTGGCCCAACAGAGTGAAACTGCTGAACTCCAGCGTTTTCACCAGTTTGCTTCATTTTAAAGAGCAGTCTCAGCTTGAACAGCTGGGGCTAAATTGCAGGGCAGAGTGTTTCCTTGAGCTTCGCTGGCTTCCCCAAATGATCGTGTGGAATCTGGCCCTTGTCAGCAGAGCCCAAAACACAGCCATCCGATTGTGCCTCAGTGAAATGAGGTTGCGTTCATTTTCCTTTCAAAAGCCCATTTCCTGCACAATCGAGCCTACTCTAGTCAATCCCACAGTCTTGTTTTTAGCAGGGAGCTTTGGAGCCAGGGAGCTATCTGAAAGATTACTGTACACAGGACTTTCGGGGGCCTTAGATTCCCTCCTGAGCTTCCCAGGCCTAGACTGGAACATACTGGGACTTACCTTGAAATTAAGCATGCTCTAGCTCAGGATTTCAATCCTTGTATTTCACCTCCTTTCTATTCTGCACATCTGATGTTTTAAATCAGGGATAATAAGGACTTCAGGCCTGCTTCCATTCTTTCTTGTAGCTTAAAGCTGAACCTTGCAGATGGCCAATGACTCCCTTCTACTCAATCTGCCTTCAAGCTCAGAGTACTTTTTATACTTATTTTATTTTATTTTTCAAAAGAAAACAAACCATCACCCCTCATTTCACATACTAATCCCAGTTCCCTCTTCCCCCTCCCACTCCCCCACCCTTACCCCAAATCCATTTTTCAGAAAGGGCAAGGTACACTGACTGCCCTGGGGAAGGTCCAAGGCCCTCCCCACTATATCCAGGCTGAGCAAGGCATCCATCCAAAGAGAACAGGCTTCCCAAAGGCAAGTACAAGTTGTAGGAACAAGTCCCAGTGCCACCACCAGTGACCCCACAGTCGGCCCCATCCATACAACTGTCACCCACATTCAGAGGGACTAGTTTGGATCCATGCTGGATCCTTCCCAATTCGGCTGGAGTTGTTGAGCTCCCATTAGCTCAGGTAGACTGTTTCAGTGGGTGTTCCCGTCATGGTCTTGACCTCTTTGCTCATATTTTCATTCTTCCTACTCTTCAACTGGACTTTGGGAGCTCAGCTCAGTGCTCTGCTGAGGGTCTCTGCTTCTGCTTCCATCAGTTGCTAGGTGAAGGTTCTATGGTGACATTTAGGATATTCATCAATCTGACAACAGGGCATGGACAGCTTGGGCACCCTGTCCTTCATTGCTTAGGGTCTTATCTGGGGACCTATGTTCATAGCAGCATTATTTGTAATAGTCAGAAACTGAAAACAACCTAGATGCCCCTCAACCGAAGAGTGGATAAAGAAAATGTGTCACATTTACACATGGGAGTACTACTCAGAGGTTAAAAACAATGACATCTTGATAGTTGCATGCAAATGGATGGAATTAGATAACACTACCCTGAGTGAGGTAACCCAGACCCAGAAAGATAAATATGTATTCACTCATAAGTGGATACTAGCTGTAAAGCAAAGGATATTGAACCTATAGTTCATGATCCAAGAGAAGCTAAGTAACAAGGTGAACCCTAAGAAAAACATACATAGATCCAACTGGAAAGGGGAAATAGACAAGATCACCAGACAAAATTGGGAGCATGGGAGTAGGGGAGAAAGAAGGGTGGAAAGGGAGGGGGGGGGGAAGAGAACTTGAGGGAATGGAATAGTCGAGATGGAGGAAGGACAGAGATGAGAGCAAGGAAAGAGATAATTTCATTGAGGGAACCATTATGGGACTAGCAAGAAACCTGACACTAGAGAAATTTCCAGGAATCCACAAGGATGACCCCCACTAAGACCCTAAGCAATAGAGGACAGAGTACTTTTTAAGGTGCCTCATCCTGAGGGATCTCAAGAGTTGAATTGTATTACTGCCCTTGCGCAGGAGAGACAGTAGAATGTGGTCCCCAAGAGACAGTTAGTGGGCCTTGCTTCTGTACTCAGTGATAGACTAAGTAGGTGGTTAAAACTGTTTTGACCTAGTTCTGGCACTTACCAGTTAACTACAGTTAACTGCAGTAATTACCCAGTGTCCTCAAAGCTTAGATACCTTCATTTAAATCCATCTAAATGTCTTTTCTAAATATATTGTAATTGGTTCTTCACATGCAGGACCAAGGCAATGAGATTCTTTGTGACTGCCTTATGTGGCTTGCATTCAAACTACAGGTAACACAATGTATTACACTTTCCAGCTTTCTCATTCCTAGATTTACAGGAAGTATGGGGTGAGGAGTCTGAAGGTGAAATTACTGCACGGGGGAAATCAGTCTGTTGGACTTTAGCTTAGTTCTGACACTAATTGCTGAAAACATCTTGGATGTCGGAGCTTTACATTTATATATATATATATATATAAAGTTAGAAAGTTGAACTTGATAAATGAAAACAAGCATTGATTTTTAGCAGTAGAATACATACTTTTCTAATGAAGTATATGAAATTCCAACACTCAGCTTGTACCTATACAATTTAAGTCATATGGAAGAGGTGTTTAGAGTGTCTTCTGTGAGTCTACCCCAAACACTTCTGTAGCATCTTGAGGCCCACTGAAACTCACTCAAAACCATGAGGCCTAAAGTTTTTTGAGGCTTATTATTTTATATATGCAATATATTATAGTAAGCCCTAAACATATCAGTCCATAGTTTTAAGTAAAAAATGGCCTCATACTCTCTCATTGTCTTTGTCAATTTTCTTATTATTTCAAGAAAATGACTTAGAATTTGTGGTCACGGGTATGCAAACACAGTATGTAGCTAGAGTAAATGGCACTCTCCTTGTTTTTTTCTTTTAAGAAGTAGGCTAGAGTAGATGCCTGAAATATCTCACACAGCCTTGACTGAGGAGCCATCTGATTCATTAAGCCTTTGAGCCTCCATATGCTCTCTCTGCAACAGATCAGGTCTTCAGGAACTTGCTGACCGTCCTCTGTGTACCAGGCCCGATGCTGGCATGAGAGTTGCCATAGTCACTGAGATGCAGCCCTGTGTTGAGGATCTCTTACAACCACGGTGCTTTTAAACTGACTCAGCAAATCACAGAGAGAAATTTACGTGTAGGTCATTTCTTGTAAGATCTTGTCCCATTTCTAAAAGCGAGTACAAAGAAACAAAGAACTTTCAAAGAATGTAATTATTTTTATTATTTAAAATTGTGTGTGTTTGTGTGTATGTGTGTGTGTGTGTGTGTGTGTGTGTGTGTGTGTGTGCATGCTTGTGAACATGCGCCGTGCTCTAGGAGGCCAAAGGCCTTGGGTCAGTGAGAGCTGGAGTTATGAGTGATTGTGAGCGACTTGGGTCACCAGGAAGGTCAGGAAATGCACTTAACTGCTATCTAGATTTCCAACCCTGAAGCTTTTATTTTTATATTTGAAAATTTTATTCTGCTTCATTTACTGCAGTTTTCTTAGGTTGGTATCACCCAGAAGGCCAAGGAAAATGCTTAGGATTCAGGGTCCAGTGATAGCAGCTGTCAATATAGCCTGGCTTATTTTTGATTTCTACAAATCATCTGAGCTTTCTTAACAAAAATGAGAAAAAATATATTTAAAATCCATTTTAAATGAAAAATTTAGAGGTCATGTCAATGAATGATATCATATTTGCCCTTTTCCCATTGAACATCACAAAATATGGTTATCTGATAAGTTGTTTTAGGGCTTTATTCTAGATTTAGTTGAATATCTGTCATAAAACTGAACCTTTCAAAAATGATAGAGGAAAAAAGTCTCCAAAAAACTATCATGTTTTAGGTATGGTAATAGGAAAATGGACATTTTGTGGACATAGTTAATATTTTGTTACTTTTCATAAAAATAATGGTAGATTAGTGACCAAACTAAATAACGGAAACTACTTCAGGGAGGAAGGATTTATTGCAGCTATGGTTTTAGATGGCTCCATCCATGGCTGCTTGACTCCTTGTACTTAAGTAGAATATTATAGTTGTGGTAGATTGTGATAGAGGTAACAATCTGTTGTGTGATATTTTGTTTGTGTTCTGACAAATAAAGCTTGCTTGGAGTCAGAGGGCAGAGCAAGTCACTAGTTAACCATAGAGATCTGGAGGACTGCACAGAGAGATAGGAAGTGATAAGGCAGGGGGGAAAGAAGATCTGGACCTTTTTGGAGCAAGGAACCAGAGAAGTAGGAAGCAACTTGTGGCTGCTCCCTGTTCTATTATATTCCAGGTTTTTACCCCTATTTCTGACTCCTGTTTTTTTTTATTGATAAGAGTAATTAGATTAGTGTGTCACCCCCAAATAGCAGAAAGTAATTTTAAGAACATGACACCCACATATCCAAGAAGTAGGGTTGGTGGTTTTTGTTGTTCAGTGGATTGTGGATATTTGTTTTCATTTGGGGGGGTTTACTGGTAATGTCAGGAAAAAGGAGATAAGAATCTTGTTCTGAAAACTAAAATGGGGAATATAGAAATAAGATAAAAGGGTAGACTATTGAATCAATTTTTAAACCAAAAAAGCAACTACTAATCTTAAATATCTTATATTGGCATGAATTTTTATAAATTATACAAATTTAAGGTTATTTTTGTTAGAACATATTGTATGTATGTTTCTATTCATTTAATGTATTGTACCTTAATGTAAATTTCTAGTCCTTGAAAGTTATTATTGCAAACTATTTAGGATAATAAAGAAATGCAGGTTAGCAGTTAGTTACCTATTACAGTCAAACTTGTTAGGTATATTTTCATATATATAGGTATATATATGTTAGGTATATTTTCAAGATCAAATGAACATATATTTTAGGTAGACAGATGCTCTCAAACATTTCAGAGATCTAGAGAATATATCATTTAAGATGTTTTAATAACATAAGATTCTTTTTTATGAAAATGAGACATTTCTGTTCCCCATGGCACCAATCTATTTCAGAGAAGTTGACGGGTATCAAAGAAACTCCACATGGAGTTTTTTTTTTTTTTTTTTTTTTTTTTTTTTTTTGTAACAAAGGTTAGACACTGGGCAAGAAACTGCCTTTCCTCAACTGCTGACAGTACACTGTCCAAACTGGATAAGTAGTACACAAAAGAAAATGGCTGTCAAACTTTGCCGAGACAAGGTAGGATAACTCTTCAGAATTTCCTGCTTCTCAGAAGTCTGTCAGACATTCTAGACCTGTAGATTGAAGAGGGATGTCCCAATATTACAGAGGAACCTTGGGTGACTGTCCAGGTAGCTCACTGTTTCTGTCATTTCTTAGTTTTGGAAGTTGTTTACTCTGCACTTTCTGTTTAGTCAGGTATATAATATATACTTCTCAGGTCTCTGATGAAGTTGAAGACTAAATAGTTATTGTTTCTTTTTTTAGAAAATTCAGAAAAAAGCTCACAAAGAAGGTATAAAGTTGAGAGACATAAAAAGATAGTTTAGGTTGGTAATACAAGTTAGGTTAGAAAGTGAATTAGGTTCAATGCTTTGGACTTACCAAGATAGGATAGCATTTTCAGAGTATTTTCTCTGAATTTTTCAAATGAAAATGGATTGACATTGTTAATGTAATTCTTGCCTATATCTATTTGTATATAGTTGTTGTACTTATTGCATATAGTTTTTCTATAGTCAAAATTAACACTTTTTATTTAGACAAAAGGGGAAATGTGAGATATTTTGTTTGTGTTCTGACAAATAAAGCTTGCTTGGAGTCAGAAGGCAGAGCAAGCAAATAATTAACCATAGAGGTCTGGAGGACTGTGCAGAGAGAAAGGAAATGATAAGGAGGGTAGGGAAAGGATCTGTACCCTTTTGGAGCAAGGAATGAGAAGGGTAGTAAACAACTGGTGGCTGCTCCCTGTTCTCTTATCTTCTAGGTTTTTACCCTGTAGTGGTATGAGCAGAGGGCTGCGCCCCCGGCACCCAGCCGCCCGCACGGCTAGCTTTACCTGAAATAATTACACGGAAACTGTATTCTTTTAAACACCGCTTGGCCCATTTCTATCTAGCCTCTTCTGGGCTAGCTCTCGCACCTGGACTAGCCCATTTCTAATAATCTGCTGTAGCCCACGAGCTGGCTTACCAGGAATGATCTTAACCTGCATCTGCCTGGAGTGGGAGAATCATGGCGACTCCCTGACTCAGCTTCTTTCTCCCAGCCTTTTGTTCTGTTCACTCCTCCCACCTATGTTTTAACCTATGAGGGCCAAGCAGTTTCTTTATTGCTTAACCAATGAAATCAACAGATTGATATATGACACTCCCCCATCATTACCCCATATCTGACTTCTGTTTTTTATTTATAAGATTAATTAGATTAATGCTTCAGTTCTCTTCTGTGAGGTCAGGGAGCAAAGAAAAGGGGAATATAAGAGAGGTTCATTATCAGATGTAGCCTCAAGCACCTGCTAATATGGGCCTCTTTTCTCCATTATCAGCTCTTTCATTCATCCATAGATTAGGAGCAACCTTTTTGGGAACACTATCATAGACACTCCTGAGGGGGTGTTTGACTAGTGCTTTAGGCATTTCTTAGCCTGATCCAGGTGACCATCAAGATTAATCATCTTGAATTGACTCTCTTTACTCATCTAGGGAAAATACTCTAATTCAGAAATTTACCGTTTCACTTTTCAATGTCAGGATACTTTTAACTTTCCCATCTCATTCTATATCTAGATATAGAAATTATTATGTACATACTTATAAGATGCATAAGCTTCTTTTTTTTTTTTTTTTGGTTTTTCGAGACAGGGTTTCTCTGTGGTTTTGGAGCCTGTCCTGGAACTAGCTCTTGTAGACCAGGCTGCTCTCGAACTCACAAAGATCCGCCTGCCTCTGCCTCCCAAGTGCTGGGATTAAAGGCGTGCGCCACCACCGCCCGGCGATGCATAAGCTTCTTATCCAAGGTAAATCTACAGGTAATTGTAAGCATATAATGTACTCATTCAGACATTAATCCCTAAAGTGAGGTAGAAACCCATCAACTTTTCCTTTAGAGTGCCTCATTAGGAGAGATTCGAAGGTAAAAAATATTAGCTGAGCTATCTTCCTAGCCCTTTGTGGAAATTTCAGATATTCATGTGTGAGGAACTTCTATTTTCTCTTCCTTCTGCAGAAGGAAGGAAGGAAGAATTTCTCAGTTCTTCTAGCTCCATGGCGGCCTGTTTTCTTACAAGTTATGATATTTGTTCATGGGGGAATAGTGAACTCAAGATAACTTCTTAGATGGAAACATTTTGGTGTGTATTTGAGATATACTGTTAAATACCCCAGTTTAAAAAAAATCTAACTGATATATTTCAAGTCATATACCAAAGCTAGAGGACAGAAGGCAATAATTGCAACCTGTTCTCCTGATGAAAGCATTTTAGATTCAGGTATTGATTAGGACCATCTGTGAAAATGAAGAGGAAACCGGGGTTGATAAGCTCAAATCAATGTCACGAAACAAGAATGGTAGCTGCCAGAAATGTTAGTGGGTTCAATGTCATTCATGTTCATCTAATATTGACTCTGATTATTAAGCTTAGCTTCATTCTACCTGGTTTTCCACTTCAAGCCTGACATTTAAGGGCAAGATGTCTAGAAAATGAGTTCCTGTTCAGATTCTGAAATATCCATGCATGAGGGGACTTGAGCAGCCATGATAAACATTACTAATTTTCTTGATTGTATTTCAACCAATTGAGGAATATTAAGAAGATGATTCCCAAATATCTCTATTTATGATACAATTGATCTTGTAAATTGTAACTTTTCTCTCTTTGCATGAAGATACTACTATTTTGAAGGCAATCAGCCCCATGCAACCAAATGGCTTTGTGCCACTCCCAATGTAGGGCAAGTGTGATTCAGAGCAGATAGTGTGACTCTTTAAGGAAAGAAGCAAAGAAAGGAGGACTACGTTCTGATTTTCTTATCCCTTAATATTCACTTGTTGAATGAGCTTTCTCTTTCTGTAATAACTTGGTGTTCTTGATGGATTCTCTCACATCTAGGTATCACTATAAAAAAAAAAAGCAATATTCTCTCAGAGGATAAATTCTTTCTTTCAGGAAGACCATGTTCTTCTACTGACCAGCTCTGTCATTTAGATGAGTCACTGAATTTGATGAATCTTTGTTTTCATAACTATAAGGATAATGTTACACAGAGAGACCTACTTGGCTGGCTAGGTGAAGTGCATGCATGATATGCTGAGCTACTCCATCTCAAATATCCCAACACATCCTGGTTCCAGCCTGATTTCCAGTATTCTTTACTATCCTTCTTCAGTTCCAGTCACACATTGGGCTCATTCTGATCTAAGGATTTTGGACATGAAGTTATTTTTATCTGGATAGTGCATTACTCCTCATTCAGTTGATTATTGTTCTGTTGTAAGGGGGAAATATTGCCTTTACTTAAGTCATCCTGAAGCTCTCATTTACTTAAGTTACAAATACTCTATTTCTTGTTTGTATTAAGCATGGCATTAAAAATTTATTTTAGCATATATTTAAAGTATTTATTTAAATATATTATTTGACATATTTTCTCACCTTCAGACATTATACACATAAGAACAAGCATTTCAGTTTATTTTGTTTACCATTGTACTCTGCAAGCCTCAGAGAGTACCCATCCTAATAATTGCTCAATAAGTATTTGTTTAGTAAATATATAATCTCTTTGTGTATGTGCTCCACAGCCATTTGCTTGTTAGGTATCCTATTCCTAACAAGAGTATTCCTTACAAACTAGTCCCCCATGTCTTTACTAATCATGGGTGCCAGTTACTTTCTACTTACCCACTCTAAAACACTGTCAAGAATAAAATTAAAGGAGTAAAATTTTATTATTATTCATAGTTTCTGTCTACTATGGCACAAAAGCAGATTGGGATTCAGGTGGGACATGCTGTAGAAGCACTTTACATCATGTGAACCAGAGAGCATCCAGAAGTAAAAGCAGCACAGTCACTTTGAGGGCTTACCCCTAGTCATCAGCCACAGAAATCACCCACACCCCCAATAGTGCCAACTAGCCAGGGAATAAGCATTTCAAATATGACCCTGTACTTGGAGACATTTAAGATTCAAACCATAGCATTATTGAAAATTTCTCTAGGTCCCTTAAAGAAATCTTTTAAATCATGTCCTCACAAGTTTGCCTAGGAAGTTGAAAGGTAAGAGAATATAATTTTAAAATTCAGTTAATAAAGGGATATTTCCCATTTGTCGTGACACAAAGACTCATAGGACAGCTGGAGTGATATAGTGAAAAGAACTCAGGGATCACTCTCAGATGTGTCCCAAGTTTCTGGTCTTCTGCCATACAAGTACATTATTTAAAATTTTAAGCTTAAGTTTCCTCTTTTGGAATTTTTAGAGTGTCTTTGTTTGGGTTTTTACTGCTATGATGAAGAACCATGATCAAAAAGCAAGTTGGGGAGGAAAGGATTTATTTTGCTTATACTTCCAGATCACAATTTATCATTGGAGGAAGTCAGAATAGAAACTCATGTAGAACTGGACTTGCAAACAGGAGGTGATGCAGTGGCCAGGGAGAGGTGCTGCTTACTGGCTTGCTTCCTGTGGCTTGCTCAGTCTGCTTTCAAATAAAATCCAAGATCACCAGTCCAGAAATGGTTTGACCCACAATGAGCTGTGCCTTCCCCCATCTATTACTACTTAAGAAAAAGCCCTATAGGGATTTTATGGAGGCATTTTCTCATTTGAATTTCCCTCCTTTCAGATGATTATAGACTGTGTTAAGTTGACATAAAACTAGTCAGTTTAAAGCATCATCCAAAATAATGCAGAGACAATTGGAAAGGGAATGATATAGAGACATAAGGGAAACCTGTCAGGTTGTGCCTTTAGGTTACATCAGCCTCTGTCTGAAGATTATAAATTAGTATTGGACAATCTCTGTTATCAAGAGTGAATCACCTTCAATTCCTCTTCTTAATTTATCAGCATTACTACTGAACACGAAACTCATGAATGTACTCCACAGCCCAGTAGGAACTTCTTTTCTTTTCTCTTCATCTTGTGCTGTGCTAGAGCCTCCATATATCACATATTATACATCTACCTTCCACTACAATGTAATTTATCAGTTTGCAAATAATCCACTAACTGTGGTATCAATCTCAAAAACTAGTAATTTCTTATCCTTCTAATATTTAAAACAAACTTTGAACTAACTGGTCAACCCTAGAGAATAAATTCATCATATGATTCTCCAAAAAAGAATAAATCTATTCTTGCTGAGAAAAAAACTGATTGAAACTCAGGCTTCAGATCTCTAAGTTTTGTGTTTTTTCTTTGAGCTGTTTTCATTTATGGTGACACTATAAGCTCCATTATAGAAATTTTAATTCTGTTTTTTAAATATTATATATTATTTTTTATTTTCTAGTTTTCCCTTTGTTTATTTGGTTTTGGTTGTTGAAGTTTCATAGAGGACTTTCTTCTTTCAAACTTGATGTGGGAGGTCCTGTATATGTGTTGCTTTTATTAGTTAATGAATAAAGACGCTGCTTTGGCCTATGATAGGACAGAGTAGAGCTAGGCAGGAAAACTAAACTGAATGCTGGGAGAAAGAAGGCAGAGTCAGAGAGATGCCATGTAGCCACCACAGGAGACAGGTGTTCTGGAACCTTGTTTGTAAGCCATAACCATATGGCAACACACAGAATAATAGAAATTAGTTAACTTAAGATGTAAGAGCTAGCCAATAAAAAGCTAGAACTAATAGGAAAAAACACTGATTTAATTAATATGGTTTCTGTGTGATTATTTCAGGTCTGAGTGGCCAGGGAACAAATGAGCAGTCTCCCCCTACACAAACTTCTGTCACATAGGCATCTCTGATAGTGGACAATTACCCATTCATTGTGGGATATAAAATAAATTCACATTTATCTGATGACTTCATCTGTAAACTGGTCACCCTAAAGAGAAGATCCTTTAAAAAGTTATGAGGGTTACACTAGATTCCCTACATACAGTAATGTAAAGTTCTTGGAAGACAGTGAGAGAGCAATCAAAGCTCTTATAATTCATTATAATATGGCAAGTTAAGCAGTTATCCTTCTGTATGGTGGGCAAATTCATTCTGTTAAATCATCCTAACTTCTAAATCTTTGTTCTGATTGGAGACTCCAACCTTTTAGACCCAGTTTTATTTGGTTCCTTGTACTCGGAATCATAACCCGTAGAGGACTAAAGTATGGGAGGGGCTTCAAACTCCCATCCTTAGCATTTCTTGTGATTGACAGCCTCAGTGTCTGAGATGAATGTGAACCATCATTTCCACTCCTCTCAGAGTGCTAAGGAGGACTTGACTCCCGGCTTGTGGGGTGCTCACTTCCTACTTAGGCACTTCTCTTGGAACCCTTTAAAAGTAGGAGGCCTTACCACAAAAATGAGGGCTTCTTATTCAAGAGGGTCTCAACTTTTATGGAAGCACTGAGGTTTTGATCCAGTTTCAGGAAACTCAGGTGGCCTAATAGAGGACCTTATACCACTAACTACCAAAATGAAAGGGGAAGGACTAAACAGCTCTTGAGTGAGTATGATGCTGGATACTATCCTTATATATTAGAGTTATTTTCACATTTATTCTAACATCCTGGGACCAATGTGAAGAGGACCATTATTTGAGTGTGTGCTGCTATTACAGTATTTGAATGCTTGATTTGCTCATGGTTCCCTGAGTTGTGTGGAGTTAGTATCCTTGTAGTTAATACTGACCCTCTGAAAACAATTGTGAAACCTTAGAAGTTCAGGATTTCTGCCTGGTATTTCAGTTGGCTGAACTATTTATGGCTTATTAGCATTAATTGTGGCTTGGTGAACTGATTCAATACACCCTCAGTTCCTTTGGATGGACACTTCCTCTTCACCTCTAATGTCAGAACTGCTCTTGTTTCAGAGACCAATTAAGGGTTTGGTCTAGAGGCTTTCCCTGCATCTCAGTAGCTCTGGGATATTAACTTTTAGGATAAGTTAAACACGTTGTCTAATACTCTATTGCTAGGTATTTGGTCTTTGATTTAATTAAGTCACAATCCATCTTGTTCTTTGTAACCTAAATTTTGGTGCTTCCTTCATTAGTCTGTTTAATCCACATTGGAGACACCAAAGCTAAGTTATTTAATGACTTGATGTTGTTCTTTGTAACATTTTTCTTGGGAAATATACTTCATCTGTGCATTCAAATTCTGTTTTCCCCCAGATACAGTCTATTAGTTAGAACAAGCTTTCACAAATGTTACTTAAAGGGAAATAATTATGATTAAATAATAATTAAAAACACAAGAGAAATGGAAAGAATGTATGAATGGTAAGATAATTAATATGGAAGTTTTGAACTACCTTTTTGATTCATGTACAGCTCAGTGCTTTAGTAGTGGCATATGGGGATAAGGAGGGGATAAACACTTATGATGCTGACACACAGGCTGGTTCCTAAAACATTTCATCTCACTGGTACTTCATAGAAAAAAAACCCTGGGCACGGGATGGTGATGATTCATGCGTGACACCACAGTTACAATTAAAGGGTGTCTTTGCTTCTTGTGAAGATTAATTCCGTTCCACCATTTATGGAAACATTTTGACTACTAATGCTTACTACTATAAAAAATCTGTGCTGTAAAATATGAGAGTCACTGTTGTTTTTGCTATAAGATGTCAATAGTTTTAAAATGGCAATAAATATTTAAGGGAAGAAGGAGACAGTGTTCAATGTGTCCTAAAACTTGACATCCCAAGCGATATAATTTAATCACAACAGCCCCGCCCTTTCGTTCTTTAATATTTTACTCAGTACATTTCATGAATAAATATTAGCCAAATACTTCTGGAGTTTGTGATTAAATATTAACGCTGTTATTTTTACAAAATGCATGGGAACCTTTCATAGATTGCATCTGTGAATGCAAATTGGTCTACAGACATTTTGACAGATGCTTGTGGTTGATTATAGTGACACCTGCTCTAGTTATCATTTGCTATTAGAAAAAAAATACTTTTGCTAACGCTAACATCTCGGCTCTTCCCCATCAGTATAACTTACAGTTGATCATCATCTGAATGTGTGACTTTACCAGGGCAATGAATACTGAAAAAAATTGTAATTGGTCCTAATAAGCTTGAATGGGAATCCAACTTGCTTTGGACATTTCCAGCCAGGCATAATTTATCTCCATCCTTGGCTGTGAAACAGTGTGGATCTTCTTAACTGAGTCCCTGACAGATGGTTTCAGTGTTTCCAGGACTCCATTTCCAATCATTTTGCCCATATTGCAAAATTGGCCTTGAAAAAGGGTAAAGAGTTGTTCTGCTGCATTGACGTCCCTTCAGAGCTGTTTGCTGTGAAGGGCATGAAGAAATGAAGGAAATCAAGAGAGTGATGCTTGAAAAGTATGCGGCTGGAACACGGAAATGTTAGTGACATATTGATGATTCCAAGATCACATCACAACCTGCCTTTGATGGTAAATCACCAAGACACACTAAAAGCAACAGTAAGGACACAGACATTCAGTTACCGTTGTTTGCAAGGCACTTCGATGCTGAGCACAATGTGGGAAGTCAGGAAGGGCTGTGGGTTCAGCCTGATTTCCTGTCACTTACAACCTGCTGATCAATACCACCACTGAGGGTTAGAGCATGGTACGTGTGAAGCGCTGTGACTGTCTCCAAAGGAGAGGCCTGAGACATGGACACTCATTTTGCAGGAACCATGAACTGATCGCCTTCAGCATGCCAAATCTTCATTTTCTTTTGCAGCTTCAGCTGACTGACTTCTTCATCTAAAGTGCTGTTCTTTTCTTTTTGTCGCTGTTTAGTTTATGATCAAAATCAATGAGGACTGAAGCTTTCCACAGCCATCTATAAAATGCAATTACTGTATACAACACACAGTAAAACTCCTGTGGTGTATATGTTGAGACATAATTTATGCCACTTACCTCCAGAGAGGTATCGATCTTTTGCTGTGAATGTTTTACAAAAGGGTCTCTAGAGACAAGCACAGGGAAATATGTGGCTATTGGGGCTGATCTATAATTTGATTAATAATGACCAATCTCTTGAACTTGACTTCTCACTGCATTTTTATTGTGATATGATCTCAGAATCTTAAAGTTTTCTTTCCTTTTATTATTTTTTTTCAGTGGTAGAGTTATTTCTATGTTTTGACATGCTAGTCTTATTACTTGCTTTATTTACAATGTGGGTGCCAAATTTGCATTTACAGGGGACAGAAACAAAATCTGGAATCAGAGGATCTTAGTTTGGATGGGTTTGGGCATTCTGGTTTTGTCATCTCTCGGTGTTTAAAATGGAGCACGTAATCCAGCTGAGAAGCCATTGATTTCTAAGATAGAAGGAAACATTCACCACTCTTTTTGCAAACATTCAACTACCATATAATTTGACAGGTTGTTAGGACTTGATTGTGAACAAGGCTTACATAATCCTTGCCTGCATGGAGCTGGCATCAATTAAATGACATGCAAGTAATCCCATATGTTTTGATGTCTTGCACATGTACACAGTGACATACTCATCTCTGTTGCTACATTGTTGTCATGACTGAGACTGGAAGAAAATAATGCTGATGATTCTCCTAAGAGTCAGTCCCATTGGCAGAGGGAGCAGTTAGAGTTAATGGCATGGAAATGGTTCAGAAACTGCACAATGAGCCTTCTTAATGCTCCAAAGCATAGCATTCTCTAGCTTATCCCCTTAAGTTTGGCTGGAAACTCTATTTATCGATTATTTCCCTTGTAGCCAGAGTCCTGTAAGTGAAAGAGACAGAAAGAAAAGGAAGGGAAGGCATTTTTCTTTAACTCTTCTAAAGTGTAATCTATCAGAGTCAATGAGCTAGGGAAGTTCATTTTTAAAGAATGAAGCTTCCTGTTTCATCCGGGGTCCCTCAGCACCCTCAGGGTCTTATCGTGGGCTACCGTGTAATAGACAGTCCAGAATTCTTTCAATTGTTTTTATAAAGCAGGGTGGGTTTGTCATTAAGGGGTTATGGCCCTAGACTGTACACTGTACTAGTCATCACCAGGGTTAAAGTATGGGACCTTCCATACCCCTTGTGCCAGGTAACACAGGATGACCGCGAGCCACCTGGGAGAGGTGTCTCTCAAGGTTCTGCATTTGCCATGGAAGAAAGTGCGTTTCAAATTGATGGTAAATTTAATTTTTTTTTTTTTTTTTGGTTTTTTCGAGACAGGGTTTCTCTGTGGTTTTGGAGCCTGTCCTGGAACTAGCTCTTGTAGACCAGGCTGGTCTCGAACTCACAGAGATCCGCCTGCCTCTGCCTCCCGAGTGCTGGGATTAAAGGCGTGTGCCACCACCGCCCGGCTGGTAAATTTAATTTTATGACGGTTTTTTTTGGCGATTTCAGCATTGCTAGATGGAAGGCAGAGCTACATAGTTCTTTCGGGTACCGACAGCAGGTTGTCTCAGAGCCTTTGGCTTTGATGGATCAGGGTCATTTCTAGAACCTCATATTCTCCCCGAGAATTTATCTGGACCACATAGAGAGAGAAAATTTTGTCCTCATAGAACAAGAGGGAGGCTTGGGTTAATTTGCTTTGAACAGAATTCTGGAGAGCAGTGTAAACCTCATTGTTATATGAACACAGTATATTTCCCTGCTTTGACCTAGAGTAAGAGTCCACTTTTGGGATTAGAAAAAAATAATTGCCTATTATCACCCCACAGAGGTCAGCAACATAGTGAATGCTCATATATATGCAATCAGCATGATTACACGGTCAGGGGAATGTTCAAGTGGAATCAAGGGCCATCTTTTGTCTTAAAACAAACTCTGGACGAAAACACTTCTATTCAGATTAGAGATGCATGAGCCTGCAAGCTTCTCTCCCTTACTCCAGTCTCCCTTTTATTTCCCAAGTTGAGAAAATTTTCTAAAAGTTTGAGGTGCCTGGGAAGCAATGACATGGTGCTCTTCTGCAGAAAACCCAGCACACAGTGCCTTTTATCCAGGGTGTATTTGCTCATGTCAGACTGAGAACCCAGAAGTAAAGTAGGGGGGCACTTAGGACCCATAGATGATTTGTATTGCCATTTCTCTGTTAGGGAGAGTTGCATATGTCTTATATATTTCTTAATTGTTTCATAATGTAGGAGACTTTTACGGAGAGTCAAGTGACCAGCAGGCTCACAAGAACATGATTGTCATTTTTGTGTTCCAAATCCCTTTCTTGGCTTCTCGGAGGAGATCAATTCTTTAGGTGATTATCATATTTTTCCAAGCACATGCTTCTGTAAAGAGAAGACAGGGCTAGTTTTTGCTGAATATACACAAAGCCATAAGCCCTGTGATAGCTATTTTGCACATATTCTTCATTTTTTTCTCTCTATATTAACCTATGAAGTAGAAATTACCGTTTTTTTTGTTTCTGTTAGACTTGGGATTTAAACATTTTTCTGCAAACCTGCTTGACAGATAAGAGCCTGAGTAGTTTCCTAGTTGTCAAATGAGAGTGTGAGATCTTTGTAGATATTTGATGATATTGTGACTGTGAAGATCAGCTATAGGGTAAAGATTTAAACACCCACCACTCGATTCATGTGTGTGTTTATTTATGTGTGTACATGTGTACATTATGCACCGATACATAGAGACCAGAGGTCCATATCATGTCTCTGTGTTTTAATAAAAATTTTGCCTATGAAGTAAAACACATGACATTTATCTTTCTGGTTCTGGCTTATTTTGTTGAACACAATAATTTTCAGTTCCACCAATTTTTGTACAATTGATAAAATATCTTTTTTCTTTGTGGTTGATTATAACTTCAGTGTACAAATACATCAAATTTTCTTCATTAATCTATTGAACATTTAGGCTGGCTTAATTATTGAGAAAAGTGATAAAATAAGAATATATATGTAGTTGTCTGCTATATTGTGACTTAAATTTCTTTGGATATGTACTTAAAAGTGTGTAGGTGGACCATATTGGTGCTTCTAATTTTTCTTTTTCAAGGAAACTCCGTTATGATTTCGACAGTGGCACACAAACTTACCTTCTCACCTGCAGTGCATAAGATTTCCTTTGCCTCCCCTTCTTCACCATCTATTGCAGTTTTCTTGATGGCAGCCATTTTGATTGGAGTGAGATGGAATCTCAATGCAGTTTTGATTTCCATTCCCCATGGCTGAAAAGGCTGGATTCCCCAACAAAATATGTTTTTTTCTTTGATCATTTTTAGGTGTTTTTTTTTTGAGAACTTTCTAATTAATGTGTCCAGTTATTGATTGGGTAATTTTTTTTGTTTTTTCGAGACAGCATTTCTCTGTAGCTTTGGAGCCTGTCCTGGAACTAGCTCTTGTAGACCAGGCTGACCTCGTGCTCACAGAGATCTGCCTGCCTCTGCCTCCCGAGTGCTGGGATTGAAGGCATGTGCCACTACCACTCAGCTAATTTGGCTTTTTGATATTTAAATTTTTGTGTTCTTTATATATTCTGGATCTTCTTTTTAAGACAGGATCTCATGTAGATCATCCTGGCTTTTAATTGCTATATAGATACAAATAGCCTTGAATTTCTGATCTTGCTTCTTCCTCCAGAGCACTGGGATTATAGGTGTGTTCGGTTTATGCAGTAGTCCTGGGGGTCAGTCCTAGAGTTTCTTGCATTCTAGGCATGCACTCTACTAAATGAGCAACATTCCCAGTTCATCATCTGAATGCTAGCTTCCTGTTAGGTATGCAGCTGCCAGTGAGCCAGTAGGCTGTTTCTTCCCTTGCTCATTGTTTCCTTTGCTGTGCAGGGACTTTATAATTCATGGAGTTCCATCTGTCAATTCCTACTCTCATTTTCTGAACTACTAGAGTCTTATTTTTGAAGCCATTGTCTATGTCCTCATTTTAAAGTTTGTCCTATTATTTCAAAGGTTTTAGACATTAAATCAAGCTCTTTGAACCATTTTGAATAGAGTTGCTTTTTTTTTTTTTAAAGATATGAGGAAGGGATCCAGTTTCAGTCTTATACATGTGGATATCCAATTTTCTGTTAAAAGTTCTTGGCATCTTTCTTGAAGATTAGGTAGAGGTAGTTTCATAGGTTTACTTTTGGGTCCTCTCCTGTATTCCATTGTTGTACACTTCTGTTTTTGGGTCCTCTCCTGTATTCTATTGGTGTACACATCTGTCTTTTTTGCCAGTGCCATGGCTGGCGTATAGTTTGAGATCAGGTGTTCCTCTTCTGTTCCAGATTTCTTTGGCTATTTGGGGCCTATTGGATTTAATATGAATTTCTGCATTTCTCGCTGTTTCTATCAAAACTGTTGTAAGTGCTTTCATGGGGACATTAAATCTGTGGATCACTTTCAGTAATATAGCATTTTGTACCACATTAATTATGCATATCGTCACATATGGAAGGTCATTCCATATTGTGTTGCCCAATTTTTTCTTTAGTGTTCTGTGATACATTTCTTTTTTTTTTTTTTTTTTGGTTTTTCGAGACAGGGTTTCTCTGTGGCTTTGGAGCCTGTCCTGGAACTAGCTCTGTAGACCAGGCTGGTCTCGAACTCACAGAGATCCGCCTACCTCTGCCTCCCGAGTGCTGGGATTAAAGGCGTGCGCCACCATCGCCCGGCTGTGATACATTTCTTATTTGTGAGTTAAGTTCATTGTAGTAATAAGGGCGGCGGGGCTGCGTCCCCGGCACCCCAGCCGCCCGCACGGCTAGCTTTACCCGAAATAACAAAACACAAACTGTATTCATTTAAACACTGCTTGACCCTTTAGCTCTAGCCCTTACTGGCTAATTCTGATATCCCGATCAACCCATCTCTAATTATCTGTGAGAACCGGTCTTACCGGGAAGATTCTAGCCTAAGTCCATCCTGGGTCGGTGCTTCATGGCGTGCATCTTCCCTGGAGCGGGGAGCATGGGATCCCTCTCTGAGGCGTCTGCTCCCGAGAGAAGAGCTGTGGAGTCTGAGCTCACTTCCTCTTCCTCCCAGCGTTCTGTTCTGTTTACTCCTCCCACCTATCTTCTAACCAATAAAATGGGCCAAGGCAGTTCCTTTATTAGCCAATGACCTTCCTCCATCAGTTCATCATTATAATTTTGGATAACAGTCACAAAGAGCCTTGGCTTTCTCTCATGGTTTCCTTTGGCATCCAAGAAGACAAAGGAGCAGTTTATCAAGTATTTCCATTGTCTTCCTAAAGTCAGAGAAGCATCCTTCGGGTTTCAACACAGAGCTGAAGACTCAGGAGGTTTTGGCCCTCAGCAGTTTTAAGCCCTGAAGGTGGTTGTGGATTGTGCTAAAATTTGAGAACACATACCTTGGAACAAGTTTGGCCAACAACAAAAGAAAAAAGCAGTTGTCTCCTCTCATGAATGGACTGACCTATTTAATAACTGTGTTTCACATAGTGAGTGGAAAGGAGGCAGTGAAACAAAATACTTAACCTGTTTTCTTACAACTAATATAATGTCATATACATAACAACATATATGTTGTATTCATATATAAAATGTATATATGTGTGCATGTGAAAACATTTTAAACTACAAATTTTTTTTAACATGAACAAGGTATAGTTATTACAAGTACCTTATTTCCATGGTGTCAACTTCACTTTGAAAGGATATCCCTGGAGTTTGCTGATCATTTTATTTCCATAATCACATGTGTCAACTAGTTCCCATCACTAGCCAATTAGGTATCAAGCAAAAGGGACAAATCAGAGGGGAAATTGGTCACATAATGGCTGAATGCTTTAATTGAGTGAGAGAAAAACTAGAGTTGACGGATTTTATGTAGGTTGAAACAAACAGGATATTTAGAGTAGTTGAATACTTTATGGCTTATCAATCTCCCTGTTTCCTTTCCCCTACTTTCAAAAATGTTTCTGTCTATCCTATAGGCATTAATAGTTTTATGTGAAGTTAACAAAACAACAACTACAAATCAAAATAAGATGCATTGATTTTGAAATTTTCGCTGTAGAAAGCCCTTTTCATTTTGAAAATAGAATCTCATGTTGCTTGTTCTTATTGGAACATCTTTTCTGTTCTTTGGGGGCAATTATAGCACAGTGAATTTATGCTTTTATAGATACTGATAATTGTGTGTTAATGTGCCAGCATGCAAGCTGTCAGTGAACACACTATTTTGGGGAGCTATTATGAACAAAGATTTATGATATATGTCATGTGTCCTTGCTCCAACTTCTTCCCCAAACTTGGAGGAATAAAATTGGGGCCTGTGAAAGGAAGCATATTAGTTGGAAGAAGGTGTGAACAAGTGATGGCTACTGTAGAACTGGGTAGACAGTGCACAATGTAATCCCCATGTGAGGTAATGTCAGGTAAGATGAAGCCCTACAGATGCCTGTGTTGTAATTGGAGCGGCGGGCCACGTTTCTGGCACCCGGCCACCCGCACGGCTAGCTTTACCCGAAATAATTACACGGAAGTTGTATTCTTTTAAATACTGTTTGGCCCATTAGTTTTAACCTCTTATTGGCTAGCTCTTATGTATTGATCTAACCCATTTCCAATATTCTGTGTAGCACCACTAGCTGGCTTACCAGGAAAGATCTTAACCTGTGTCTGTCTGGAGTGGGAGAATCATGGCAACTTCCTGACTCGGCTTCTTTTTTCCAGCATTCTGTTCTGTCTACTCCGCCTACCTAATTTTCTGTCCTATCAGGCCAAGCAGTTTTCTTCATTAGTTAACCAATGAAAGCAACAGATAAGATACAAGACCCACCTCCATCATGCCTGGACGATGAATTACTGCTATTCAACAGGCAGTACCCTGCGCTGTACCAAAGTATTCTTTTTGTTCATAAGGCAGGAAATAACATTCATTATAACTGATTTTTTTATTAGAAACATTTTTGTTCAACAAATTTTGATCATATCTTTTTCCCTCCCTTATCTTCTCCCAGTTTCTGTCCAACCACCCAGCTTCAATTCTTTCTTTCTCCTCTTTCTGAAAAAAAAGACCAAGAAAAAGCCAAAGAGACCCCCCCAATCAAAACAAACAATAGCAAAAATAAAATAATAATACAAAATAAACAAAGCAGAAAGCTATACCTAGTACTACTTCATGGTAGAAAACTGGTTTTCCCTTTCTCAGTGGGTTGGTATCAGTTGCAAACAACTGCTTGGTTAGGAGTAGAAACTTGGGTCCACTTCTCCTTCTCCATGCTGGGATCTTTCTTGGTTTGAAACTGTGCAGGTCTTGTGTGTGTTGTAATTGTCTCCGTGTGTTCATGTTCGCATCCATCCTGCTGTGTCTAGATGATGCTGTTTTCTCAGAATCAACCACCACCACTGGTTCTTACAGTCTTTCTGCCTCCTCTTCTGCATAAATTCCTGAACCTTGAAGAGAAGGGTTTGATAAAGACATTCCCTTTAGGACTGAGTGCTCCAACGTCTCTCACTACCCTCACACCGTCCAGCTGTGGGTTTCTGTTAACTGCTGCAAGAAAAAGCATCTCGGGTGAGGGTTTAGAGATGCTCTTATCTTTGGCATAGCAATATGTCATTAGGAGTCCTTTTATTGCTATGTTTCTTGAGCAAAATAATAGTAGTAGCTTTATCCTAGGGTCTTAATCTCAGGTTATTATTCATTTTAGCACTGTCAGATATGGATTCCAAGTCACAGAGGGGTCCTTAAATCCAATGAAGAAGGGGCTGGCTACTCTCATAATCGTTATACTGGTGTGTATTGCTGGCAGGTCACAGGATTTGTAGCTGGGTGATGATGGTGATTATTTTTCTCCTCCAGTATCATGCCATGTACCTCCCAGTATCGTGAATGCTAGTCAGAAGGGTTGAAGCTTATAGTTGGGTACTAGTTTGATGGCTCCATATTCTATGACATAACTAGGGTGGAGAATATCATGTTGTGAATAGCAATCAGTGGCCTTGGCAATCTCCTGTGGTGTTTGGGATGTCTATGGAAACTCGTGGGCTAATGAATCAACAAGATGTCGCCTATTCCTGGAACTGGAGGTTTTATTTGGTGATATAAGATAGGGAAAACCAATCTTAATAAAGAAACTTTAAAGCCCCCTCCCACCTCTTAATGCAAATGACATTAAGTTCTTGGACATAACAGATTTCTCCTCTGAGAGAACTGGGAAGGAATAATCCAGTAACCACCAGCTAAACAGCCACTAGGGGGTTCACTGGTGAGCATCCAGCTGACCACATTACTTTTATCAAATGCCCAAGCAGGGACCTTGGTAATGAGAAACTTGATACAAACAGTGGTTAGCTGAACTGAATTGAAGCAGTCCACAAAGGCCGGTGTGGATCTAAAGATTAGCAAGGAGACTTGGATTTAGCTTTTTCACTATTAAGCTTCTGTATTTCACTATGAGAGTTTCACTATTAAGCTGCTAAAACCAACTGTGCAATGATAAGCGTAAAAGTAAGTGAGTGGATTACACACAACTCCTGCAGTTAATATTGAAGCCTCGTAAAATCAGAGGAGCGGATGTTGGACTCAGGGCAAGGAAGCTTAACATGGACTTGACTCTATTCTGGGAGCTTTTGCTTCATGTTCTTGTTGTACACTTTTCAGCATCCTCCTGTGTCCCAGACCTCACTAGAAAGGGAGAAGATCTGGACAGAGAGCCTCTTTACACAGCCACATTAATCAAAACTGATGACTGCTTCTCTCATGGGGAAGAAACGTGGACAGAACAGGCTCTCCATATCTTTTGTAGCTTCATATCAATTCAGTGAACTATTAAGTCGATAATGTTTTTATAATGTAATGCAGGCACCAACATTCTCAGCAAAGAGATCTTCTTTTCCTTCCTTCCTTCCTTCCTTCCTTCCTTCCTTCCTTTCTTCCTTCCGTCCTTTTTTAAATGTGATTTTGTAAACTTATCCTTACCCACTTAGGTAGACTTGTGCTGGCAGGAGTGTGAGATCTGGACTCCGGAACTTCAAGAGGACCAAGAAGCAGGGCTTTCGTGGAGTCACTCTCACATTCTGAGTCCCCCAGTTTCCCTTGACAGCACTGGAACCTTCTGTCTATTATCCCCTGATGTCCACCACGTCCTCACCAGCAGTACCAGGCAAGCGAGTGTCCTTTCTTGTAGTTTCTCTGGAAAACTGAGGACTCACTGCTTTGTGGAAACCCTTCCTGGTAGAGAGTTTTTGAATTCCTTTCGTTTGCGTAGATGCAGGATATTGGGACCACGAAGAACATAAGCTTGGGGTCTGGCTGCTGCCATTTGGAATCCGAGGACTGAGTTTCCTACCTGTGTGGCATATGTAGATTTGAAGATTAGCAGAGAGTTGGGTTTGCCCAAATTTGTTGCAGCTTGATTCACTGCTGAGCTAACGTCAGCAGTGGAACGGTCGAGTCGAGGTAGAAGCAGTCCAGTGGAAACACACAGCATCACCCATGTTCCGTAGCCCACACCGAAGCCTGGTGTGAATCAGAACAACAGGAACTGGGTTCAAGGAAGTGGTGTCCAGGCAGAATTCACTATATTTGGTGGTCGTGGCAAGAGCACTATCCTCTCTGTCTATGTTGTTTGCTGTAAACATTAAGTGAGGAGCCAACTTTTGAGCATCATTAACATAATGTGATGTAGTTTTCTCCTGTTTTCTGAATAGCACTCTAGTACATAGATTGTTCAGGGTTTTGTTTATTACTAGAACACCAAATTTTGAAAGGAATTTTTTAAGTAGGATGGTGATAATACTGTGGTCAGTCACTCATTGGCTCCATTATCTGTAAGCTCTGATAAAAAAAACACAGATCCAATGATCTTTTACTTTCTCGACTTTACGTAAACTTATATAATTTCAGATCATATATTCTTTAGCTGGCCATCTTGCTCAGACATATGGCCGAAAATTAATTAAGCAGTCCAGGGTCTGCTGATAAGAAGCACAGATGAAATCTGTGAAGCTCACATCTTGCAAAGTTGGGTCTGTAGCAATAGACGGTTTCCTGTTAAATCTTTCTGCAGTGTTTGTTTATGAGTTGGGAACTTCAGCATATGTTTCTGGCTTTGCTTTTCAAGCTTTGAAAAGTCTGTCAGCTGTCACAGATATGGTCCCTGTCATCTGGCTCTTTCAAGCACTAAGAATCTGTCACTTGTAAATTTCATAATATAATGTGGCTATCAGTTCTCAATGTGGAGCTAAAGTTGGGGTTTTCATGTGCAAAACGTGAAACTGAAAAGCTGCAGTTTGTTATTGAGTAATAAAAGGACAAATAACTGGTTCCTGAAAGCTTTTAGGAGTCGTGTCGTGCATACAAGATATGGCTATAAAATAGCATGCCGAAATGCCTTGTGCAGTGCTGACCACACCTGGCCAAGTATCCTGGGCATGAGCCCCTTCAGAAACATACATTCTTTGACCAATCTACAACCTACATCCAGGTTTCTACTAAATAGGATATAATCTCAGAAGTTCAGTTGTGATTTTAATGAGCTGCGTTTTAAAATAATCTTAAGATGATGTCAAAACTTTGGAGTCATTCCAAATGTTAGGACTTAGAGACTGGTAGGAATTTAGTATAGTATTCAGTACAATACAGCCCTTGGCGAGTGAAAAGTCAAGGTTGGGGTGATTTGGCCACTCAGATGTTTAGAGGAGGAAGATAGTTAGCTCTTTGATTTCTGATATGTTGTTGACCTTCTACAAATTAATAAATGGAGGACAGGAGCGCTGTGTGGCTGCCCAATGATATTCAGCACAGTAAGCAGAGAAGACTCATCATCGTCCCCATTGCAGAAATGGAACAGCCTTAACAGTGACAGAACAAAGATCCTGTCCCAGAGATGTGATAGCGTCAGGGAAGGCTCAGGGTCTGTGTATCCACAGTGATAGGCATGGATGTTTTAAAGTTTTCTGAATATTACATAGTAGAAAGAAAAATAGTTAATTCAAGGTTCACTTTATCTGGGGACAGTTTTGTCCATGACAGCTGGGGCGTGAATGGAGTGAAGAGGAAAAGCTTTAATGAAGAGTTTGGAGAGCTCAGATCTGTTCTTGTACCCATAAATCACCACTGTGGAAATGTGCCAGTCACTCAGCCTCTGACCTGCATTTCTGCACCTCAGAGAGGACAGTGAAGGAAATTTCCCCAAGAACCCAATAAGTCATCATGGGTATCAAACTGAAAGGCCTGCAGGAAAGAGTATTGAAAGGAACAACTTACATATTTTAATCTTCCTATTTAAGTAGAAATGTCTGATTTGGGAATGAGAAGATATCCATGAGCTTAAGTTTCATCTATCATTTAGCCATGAATTAAAACCACACAAGTTTTTACTGTGTATTCATTTAAATTTTATTGATCTAATTTTTTTAAAATATTTATTTATTTACTTATTATGTATACAATATTCAGTTTGTGTGTATGCCTGCAGGCCAGAAGAGGGCACCAGACCTCATTACAGATGGTTGTGAGCCACCAGGTGGTAGCTGGGAATTGAACTCAGGACCTTTGGAAGAGCAGGCAATGCTCTTAACCACTGAGCCATCTCTCCAGCCCCCTGTGTATTCATTTAAAAATATTTATAAAATCTTGGGCCTTCCCAAGTATGATGTACAACTATTTTTATTGTTGGAGAACATAGATAATGGCTAAATGTAAACAAAATTTTATAAAATGTAAAGTTTTCTTTTCCTAAGGCTACCAGAATAAGGCATTTTTCCATATGATATTGGATCATATGTTTGTTTTCCTCTGGCCCTTCTAAAGATTATCATACATCTATAAAAATGCGTCTTCTACACCTGACCCTGTTTTACAACTAAAGAGTAGAACTTTATTGGTCTTGCTACAATAGACAAGGTCTAACCATGAGCCAAAAATCACAAAGTAATTTGAATAGGGAAAATATAGTATAAAGAATTAATAATCATAGAATTGTACTAGAGCAAGTGCAGGGCTAGCTAGAAGAAATGAAGAGAACAATAAAATATGTAAGAATAGCAATTCACCCTCAAGTTGAGACAGAGGTTTCAAAAAAGAAATAAATTAGGAAATGTATTCTTCTAACTCGGGCTTAAGACCTGAAACTTCATTGGAGATTGGAATAACCATGACCCACTGCTTAGGGGAAGAAATGCCAGGGAGTTCACAGGTGAAATTCACCCTTCTGGGTGCCAGGGGACTTTTCACAGAAGGTGTTGTGCCTCAGAGCTGGCTGTGTTACTGTCTGAAAAGTGCTGGGAGACTTCCTGGGTGAAGTATAAGGAAGCTAGATATGAGAATAGCCATTCCCCAGCATGTGATCAAACCGGACTCTCTGAATGTGGCTGACAAAGGGGGCTGACTGAGAAGCCATTGATAAAGGCACTGGGAATTGTTTTTACTGTAGGTACTGGCTTTTTGGGACCCTAGTCTATTTGGATGCAAATCTTCCTAGGCATGGCTGTTGGTGGTGGTGGGGGGAGGGCCTTGGACTTCCCACAGGGCAGGGTTCCTTGCCCTCTTTTAAGGAGGGAGGGAGAGGGAGGAGGATGAGTGAGGGAGCAGGAGGGAAGTGGGAGGAGGGAAGGAAGTGTAAATTTTTGAATGGAAAAATAAAAAAAATAAAAAAGGTAAAGGGCTATGGGTAGGGAGAATAAAGCTGTGTACAGGGGAAAAATAAATTACATGCTTGTGAAAAAAAAAAAAAGAGAGAACAGCTATTCCCACAGAAACTGGATATTGAAAAGAGAGGCCCACTGAGCCCCACAGTTGAATCTAGGCTGATATAGTCTTTTCTTCCTTTAGTGTTCTTGGTCGCTTTAGTGATGAGATTTAGCTTATGTCACCTGGAAAAGCACAATGATTTATAAGGCCCAGCTCTGTCTGTAGAGAGTGACAAGGAGGAAAGGTGTGACTTTGAGTCACTTGGTAAGTGGAACGTGCCCCAAGAGTTCTAATACAGAAGTATTTGCCCCCTTAAAGTTAATGAAACAGAGATGCAGAAAGATATATTTACATGCACGAGGCCCCACAGCCTCTCTACCTCCACGTATGATGCATGCTCACTGTTATCTCACGTCCTGTTGTACACGTTCCACAGTAGTGTGAGCTGGCTTCTGATATCATAAATATCATAAAGCAATTGAGCTTTCTTAAAGTGTTGCTTCATTTTCTTCATAACGAATCCCTGACTTGGTTTCTGTTTCTTCTGTTTTTGCTCAAACCATGTATCCAAACCAAACCTGCTTCTCTGCCCATTCACTGTTTCCCAGAGGGAGGGAAAGGAAAGGAGACTACCTCCTTTTAGATTTCCGTTTCCTACCTTACCACACAAACTCAGACCCATAAACCTCTTACCACAGAAAGCCTGGTTGTCATTCTGCTGGTCTAAGTCAGCTGAACACCATCACACGTCAGCTGCCATGGAGAGCGTCACCACTGCCCTCCATAGTCTCCCGTGGTTGCTCAGCTGTGCTCTGTTAAGGCTATCTCATCCATGTGGGTGGAAAGGCTTGGAATTCTGAACTCAACTTTGAGCTTTCCTGTTTTCTTGCTTGAGGCGAACATTTGGTGCTCCTTCAACTTTGTCTCAAATGTACATTTTGCTAATTTTTATGCCAAGTGCATGAGTTCATCTCAGATGCCTCATCCAACACAAGGCCTTTATTATATTCAAGCAATCATTTTCTCTTTTGGAGCTCTGGAGTGCAATACGTCATAACATATTTTGCTTTTTAGGACAGTAATATTCACATCAATTTTCATTCTATTAGTACATTTCCTTGAAGACAGGATAATATTTTATTTTGTTTTGATTCATTTATTCATTCATTTGTACATTTATTATTGTATTTCCTTTTATCCAAAGGCCACTAAAGTGATTTTGTTTTTAGGTAACCCTACAAGACTCAGTTAGAAGCTGCAGCTAGTTCCTGTCTGTTAGTCGTTGCTGGGACTTGTGACCCTTCATTGCTGTATGCAGAATGTTTGTTGCCTTCTATCCTAAATTTAACATGCTAAAACCCCAGTGTGCTAGTAATAAGATTCGGACCATTTGGGAGGCAGTTAAGTCAAGAGGATGGAGGCTTAATAAATGGAATTAGTACACTGGGCCTGTTCTCGGCTGCACGAGAGTCTGTGAGGTGACGACCAAGAAACCAAGACATAGATTCTCACCCAGAAGATCTGCTGGTGACCAGACTTTGGAATGCTTAGCCTCCAGACCTGTAAGCAGTACATGCCTCCTGTTTAAACTGCTCAATCTCTTGTATTCTATTTTAGCTTGCCAAATTAGAACACTACCTAAATGCCCCGCTGCAGAATTGCCTTGAAAGATAAAGGGAGAATTCCTAATGCAGTTCTGGGCACATAATAGATTAAGGAAATTTCACTTCACAAAATTTTAGGTTACATTTCTGACTTCGCTTTGTGCCAAAGGATCATCATTTCCTGCTATCAAGTAAATGCGAGGGCCAGGACCCGCTTGGTGCTGGTTCTTTCTATATATGTATCCTTACCTGCCGATTCTAATTCCCACCCTTGTTCAGACCTCCAGTAATTGCTTGGCCTTTAAAACTTCCTTAATGACTTCACCTCATTTTCAGTAATAACAACCTTCTTGATCTTTGAAGGCTTCTCTTACTCTCCTCTCCAGTGCTAGGTCCTAAGTGTTTATCTGTAATTTGCCTCAGAGTAACCCAAGTGGGCAAGACAGCTGTTTGTGAACCATGAAGCACTATGATGCCTATAGATTCTCCAATCATTAATCAGAGGTTCTCAGAAGAAAAAAAAAATCTAAAAAAAAAAAAACTATTTTAAAATCACATTTCCATTATAGGAAGTCAGGGAGATGCCCGGGATTTCACACAGTTTTACAAAGCTTATGCCCATTAAGTTTGCATTTAAGGCTTTACATACACTGAACTTTCAATAGCTGTAAGCTGACTGCTCAGGGCTGGTTTGATCTCAATTACCACAAGACTTTCTGTTTGTTAGAAAATTAACTTTGGAAAGCATGTCGGTTTCTCTGAATCCCAAGCATTGTATATTCCTTTTCAAATAAAAAAATGTAGATTTGTGGAAACTCACTCCAATCTTTTGATTAAGTAGATACAAAAATAGGCTTGGGCATCTACAGTGCGTGTGTGTGTGTGTGTGTGTGTGTGTGTGTGTGTGTGTGTACCTGTGTGCACGTGTTTTTGTGCTAGTGTCTGGTGAACACACGTGAAGACCAGAGCAGAATACAGGGTATCTTCTCCAGTGTCTCTCTTCCTAATTGCCTCAGGACAAGGTCACTCACTGAACCAGAAGCTCACTACTTTTTGGCTAGGCTGGCTTGTCACTGAGCTCTCATGATCTGCTGTCTCTGTTCCCTATTGTCAGGTCGCAGGAACTAAACATGCTTTTTACATGGGAACAGGAGGTTTGAACTCAAATTCTCATGCTTACGGAGTAAGTGCTGTTACCCCCTCAGCTATCTCCTCAGCTCTGGCATCTGAATTCTCTTACTATCAACAGCATCAATGGTGGCTTGGATGCATAGAGTCTGAGGATATATTTTAAGACGAACTGGTAATGTGGTGGCAGACACCTTTAATCCCAGCACTTGGGAATTAGAGGCAGGCAGATCTCTGTCCATCTGAGGCCAACATGTTTACAAAGTGAGTTTTAGCCCAGCCAAGAGTTACATAGTGAGACTTTGTGTTGTCATTGTTGGTCTTATTCAGGTAACCATATTGTTGAGACTCCACGTGTGTATTTTCTCTGTCATGTCTAGGAAACATTATTTAAGAGCAGGAATACAATTGACCTGCCAGCACAGACAGGAGAAATTTCACTTTTCTCCACCATTAGATGAATGGTTTCAAGAAGTCAATGGCTGCTGAGAGGGTGAGAAAGGATAAGCTCTTGAAAAGGTCACCCAATCCAAGTAATTAGACATGAATGCATGCATGTACAAGATATGCTAAATAGGTTCTACATACATGTGTGCACATGTGTATAAATATATATTTTTGTACAAAAAGAATTTAAGAAGAAATCATGAATTTGGAGGTGGGAAATATGTGAGGAATTGGAGGGGCAGTGGTAGGAATGATAAAATATTCATGTATGACTTTCTCAAAAAATGAAAAAAGAGTAATTGTTAATCACGATGGAAAATGTTCAAATAGTTTGTATTTTAGATGTGCTTTCTGGCTTATGTAGTATAACATCACTGAGAAAGTTCTGATAATTTTGAAAAGTAATATTGCTAAAATATAATTTTCTTGCTACAAAATCACATGCTTTAGAGTGCATACAATACTCTTAGGCATTTTCTGAGTTCTACAACTATAGCTTTAAGATTTTTACCTCGTCTGCTTTGGCTTGGTTGAAAGAATTCATCACAACATCAGGTGGCAACGTAATATGGAAGGCAGCGAAGTGTTTTGACTAAAAGTGTGCAGATCTGTTTGAGCATTTGCTCTTCCACCCACCTGGTGGCATGTCACCAAAGAGTAGGTGACATGATCTTTTTACCCATCTTGTTTACAAGTAAGGATCCTGTTTCCTTTAAGTGACATCAGTGAAGGTTAAATGGGAATAAAAAGGTGTTTGTTTGGTGTGAATTTTGGATTTTTCTCAGCTATTTAGTTAAGATACCTCCTTTTCTATACATACTTTCTGGTCTCAGAGCGGAAGATACATAATGAGTTGGTAGACAGTGTTGCTGATTTCCCCCAAATACAGGGACAGTGAGGAAGTATGCGTCATTCCATGAGGACCTATAGCATATATACATTTGATTTGAATGGGAAAAAAAGGACTGGTCAAAGAATCAAGCATTGTTTCCCTAAGGAAACAAAAATAATGTTTGAGATAGAGATGGCAGAGTAATTGGCATTAGTAGTGAAGGAAATGGTGGCAACTACAGCCATCTGGGAAGAGTGGGGGTCATTTACCACAGGGTACATAGGACATTTGAGAGGTCTAAACAAATGCTAGCGAGGCTATGGAGGTGGTCGGTAAAAGTTAGGGAGAAAGGGGTGAGGGATAGCACGGGCTGTGTCACTTGTAGCCCATAAAGGTTTGGGCTCATCTTCTTTTTTTTTTTTTTTTTTAACTTTCTGCTCTGTATTTCCATTATAACACTCTAGAAGGTACATTTTATTTATTTTTTTAATTTATTTATTTATTAAAGGTTTCTGTCTCTTCCCCGCTGCCGCCTCCCATTTCCCTCCCCCTCCCCCGATCAAGTCCCCCTCCCTCATCAGCCCAAAGAGAAATCAGGGTTCCCTGCCCTGTGCGAAGTCCAAGGACCTCCCACCTCCATCCAGGTCTTTTAAGGTGAGCATCCAAACTGCCTAGGCTCCCACAAAGCCAGTACGTGCAGTAGGATCAAAAACCCACTGCCATTGTTCTTGAGTTCTCAGTAGTCCTCATTGTCCGCTATGTTCAGAGAGTCCGGTTTTATCCCAGGCTTTTTCAGACCCAGGCCAGCTGGCCTTGGTGAGTTCCCGATAGAACACCCCATTGTCTCAGTGTGTGGGTGCACCCCTCGTGGTCCTGAGTTCCTTGCTCGTGCTCCCTCTCCTTCTGCTCCTGATTTGGACCTTGAGATTTCTGTCCGGTGCTCCAATGTGGGTCTCTGTCTCCTAAAGCTTAAATGTATATCCCATGGGCATACACACAAACAATGAACAGATGTAAATACCCATCTGGAAAATCCACGTAGAAGTGGGATGAAGGCAGAAGATTTCAGCAGGCTACTGGGATGTTTCTGTAGCAGTTCAGGTGAGCAAAAACTGAGTTCGGCTGTGGACACACAAAGCATTGACCAGAACTTTCTGCTTGATAACTGGCAGCTGCCATTAAGATGGTAGACTTTAGGAGTTTTCGAATCATCCTGATGCATCCCTTGAGCTGGACCAGTCTGATTCATGCTGATTTTGATCACACTGTCATTTTCACAGTAAAGCTTGGGAAGCAACTTATTAATTCATGGTTATTTTCTTTATCTTAACATCACAATCATTTATTCCGTGGGCCCTTGAAGTAGCTCTTCAAATGACACAAAAGCACTCTAGTGCTGTATTCAATAGGTGCCCATGTTCTATAATCTTCTGGCTATTGATTGGAGCTGACAGCAATTCCTAGATCATTCCGCAGCACTCCTCCAGGGAATGTTACACCAGAAAAATAACAGCAGACTTGTAAATTAGTACAGTTTACAAACCCACAGACATTTGTCACCCTCTCTCCGCAGAGGACAGCAGAAGGGGAGCAAGCAGTCTTTCCTCGCTGCCTCCTGCCTCCTGATTTGTTTGGCATAAATTGCTACCTGCCTTGTGACTAGGCAGTTAGCTAATTTAAAGGTGGACTGGGAGAGCTCTGAATGGAGCGAGAGTGCTCTATTGAAGTGGACAGTCCATCAATTGGGAAGGGGAGATAAGCTGAATTACGACTGCATCATGGATACACTCTGAAAAGGATCCTCGCGTTTTGCCAAGCTGCTTTATGTGGTCTCATTTTGATGGTCACCTACTGCCCTTCCACTGTTTCTGATTTTGGCCATAGATACTTCCCTGGAAACCACTATTAAATCATGACCGAGCTTCCTTCAGGAGAACAGTTCTTACATAATTGTGACTTAGTTTCTTTATAGTATCGATTTTGCTGTCACTTTACCTGTGCAACAAACTTGCAATTAGATAAACACTTGCACACTTGCATCTGTATTTAAAACAACAACAAAAACAACACAAAAACCACCTAGGCTTTTAGATTAAAGCTTAAAATGCCTTAGTTCTTATATTATTGACCAAGACAACTGTTGTAAGAGAAAGTATTTCATTGCGGACTTGGTTACAGTTTCCGAGTTTCAGTCCATTGTTGTTATGTCTCATCATGCTGGGGAGCTTGGTGGTACACAGGCAGATGCTGGAGCAGTAACTGACCATAAACTGAGAGAGAGAGAGAGAGAGAGAGAGAGAGAGAGAGAGAGAGAGAGACAGAGACAGAGAGACAGAGAGACAGAGAGAGACTGGACCTGTCATGAGCCCACCCTCAGTGACATACTTCCTCTGATTGGGCCACACCCTTTCCATATATATATAGAAACTCAAGCAGATGACCACAAAGTTAATGGTAAGTGTGGATACTCACTGTTACCCCCACACTGGAGCACACTGAGCCACAGTTCTGATCTGATATTCAATGACACCAAAGGCAGTAGAGAGCACCAGGGCAGCCATGAGGAACACAGAGGCGAGCTCATCAGGTAGAAGTCTGTTTTTCCAGGCCAGCTTATCCTCACTATCCACTTCAGAAGACTCACGAGACTTCATGCATTAGGGCAGAATGCAATGACTGCAAGAACGTGGCAGGAGAAGGCTGCTCCATCCCACAGCAGACAGGGAGCAGTGACTGGAACTTTCTCTGTTTTCCAGCCCTCTCTTCCTCCTTTTATGGGATCAAATTTGCTTTATTCCTATCATCTATAATCTTTATAAAAAAGAATCTTTATCCTTTTTCTGTTTTCCCCACATTTACATGTATTTGTAATTTGTATTTTAAATGACAATCTGTAAAAAAGCATAATAACAATAAATTCGTTGGTTTCTCAGAGCAGGGGGAAAAATACCCGTAAAATGCCAAGGGCACATCGAGTTAGTGTTTGGTTATGTGGCATTTGTCTCTCTGCCTTGCTTTGTTCTCATTTTAAAGACAGAAGTCATATTAATATTCCCCGTTCAGAAGGCAGTTGCTGGAACTTGAGCATTGCCTGTTACACTGAAAACTGTCGATAAAGAGTCACTTTCTGGCTACCTGGAGGAGACGGTGGTGGAAACAGTTCTCCGCCACACGTGTGAACCGATCAGCTGTGGATGAGCCAGGTCCAGAGGACTTAGCCTTCACTTACTCCAGCTTGTGTCTTGCCAGCACATTTTCCTCTCAACTGTGTAGAATGGGGTTCCCGGAGGCCCAGAGATGCAGCTGTTTTTCCTAGAACCACCTATGCCTTTGTGTTGTACAGGGAAGTACAAGGTTTAGTGGCATGAAGACTTTTCTTGTCCTTGTGAAAGAAAGAAAGTGGAGTCTTGAAAGAGGTGTTGATCTGACAACATGTCTCTCTGTGTGTGTGTATACATGTCTGTGTGTGTGTGTGTGGATACATGTGTGTGCTGTGGGGAGGGCATATTACTAAAAAGATAGAAATAGATCCATGATAAAAAGAGATCTGATGACACATCGCAGCAAATCCCAAGTGGGTATTTGTAAACGCAATGCCACATTTCCGCATTCCTCCTTGTCTTCCACAACTGCATTTGCCTGAGCTGGACAGGAAGCACCATGAGACAAAGCTTTATAAATTAATTTGTGACTACCTAGTCCAGTGTTTAAATGCTTGAGATCTACAGTAAAACTCACATACATTATTTAGTAATTAAAATGTTCATATCCTTGTGGCAGCATTGTTTGTCATAGCCAGAACCTGGAAACAACCTAAATGCCCCTCAACTGAAGAATGGATAAGGAAAATTTAATTTATACAATGGAGTACTACACAGCAGAAAAAAATAGTGACATCTTGAAATTTGCAGGCAAATGGATGGAGCTAGAAAACATCATTTTGAGTGGGGTAACCCAGACCCAGAAAGACAATTATCACATGTACTCACTCATAAGTGATTTTTAAACACAAAGCAAGAAAACCAACCTACAAATCACAATCACAGAGAACGACAACAATGAGGACCCTAAGAGAGACATACATAAATCTAATCTACATGGGAAGTAGAAAAAGACAAGATCTTCTGAGTAAATTGGGACCTTGGGAGAGGGTTGAAGGGGAGGGGAGAGGTAGGAAGGGGAGCAGAGAAAAACGTAGAGCTCAATAAAAATCAATAAAAAATAAAAAAAGAAAAATGTCACAGTTACTGAAAAATCTATTATTCTGATTTTGTACAGTCAATTATGTAGATGAAATTAATTTTGAAAGGCGTTTCATATAACAAATTGGCTTAAGTCCACATTAATGAACAAGTGGAAGTTTCTGGAATAAGCTTCTTACTTTGTAGCAACACATTCAGTTTTAAAGACAGTGGTTACCTGTGCTATGTCATAGAGAGTAACATCACAGCATTTTCTGAGGCATGCTCTTATTATGCAGCCCATATAATGCTACTTCCTCAGACTCAGTGCTGGGATTCCAGGTATGGACCTCCTAGTTAGAGTCGCTGGCTCTCCTTTTCTTACCCCCACCTTGCCCTTTTTTTCCATTTCTCCTTCCTTCCCACATCTTGCCTCCCTCTCATTATCCCTGAAGTCTCACATCCCTGTTTGCCAGTGTTTACTGTGATGTGAATCAACCCTAGGGAAACTGGAGCTGCATATGGCTCCCCTTTCCCACTGTGGTCTCTATGCTTGTCCTGCGTGTGCTACAGAGAGACCTGGGAAGGAGTGCAGAAACCTGTGTTTTATTTGAGAAAGAGGAGAGTGGTTAAGGGGACTGGGAGAGTGAGGTGACGTGGCAATCTATGGTGACCTGACTTTCTCCTCACATTCTTTGCCATGACTTCACCAGCAAGACTTCACTAATCCCAGAGTTATCATGTGTTCTGACAAAGGCAAAAACCCCTGGAGGGCCCGCTCATCAGTGCTCCTGTGATGAGGAACAGGAAGGAGGGTAGTGGCATTTTTGTCATGTAGATGAGAATTAAAAGTGATTATTTCTTCATCAAGCATTTGCATAATTACAACTTCCAAGAACCACATGAAAAAAATTGGTGAAAATTCTTGGTTATAATTCCTAGAGTGAAGGGACCCAGTTAGTTGTTTCGTGTTTCAGGGTCTCTGAGCTAAGCCCTGATTTTAGGTTGTGTACTTTTTATCCTGCTATACTGGCCATGGAAGTGGGGCTCTATTAACACAGCTGGGAAAGGCCTTTATAGAACAGACCTCTGAGTGGGGCCAAAATCCAGGTGTGGTATGGGTCTATGTTAGGGAGGGAGCTGAGACAGCCTCAACATTTAACCAGCTTATGGTCCTGAAATGATTATTTGTAAGTTATTGATGGGTGTAGTTATATTAATAATTCCCAATATTTCTCACTATTTTATGAACCTCAATTATTTAACATACTGTCTAAGAAGTGCTGTCTGAAGAAGCTCTCCCCAATTCACGAATGGCAAAATAGAGGCTCAGAGCAGTTGAGACACTTATTGGTTCTCAGTGAGATACAGGGTCATAAGGGAGAGTTATTAAACTTTTGAAGTTCTATGATTAAATAAATATGTTTTGATTTTAGTGGAATGAGAAGTATGGAAGCAAAGACAAAAATTCCTTTTTGGAGAATTACATAAATATATGTGCAAGGATTTATAGGTCTTGGAAGTAAATAGACAACTGTGTATGCATTTATAAATACTATTAATATTTATTCTGTTGGTCACATTGCAGGGATAGGTTTCAAGTGTTTGTTATTTTTTGCTGGAGATATATAGGTTCTCTCAGTCAACTTCTACTTTTGATTCCGATTCACAGAAAGTTTCAACTTCTGAGCCCTTCCATAGGAAGAGTCCATTTATTTTGTCCCAGATTCTTGGGATACAAATACCTGAAGTTCACTGATACTAGCTTGATCGTCTTTCCTTCCTTGACCTTGGATCAATAAAGGAGAGACTGACGAGGCTGTTTGTAGTTTTGCAAACAAACCTTACTTTAAGCAGAGCAGTGAAGCTTGGCTTAAACTAGAATGTGAAAATGGTATGGCTTGGATTGCAAGCACAAGGAAGTATTCTGAAGAAATATGCTAAATGAGAGTGCACATTACCTGTAACATTTAAGAATCATTTTTACAGTTAATGATAAGGAGTCTTATGGGGCATTTTCAGTACCTTGTTTGTGAAAACTTGCGGCATTTCTGGTCTTGTATTTGCAACAGTTTCTGAGTTAATGGCTGGAAAGTTTTTTCCCCTCATCTATAGAGGTCACAACTGTTGAAACTAACTACTGGATACAGTTTCAGTTTCTTACTGAGTGTGAAACTTGTTCTGCCTGTGACTATTGTTCTGGATTTTGATTTCAAGTTTCTGCTGCAAGCGGCCTTGGCTCCAAGGTAATCTGGCACTATGCCCCTTCTTTCAGGTGTGAGGCCGTTATGCCCAGTGCAGATTGATCATTCATTTACCCAGAGACCTTGAAATGTCTCCTTCACTTTTTAAGCAGTAGAAATGAAAAGACTAGTAGTGGGATAAAGGGGAGCCAAATGCTGTCCCTAAATAATTTGCTGAAGAGCTTTCTTCACTCCATTCCTTGACCCCAGAAAAGTTGTTGCCAGGAACTAACATGTTGGCAACAACATAACACAGGTAGTAACAGTTGTTTCTGCCGTGACTCTGTCAGTCTTAGCTTTAATCTCATCGAGATTTGTCACCCCCACTAGATCTTTGGAGTCGGCCCTGGTGCAGGCAGTTTCCATGTGGCCTGGGCTGAAGACTCAAAGTGAAGGCAGATTTCTTTTTATCAAGGTTGACTGAAGGAAAGTAGCCACCAGGAGGTTCTGACAGTCCAGGAATGGGCGACCCTCTGCTGGCAGCACTGGCCCTTGGAGTTCAGCCAGGACAGATACAGGAGATGAGGCTCACTACAGTTGCAGATGCCAGAGCTCAAGATTCATAATCCTGAGCTCGACAGCTGCCAAACTAGCCCCCAGAGTGTCCAAATGAGTTGGCTCTTCTGAAGGAGATGACAGGAAGGAACCAGAGGGATTGTCGTGGCATCCTTCCAAATGCAGCATTAAAGGGAAGCAAAGAGAACACTGCAATGTTTTGCTTTAAGTTTAAGGAACACAAAGAGTCGCACAATAATGTTAATTTAGCATACCATTGCGATGGACAGAAGGGTTGTGAACTTGATCTTTATACTCCTGTTTCTCTTTTGACTTTTACAGAAATTATTCATTCAGTAATCGATGGAAAATCATTAAATGCCCTTCATATATCAAGCAATGAGAATATAGAGATGGATAAAGGTGCAGCCATCTACACCAATGAGAGGTTCTGAATGCATTTGAATAGTATGGTCAGGAGGGGCTAAAGACATTATGACTCACCAATTCCATCCTCTTCCCCCTTTCAGTAGTAACAAATTAGAAAGAGCGATAATGATGTTGTTATTTCAGGATTGGCAAAACACCTTGGCTTATCTTGGATGGTAAGGCTTACTCTGATGTTTGAAAACTATGAGCTGACTGATTTTAATAGAAACACACAGTTTTGACCCTGTGCAGTTATCCAAGTAACCCCAAGTAAAGTAGTAACACAAATGAATACTATTTCTTAGTTGGGGATTGTAACAAATGCAAGTTCTATCTATCATGCATAACATGCTGCTGAGAAAGTATTTCCTTTCACATGCAAAACTGTATGTTATCTCTTTGTGTACATGTAGAGGATTTTTTAGTAGAAAGTTGAGCGTATTAGTCAGCCTTCTGTTATTATACCAAAGCATCCAAAGGAATCACTGATGTACAAATCAAAAAAGTCTATTTGACTTACTGGCTTTGTAGTTTCAGTTTATGGTCATTAGGACCTTTATATTTTAGACTTTGACTTGTCCATACATGATGGCAGGAGGTACTGAATACCTCTTGTCAGGAGCAGGAGAAAGACACACACACACACACACACACACACACACACACACACACACACACATTGAGAGGGGAGGGGGAAGAGGAACATAGAAACTCCCACAGCATTTTAAGGGAATGTCTTCTCCCACAGCATTTTAAGGAAATGTCTTCAATGCTCTAAAACCTCTGGATAGACTCCCCCTCTTAAAGATTTTCACTGCTCCCAATCTAGATATTCTGGGAACCTTGACTTTAATGTGGGTAGAGAGGGAAATTTCAAATCACAGCACTAGCTTAGACTCTTCTTTGCATTCTTAAGAAGACTAGGTTTCATTTATGTATACTAAATGTTAGAAACGTCTGGCATACTCTGACAGGAAATAACTTCCCATGCTCCGTGAGAAAGTGGATGTTTTATGCTGATCGTGAGTGCAACTGAACATGGCGAACCTGAGAGCTCTGAAGCAGAGATGTACAGGCAGATGATATCCTGGAAGAAGGAAGGAGGGCGGGGATCCCTTATGCGTGAGCACCAGGGACGTTTTCTTGGTGTTGCTATTCTCAGAGTGAGTCTGGGAACCTCATATGGGAGGAGTTGTTCAGGTGGAGGTAGCTGAGCCAACAGGAATAAGGAGAAGTAGAATGACTTGGGGACTCTAAGCCCATTGTTAGTAACTCTGAATTCTCCAAAGCTTTACAGCCGGTCCATGTCCATGCCCCCCACTGCCCCCACCCAACTCATTTGGGGAAAAGCTGACTTGCAGTAATGTGGGATCATGTGTTGTTCACATTTATTTCGCTAGTGTGAATATCCACATATTTACTTACAGAATTATTAATGTGTTGGTCACAACATCCACTCCTATGCTTCACGAGGGCTTTTGTGTAATGGATGCTACATGCATAAAGCACCTTTTCAAATGTGAGAGGTTGTGAATCCTAAAACACAGTAGGCTCCAGCGTATCAGGTGATTGCGTGCCTTTGGGTTGTCTAGAAATTTCTCCTATGGTTTGGCAATCAGGGGAATTCGCAGTTCACACCTGTATCTTTAGCATGCCATACCTGTGCCTTGCTCCACGCCTTTGTTTCCTAGTGCTGCCCCAGCAAGGCACTGCGAACTGGGGCCTGTGGGAGTGCTTGAACAACCACAATTTACTGCTTGAGATTTTGGGAGACAAAACTTCCTTCCAAGGGCTATGAGGGCAGGTTTGCTGAAGGCTTTTCTCCTGAGATTTTCAATGACCATTGTCTCCTTCCTCATATTATTTTTCCTCAGTGAGATACATCTGGCTTCAAATTTCCTCTTCCTTTAAAGCTTTATGTTCCATTAGAATTGCACTCATTCTAATGACATCATCTTAATTACATTTACAAATACATTTATATTCTGTTGTACTGAAGGTCAGAATGTCAACAGATGCACTTCAGTCTCTTTGTATATTAGTAACGGAAGGTGTGGAACATTTCTTTTCCCCACATTTATTATGGTTTTAATATTCAAGAAACCTGCAAGTTATTCATTATATTTACATCCAGAATGTTACCCTTATTTCTAAGGATGACTCAGACAAGTTCAATGACATCCTCAAGGTCACACAGTACACAACAGTCTTGGGATTCAATCTTGGGCTTTTGTTCAGTGAACTGAAAAATGGTAAAAATGAGAGATCTATTTCCTGGCCATATCTTGGGGTGGTAGGTAAAACTTAACTTCTTCCACGTGTTGTGCAGAACGTTGCAGAATGTCTGCTTCCAGCAGGTAGGCATCTGGTGGTCTAGATGATGCAAGCCCTGTGTCTATCTCCCATCTGAACAGCGACAAAGGCAGTATGGCCTATGGCAGTCTCCAGAAGCATGCTAACTTTTCATATGAGGTAGAGATCCACCAGACTCCAGCAGCTTCTTACCCACTTACCGTCCGTGCTCTAAGTCAGTGGCTCAGGTGAGATCAAGAAACATTATACACTGTAAAAGAAAATCATTTATTATCTTGTTTCCTAAACATTTTGTGGCCAGTTTAACTCATATGAGTGACCAAAACAGCCGCATTCTAGGGTCATTATTTCTGTCCAAAAGGTGTGTGTGTGCGTGCGTGCATGCGTGTGTGTGTGTGTGTGCGTGCGTGCGTGCGTGCGTGTGTGTGTGTGTATGTGTATTTATGTAACAAGTAGGCACAGGGACAGATGAATAAATAGCTAATGGGTGTTTGGCAGTTTAGAGAAACATTTTAGGTAAAATGACCCTTTGAAGCAATTTTTAATGTAGCTGGGCTAAAAATATTCCCCATGGGGGCTGGTTTTGTGTGAGTCAAGAAGTATGCATTTCTGTCCAGATGTGTGTCCAAGTGGGAGGTGGGATAAACACCAGAGCAGTTCTGCAGAACTCGCCCTGGTCTGTGGGATTCTGCATCATCATCATCAATCGCTGTTTATTGAGTGATAGATCATGGGGCCTGTGGCATTCTGTGCTGCTCCAAATGGCAATATTTTATTTCCTGCCACGAGAATCCCGGAGAGTCACTACATTTCACAGCTAAATGGTGGATGTTGGAACAGTTGGTTAAAGGGGATCCTTCATATCTTGTTTATAAAACTGCTTTGCAGTGTTTTTGGAATTGAGAGAAATCTTCTGAAAGTATGGAACATCTACCCATGGGTGTCAATCCACTGTCCCTTGTCACTTCTTACTTCCCCTGGTCCCCCTCTCTTCTAAAGAGGAAGGGAATGCATCTGCCACACTAAAATCATCTTTCTCCCTTGAGAGTATACAGTGATTCAGCTGCTGACATTCACATTACTTTTTTACCAGAATGTTCTAAGGGGCTGTGGGTAAGAGCTGATCCACATCAGGCATGGTGAGGTACACCTGTAATTACAGCTCTTGGGAGACTGAAGCAGGTGTAACCTGAGATTAAGACCAGGTTCGGCTTGTCAGCAAGTCCAGCCTGACCTGACGACTCAGAATGATCCCATTTCAACAAACAAAGCAGAAACAAGGCCCAACCCATACTGGGAATCACTGTTGGGAAATCCTCCTTGTCTGAATTTTCATATTCTCATTTAGCAGTTGACACAACCGTGAGTTCGCCATTTTAATGACATCGGCAAGCTTGCATATGTGATGTAGATGTCGCCCTCTAGGACAAGGCAAACTGAGTAAAGTATGCATTTTCCTAAATTTAGGATGACTCCTGAGTTGTTACTCTGCATTGGCATTTCCCTCTGCTGCCTCCCTGCTTCCTTCCCCAGTCACTTACTTCTTCAAGTACATGTTTGGTGCTCTAGTCATAGGAGATCATTCACAGAATTGTGTGCTAGTCATGTTTCACTACCCCCGTACCTTTGAATTGATTAGTTTTCATCTGTAACAACATTTTCTGTTGTCCAAGCTAGGTTTCAGTCTTGAGTATCACTATGCTGCTGCTAAAATTCTCCAACAAGCTCCCTCCTCGCATGACTAGAAAGCTCTTTCCCCTTTCTTTTTCCATCGCCTATCTCTCAGGTACCTGTTTTAACTTCCCTCTCTCTTCCCCTTTCCTTATGTTTTATGTGCTTAATCTTTGCTTATTAGTAGCTGCATATCTGCTGTCGCTGGCTAGCTGCCCTCTTTGACTTCAAGACATCCAAGTTATTGTTCAAAACGCCAGAAATTCCAGAGCCTTTGCCTCGTTGTCCACGGTGAAGTGACAATGAGCATCAAGGACTTACTCACCAATATAGTTGCTAATTGCAAATAAAAGAGTTTTCTATGAAATATCACTTGAGATTCTTCAGATATTACCTAGGGCTCAGAGATACTTTGATCTTGCAGAGGTTTCTAAGTAGATCAATAAAAGTAATTTTTACCTTTAAGGAAAACACTGCCCAAGGACTATGCCTGAGTGACAAATTATTTTAACAATTCATTTTTGCCCTTTTTGTATACTTGCTCAGTCGCCGAGAGGAAGTAGATATCTTTTTAAGGTTAAAACGTCAGTAAGAAGCAGAAAGGAGAGGAAGTGAATAATTCTCATGCAATTCATCTCAACGCAAATAAAAATTTAAAGTTCTTTGTAAAGATAAATATAGAGAGACTACAATGTCCTGGGCTTAGAAGGTTAAATTTGATACAATAAATCACTTAATAAGTAAAAGTATATTAATTAGTATGTGATATGATACAGAGGTATTGGTTGATTAATTCACTCAAGTCACAAGTATTTATTTATCACTACTATATGTAGGTGTAATGAGGCACTAAGCATCCAATAGGGAAGAAGAGAGATTCACTGCTTATTCTTAGTGACCTTACTATAGTGTATAACAGCAGGTCAGCAATGAGATGAGCTGGCACACATCAATGCTCATATAGGGGAATGACAGGGTGCTGTGGGCCACAGAGGGACCTAAACCGTACTTAAGGACTCAGAGGAAGGTTCATCGTTAATTGGAGAATGAAGGATACATAAAATTAATGGCCAGAATAAAGGAAAGGGAGTTGTAAATAGAAGGATAGACATATATGAAGTGCAGGAACATGACATTTCTGAAGGTCACTGTCACTAAGGCACAGAGACGGACACGTGACATTTGTCACGAGGAGCCTACCCTCTCTACTGGTGAGCAGGGAGCGAGACTGAAGTCATTGTTTAATTCCAGCCTTCACCTTTGCTATTTGATAGTTTGTTCTGAGTTTGGAATAGTCAGGCATCTTTCTGCCTAAAGATCAGAAATATACTTGTATTGTTCCTCTGCAATAAAAATGTGGCATCGAAACATCGAGTCTCTGCCAAAGCCATCTCCACCCATGGCTGTGTTTGTGATCTTGTTTGTGGAATGGTAGAGTGGGACTCACAGAGGGGAGACAGGAACGGCATATAATTTCCTTATCATGGGATGCTTATATGGGTGCAGCTCTCGGGGGTTCTCTGAGATAATATAAAACACATGCTGAAGAGACGGCTGCAGAGATGAGGGCTGACATCTGAAGAAATGCCAGAGAGGACTGGGCTGCCAGGCACTATGTTTGGATAGAATAATAAAATATTGGAATTTTTTCATATGTTTAATCCTCTGAAGTAGCTTTATTTTTCACATGTGCAATATTTATCAAATAGGCAGATGAAAGGGAGGTAGCAAGCACAGTGCTTAGGAGATGAATTTAGTTTGTCTGTGATACTTGGAGTAGTAGTTCTAGGTTATGATACAGTGCTTTGTACATAATAAACGTGCAAAAGGTTATTGGATTAAGGATGGTTTTTTAGCACATTAATAAAGACTGTGAGCAATATGGAATTAAAAGAAGTATCAAGACTACTTTTTCAACATATATGTATTACATTATTATGCCCACTTACTGGGCTGGGTATGTGGTATTAAATGTCATATTGAAGAGACTTAAGAGAAACATCAATACAAGTCTTCATTGTCAGCAATGCAGTTACAGTGCCCCATGTTTTCTAGGGTGTAATTGTAGGTACCTGTCCTACCTCAAAAAAATTTGCAAAGATGGAAGAAGGAATAGGGATAGCAGATACATAGAAACCTGCAGAGGCTGCATTTGTTCCCAGTTCTTTGAAACATGGAGTATGATTGGAAACAAAACAGTCGTGATTCAGCCTAACTGTTAGGACAGGTTGTCAAAGTCATTGTGTCTCCTTCTACGGCTCTCTCCATGCCCTGCTTTTTTTTTTTTTTAATTCCAACAGTGAAGATAGCATCATGGGTTTTTGAGGAAGGTGTGATGAACAGTGGTTTTACAGACAATATTTAGAATACCTGTATAGGATATGTATTTGCTATTTGTCTTTTCATCACTTCTTAAGCATTGTCTTATTAGTTCTTTTCACCTTCTGAATTTTATTTTCTTTGGTAGGGGCAAATAATTTTCTTATATTTGCTCTATAAAAGAAAATTTTCTTAAGTTAATAATGTAAAGGAAGTTAACAGTTAAATTTAAATTTACTCAATATCCATGCTTTTAAAAATATTGAAGCAAATGAATGTCAGCCATTAATTAAAGCAACTGCTTCCTATGTAGAGAGCTCTCAAGAGTTGATTAAGTAACACACTGTATTCATTTGTTCAATTTCAGAGTGCCTTTGCCTTTCTCAGTTTAGTAACATGTCCCACAACCTTTCTCAACGTTACAAATACTGTTTTACTTTTTTCAACGAACCCATCTAGACGATAAACACACCTAAACTAAGGGATTTTGAAGACAGAAAAAAATAGACACACATACATGCACTCACACACATGCACACATGCACAAGCTCCCATGCACATGTACACACATACCTGCATGTATAATTTGGAACAAGTACATGCACCATTTTACCTGTCAATATTCCTATCTTGATAATTTGAAGGTCAGGATTCCTTTACTTATGCTTTATTCTCTTTTTCCCTTATCTTTCCATATGTATATGTGCTGCTTGAAAGTCTGCATAGTCAGATACTATTAGTGAAGAGAAAAAAAAGAGAAAAACGTATTGATTTTCACTATTTGTTACCATGAAAGGATAACTACATGCATGTAGATATTGGAGCATCCACTCACATATGTAAACACATGTGTATATTGGAGGTTCTGCAATTACTGGTGGATTAAGTACAGACTGATGATATCTGAGAATTCCCAGGGACAAAGGGAGAAGCTACTCTAATAAGTGTATCAGTGTTGCTCAGTTTCTTCATGCTTGTGCACATTAGGATGTGGCAATGGCGTGTAACAAAGATATTCTTCATGAAACCGAGAGAATGGGGGTCTAGACCGCACCTTTAGAATGAGAAATTGGCACTGCAAAAGCTCTTTGACCACGACGTTAGGAGAGAATCGGTTAATCTTCCAACCTTTCATGCTTATCTGGATGAGCCCCTCAGACATTCCATTATAGGAATCTGTTCTCCTAGACAAACTAAAAGGAAGGATTTTTGCAAGTCACTGTCTGACTTTTTCAGGCAATTCAACAATTTCTTTTTGAGAGAGAGAGAGAAAAAAAAAAGCAGCATTTGTTTTCCTTCAAAGAGTTTCTGTTCTGTGACTGAGATGACATGGTTTCTGGACTGCTCCCTGCTGGAGGAGAAGCCAGACGGAAGGCAGCTCTCTCTCAGCTCTGGCAATTATAACAGTCATAAAACCCCAGGTAAATGGGAACTCTTTAAACATTTGCAGATATAAATCCAACACAGTAGGAAAGTGACCCAAAGGAAGCGTTTATTGATCCATTACCCCCCAAAGCTGTCAGTGACGAATGAACATCCTCTCATTTAATAGGAGCGGCTCTAAGCTGGCAACCTTGCAGGTGCTCACCCTGCCATTCCTTGCACGGCTGTGCAACACTGTACTCGAGAAGCTCGACCTTTTTAGGCATCACCCTCTTCATCTGTTAATGGGCACAACAGCCTTAGCTTGGAGCCTTCCTGTGGGAGGCAGTTAGGGAGGAATAGGATGCCAGGGCGCTTTGTACTATAAACCTATTTCTTGTCAGGTTTTATCATGTTTTTTTTTTTTTTTTTCTTCTCAGTAGGACCTTGCCGACCACTGCCAGTTCCTTTTTGTCCCAGAGTACAAAGAGCAGAGAGGAAAGTTTTAATGTTGTGGTATTTACACCTAGTTGAGTGAGACAGTCATGGGCCATTCTGCTTCTCCTGCCCTGTCTGCTGGTCTGGGAAGTCACACCTCCTCTGCTGTTGCACCATGCAGCCAAAGCATATGGGAGAGGCCCAAACTTGGTCAGATAGAATGTTTCCTTGTCTGTTTCAGATTAAGTCTGTCAATAATCCTTCCGTGGGTGATTCTAGTGTAGAGCATGTGAGACATTGTTCTGGGAACGCCAATACAAGCCTGAAGATAGTTATGACGGATGCTCTCTGTTTAAGAACTCTGGGGCGTCAAATCCAGGGCAGGCCCCAGCCTAAGGAGTACTTGGCCAACACAAATCAGACTCCAGATCCTTTTGTGCTTTCTTGTTCTTGTGTTTTTAAGAGAGATAAAGATGATGTTGGATAGGTGGGTGGGGGAAGGATCTGGTAGGACTTGGGGGATGGGAAAGAATCTGATTAAAATATATAAAACTCTTAATATGTAAATAAAAACCTACAAAAAGAAAAAATAAAATAAATTGAAGAAATCATTTTCAACAAACAATTAAAAACAATGACTTTAGAAGGTATTTATTTTCTCCTTGTTGTTTATAGCCATGTTTTCAACAAAATTTCTTTAAATTGATAACCTGCAATAAAGAGACTATAAAAAATTATGAGCTTTTGTTTTTGCCCTGAAAAATAAAATTTACCTAAAAATTTGAAAAAAAAATTGAAAGAACCTGGAGAATCAGGAAAATAAGGCTCACTTTCATTTTAGCACATTTCATGTCCTAATCTACTAGGACAAGATGTGATCTCACTGTGGAATCTCTTGGATTTGGGTTTTCTGTTTCCAGGAACATTTAGGAACGTTCTACTTCCCAGGCCCTTGCCAGGTGGGCTGGTTGATTATTTGCTGTTTAGGATGCTTGCTGTACAGGGAAAGGCACTGAAAATTTGAGAGAACATTGTCTGGCTTTCTCTTTTTTCCTCCATGAAATAATTTCATCTAAAGATGGAGTGGGTGTCGGTCACTGAGTGTTCAAAGATGGGTAGCCTAATGATCTTTACTGTGTTTCCTGTGAGTGAGAACCTCACTCACATAACATTTCTAAATAGCCATACATTTGAGATATAGTTAACTTTGTTTTTGAAAGTCACACCCTAGTTTAGCATTTTCTTCATGAATGGAATGTTAAGAAAATAAAGAAAAGGAAAGTTAGGGTGTGGTGGCACATGCCTTTAATCCCAGCATTTGTGAGGCAGAGGCAGGTGGATCTCTGTGGGTTTGAGGCTGGCCTGGTCTACTGAGCAAGTTCTAAGACAACCAGGACTGTTACACTGAGAAACCATTCTCAAAAAAAAAAAAAATAATAAATAAAAGATTGGAAATGCTTTAAAGGAAAAAAAAAGAAACCAAGTGGACAGAGGACAGGGAGAGGAAGAGAGGTGCTGGGAGGAGCCTCGGGAGATGATGAGAACCAAGCCTTTCAAGGTGGTGTAGAGCAGCTTTGGTGAAGAGTGAAGGTCTGCCTTGCAGAAGAGGCATGATGCCAAGCATGGCAGCCTGGGCCTGTATGCCTGTATTCTCGCACTTGGGAGGCTCAGGGAGCAGAGCTGATAATTTGAGAAAGGAGAGAAGGGTGTGGGGAGAAGGATCAGGAATTTCTTATTAAAATACTGAAATCTGCAAGCCTATGACTTGATTTTGTTATTAAGGGGCAGCATTTTTTTTTTTAATTAAGAGCTGGAATCCATTAGTAGCATTCAGGATAAAGAGCATCATCGTTCGTTTGGAAGAGAGCAAAACATGTAATGGAACAAAGGCAGTAATGCTTTTTGGGCAACACGAGGGGATCAAGTGGAGTACATGATATCTGTGTGAATTTTGGATGGATATAGCTCTATTGTTTCCTTCCTCCCGCTGGAGTAGCTCTTCAGAGCTGTGTAGGATTCACAGAAAATACTCATTGTATGGTGTAAGGGCCTATGAATCAGTTCGTAGTCGTCAATATGACAATTAATTATTCTCAGTATTGCTAAAAGTCCCACAGGGAAATATCTAATTTGTTTTATGTAGTTAATGTTATTTTATTGAGTATGCATTATTGATTTTATAGAGTAGACAGTTCATTGAGAGATATATTTATGGATTTGTATTAACTGTAGCATTTTTCTTTTTAAAGGACATGGGGTGTTAGTGAGAAACTCAAAATTTAAGTTTTCATCTTGAGATTGTTAATTTTAATCCATTGCCATTTAGATTAATTTCTTCCTAGGTTATAGACAACTATTTTTCTATGAAAAGTCTGAATTGCTACCTCAAACTTGACTTTCTTAGCCTGCTGTGCCATAGCTGGGTCTGTTGCTGCTTTCTTCAAACTCCATATGAATTTCATACCTCTGTTGAAGGTGGTGATTATACCAGCCTCTGGGCACAGAGATTTTTCGGGCCCTGTACAGCCCTAGGCAAGAATGCAGAGTGCATAGACATTGTCACTGGTGGGAGATGGACCAGGACTTTAATTCTGGCATGTATTGATTACACAATTTAGGCAAATCAGCATGTGCTTGAATTTCCTTATCTACAAAATAAATATGCAAGAATGGTAACTGTAAGAATCACAAACAATGGTGCTATTTATTATTGATGATAACAGGCACTTGATGTGATTGATGGATAAATAGATATAACTATCAATACTGGCAAACTCTCCCCTAGGACTTCATTTGACTGCACTAAATCTGATTTCAGGTCCATACAGAGTTGCAATTTTCCAGAGGGGTAGCAGCGACCCTATTGCTGCCTCTTCCACATGGTGTCTTACAACAGACATAGCCGTAATTCTCTTCATTCTATCCTGTTGCTATTAAGACATCTGCTGCCACCTGCAACTTGAAGCCAGAATCCTCCCAACCATGCCTTCCCTATTTGACAATTCTGAAGTGTTTTTCTCTCAGAAACTATGAGAACTATAGGGGAGTCTAATAAATATCATTGTTCAGTTGTGATAGTCAAATACAGTTTTGTTTGTACAAGCATTTCAAAACTCATGTTCCAGCAAACGTAATAATTTGATGTATTTTAAGTTTTTAGAAGAAAATCAAAGTAGGATTCTAAACACTACATATACGTGAGGGAGTGTCAATTAGCCACCTTTTTCTGCAGTTCCATATTTCTCAGAGAGTTCGTATGCTGATTTGTAGTAAGTGGCACTATGAGTAAGGAAATAACGATATTCCATGATTAGACAAATAACTGAGTGCCTGAGTTAAATGTAGACTGATTTTCTGCATCCACTTTTGGAGCCGTGCCAGCTTTTCTCGCTCTACGTCCCCCACATTCATTCCCATAGCTCTGAATGGCTCTCCTTCTCCATGACCCATGTGGTTTTGGAGACCTGTGAGCTTTTGGTCAGAACGTCAAGCGTGGAAGAAAGTGACGCTTGGGAGCTACTAAAGATACAGCAAAGCGATTCACATTCTCATGAATCCTTATAGTATGGGTGTGATAATTCCAGTAAATCTCAGCCTCGATCTTTCCTTTGGAGAGGCTAAGGTCTTGAATGAAGCATCTTCAAAAACTTGCAGTGTTCTACCTGCAAGGGGCTTCTTCAGAGCCAAACGCGTTTCCCTGCTCTCGTCTCACAAGGATTGGACAACTTCCTCTGGAGATCACAGTATAGTATGTCTTTCTACTCTTTGTATAAATAAGGTACTGATGTTCCAGAGACAAAGCCACAGTGTTTGAGCAAAGGTAAGGAAGACAGAGGGAAAAGTGTTGCTTTTCTTTGGCTATGTGAGCAACCCCAGCCTTTAATTTCTCTTCTTTGTCTAATACGGTTCTGAACTACTGTGGTTATAGCTCATCAGGATTTTCTCCACAGTGATTTCCCAAATGAGACTACACAGAAATTTTCTACTAATTGAAATCCAGCAAAATCAGTCCTAAAACCCACACCTCTCTCACTAGGGAATAGAGAAACTGCTTCTGTTGGGTAGAACAGGAGGCTGTTCGGAGTGGCAGCTTCTTACTCTGGAAGGGTTTCAGATGAGGCCATTTTCACAAGGATAGGACCACCCCATGTGCACCAGCCTTGGCTTTGATTTTCTTGAATGTGTTTGGGACCAGCATGCCTCCAGGAAGCACACTGCTGGACAACAGGGGGAAGAAGCAGGAGGAAGCTTGGAGAAGTTCAGGTGGTACAGCGTTACCATCAACATCTTTTCTTCAGCACGGTTATTGATATCCCAGTGGCAATCCTTTACCTTTTATTTGGGAGTAACACATATTCTCTTGAAAAGGTGACAGCGAATGTGACTTTGGCGTAGAGAGGACCTGACAGGCCTGCTCACTCAAAGTGGGATCTCTTACCAGGGCTTCACGCTTTATAATTCTATGAGAAATTTGTGCTTTTGAATGAGAATTCTATAAAACCTTTTCAATGGCGTATTTTTATAACGCCAGACAGGAGAGAAACAGGTGTGTTGAATGAATTGACAGAGCTAGAGTCTTCAAATAGCTCGTTCATCCAGCATCCCAACCGAAATTGAATGACGTTTTCCCTGTTGAAGAAACCTGGCTACTGTGACTGAAAACCACAAAGGAATGACACCCTCAACTTGATCTGCTTCCTGGGGTGCTGTGAGAATTAACCAGATTGTCTTGGGCTCCCTGTTAATGACCAACTATCTTTCTAAGAGATGATTTGTTGAGAACACCCCCTTGAGGAAGAGACCTTCTTCTGTGGATTAGTTTTTCAGCTTTTGTTGTTGTCTTGTAGCTGACAGAACTCACTAGAGAGTCTCTTTTCTTAGCTCCCAGAGCACAGTCATTGGATGAGGGAGGGCTATGGAGTACAGCAGCAATTTTCTTTGTTAGGAACAGACAGCAGAGAGAGGAAGGAAGCAAAGGCTACTCTTGTAAGTCTCCCTTTTTCCTCTGAAGAGTGTGGGTACCTGGCACTGGCCAGTTCCAGTGGCACAGACTGTGTCCTCCACAGTCCCTGGCTGCTTGCCAATGACAGATCTGGGAGGAGTCTGAGCAGGCAGGAGTGCCCATGCATTCAAGTGCTCCAAGCTGGACATTTTTCAAGAGGCTGTGGTGGGATTTATCGGATTCGGAACTGCAGAACTGCTTTTGTTTTTCTAGCAGCTTGTATCACACAAGTAAACAGTACAGACACAGAGTTTGTTTGAACCCAGAGATGAAAAGCAGGGCATGAACCATATTGGATCTTCTTTGTTTTAAAACTCTTTATCTCAGAAATGCTTAATTTGCATGTGAAAAGTGTGTTTCTTCACAGTATGGATGTTTCTCTCAGTTTTTTTTTCAAGGAACAGTTTTCTGTTATGATCAAGGATTTACTACACACACACACACACACACACACACACACACACACACACATTAACTAGAGAGTAGAGAGAGACCTCAGGAAAGTTACACATAGCTGCCTAAAATTTTAACTCTTGCTTTGAAACTGAGACATCTGCTTCTGCATGTCAGGTAGACCTGGAAGAGGAGAGCTTCCTGGAAGAGAGCTTGCTGGTTTTCTGTTGCTGAGGTAACAAACAGCTAACTCATTGGTTTAAAACAGCACCCATTCATTATCTCCATGGGACTGACGTTCAGACTTTAGCATGATGTGACGATCTTCCATTCAGGCTTTTAGTTTCACACCCATGAGCCTGCTCCCAGATCATCTTTAAAATTTACTAGTTCCTGAAAGAATTTACTTTTAATTTTTCATGTCTTTTTATTTATTTGTCTTTCATAGTCTACATACCAGCTGAAAATCAAGAAAATGTTTCATTGTTAATTTTAAGATATCCTCAGACACACTCACCCCTTCCCCCACCTTATCCTTCTCCCAGTAAGTCCCTTCCTTCTTGTCTTTCTGCTTCCTTCTTGTTTTTAGACTGGGACCGACTGGGTTTAACCAGTGTCACTCAAGAGTTTTTGGGTGTGGAGCTATCTACTGGAGCATGGCTAACTCACCAGTGGCTGCGGCAGTGAAGAAAATGACTTTTCTGACTACCTGTAACTCATCTTGGGGGGCCCACAAGCCCCTCCCTCTCGATGACTGATGATTCTAGGTCCAGTCTTGTGTAGGTACTTTGTAGGCAACTGTGCCTTGTCTGAGTTCATGAGGGTTGTAACTTTGCCGTGCACATAAGACAGCATTTTACTGCTGGTGTCCCCAGCATTAAACTCTTACATGTCATTCCCCCTCTTCCACGATGTTCCTTGAGTCTGGGAGATCATATGCCTGCCTGTACTGTGTATTGTTGAACACTCAAGGTGTATGACAGTTTAAAGTATATACACTGAATAATGATCAAATCAGGGTAAATATTTCCATCTCTTTAAGCATTTATGATATTTTAACTAACAGCAATTGTATACATTTCTGAGATATATTTCACCACATGTACATAGTGTGCATAGATCAGAGATAACATGTTCAGGCTTAGTTCCTCAGTATATATAATGAAACATGGAATCCTTCTATATGCCAATAAATGTATTATTTGATAAGGAAATGTGCTATACATGTGCAATACATATTATTGAGCTGTATAAAGAATATAACCTATAATTTTCTGCAGAATGGGTAGAGTTCGAGGGGAGTGTGCTAACTGAAGTCAGAAGTAAGGTACAAAAGTTAACAGGTTACTATAGCAGCTATAACAACTAGAGGCTGCAGGTTAAGGTATCTTAGTTTGCTTTTTATTGCTGTGCTAAAACACTCACCATAAGTGACCTGGGGAAGAAAAGACTCATTACGTTTTACAGGGCAGAATTCATTAATGATGGATATAAAGACAAGAACTCAAGACAGGAACCTGGAGGCAGGAACTGAAGTTTCCAGCCTTGTGGGGATGGTGCTTACTGGCTTGTTGCCATAGCTTGACTACCCCGCTTTCTTATACCATCCAGGACTGCCTGTCCTGTTATGTTGGCACCTTGCAGAGTAGGCTGGGTCCTCTCACATCAATCGCCAATCAAGATTATACCCATAGGTTTTCCTACAGGCCAATCTGTAGGATTGTATTGTCTCAGTGAGGTTCTCTCCGCCCAAGACTCTGGCCTGTGTTACATTGACACACACCCCCAAACAAACAAACAAACAAACAAAACCTAACCAGCATAAAAGGGCAGCCAAAGCCAGGTAACAGAAACAACCACCTCTAGTGGTGTGTAAAATAAGAGGATCCCTGTAGTTCAAAATAAATTGTCACACATATTTGTATACGTACATATGATTTTCTTTTGTAGTCAAAGGTCTCACACTGTCCCCCAAGCTAGCCTCAGATCAACAATTCTCATTCCTCTGCCTCTTGACTGCTGGGATTACAGCCGTGTGCATCTGCACCCAACAGACTATTGCATGTTTTATGAATAACAGAAAGAGAAGATTTTGACATCCTCAAACACAAAATAATGAAATTTTAATCTCTCTGAATTTACTTCCTTAACCTGGTCCTTGTATGTCTTTTCTCCTTGGCACACGGCTTCCTGTTTTCAAGCCAGTGGTGGTGCTTTGCCTCTCTCTCATACAATTCTCATTGTTCTCTTCTCTGTCATAACCGCTCTAACTTCTTACGCCTTTTGCTTAGAAAGTTCATCTGACCTCCCTGGGCTCAAGGAAATAATTCAGGATAATCTTCCTAGAAATAATTATTACATAGGAAAGATCTCTTTTTCCAAGTGAGGGTAACATACTGATAAGTGGAGACCCCAGGAGCCCGAAATTCTGCCTGAAAGAAAAGAGAGGAAGAGAATGAGGCAGAAAACATGACAAGAGCCAAGGTGTGGGTGTGACGTACATAGACAGTAAAGGAAGTTGTGATTACGTTTATATTTTAGGAAGAACAATTTGGTCAAGAAGATAGGTTAGGAATTAGGATGGAGATCCGTGCTTATTGTCTCTAGTTCATGCTGTCAGGAGAAGTCTGCTTTACAGCCTACTCCAGTAGTTAAGTGGGAAGGAAAGCATGAGGTGATTTGTGTTCCAATCTCCTGCAGAGAATGAGGATAACAACAACAAGTTTCACTCAGAGGAGTATTGTGAGGATTAAATTAGCAAGGCGTAGCTTGTATTATAGTCAGTGCTCAATAAATACGGTAATCTTAAAAACTGAAATCTTTGCCCCCATAAGGAACGAAAAGCTTGGATTAATGCATATCAGGATGAGAACAGCTTGAGTCTAATACCTTTCCTAGTTCTCTACCAGGCGGTGTGGTCTTCTTCACTTTGTGTCACAGTTTTGCCCTTTTTAAAATGAAAATGATATCAATCATGCTAAATGTGTCAAAACAGATTGGTGATCTTAGAGCACTTTGAAATTATCACTTGTTATTCTTTGAAATGGAGCTGATGACATATAGAAAACATTCCTGATCTTTCTGAGTTTATTCTTGATCTGAGTCACAGTGCAGCCACAACAGAAGCCCAGGAAATTCCTCTTGGCCCGCCATTCAGACTCGGCTGCAGGCAGACAGCACTCGGCTCCATGAAGATATGTCGAGGGCTACCTTATCACAGAAGGACAGAGGAGTTTGGTGAGGAGAGGCCGACTGTGTGACGCTGAGTCAAAAAGCCAGCCCTGTGCCCACTGGAGTGCGCCTTCTTTCCTGCTGTGCCTTGGCGAGATTGTCTTTCCTAACATTAAGATGTGTTACTTTATTCACTGTATTTGTGTGTGTGTGTGTGTGTGCATGTGTGTATGTATGTGCACGTGACTTAAGCAGACAACGTACAGGAGTTAGTTCTCTCCTTCTTCCAGATAAGTTTGGGAGGTGCAACTCTGACCAGCCTGGTGGGAAACACTTTTACTTCAGAGCCATATGGCTAGCACAAATGTTTGCATGGGAAAGGGACATGATAGATGACAAAGGGAACTTGCAGGAGAACACGATGCCTGGACTCTAGTTTGACTTGAAGACTTATTAGTTGTAAGTTTCACATGCCTTCTGGTTTTATTTGTGAGCAAGGAAGGTCAACCTAACCTGAGCATCTCTCTTCTGTTAAGACCCTACAGGGTGGTGTGAATTTTCCTCCCAGTATTTAGGAGGCTGAGGCGGGAGGATTTTGAGCCTAAGACAAGCCCCTACTACACCATGAGAACTTGTCTTTGAAGAACAAAACATCCCATGATCCAGACTGCTGGGCTTTTGATCTATTTTATAAAAATCGGACAGCCATTTTGGCAGGCAGCAGGTGTGCCAGGAGGCTTACTGTGAGGAAGCGGGCCGTAGAGAGGGCGGCTGCGGGGACTCTGAAAGTGATGGTGGAAATGTGTCTGGATGAGGCCAGAGAGGGCATGAGGGGCGGAGGCGAGTCAACAGAGCAGATGGTCTCATGGAGAGGTGAACATAAATGATGTCATGCAGGGTCTTGCCAGCCTCCCTAGCCCTGCTGACAGTCTCTGATTACAGGGAGCATCTATTCAGACATCTGCTTTGTACAATAAAGTTAGCAGCCTGTTCCCTAGACTGATTGAACTCTCTTGGTGAGAGCGTCATTTATACATGAGGCTAATACTAATTTATTTGTCAGAACCCAGGGGGTTAAGTTATATTGCTTTTTGAGATCTGTTTAGTAATGAGGTAGAGCTCTGTTTATCCTGGTACATAGAGGGTCTGTTTGGTTTCCAAAAAAAGATAAAGAATTTCCTTGAGGTTTGTACATATGAAGAACTCAAATGAAGGGTGACGAAACATATTCTTTATCCCAGGTCTGTCCCAGAGCAGAGATGGGACTCTGGACATTTTGTAACCCATTCGGTGTCACTACTTTTTGGTGATGTGGAAATAATAATTTCTGCCCAACCGTCTATTAAGCTATGTAAAGTGTTGTGTACAATGTTTCACTCACCAACTGTGTCATAAATGTGAGCTGTTGTTCTCCCAGCCCTGATATGAAAGAGTCAATAAAGAGCTATTGAATGAACACAGGAAATAAAAGATGCAGTTAATTTCAAAATGTGCTAACAAATGGTGCGCCTTATAAAGCAAGTTATACTGTACTTGTTGAGTGAGGCAGCAGCTTTCACACAAGGAGGTTCCCACAAAACACCTCGAACCGGAAACATCCCACTCTCCCCCAATGTGGAGGAAGGTATAAGTGCTAGCTTCTCACCTCATATCAGAGACACCACCCAAGACTGCCCTGTCTACAACTGTAGTCCATGCTTTATCTTGTCCTTATTTCCATCTTGGCACCCATTGCCTAAGGTTGCTTATTGTGTCGCTCCAACCACTGAGATCCATGAAAGACTGAGATCCATGAAAGAAGATACTTTTTTTTTTTAAATGTATCTTTTCCTCATTGCTGTAGTCTTCACACAGACAGCACCATGCACAAGATATAGGAGGTGCACAAAAGAAGATGAGTCAGATCTTTTGGGGATGCCTTGGCTGTGGTAATGACTTGGGTATTATGATTAAGCCCCTTTCAGCCAGCATTACTTGAACCTTAAAATTTAAAGAACCTGTTATAAAAACAAGAGCGGTAACGTTTCCTTTATGGCTCCTTTTAGGGATTCATACATGTGGTTGGACAATATTACCAAGTCTTGGAGACACTTTGTGTAGGAGCTTTTGTCTTCTTGGATATGGCCAATTTAATGGCTTCCCAAATGCAGGTTCTTTTATTCGCAGCAGCTACCGAGGGGGTCTAAATTAGGAGCAACGCCAGTAATTCTGCCCTGTGCTCCATAAAAAATTAATAGCCATAAAAGTCAAATAGGCTTACTCACAAGCAAATGAACTTTACAACCCGCTTTAGCTTACAGACTCTTCGCAACCAACACGTTAAAAAAAAAAAAAATACCAACCAGGGAAAGATATTTTCCTGCTTTATAGGCTTTAAAAAAACCATTTAATTCAATCTGGTACCCAGGCTGAATGTAAAATAACTAAAGCAGTATTGATGGGATAACACATAATATAATTAAATCTATGTATCAATCCATCAAGTGTAAGATAAAAATCAATGACACACAAGCAGACACCTCCAGGCAGGAAAGGAGAGCAGTGTCTTACTGCAGCCCTGTCCCCACACTGTGCCATTACACATCCGTCTCTTACTGGGGCAATTTTCTCACCTGTCACAGGATTATCTTTTCGTATTTTTTCCTGGGGTCCTTCTCTGCACAGTGCCCTGAATACAAGCGTCTGAGTCTAAATGGAGGTTAGCTGTCTCTAAATGAATCGTGTTCAGAGATCTACTGGGGATTTCACTAACTTACAGAGCCATTGATCTCTATTCTATTTTGATGTAGATTACGCTTGTGGAAGCACTCAGATCGTACTTTACAAAGCAGCCATTGGTCCCGGATGGGAATCAGCATCCATAACTTAACAAACCCATGGCTTTAGGAAACGTGATGCATCTTTTCATCTGTAGGTTCCAGCTTAGAGATGGAATTCCTTCCACTCTCCTTCCAGGCTCAACCAGCTCTGTTCTCCAGGCAAGTGCAGAGATAACTGAGGTAATGCTCACAATGTCAAATTTGGAGTCCGGTGAACATGGTGCCATTGTTATGGCCAGCGACTAATTGTTCTTGAGAGCTTACTCTCCGAGGACAGTGCCATTAGTCCCCTTATGTGCTCTGCCACCTTTAAAATCTCATTACTTCACTTTTACTTATTTTACACAGTTAAGAACACAGCGGCATAGAGAAATAGTGTAACCTGTTTTTAGTCACATAATAGTGAAGTGGTTAAATGAAGTCAAGATTCCAGGTTTATGTAATCTCAGATACCACACACATGAAATTTCACTATGACTGGTTTTTCAACTGGAGCTTGCCTATTGCTTTAAAATATTTTATTTTATCTTTTGAGATTATAATATAATCATTCCATCCCTTTTTTCTTTTGTTATTTGTTTGTTTGCTTGTTTATTTATTTATTTTTGAGACAGGGTTTTTCTGTGTAACAGTCCTAGCTGTCCTGAAACTACTCTTGTAGCCCAGGCTGGGCCCAAGCTCACAGAGTTCTGCCTGCCTATGTTTCCTTAGTGTTGGAATTAAAGGCGTGTAAAACCACCACACAGCTTTCCTTCTTTTATTTTTATTCTTGCATATATCTGATTTTCATCTGCCCAACTTTTTGTTCTTTTTGTTGTTGTTGTGACCGGGTCTCATATTGAGCCCAGGCTGGACTCAGATGTGGTACATAGTTGAGGTGTCCTTAAATCCTTCCTGGTCTTCCTGTGTTAGGAGCAAGTACGGGGATTACAGCCATATCTAACACTGACGGAATCCTCCTGGGTAACCTGTTGTTCTTTTGTGGATTCTGCAGTTCACCAGTCAACAAAGACATTCAAATGTAAGAACCTACTCCATGGTTCTTAAGATGTGCAGATTGGCTATGTTTCCTTCCCCTTGGCACCCCAGATCGACACTAAGTGACACCATGGTTCTTAAGATGTGCAGATTGGCTATGTTTCCTTCCCCTTGGCACCCCAGATCGACACTAAGTGACACCATGGTTCTTAAGATGTGCAGATTGGCTATGTTTCCTTCTCCTTGGCACCCCAGATCGACACTAAGTGACACGTGCAAAGATCTAAAATAGGTTTGATTAAAAGTTGTGTGCCCAAAAGAACAATAAAGGAAAGATCTGAAAGCCAGACGAAGTTTGCTCTTGTTCATGGCTTCCCATGGCTAGTGGCCTTGTCCTAATCGATGCCATTGGATTTTGTGCCTTTAGAAAATGTGCTACAAAGAGCTTCTGTTACTTGTATACTAATACTTCTATTACTTTGAAGAGCAAATTAATTGAAAGTCGACCCTCATATTGCTAGTCCCCCGCTTCCACAGCCTGCTGTTCACTCATGAGTATACATCCTGGTCACCTCCATAAGACACAGAGAGAAAACTAAAAGCTGTCACAATCTCGATGCCAAGAGGAAGAAGGAGGGATGGTGTGAAGGGATGCTTTAAACTCTCAGTGAGTTCTGCTAGTATGCCTCAGTTCACTGACCTTGAAAATTAACCTGGGGTGTCCGCAGGACTAAGCCCTGGAATAAACAAACACGAGAGATAATTCATTTCTAATTTTGACCAGATGTTAACAACACATTCTGATGCATGATGCCCAAACTTGCTAGGTTTCATGAAAACAACATCAATCAAGTCATCGGAAACACATAAAATCAATATGGGTGTTATTTTATAGATCAAACTATCACTTGATAGATGGCATTTCCCTGCTGATTATGTGTTTGTTTAGTTATCACTGTGTATATGCAGAGGTCGTCCTGAATTCTGAACAAATACTAGCACCTCAAAGGCAAATATTATGAAAATAACATGTTGTGAAAGGAAACGTAGTGGAAAAGGTTCTAGTATTTTGGGGGTTGGAAAAAAAACCCTCTGGAAACATTTTGTTTCGACAAAGTGATTGCTGTAAAGTGGCATAGTGAAGCCATTTACCACCAGGCTGGAAACCTTCGGGGATAAACTATTGTGGACTGGGTAGAACAATCCTGCTCAGCGGTAATCCCCTCCCAGGAAAAGGGATGCATTAAGCTACTTTGTACTGAGTTGCTTGGTAGCTAATGGGATAGAGGGCTCTGGAACTAAGGCATTTCATAATCTTTCATATAAAAGCAGAGTGTCTAAAATGGAGAGAGATGTTATTGTCATTTTCTGAGAAATTTGAGAAGAAAATCCTATTTATCTGTGTGAGCCAAAGCAGAAATACCTTGTAATAATGATATCTTGTGAAGTGTAATCCTCTCAAATATTTGAGATGTTTTTCTAATCTACTTTAGGAGTCTACTCTAGCTGCAGAATTATGCTAGGTAGCATTTTAAACTTTTATTGATGAGAAAACTAAGCATTTTTTTTTAACATTACTGGTAGAATGAACAGTACAACATAGGCCTTTGACCCTCTAAATTGGGCTTATTTATTCTTTTGTGTACCTAGGGTATTTGCCAATATGGCACAAATATATCTATGAAAAACAAATGAAGACAAGAAAATAATCCAAACAGGTTGTGTTTGTGTGTGTGTGTGGGGGGGGGGGACGACCCAGCACCTGGCTTGTGTTGTTTACATAATATTTAGTACTTAGAGGATCCCAAAAGAAAAGAAAGACAATCTTCCAAAGCTGGATAATTCACAAATGCTTTTCTTTTTGGTTAGATTGTTTGGTATAGTTTAGATAAATCTTAAATTAGAATATGGATAGATATAGAGACAAAACATTAATGATTATTTGATCAAATTATGTAAATAGTAGAAGTTGTGTGTTTGATTTAGGTTATATTTTTGTCAAAAGCAAACAGTAAAAACAATGAAGACAAAATAAAGAGATACATTGTAGAATCTCATGCCTCAGGTTTTTTGTTTTTCTGTTTTTTTTTTTGGTAAAAGATTAGTACAAGGACAACCTAATTCTTGCTCTTGATGATGTACTGACTACCCTTGCCTATCAGCAGAACAGAGACTGACATTAAGTCATCTGGGTTCTTATTGTGTGCTGACACTGGCATTGATTGGAACGCACACTAGAAAAAGAAAAAGCAATCCTTGCAGACAAAACAACCCAGTGATATCCCAAGAATCGGTTCTAATCTCTCAGTCCTTAGTGTCGAGGGGAAGACGAAAGAAATAAAACATCAGAACAAAGTAAACCTCTGTGCTGGAGGTAAGTCCTGGAAGGAAATGGAGGGCATGAAGCAGGCAACAAGTGACTGGGGAGCTCTTTCAGAGAAGTTAGTAAAGGTCTTTACATGGATAAATTTTAATACTCTCAGTCACTTTTTCATTATGGAAATGGGCTTGGATTTGCAAAAGTGGGGTATAGACAGTGGGGTATGAAGCACTGAGGTGACGTTTGACAGGAGAACTATGCTACGTTCATCTTACACCCATCAGGCTGCTTTATCTACTGCAAGCTGCTCCTTTGTTCCCATGCCCCCCACTCAACTCTCCCTTTGCCTGCAAGACTCTCCTAATTTCTATTTAATTAGGTCCAAATTTAACAACCCTCTGCTCAGGCAGGTGTTGCCTCTCCAGTTCTTCCTAAGGCCTCGGGCTCACTTTGAAAATAGCCATCTCTCTAGTGGTCAGGTGTCAGTATCAGCCACCGTCTCAAACTCGTTTGGAAAGTGATAAATTCATGCTCTCATTTAACTTTATATTTTGTTTTTTTAAGATACTGGTAATATGGAGCTTAAAGATAAGAAGAGTTTATCTTCCAATCAGAGGATAAAAGTCACATGTGTAAATTAACATAATGATATAGAATATTTGGAGTTCAGTTATGATCACATATTTAAAGAATCAGTGATAGTTGATAGTAGCTAGATTTTGTGTTATAAAAATGATTTTAGAAGATTTCTCCTTTAATGATTGTATCATAAGGAGTGGACTAGCAACATTTTCTGCTATTGTTTATTTTTCTAGTGAAATTGTGATAAGATATAGTATGGTCACTGAGGTCGTGAATGGTCCTTTTGTTAGTCTGTTGCCTAGTCAATTACTGGTTGACCAAAGTGCAAATTGTGATTTATTGTGTCTATTTATGGAAGCTCTTAACTCGCCCTGTTTAAAAAAATATGGAAGGGGGCTATTAAGACTTTCTGTAAATTCAAGAATGAGAGTGATATAGTCCCATCCTTGTTTTTTTTTTTTTAAAGGACATTCTAAGGTAAGATAGAAAATGTATTGTAGGGCTTCCAGTGTAGTGTGGAAGAAGAGGAACTATGCAGGAAGTTATAATAATATCATGGAGAAGAAAGCAGGTTGACTTAGTGCAGGTAGTTGACATGGAGACACCCAGGTGAGCATATCTCTAATGCAGATTCCAAAGGATCCCTTTAATGGATTAAACATAGACTGAAAAAAGTTAAGGATGTTTGCTGACATTTTCCACAAGTAGTTGGTTGATGGAAAGGCTAGAATGTGGATCAGTTAAGAGTTCCATTATGGGAATTTGAACTACAAGATGTCAAATTATAATAAAAGCATATCTTTTAAGCTATGACTGCAAAGTGTGGCTTTCATTGGGAGGTTTTAAAAATGATTTCTGAATCTGTTTTATTTTTACATTGTGTACTTCCAATACTGGAATGCCTTTTTTTTTTTTTTGGCATTCATTTTGTTCTTTACTCTTCTGGTATCTTTCAATGAAGAGGATGACAGGATGGACGGATGGTAGTCTGGACTTCCATACTGTTTATTCTTTCTCTATTTTGTCTCTATCCTTCAGAAGCTCTATGGGCTTTCTCTCTGCCTTTTTAAATAGCTTACAATATAAGAAAAAGCTTTAAAGCGAGAATCACTGCATTGGGTGCTAGCTATATGTAGCCCCAACTTGTATTTTTTTTTTTTTGGAGCCCATGTTTCTTAATCTAGAAAGTAAGAATTTTCTTATAGGTTAAAATTATATAAATGGTATTTATTTTTGTTTGAAATGTTTAAATATAATATGTGTTTATTTTGTCTTGTAAGTATTTTCAAAATAATGTAATTTTAGAAAAAAACATTTAGCTGTAATGAGTTCAACTCTTTTTTTGTGAAAGGTGAGGGAAATAAAATCCTATGATATGCATCTCATTGTAAAATAAGACAAGTAGTGATAGCAACAAGAGCAGAAATAATAATAACTTGTAATTCCAAAGATTCTTGCAGAATAAAATTACATAAAACCTGTAAGCATGCTGTAACATTTAACCTTCACTTACACTGTGACCGGATTTGGAGTCAACTAGGGGTCCCAGGTTTGGGTGTATGACCTTGAGGGAGTTGTTAAAGGCTTAAATGAGGACAGACTAAACCATGAATGTAGGTGGCACTCCACCTTGCTCTGAGGGCCTCAGACAGATTTAACAGGGGAAAGGAGAGAGTGAAGTTAGCATCAGTATTTATTTCTCTCTTCTTTCAAACTAGACACAGTACAACCAGTGACCCCACGCTCCTGCCATTATGTCTTCGCTCTCAGGATAGGTGTTACACCTTCAAATAATGAGCCAGAACAAATCTTTTCTCCACTAAGATGCTTTCGTTGACATTTCCTTTTACAGCAGTGAAAAATTAACTAATGCAATATGCCTTGTTAGGAATAAATGTCCAGTAACCATTGGCTTACAATAATTATCATCTGACATATAATATGATTGCCTGACCAGGAAGTGCTGGAACTGGTACTAAATTGTTTTTGCAAACAGTGCAAGACTTCCATTTCTTTTTCAGTTTTGCTTCTGACTTTCTTTCCAGCAAACTGAGCTGAACCATACGTCTTAAAATGTGAAGAAAATGCATGAAGAGTGATGAATGTATCTTAGGGGAAGGAGTCATCCTGGGATTGAAACTAGGTTTGGTTAATCTTTACCTGTAGGACACGGGATATTACTCATTATTGCTGCAACCCTTGTTTCATCACTTGTAAGCAGGACTAATAATAACATGTATCAACTTCAATGAGGTATAGTGAGGATAGCAGATGTTTTGAATGCCATGTGCTTGGCCCTGTTCATGGCATGAATAAAGTCAAGAAAGAAAATTGATCTCCCTCATTCTCTGGTGAAAAATGTTCTTAATGTTACTGGGTCACTGATCACACAGAAGTTATCTGTATTTTTGGAAGATGGTCTGAATGCCACCCACCCATCTTGGCAGTCAAAGGTATCGATTCAAATGCTTCCCTGGCTAACCTGTCAGCCTCTCTAGTTTAGTGTCACAGACAACAGCAATGCTGGTGGCCCAACCAGCAACCTTCCACGAGAGGTAGAAGGTGATTGGAGGGAGGTCTATGGGAACAAGAGGAAACTGGTGTATTGCCCAAGGTGTTTGAAGATCTGAAAAGTGAAATATGGGAGTATTTAAAAATATTAACTACAATTCAAGTAAATCTAAGAGAACAAGTGGAACTATTGAAAGGAAATGTACAAATAAAAGAAATGTTATCATAGCACAAATCTTTTGTAGCAACAGTGAACAATATTAAAGCAAAATCTACAAACAAGTCATCTATGTAACTTAACTCTACGGGGACAAAAGATGTGGTTAGAAAAATGGTAGCAAGAGTGAAGATGCATCCTAGCTAAATTGCTCATCTTATCTGAGCTTGGTGCTGAAGAGCAATGCGTAGATTTAGAAACATGTTAAGTAAGTAGCAAAAGCAGCTGCATTAAAGGTCCTGATTTGGAGAAGAGGGCTTGGGTGTGATGGTTGCCCTGTCGAGGACGCTGTCTTCTCTTCTGTGAACTTAGAGACTGGTAGAAAACACCAGTCACTTTGATTACAAAAACAGGAAAAAAGATAATAGGCACCTATATATAAATATATATATATATTAAAAGATTAAATATACATATATTTAATCTTTTCTAAATGAGGTAAATATGAGTACCAGTAAAATCTGTCTGAAGAGTTTCTTGTCAGAGTGCTTATCATTTATTGATAATGGTTACAGAACTACACATCCCTGTAGCGTGGATAGGCTGCCTATAAAATGCAGAACTGGGCAATGTAATTTTCATGGTATTTATATATAAACTTAAGATGTCATTAGTGTTGGAAATAAAGCATATGTTGAATAAATCATCAACAAATTTGCATTTGTAAAATCACTGAACATCTTCAATAAAAATATCAATTATAAATTTTTGCAAGTAGATGCCATTGTAACCCAAGAAAACATTCTTCTGCTTTACTTTTAGTTTATGGAGGGCATACTTATCTTTAGTAATTCTTGGAAAATGACACTGAATATATGCATTATAAAAGTTCCTTTCGTGAATAACTTCAATGTCATTTCTGCTTATGCAAATGTAATGTGGAAAATCTTCATATTTCATTTTAGATTTTTTTTCACTGTAAAGGCTATTTTCAAAAGTTTACTTGGTTTCTATTTTATGCCATTTAGGAAAATATATTATCCTGTCACATATTAATTTTGTATTCATTAGCAGATTCTGTAATCTTAAAGCACAATATGTGAGCAATTTGGGGAAGGAAATGAGCGGTGTCAAGGAGCAGTCATTCGAAAGTCTGGGAACTCATGGAGAAAGAAACTGACTACAGGTTCAGATTTTCAAAACATCTTCCCAGTCCCAGGGGTGTCAGCAGTACTTCCTTTCAACATCCAAGGGTAGTAGCACAAGAATGCAGAACTATTCCTCAGTGAGGTTGTATTTTTTTTAAAGATTTTAATGAGAACTGGATTGTAAAGCCAATGCATTATTTTAATTATTGTAATGAAAGCTGAAATTCCCACACAAGGCATCATGCAAGTAAACTTTTATTATAAAGTAATCCACTTAAACTAGAACTACTTCGTCGGATAAAAGCAGAATTATAGTGGCCAAGTAAAACCACAACAAAGTGTGCCCCATGTGTGAAGATATAGGACAGTAGACAGACCCCAGAGGGCATAGTCAACGGTAGTCTCCAGGATTCTAGAGAACAGGGAAACAAGGTTAGCACTGCAACTCTCCCAGCTTATTGCATTGAGAGAATTTCTAGGCTCCTGTACAAGGAAGGGCCTGGCAGATTTCTGCGTGAGGAGATGGAGCTGGAGCTGAGAGTCGGTTGAGGACAGGAAGGAGGAGTTGGAAACAGCTGGTCACATTGATTTGGAGTGGAGTAAAATAAGGATATGAATCCTCTTTTTTTTTCCAGTTGAAGAACCAACCCAGGTAATAGGGCTGCCTACTTTTAGAGTGATTCTTCACACCCTAATTAACCTAACTAAGTAGTCCCCTGCAGGTGTGCTCAGAGAATTTCTCTAAGAGTCCATATCCTGTCAAATTGATTTTCTCTAAATATTTTTATTTATTTGTGGTGTGCTTGTGTGTTTACATCAGAAACTTGTAGACGTTAGAGGACAACAGTTTGAAGCCAGTTCTTTCCTCCTACCTTGGATTTCAGGCATTGAACTCCAGCCATCAGGCTTATATGACTAGCGATTTTAGCTGCTAAGCCATCTCGCTGACAACTGCATTAACCTTTAATGATGAAAATAAGTCAAAAAAATCAAGGAAGTACTCCATAAATAAATTACAAATAAATTAAAGTTTATACAATTACAGTAAAACTGTCCTTTGAATTTAGGTGGAAATTATTTCTATCTCAGAAGGAAAAATTATGATTGCAAAGTATATAAAAATGACTAATACAATAATATACTTTTATGTATGATCTTCTTCAGACAAAGCTGTATGGGCACTAGAAGGATATAAGATGCATTCAGCAAAGAAACACGTGGTTTTGATAAATCAATTAGGAGACCGACTGTAGAATTACTGCAAGATTTCATTGTTTTTATTACGTTTAGTTTGTGTGTGTGTGTGTGTGTGCATCTGTGCATGCATGTATGTGTATGTGTTTGTGAATGTGTGTGTATGTGTCTCTGTGTGTATATCATAGCATGTGTGTATTTGTGTATGTGTGGACATGTGTATGTGCATGTGTGTGTGCCTGAGCTTGTGTGTACATATGTGTGTGTGCCATAGCCTGTGTGTGTGTGTATGCTACAGCATGTTTGTATGTGCACAGCATGTTTGTGTGCGTGCATACAAATGTGTGCATTCACATGTGTGTGTTTGACAGCATGCGTGTGAAGGATAGAAGTAAAGAGTACTTGCAGCAACCCTTCCCCATGCTGCTTCTAGGAAGTCAAGTTTGGTGACCTGTTGTTCTAGTTACTTTTTGTTGTTGGGATAAAACACTTTCCAGAACCAACCTGGGGAGGAAAGTGTTTATTTCTGTTTACAAGTTAAAGCCTGGGCAGAACTCAAGCAAGAAGCTGGGTACAGGAACTGAAGCAGAGATCAGAGAGGAACACTGCCTGCTGGCTTGTTCCCGGATACATCATGTTCAGCTATCCTCACATAGCCCAGTTCTTCCTGCCCAGGGATGACAGCATGCACAGTGTGCTGGGCCCTCTGTGTCAACTGGTAATAAAGAAAAGACTTCACAGATAAGTCCAAAGATCAGTGTGCTGGAGGCAATTTCCCCAATTAAGTTCCTTCTTCCCAGGGTTTTGGTTTTGCCTTAAGTGCATAAAATATATTTGATTCTGAAAGTATAAAATTCAGGCTTCACAGCTTTGTTTTGAGAGAGAATTTTTCCCCTAGATAGGGATTTTCTGTGTAGCCCTGACTGTTCTAGAACTCACTCTGTAGACCAGGATGACTTTGAATTCACAGAGATCCTTCTGCCCCTGCCTCCCAAGTGCTGAGATTAAAGTCGTAAACCACCATTGCCCAGCTTGAAAGCTAATTTTGACTCTATATTCATTCAATAGGTTATATAGACTTTTACTTATTTGCAAGTTTTCTAATAATAAAGTTTATTTTTCAAAGTTAACCATGAAGATTAGCCATCACATGCATCTTGCTGACCCTCATTTTCTTTTTATTTTGCTTATACAATCTCAAAAATAGTGAAACATTTCATTAATTTCCTTAAGTGAAGCACAATAAATTAAAATAATATTTTAATTTGTTCTTTTAAAATCATTATTTTGTCCAATTGTCATTAGAGAGGATTCCTCCAGCAGTAGATGGGACTGGGTGCAAGACCCCCAGCTAGATATTATGCAGAGAGAATTCAAATTGAAGGTCCGCATTGGGGCCTTCCCCTCTGAGATCTGGGAAGCCCTCAGAAGAGGAGGAGGAAAGACTGTAGGAGTCAGAGGGGATGGAGGACAGGAGGAGAACATGGCCCACTGAATCAGCTAAGCAGGGCTCGTCTGGGCTCACAGAGACTAAAGCTGCAAGCGTGAGATCTGCATGGGTGTGCAGCAGGTCCTCTGTGCGTTATGACTGCTAGCTTGTTGGTTTTGTGGTCTAAGAGTGGGTACAGGTGTGCCTCTGACTCTTGCCTGCTCCTGGAAGGCACCAGCCCATGGTGGTCCTGGTTTCTATAAGAAGGTTGGCAGAGCAGGCCATGGGAAGCAAGCCAGTAAGCAGTTCCCCCTTCTAATCTTGGCATCAGCTTCTGTCTCCAGGATTCTGTCTGTTTGAGTTCCTTTCCTGACTTCCTTCAGTGATGAACAGCAATGCTGCAGTGTAAGCCGAATAAGTCTTTTCCTTTTCGTCTTCCTTTTGGGCATGGTGTTTTGTCATAGCAATAGAAACCCTAACTAACACCGGGACCTCACAAGGATACGCTGTAAACAGAGGAGGGACAGAGCTAAGAATGCAGCTTAGTGCCTTAAAGTAGAATGTACTCAAGCACAGGATGGCGTGATTTAGATTTTTATGGCCTTTTATTTATATGAATTTTATTATACTCTTTGAAAATGTTATTTCTTAGTGATACCATGCTTGTTACTCTCTAAGTGGAATATTCTGCCGAAGTATAACGAGTGTCTTTTTAGCTCTTATAAAGCAGAGTGTATGTATTCTCAACATGAAAAATTAATCTTGTGAATTTTCCAAAAGTCAAGAGAAGCTATGAACCATAAACATATATAATGCCCTGTTGATGGAAGACTTTATCCTCGCTTATTTCTTTGTTTTGAATGTAGAAGGTGATGGGTGTTCATTGGATCACGTCAGTTGAACCTGACCACAACGGAGTCATTGCTCAATGGGTAGCTGACCATCTTTGCTGCTGTGTTGAAGAAAAAGCATCTTTTGGTTTTATAGAGTAGGAAATATGCATGGAGATTTAAAAGATGAGCATCACATTATCAAGCAGCAACTAGAGAAACATCTCTTTAGTGCAATTATGGTTCTACACTGACAAAAGAGGACTCTTTCCTCACCACAGTGAGCAGCTTGTCTAACAGGCAAAAGGGGGCATCGGAAGGTTGAAGCTTTGAGTTGTAACCCTAGGTTTTTCCCTGGAGCATATTGCCATTTTTGCATCACTTTAGCTGATTAAGTAAGAAAAGTGTTGAGCAAGTACCTGCTCTTGGACATATTTATGCTTCATATCTCCAGTACAAATTCTAGCTGTTTACACTACCAATATTCAAATCATCTTACACTAAAGACAAAATATTTTTAAAAGCGAGCTTCAAATAATAATGTAAGCTTCATCAGATACTTGAATTTGGGATTTTACTGGAAGGACTTAGAGAGAGGGAAAACTTGGTACACCATGGTTCTAATTAAAATAAAGCAAACTACAAGCTTCCAGATGATTTTCTTCCTGATGGCTTAAACACATGCTGTATTCCCCTTAGCAATACTCTGCTTCAAGAGGTCAACCAGTGGTTTAATATTTTAAGGAAATATTTGATTGTTATTATACTGATGATTGTAATAATTAAAATATAGAAGTTATGAATATTAATTGTGTGGGTTCCAATTAGCATATTAATATTCGGTGGAGAATACATGTGTCCCTCTTTAATATCATTTTTCTTTCTCACTCATTCCATGGTACTGAGCACTGTCAGCCCTTAACACAATTACATCAAAGTCTCCTTCAAGTTAGCTCCTGGCCACAGTCTGGCACAGGAAGTCAGTATCAGGGCTTAATTATGTTGATGAACAAAAAGTCACTTTTTGTGCATAGGATAAACATGTACAGAAGGTTGGGAGAACAGCTGTTGCACTTTTGATTTGCCCTAAAGATTGCAACAAAAGGTCATGAATTTTTTGATCCTAGCTAATGAAAATATCAATAATTAGGTAGCTTGTAAACTTGTTTTAGGTTTGGTGTATGAAGCCAAAACTTCATTTTGTGTTCATCGGGAGTCTGCACTTTGGTGTAATTAATTAAAGATGTAAGTGCCAAGAAGATTGACATTCTAGCCTTTCAAAGAATATTCATATAAATATGCCTGGCCCTGCGTTTTCTTCCTTTACAAAACTGAGCACATTAACATGTGCTATTCCCGTTCATGACAAAGGTGAATTGAGTCTGGGAAACATTCAGAAACCTGAAGATAATTGCAAACACAAGGAAAGGTATGTTTTATGAAATCTTATTGAAACCCAATGGGGCCATCCTTTCCTGGTGTTTCTGGAGCCTCTTGTACATGCGTGGGCACCTCAGTGGAATCAATTGTACTATTCTTCACAAAAGTCAGTGTCTTAAAGGCTATGAATTGTAGCTTACATGTGTAATCCTTTTGAAAGGAATGGCTTTGCATTCATTTCAAAAGGCTGTTTGTGGAGCTGTGAGGAAATGTCCACTGTAAGGTTGTTTCTGTATTAAAAGGAATTAGTTTGGTTACTGTTATCAGGTTATTTCTTCCAGATACAAAATTCTCTGTAATTCTGTAATCCTGTAATTCTATAGAACGAGCAAGGTGACGACTTGGAGCCCCAGGCTAGCCTGGGCTATGAAACAAGACCGGGTCTAAAAAAAAAAACGTAAACACAAACAACAGATCTTAACATGTAAGTGTGGTATCATTATTACCAATTTTAGAATCACCTGAGATTCTTGATTGAACTCAACGATATGAAGCTTCCTACAAAAATTCCACGTGATTCTGAAACTTATGCAGCTTTCTCAGAACCCAAATAGGTAATAGAAACCTGGGCTAAGTAAGTCAAATATTTTATCTTCTGCTTGTCCACTTTTCCGCTCATTAATCTCACATGAACCCATCATTTCCTTCCCTGTCCCTATATGGTTATCTCTTCTTCAGTAAGCAAAATCTTTTGACTAGGAGTTAGACTATTAGCATTTCTGTTTCCATAGTGATGGCCGAATAACGTCAGTGATGAAAACAGAGCTACAAAAGTGACAATCACAACAATGAACATAGCGATGAGGACATCTGACTCTAAATGAAACCTTGCATTTCTTCTCCACTCCTCTGCTACCAGAGTCTAAGGAATCTCGTAATCCAAAGTAAATTTGACCTCGGATGCGCTGGGACATTAGAAAGCAGAATATTCCTGGACACGAAACCTAAATGTTTAATGATGACCTGTGTTTACAGCGAAACAACTAATATGTGTTTTTAAAGTCTAATTAACACAATGGATGCCTAAATAGATAGTCAAACAGAAGAAAGACAAAGTAGCCTTGATGGATGTCCTTAAAGTATTTTCTTTATCAAATTACCAAAAAATTACAAACATGAGAGTACCTGTGCCTCACACTAAGCCTTCCCTCTAAGCCAGGAGTCCTGAAGCTTCATTAGTTCATGTCTGCCTGCATATCTCGTTTAGAAATGAATATCTTGCAACTCCAGAAAAACACACAGACCATAAATGGATGGATCTATAGGAAAGGCATGGTTACTGTCCTTTCAGCTGTTCAGATAAGAAATTGAAGTTGACTTTTATGAAGTCACACATCAAACAATAATTTATTAAAAAGAAACAAGCAAGGGTCTTTACTGTGTTCTCAGGAGCCAGGAGTGCCAGTATAGGCCGTGTTGGCTGGGGTCTATCCATGGCATTGCATTCATTTTAAACAGTTATCTGTGGAGCTCTACTAGTCCTGTAAGGAAATGTCCATTGAACAGGTCCTTTCTGTAGTAAATAAAGTTAATTTGGTGACTTTTGGCAAGTCATTTTTTTCAGATACCAAAACTCTTGACCCAATTAACTTGTGATTACTCAGATGTGTACAAAGCATTTGAGCAAATGCTGGGGGAATGGATTTCAGGGTCACCAGGCTAGAGTTAGTGTCATCAAGCACTAACAGGTTTAGGAGCTGATATTCCTGAATTCTTCATAGTTCAGTTGCTTCTTTTGCAACTTGGGCTAATATTTAGTCCTATCATATCACCATTGCAGTTTCACCAGCATAAACATCTCAACAAGGAAGTGAGAGGTAGTTGTAATAGTGTAGTTAGTTTTGTCTTTGGTTCTTGTAAATTCTTCATATTGGCAAGCACGTTGCCTTGTCCTTTGCTTCCTCAGCAGTGAATGGAGCAGTTAAATGACAGTTAAGAGCCAGCCACTGCTATAGGAAGGGGAGCTTTCATCACTACACAGGAATTCGTTAAGAAATTGAACCCATAACTATTGTGAAACTCTTTCATTTAATATTTGAAAGACAGGAGTCCACTCATTCCCTAGATTTAAATGCATATTTTAAAAATTGCAACTAGTTGGCCTCTTTCTTTCTCTTAGGGAACGAGTACACTGAAGAGGTTTGTTGCCTAATGAACCAAGAACCCAAACCTTGGATTTCATTACTGTTATGATTCCAGATCCCACTAGAGTCCCTGATCAAATGTAGCCTCATTAAGTGCAAGAAGCAATGCACTTTTCCATTAAATTGTGCTGAGCTAACTCGCGGCTGACATGAGCCCAAATGAAATGTAATTATTTTAAATCTGTTCCTATTGGACTGTAGTTACCCATCACAAATAGACATTAACACAGGCAAAACTGCTGTGAAACCTTTCTTACCTAGAGTTTATCCTGAATGTGTATGCTGGGTACCAAAGCTGCTTAATGAAGCTTTGGTCAATAATCAAATCTAAATATAAAACAATGTGTGGGTTCCTGCTCAGACTAAGTTATTGCTAAGAATAAACAATACATCGTTTTTTTCTTCCTCTCTTGAAAATGAAACTTTCATAAACATAAATTCCCTCAGTTTAATATGCTCTTTTTTGAGTAGCAAATAAGCAAACAAGTAGCAACAAAACAGATCTATAGCCTATAAAATGAAGGCGAAATCTTGCTAATGATATTAACAGTTTTTCGATGCTAGAAATGATTATAAATACTGTGTATGTTAAGTATATGTGTTACATGTTGAGTAACTCACTTAATGCTTTTGTAGGGAAAGAAAAAGAAGCAGAGAGATTTATCCCGTTAGTGAGTGACAGGCCCAGACTTATCACCAGACAGACTGGATTGTGTCCGTGGTTGTAATGACTCAAATACAGCAGTTTCTCCAACTCTCCTCTGCATTGTTTCAGGTTCCTTAGGCAAAAGGAACAAACTGCTCATGGAAACAGTGAGAATAGGAACTGCAGAATGCAAGCTGTATCTGGAGATATTATGTCTTATTTTGTCTCCCAGTGAGATCGAATATGATATCAAATGCAACTCTGTTTTAAAATAGGAAAAGCAGCTAATAAATGGTTTATAAGATTTGCCTGCAGTGCTCTGGAGTCAGTAGAGAAAGTAGCGACAGGTACAAGCTCCCGACAGACTCTGTCTTGGCTAAAACTGCTAGAGAAAGTGTCTTCCAGGTGACAGCCGTCAGTGGCTGCAGGGGATAGAAATATCTAGGAGGCAATTAGTGATTCCAGAGGGAAGTGACAGGACATGGAATGCTGCTGTATGAAAGTGGGGTTTCAGGGCTGTGGATCGCGGTAATGACTTTACCAACAACCTTGACTCAACACAAAATAAACCTGAGTTTTAACTGGGCGGTGATTGCTCACACCTTTAATCCCAGCACGTGGGAGGCAGAGGCAGGTGGATCTCTGTGAGTCTTAGGCCAGCCTGGCCTACAGGATGAGGTCTAGGATAGCCAGAACTACCCAGAGAAACCCTGTCTTCAAAACCCAAAGCAACAGCAAAATTAAGGTGAGATTTAAATGGCATTTCAAGAGGAATTTACTACTCTATGCTGAATTTCAAGGACCGTCCCCTGAATACTCATCCACGTTTTTATCTCTGAAGTCTCAAAATAAATAAATAAATAAATAAAGCAAGCACCAGCACTTTTATAAATTCCTCCCTAGATGGCTTGGGAAGCCTAGTATCTTTGTGTTTTATTGACTTCAACAATAAGATCAACTTAAACTTAAAATAATGGCTTCTAGAATAGACATTTCATATGGAAATGAGTCAAAGGGAAAATAAATTAATTTTATCATTCAGAAACTAACATATAGCTTTTAGAGTTATATTTTTGGTCATACCAACTCTGGGAGGTACATGCATTTGTAATTTAAATATTCTTTTCTTACGTGTGTGTGTGTGTGTGTGTGTGTGTGACATATTTCAGGTTAGAGCAGAATGAAATCAGAAGACAATTTATGGGTTTTAGTTCTCTTCTTTCACCTGTTGGTCCCAGGGATCAATCTCAGATACTTAGGTTTGTGCTTTGAACACATTCATCAAATTAATTTTTAGTTTGCTCTCATAGATCTGTACCTTTGAAGACATATGTTGTCTTTGTACGGTTTCTTCCCTTCTTCCCCTTCTCTAGTATTCTGGTGTTCCCCCTCCCCGTCCCACCCGCTTAAACAAAGGGCACAGATTTACTTAACTGCGAAATTTGTCTAGACTCTTCCCAAGTCTGAGAATAATAATTCTACTTGGCTTAACTCCAGTGTTCTGTGTGGAAAAAAAAAAACTGTACAAAAACTGTTAGGTGAGTAATGATTTGTAGAAATCTGCAGGAGGTCTTGGTCCTTGGTCCAGGAGTACTACCGCTGACAATTACACAAATTGTGTTCCTATGCAATTATCTCAGCAATAACCAATGGCAAGCAAAAATTACAGAGCCCTGATGCGATTTATGCCCACAGGTTTCTGCGTAGCACTTTGTTTGAATCAAAATGGCTATCTTTATTTTTTTCTTGGTTTTCAAGAAAAGAATCAACTGACTCCTTAGGAGAATATAATTTTCTTTCATCCAGTTTTGAATGGCATTAGCCTAGCAATCAGATGTCAAGGTGAAAAATAAACATGTCTGTTCCTAGTGCATAAATGGCTAAAACACCAGGTAATATGGGTGCTATCACTCTGGCTTTGCATTTTAAACAGCATTAACCTTGTGTGGTGTAGAGTTATGATTTCTTAAACTGTTTTCTCTCTACAGTGGCCAATCAGTACTGCAGTTTAAAAATATGGTCTGGGCTGTCCTGTTTTTCTCTTAAATATGAGGGCACAGTTATGAAAAAAGGAATGATTTGTTTTTTCATTTTTCATGATTACTTTTTGGAATATTTCCACTTTTCCTTCAATGTCACCATTTAACTCCCTGCATTCAAAACTGCTTGTGTTTTCCCTTTGGCCAAGGAGAGGAAATTGTACATATAAAATAGTTTAAGCAAGCAGATTAGAAGATCTTTTCTCCTTCCTTCCTTCCTTCTTTCTTTTTTTCTTTTCTTCCCTCCCTTCCTCCTTCCCTCCCTTCCTCCTTGCTTTCTTCCCTTCTTCCTTCCGTCCTCTCTTCCTCCTTCCTTCTTTCTTTTCTCCCTCTCTCCCCGTTCCTCTTTCTTTTTTCTTTACTTCTCTTCTCTTCTCTTCTCTTCTCTTTTCTTCTCTCTCTCTCTCTGTTTTTTTTTTTAAATTCAGGTACTAATGGTCACATATGATTTATTTTAAAAATGACAATTTACGGGCTATTACTAACTTAGAAATCTATTTTTAAAAAACTAAGCATTACTACAAAACTGAAGAATGAGGAAAATAGCCTCATGTGTAGCCTCACTCTTCCACAACGACCCCTTTTATATAAAATAAAACAAAATAAAACTGGAGATAAAGGGAAAGTAAAACATAGTTTTGGTTAAGCTGTTTTTTTGGAGTTGTGTAGGTTTTATTTGTTTTAAAAGAAAAAATAAGAATAGAATATGACAAAAACTCATTTTTTTGAACATTTAATCTGTAGAATGGAAAACAGATTTTAGTGTGCAAATGACTATGTCTTCTTGAGGATAAAAGAATTGATATTCCAAAAGATTGGAAATTTGGTGACTTTTTTAGACATTTAAAATTATTATTCTTATTATTTGTGTTTGTGTCTATGCCAAATGACTTTATTTGCCTGTGAAGGTTTGTAAACAAAAATGAGTGATTTGAAGCTATAGTTACAGGTGATTATAGGTGCTGAAAACTGAACTCAAGTCCTCTGGAAGAACAAGAAGCCCTCTTAGTGCTCACTCATCTCTCCAGTCCAAAGACACCACCTCATACCCTCTATCAACATATCTCATATTATTTTCCTGAGAGGTGGTACTCATAATTTGCTGATTATTTCTATTAAAATGTCATAAGCAATGTAATTGTATAATTTCCCATATTTAAATCCTGAAGAAGAAACCACCCATATAAATAAGTGCTTGCTTGATTAAATATTGTTGATAATTTTGCCTGAAACACGAGCAAGATCCATAATTATTTGGTCTATTGGGAGTATTCTCACATTTTGATTATAATTAGGATGGTTTTTTGTTTTACTGGGATGGAGGGGTTGTTACAAAACTTTCCCAGGGCACTGATTTAGAGCATATGTAGCAATATAATGTTAGATTTATCTACACATTCAGCACTATTTTTCTCTTTAAGCCTTCTAACTCCATGGATTTAATGAATTACCAAGTCAATGTGAAAGTCTGGATCAACTTAAAGACATTCTGATTAATACCACAGTCTCTAGGTTGTTTGAAATTGAGATCTATTAGGGATTCCAAGAGTCACAAGCTTTTTGATGAGTATGGGGGCTTCCTGTGTCCTCAGAAAACTTTCAGTACTTGTTTTTGAGCAGATTTCTTTAACAAAACTTTAACAGTGGAATTGAATATCAAGATATTAATATTAAGGAGCCAAAATTGCTATATCAGCAAGTAGGGTGTGGTTGAACTCAAGGAGGTACGGAGGTATGTAAGGAGGTCAAGGTGGGCCCTGTGTTTGTTGAGGGGTACAGTAATAGTTCCCACAAGACACACAAATTAATGGAACACTTAAAATGATCAAAGAAAAGAAATGAAACAGTGATGTACAAATGCTTAATATTGCTTCAGTGTTAGACTTCAGTCCGTTAGGATGTACTGAAGTTGACTAGAAAAGCCATCATAGCCAGGGGCAGTTCTTCAGTCTAATGAGACAGATGTGATGTGAAACCCGGGGATGATATGCTCATCAGAGGAGAAGAGATGTGGACCATACGGTGTGAGGTCACCTCACATTCATCAGGATGAGCCCTTAGGGATCTTTGGATTTGATACTGAGAATACCATGCTTCTGAGGTCATTTAAGGGTTTTCAGGGATGCGTGGATCAGTCTCCTCTGCTCTCTGCACTAAGAAACACATACCCATCTACAGTAGAAGGTTCTTTTTCTGCTAATGCATGGTATTTCTCATACTCTCTCATCGTTTTTCTTATGCTCCCAATTCTGGAAAAGAAAAAAAAATTCTTTTTTGGTCAGAAGAGAGGGTTTTGAATTTCGTTTTAAAATTTGTCTTAGTCCAATTAATGTTCAAGCTGATGATATATTGCCATGATGGGGCATATGGGAACCCCTGGGGATTTTTGGATCAAGACACATCTAGATTCTTCCACTAGAGCTTGACAACAGTTCGGGTCAGTTCTTATCAGACAGGGTGGTAGTGCCCTGCAGTTTCGTTTTATCCCTGATAAAGGGTATGTCATCGGAAAAGTCACAAGATGAAATGATTGCCTGCAACTCAGTTATGCGGATGTCAACAACCTGTGGTTCCAATCGCTGAGAGTGAATTTGGTCCACCGGCTTTTGGGAAATAAACACAGCGGATGCACTGATGTCCTGTGGGTTTCTTCACTGCTCGGTTCTCTAATGGTGACTGCGTTTGTGCATCCACCAAGAACAGCCTTTTCTGCTGTGGTCGCTTTGCTTTTATTTCCCTTTTTGAAGTGTGACTCTTTGATGGATGTGTAAGGAATCCACTTAGATATCTCTGACAGGACATACCAGACAGAAGATAGCACTGGATTTTAAGCAACCCCGATGCTACAAAAGCAATGACGTAGACTGCTGAGTTGCACTCAGCCAGCTGGTTTGTAAAGAGACCTAGCATTGTGTGACAGAAGCACCTAAGTCCCCGTTCAGGCTGTGAGCCTTTGAGGGCTGGAAAGAAGGCATTTGTCTGAAAGGAGAGAAGAAAACCTCACGAAGGCTGAAGCGCACCAGGACGTTAAAGTTAGAGGCGACGTTTGTTGACCCCAGGTTCCGCTCTCTCCAACCTCACTTCTTTGTTCTTGGCAAGGACCCTCTGTTAGAGTTCAGACTGTCTCCTTTACAGATCTTGTCTCCGACTTGTTCATTCCTGGTTTCCAGCCTTCTCACTTTCCATTACTAACCCGTTCTGTTTGCAATCTGTGTGTCTCCACTCTGTTTGATCCCCTTTAAAACTCTGGTTTAAATAAAACACTTGGGACAGATTTTTAAAAACATAACAGCTTAGCTATGAACTGCAGTCCCTGATCATCTTTTTGTCTGTAGTTGGGAACCAAAGGACCCAGTTTCATGTGCTTTAATTTCCACCAGGGTTAAAGTTATTGCTGCAAAGGTATAGTCTTTCTCCCCAGGTCTGCTTGATACCCGTGTGTATAAGACTGTGTTTACTCTTGCAGTGTACTGTCTTTCCCAGCCCCTCCATTCAGCGTAAGGCTTGGCTGCGTAGATGCAGATACTGAGTACCTGTTATGGCCAGTCATCGCCCAATCGAAAGTGCTTTTACAATGGATCCACTCAGGGCGGAGCAGAAATGTGGAGAAGAAAGGCTGCGGAGTCCTGTGTTCTGAGAGTCTCTACTGCATAACAAACTACCATAGGAGTATGACTCAACACAGCAACCAATCAGTAAGCAGGATTTACATATGACTGCTCAGCTCTGTTCAATGTGGAGTTAGCTGTGGCCCTGGTACTTCTCAACTCAGTTTAGAGGAACCAGGATAAGGAAGGCAGGTGGTCATATTTAAAAGACAAATTAAAGGTGATGTATAAAGCACGTGTAACACCACTCCATAAGAAATAAATTGTGTGTCTGTGTGTGTTTGGGGCACAGTCACATTGCAGAAGTATTTTGAACATATTTGGAAAATATACATTATTACATATTACTTTATAAGTCTCCTTATGTAAGTAAAGAAAGCCTGTTTAGTGAAAATGATGGTGATTAACTTTTATTTAGTGCTGATGTTATTTCTTAGTTGATTCTCACAACTTATGAATTGATTATTGATTTTTGCTCACTTACAGAGGAATAGACAGAGATGCAAGGGAGTAATATGGATGCTCACTTAATAACAGTCAAATGCCAAAGGTAGACGGTAACTCCAAGTTGGCTAGTGTTTGGGATTCTGCTGTCTTCACTTTCCTGTCTCCTTGAAGCATCAAAAGCGGACAAAAAGCCTTTCCTTCATGAGTTACAAACTGGGGTTAGAAGGGCATGTTGTTATTATAGAGCATAATTTGTGTGTGCATGCATGCATGTGTGTTTTAGTGTGACTTTTATCATACTATAAGAAGGATATGTATTATAAATGCTTAACTATAAAAGAATTGGTAGTCTCTCTCTTCCTAAGGCCAGATTAGCTTCAAATGCCTTACAAGATCAATTAACATGTTTCTTTAAAATCTTCACAAGAAAGGTTGCATGATATCCCGGGGCATACTTGCTTTAGGGCCTCATGGATTTTGTCAAAATCCTTTGTAATTCTTATAATCTTAGGTATATTCCTGACCCCTCCCCTCAGGACCTGATTTTCCTGGCTGGTGGAATAGAACTTCTGAAAATCACCTTTAATGGCTTTGAGGACAAAATAATACACCGTGTTTAACAGAGTCCCTGGCAGTAATAGGTTCTTATCCAATGCTGTTTTCTTTAATGGTGTTTCAAGTGTTGCACAGAACTGATTCAGTAAGAACATTTTCTTCCCTCTCAAGCAGTTGCTACCCTCTAAAAGCAGGGCAACCCCCTATTGAAATCCATACACTAAATCACATAGGTATGGCTCTCCGTGCTGCCCTGCCACGCTCACTTTTTAGCATTTAGTGGTGTGTTGGACCCCCTCTTGTACAAAACCTTTCTTAAACTTTAGTATGAGGAAATAAATCTAGGTAGCTTCTTAATTTTCTGTTCATTCTTCCCAGTTTATTCTCAGCTTTGGATGTATTTGATGTCTTGTTTGTAGACCAAGAACCCATCCTTCCTCCCCACAATTCTGTCACAGAAACAGAACAACAACCCTTTCAATTCAGGTAGTTATTTAAATTTTTGATGGGTTTCCTTATTATTGGCTTTCATGAAGCAAAATATTATCTGCTTTATTTATTCTAACTAGAAAAGTTTTTGTTTCATTTTGAAGTACTTGTTATTGAACCTGGGATCTTTCAAATGCTACTCAAGTGTGCTACTACCAAACTATTCTCCCAGCTTTTATCTATGTATGATCATAAGAATAATCATTTTCAAGTCCTTATGAGACATAGTTGTTGGAAACCCTTCTAGACCTGACATATCAGAGAATTTAGGCTCCAACGAAGAAGGTTAATGGAGGGTTAAAAGTGAAGCTAGTTATTGTTTTTGCCTTACTTATCTGGTACATACAATGATCAATTAAATTGACTATGATAATATTAACAAAAGGTTTAGAATTCTCTCTCTTTCTCTCTGTTTCTTTCTTTTTTCCTTTTTTTTCTTTTAAGACAGGGTTTCTCTGTAATCACACTGGCTGTCTTGTAGACCAGGCTGTCCTCAAACTCACAGAGATCTAACTGCCTTTGCCTACTGAGTGCTGGGACTAAAGGCGTGTGCTACCATGCCTGGCGATTACCCTTTTTCTTGAGCCCTTGTGTGAGCAGTCTTATTTTGAAACTCCGAATTCATGACACAGAATACCTGAGCTGGTATTCTGGTTTTATCCTTGCTAGCTAGTGCTCACAGTATTGAAAGATGTTATGCAGACCTGCTGGAAGAGAAAGATCATTAATGGCCTTATCCAGCTGTGGAACTGTGAGCTACAATACCAACGTGTTAGGCAAGATAGAATTAATGGAACAATAGTGGCATGTCTGTGTGTGGGTAGTTTAGTACTTTTTACTGGAATTAAAAACTTTTGCAAGGAATGAAATACATGCCTGGTGTTGTAGTCACAGCAAATAAACGCTGTGGATGACAGCTGAGGGATGTGCTCAGAGGTAGAATCGTGAATCAGAACTCATGAAGTTCAAGTTTGATTCCCAGCACCATAAACAAGCAAACAAACAAATAACATTTAAAAATTCTATGACTAAGGAGATCAGAAGAAGAAATCTACCTTAAAACTTTGAATGTGACTTCATCCTCTCCTGAATTCTGACATCTCATAAGCCCATGTCAGTTATGGACCAACCTTTCCTTTTTACTGTGGTGTTTAAATAATTTTCTAAAAAGTGCATCAGTCTAAAACAGACTTCAAAGTATTTTTAGTTAGAGTCAATTGCTGAGCTTTTTACCTTGCTTCTCATTTCATTATTTTGAAGACAGATGGATGCCATCCCTTTTGTTCATTATTCTGCTAAGTCTTCTATCATTCTTTCTCTGGTTTTGCAGGTATTTAGCAAACTACAAGGAAAGATGAAAAATATCAGAAAATTGATCATATCCTAAAATATTAGGGATCTAACTGTAGAATACCAGCCCTCACTAAACAAGGTGTATGTGATTAGAAAGCATTATTTTCTTCCTCCAATTACATCCTTTGAGGTTTTATAGGTATGAGTTTACAGTTTCTCTTAGGTTAGGAAGTGTTCCTTTTGTTTTAAATGTTTTTACTAACATTCGTATATGCTGGATAAAGTTGTGGATCATTATTGTTTGTATGCCTAATTTTAATAAAAAATATAGCCCCATTTGAATTTTCTTTGTTCCCTGATTTTTTGGTCAGATTTCACGATTAGCTTCCCCTGAAACATTATATATATATATATATATATATATATATATATATATTTAAATCTCTTAGTTGAGAACCCTAAAATTTTTAGCATTTAAGTTTTTTGATACATTTAGACATCACTAAGGCATCCAGGTGGTTAGAAAACTTGGACCAGGTCTAATTTCTAGTTTTTTATTCAGTTAGTGGAACCAACTAAATCTCTACAGATTTAGTTCTGTAATTTTTATCTCATATTTTCCCCTTTAGGGCACTGTTACAAAGACATGGAGTTTAGTCAGACAAATTAAAACACAATGTTGACCACAGAATGAGCCATGCGGTATCACTATTTGAAGTGAACATGGCATACCAGGCCGGTTCTCAATTTGTTTGCTAGCTCTGAATTACCTGTAGACTTGTAGTGACTCCCGGGAGCACTGTTTTTCCGAAATCACAATGAGGTTGACATGAAAGATGGCCAGAATTGATTACAGATATCTGTTGTGGAGTGGCAGGGGGAAAATGATGAGAGAGCTTGCATCCCCTTCAGTGTTCCAGCAGTTACTCTTTGAAAAGAGAACCTCTTTCCAGGTCGATTTGATGCTTTATGTACAGAACAGGCTCCTAGGTGACAGAATACACATCCAAACATTTTGAACATCTACTTGAATTTATATGGCAGAGTTGGGTCACCTAAAAAGGAAACGACATCGAGAAGGTTAGAATTATCAAAAGACTGCCTGTTGTGATGTTTTCATGTTTTTAGACCCAGCCTTCTCATTTTCTGAAACAAAAGGTCGTCGGAGACTAGCATTCTCTTTGCAGTAGTATCTTCAGATTACTGACATCCAGAGCATCTGAACAATGACTTTCTGAATAATAAATACTGTTAGTGAGGGAAAGCACTGCTCTAATCTTTGCCATTGTATTTGGTGTGACATATTGTAACGGAGTATACCATACCCTTGGTCACACAGTTCCTCTATCTCAGTAGCGGCCACTTAAGTAGAATCCACGTTAATCTGAGTGCATCCTTGGATGGCAGACTATAGATAAGTATTCACAACTCTTTGGCAGAGTGCAAGGAAGACTCCTTTTGGGAGGCGAGAGGCCCCGCCGGAATGTCAGGGAGAGGTGAGCAGGAGAGGAGTATGAGATGAGGAGATACCTGTTTCTCTACCTCCATCCACGCCACGGTCAGGCTATCACATTGGTTTTTCTCAACCTTTTGTGTGCAATTCCCCAGCACAGTTGTTGGATGCTGAGCAACCATGCAACCATTCTCAGTGAGTGGTTTAGGTAAGGGCCTTCTCCTTTGTCATCGAGTTCTCGCATACTTAAGCAAAAACTCAATTTGCTAAGGTTTTTAACACCTGATGCCCATTCTCTTTACCCATTTTTAGCACCAACTCCCTTGGTGGTATTTACAACACACGTGGCTGCAGATTATGGCATTTTGGCTAGGATTTACCACACTCACCTCTGTTAGTTCTGTAGTATTTACCACGCTCACCTCTGTTAGTTCTGTAGTATTTACCACACTCACCTCTGTTCGTTCTGTAGTATTTACCACACTAACCTCTGTTAGTTCTGTAGTATTTACCGCACTCACCTGTTAGTTCTGTAGCATTTACCACGCAAACCTCTGTTCTGTAGTATTTACCACACTCACCTCTGTTAGTTCTGTAGTATTTACCACACAAACCTCTGTTAGTTCTGTAGTATTTACCACACTCACCTCTGTTAGTTCTGTAGTATTTACCACACAAACCTCTGTTAGTTCTGTAGTATTTAGGCAAGACCCTCTGGATTGAAATATTAGTAATCTTAAGTACAACAACATCCCCTCTGCTTTTCAAGTAATGGAATTTTAAGCTGAAGGGCAACATCAGTGATGGCCATGGGACTCCTATGTATTGTCTCAGTAAGATACACAGATGCACACCCAGGGACACTCAGCTGGACTCTGATACTCGTGATGGAATGCTTCCTTGTGCTTGGCTCTTTTGATGCCCTAACAGAGGACTCTGAGAAGGGTATTTGGTTGGTGAAGGAGAGTTTCACAACTGCTGAACAAGCTGTGTATGCAAATTGCCTGTGGGTGCATGGGCTGGCGGGGGGGGGGGGGGTTCCTTACTTCTTACCATGTTCCCTTCGGGAGACTAGGGAAGCCTGCGTACTTCATTCCGTCTCCCTCACAGTTTCTCTCACTCCCCTGGGCTGTTTGCAGTAATTAGAATGGTGTACCAGGGAAGAGTGGTAGGTTTTATTTTTGACTCCACGGCCACCTGAGAGACAGGCTCTCTACTCGGAGATGTTCAGCCTAAGGGTGAAAACAAATGAATAGACATTATAGAATTGGTTATGTGTCATGTGGACCGGGGATCCTGCTGGCAGACACAGATTCCCTGACTGATTCTTTTGTGACTGGCATTTCTCTTAGATCCCCTAACTCCAGGCTGACTAAAAGACTTTATTAGAAGGGATGATACAGGTTTGTAAAGTTCCATATGAGCTCACACAGAAAGCAAAAATGTGGAGAACTAATAAAAGGAAAAAATTGTATAAAAAGAGTTCTGTTAAGTCAAGAGACCTAGATGATGATTCAGTAATTTCTTGATAATTGTCAAGAAATAAAATAATTAGTAGTTATTTATAGTAAAAGTATACGACACTATTTTGATATATATACATATACATACATCCAACTTACAGATACTAATAAATGCATTTATTGAGCATTTGACCAAGTTATGAATCCTGATAATAATGATTTGTTAAGATTTTTATTTGAATTGAGTCTCACTTTTGAAGATAGAAGTGTCCTCCCCACCTATAACAGGATAAGTCAAGTCTGGGATTATGTAGAGGTAACTACATTTCTATCAAATATTACAAGAAAACCTGTCAGCTCCCATTCTAAACTTTCGGTTCTCTGTGCTCTCTCTCCTTTCTCAGTCTGCCACATTATTTAGTTAGGAGAATGAGAGACTGCCAAGCGTTAACTCTATGCGAGGGAGAGTGCATCTATAGGCAAAAATCAGTCTTATTTTATGGGATTGAGTCCAGTCATCACAGCTGAATCTTCGTAGCTCTTTGGTAATATCCACTCACTAGCTAGCAAGATGTTTATACTCCTTTTACACTCCTAAATGTACAATAAAAATAATACATATCTATAAGCATAAAGTCATATTTATTTATTTATTTATTTATTTATTTATTTATTTATTTATTATGTATACAATATTCTGTCTGTGCAGGCCAGAAGAGGGCACCAGACCCCATTACAGATGGTTGTGAGCCACCATGTGGTTGCTGGGAATTGAACTCAGGACCTTTGGAAGAGCAGGCAATGCTCTTAACCTCTGAGCCATCCCTCCAGCCCCATAAAGTCATTTTTAAAATGCCCATATATCAATGTTACTATTTTTATATGTGAAAAAGCAAATGAGACTTTAGGAAGCACTTCATGACTCTGGTCAATAAGGAAAAAATATAACGCCAACGTGTAGTATGAGACATTATAAATGGACATGATCTCAAAAGACATAAAACTACATTGGAGTGAGATTTTCGTAGGGGAGGGCTACTCACTTTCATCACAAGATGCCTTCCCTCCTTCTCCAGAGTCTACAGTGCCTACTGTGCTCGGTGGTAACGTACTGAGGAATTCTTCCGGAGAGTTAGTTATACTAGTTAACTGGCTTGCCAGAATTATAAACCCTGGGGAGAGTTCAGTTAAAAATTGATGGGCAGTTGAGATTAAAGAGGGAAACAAACAGCTGCAAACCAAATGAATAAGTGGTACTTCTTCAGTTCATCAAGGCCAGAAGTGTTCCTGCCAGTTGGGATCTGAACAGAGTAGGTTATGTGCAAAGGGGCATGGCAAATGTCATCCCTAGTTCTTGGCATAGAACTAAAGATACCCCATTCCACCTTTTCTTTGCTTCCAGGCCACTTAAATTATAAGTTTATTCCATATCTTATTAACTGCTTATTCCACAGACACGAATGCCATGAGCCTTTTGAGCCACTCTTGGTGGCTCTGCAGCCTTGTTTATTGTCTGTGGGCCACCCAACTTTCCTGCTGCAAAACAGGCTCAAGCCAAACTGCAGAACTAATTTTTAAAAACAAGTACTTTAAATCAGTGTAGCAATAAATTAATTTCATGCCTAGTCTAAATGGTGCTGTTAATAAAAATAGAACTCGTGTGGTGCCTGAGAATGACTGTACAGGAGATGCTGGCTCGCTCCTCAGCCTTTGCCGTTGCTCACAGTTCTTTCTTTCCAAACGCTGCCAGGAACTGTGTCAGTTGCTGGCTGAGGGTGCATAACAGCCTACTGCAAGGAAAGTTGGCAACACCTTGCTGAAGGCATATCTCAAGCTGAGGAATCCTGGCTGGCATCTCAGTTAGTAAGCCCTGTAGCTTTCCCACAGGATCAGATGTCTACTCCAAGTTCCTGATGGGAAGGGAAGATCAAGCAAGAGAAATGATACGTGTCACTTGAATGTGCTACAGATCGGCAATTCATTAAGACTGCATGCTTTTCTGTTATTTCAGAACTCCTTCCAGGTGACGTGTGGCCCATTTCTGCTATAAAATCTTCTCAGTCACTAGCTGTTTAGGCATAGGAGAAGGAGTACATAGGTTGAAAGCTCTCTTATTTATTTATTTTTAGTTCTCAGTTTTTTGGAAACAAATGAAGGAACAAGAGGCATTGGATAATTTTGTGCCCTGTTTAGTTGACTCGTCAGCTGCTAGTATGGAACCATCTCAGTGAGTGTCCTCTTGTGCTGAATTGTTTTCTCTCAGGAATGGAACTTCAAAAGTCCATTCCACATTGGGTCGGAGAAGCACGTGGAGTCATAATTGGAAATTGCCACCTCAGAGCAAAGGAGAGCTACTGAATTATTTCCCAAGATTATACTGGCAGCTTTTAGGATCATTCTCAGAAACATTGAGGGTAAAGATAGATAGGCTCCTGGCCACTGTCACCATGGATGTCCCTTTCAGGCCAAGTGTATGTGCTTTGGCTGTCATCAAAGTGTCCACTTCTCTCCTCTAAAGAGGATTTCCCAGGAAGGCACAAGGAAGCTCTTATGCCCCCATGCAAAAGGACATGGGCATTTCTAAAGTCAAATCCATTCCTAAGGGCATAAGCCAAATGAAAAATGGGAACTAAGAATCCATATTTACTGCTTCTATCTGCTCATAGAGTTCTGGGTTTGCGTTCATGCTTCAGAGCCCCAAGGTCCCGTTGCACAGAACACACTGCTGGTCTTTCAGGTAATTGTTGAAGCTCACCAGAGCTTTAGGAAATGTACTTTTATACTGGTTTGGTTTTGTAAGGTTATAGATTGGGGAATTGTGGGGTCACAAAATAAGAAAAACTCTTTTGGTTTAGTCTTCTTCCAGAAGCTTTGTTGTAGCTAACCGTTTTCCTTGGGGCATATATGAAAGCCTTTTAGAGGGCATTGCCATTAGATTCCAGATAGGGCCTGCACTATCAAGAAAATTAAGTTCATATTGCTTCCTCCTGTCCATTCCAGTTTCCAAGGAAACACGCCTCATACTTCCCGAGTCTCTGTAGCAAAGGGGTTTTAACATCCCCCCCCCCCCGCCCCGCCCCTCTGTCTCGGACACTGTCTTTCTGAGGACCCAGAGACCTTCCCTTCCCAAATGGAACGATCTTTGGAAGATTCTCTTCGTGACCACACGGCGATGCCATCGTTTATTTGTCCATAGGGCAGTCCTGGAGCTCAAACTGCTTCTTCCCTTGAGCTTCACCGGTAGAAATACAGTCCTCATTCAAGAAAAAAAGATTAATGGGAGAAAATGAGAGGAAGGATTTATGTGGTAAACATTAAGTTAACATCCTAGTGATTGCCTCATTTGGATATTTTGGTTTTGGTTTATGTTTCTGCTTCCAACAGAGATTCTGTGGTAAATACTTTGCCTAGAATGGTAAGAGGGCTTTTATCTGTGGGCATCGACTGTGCACTCAGGGGCTCTGGATGCATCACCTTGGTAGGATCACTCTGAGGCAGGCACACATTTCAATATTTTACTCTAAACGGGATCATTTCATTCCTGTTATGCTTTGAATGAATGACTCAAAGCATTGCTCTTGAAATTATGAAATGTTCTGACTGACATAAAGACTTCCTGCTGTCTAGTCCTTGTCTCTCGAGTTTTAGAAGACACCTGACTCAAATCTGCATGTATTTCTGAGGTGAACCACGTTGTATCTCTTTGGACCTTATTTTCTGAGACAGCACAGGGTGTGAAGTTTTCAAGGGATGTATGCGTAGGTTATTTAAAGAACACATGCTATCTTTTGGGAGGGGTATTGTTCTGCGTGATTTCATTGGCATAATTTCAAGTGTGAACATTTATTTTTCTGTCCTAGAACTTAATAAAATCATAACCCATTTGACCTGGGAGTGGTCTTATATCATACAATCCAAATCAAGTCCAATTTTGCCAAAATTATAGGAAAGAATCTGTTGAAATACAGACAACTGATGTGGTTGTAGAAACCAGCTGAAGTGTGGAGTCAAGCTTTTCTGCATGTTTTGTGTTACTTCCAAAGATGGGTAAAACATAGAGCTTTTAAAATTGGCATTTAGTACTAGCACCCCTGAAACAGGTGAGTAACACAGGGAAAATTACTTCATGCTAACTTGCAATGACCCGAGTTTAAAAACTTTTGTCTCCTCTTACTGGCTCTTAACCAAGGTGTTGGCATTTAATTTCCTCAAATGCTTTCTGTATTTAAAGACTTTCTTGCATGTTTCTCTTTGGGACCCAATTTCCTTTGGCAACGAATAGGCAAACAAGAACTAATAATGGACTTTCATTAGCTTCATTCTTCTCCTGATGCCATGATTTCCTCTATCTGATGTGCAATGCAAATGTTATAAATGATGACTTTTTACACAATGCCTTGCACAGCAGCTTATCATGCAGATTTTAGAAAAGAAAAGGCTGGATTCAGTAGTGCAAGCCTTGCTAATGCTCCGGGGAGAATTTTTCTTATTTAAATTTCTCTCTGCGCATTATGACCTCCTAATTGGAGCTGTATTTTCTTTGTGTAGATCTTTAAATTTGATATTTTTGTCAAACAACAGGTCATCAGATATCTCCTTTCTGTAATTCGGGAAAAACTCATGTCTGTAGCAGAGGCTTCCCATTTTAATAGGATGATGATTGTTGAATCTGTGTCAAAATACTCTGCACAGAGCCAAATACCTTGCTGATACTTGAAGTCTATGTCAGCTACATTTTGATAAGAGGAAATTTTCTATGGTTCTGATGTGCACAATAAGTTTTAAGGCTGAAGACTTATAACTGCCTAAAATCCAGAAGGCAATATTTTATTTATTTATATTTGTGCCTGCCTTGTTTACTGGATACCATGGTAGGGGATGGTTGGTAATACAAACCAATAAAAAATGTCCATCTTACAAATAATAAGGGATCATTCAATTATAAGAGTATGCTAGCTTTGAAAATCCTTGACATACTGACACATGACAATAAAAGTTGGTGACTTTTGGAACAATTTCTGTTAAAAACACAGATGGATAGATCCCCTCAACAGTTGTGGAGTGCTTTGGTTTTGGTGTTGCTTATTTTGTTTTAGTTTTTTTCCCCCATGTTTATTATATCTTTCCAGTTATTTTTATTTATTTTTATTCATTTTACATTCCAACCACAGTTCTCCTTTCCATCCCTCTTCTTGCCTACCTTCACCTCCCTCTCCATCCCACCCCCCCTATTCAGTTCTCCCAAATGGTAAGGCCTCCCATGGGAGTCAACAAAGCCTGACACATTAAGTTGAGGCAGGAGCAAGCCCCTCCCCCCTGCACCAAGGTTGAGCAAGCCATCCCACCTTAGGAAATGGACTCCAAAAAGCTGGTTTATGCCCCAGGGATAGATCCTCGTCCTACTGCCAGGGGCCCCTCAAATAGTCCAAGTTAAACAACTGTCTTCCACATGCAGTGGGCCCATGCAGGCTCCACAGTTGTAGGTTTACGGTTCATGAATTCCCACAAACTTGATTCAGCTGTCTCTGTAGATTTCCTGTTATGATCTGAACCTCCCATGTTCATACAATCCCTCCTCCCTTTCTTCGACTGGATTCCTGGAGCTCAGCCTGGTGCTTGGCTGTGGGTCTCTGAATCTGATTCCATCAGTTGCTAGATGAAGGTTCTATGATGACAGTTGGGGTATTCACCAAGCAGATTACAAAGGAAAGTTAGTTCAGACACCCTTTCCACTACTCCATTGCTAGGAGTCTTAGCTGGGGTCATCCTTGGCGCTTACTGGGAACTTCCCTAGCACCAGGTTTCTCCCTAATCCCATAATGGTTCCCTTTATGAAGATAAATGGACTCTCTCACTTTGTTCCTTCCCCAACTTGACCATCCCATTCCTGCATGTTTTCATCCCCCATTCCCTCTCCCTCTACCACCCTCCTTGCCCCCAGTTTACCCAGGAGATCTCATCTAATTATCCTTCCCAGGGCGATCCATGTGTCCCTCTTAGGTTCCTCCTTGTTGCCCAGCTTCTCTGCAGTTGTGGATTGTAGTCTGGGTATCCTTTGCTTTACAGCTAGTATCCATTTACAAGTGAGTACATTCATGTTTGTCTTTCTGAGTCTGGGTTACCTCACTCAGGATGATTTTTTTTCTAGTTCCATCGATTTACCTAAAAATTTCATGATTTCGATTTTTTTTTTTTTTGCAGCTGAGTAATAGTCCATTGGGTAAATGTACCACTGTCTTTAAATACATTCTCTGGTTGAGGGGCATCTAGGTTGTTTCCAGGTTCTGACTATTACAAATAATGTTGCTATGAACATTTCGGAACAAGGGTCCTTCTGGTGTGATTGAGCATCCTTTGGGTATATGCCCAAGAGTGATATCCCTGAGTTCTGAGGTAGATTGATTCCCAATTTTTTTGAGAAGTCACCATACTGATTTCCAAAGTGACCATATAAGTGGGCACTCCCACCAGAAGTAGAGGAGTGTTCCCCTTACTCTACTCTTCTTCAACATAAGCTGTTCTCAGTGATTTTGATCTTAGCCATTCTGACCTGTGTAAGATGGCATCTCAAAGTCATTTTGATTTGTATTTCCTTGATGATTAAGGATGTTGAATAATCCTTTATATATCTTTTGGCCATTTGAGATTCTTCTGTTGATAATTTTCTGTTTAGATTTGCACCTCATTTTTTATTGGATTATTTGTTCTTTTGATGTCTAATTTCTTGAGTTCTTTATATATATTTTGGAGATCAGCTCTCTGTCAGATGTGGGGGTTGGTGAAGATCCTTTCCCTTTCTGTAAGCTATCATTGAGTCTTATTTACTATGCCCTTTGCCTTACAGAGGAAACTTTTCAGTTTCAGGAGGTTCCATTTAAGGTCTTGCTATCTCCATAGATGTGGCTGGCCTTGACCTTGTCATTCTCCTTCAGCTTCTCTGAAGACTGGTATTATATATGTGCACTAGCATGTCTGGCCATGATAAAAGATTCTTCAATTTATTTCCACTCTGCTAAATTTGGGATTGTCAGACATTATCATGATATAAGACCTGCATATGACCACTATTGAAAGTTTTTCTTAAGATAGTTTAGAATGAATCCAGTTAAGCTTCTAGAACAAAATTACAAATAAGTTTTACAAACTCACCTTTTCATTAAGTACTTAGCTTTTAGGATGTTATAAAATCTCTACACACAATGTGCAGAATAATACTTTGTACACAGTAAATTCCACATATGATAGAAACTAGTGCACTTGTAAACTGGTGCTCAAAACACCCAACTGCAGAAGGTGCAGTTGACCGACCACATTGGGCGCCGGGCATTGGTCCTGAGCTGGAGAATAGGAAGTTCCACAGAAAAAGTGTGACATCTCTGAGTTGCCAGAAAAGTGACATGGTTTGGATGGTCATTTTTGGCAGAGAGCTCAGAATGCACAGAAGCCTAGAGAGAATATAAGTTGCAAAGAGAAGAGGAGGAAAGTTAGAGTTTGAAGGTATAGGATGTGGAGATGGGAATGTACATGAAGTTGTCACAAGAGATGGTTTATCCTAGTAATTCAGTATACAAAGGGAGTCATCAGGAATCTTACTCAGAAGATCAACAACAATACACTGATTAACTGCAGCAGACGGATATCTTCTTGAGTATCTACAAAAATAATACAGAACTTAGTTTCACTGTGTGTGTGGGGTGGGGGCATGTTCCTTGACCAGTAGGGTCAGTTATCTCTATGGAACCTGTTTGAAATTTTACGCAGAGAATTAGGATGTACATCTTTCCAAGATGCCCAGGTGACTTATAAGAACACTAAAATTTGAGAAGTTAGCACAGGCAGATATAATTTAATGCAGGGAGAAAGAATGAGAGTCACTTTCAGAAACTTCTAAGAGGTGAAATGGGGAGGAGTAGGGAGTAGGGATGATGGGTGGCAGAGAGAGTGCCTGGAGAATTTTTTCCTTATTAGCATTTCTAGGTGGAAGATGATGTGATTACAAACTAGGAAGTTTTGGGGAGTGAAGATAAGAAAATAATTCTCTTTATTGCATGGTATTTTTAAGTAGCCCATGCTGCATGCAGAGGATCCACTAAAAATGTGTGGGTCAATATGGAGTCATGTTATTAAGAAGAAAATCTGGTCATTCTCTTAATGTCGTGGAAGAGTTCCCCAGATGACCCTTCTCCACTGTCCTTCTATAAGAGAACAAGGGCATGTTAAAATTGGCTTTCTAGTACGCATTAAATACTTTGAGAAAAATTGAGTTCATGAAGTCAGAGATCTCTGACTCTTCCGTTAAGTATAAATGCATGAAAATAAAACCACAAAGCACAGCAGAGCTTGGTAATTTGTGTGTAATTCTTCTGTGTAGACTTGGCAGGGTTTCAGGCTCTGGAATTGGGTTAGGTTAGGGATCCTGGTGAGGCTTGGCATCAGCACTGGGGGATTTTTTCCAAGCTTTCTTTAGAAAGATGTAGAGAACTTAGGTATTTGAGACTACTACTTGCTGAGTTGAAAGGAAATCTTCCTCAGGGGTGAGCTTGAAAGGTTATCTAGCCAGATTGTGGAATTTCTGGACAACCAATTACTCTCCAGCCTAGAGCTGCCTGATTTAGCAAATAAGAGTGGAGAGCACCCTGATAAATTTGAATCTCAGATAAATATTAATAATTTCTCAAGTTGGTTTGTCCAAAATATTTAAAAAAATATACACATAAGAAAAAATATATAATACTTTTCTGAAACCAACTTGAGCTGTATATTATTTGCTTTAAATGACAATCTTTTGGAGTGGCCTAAGTGAAGATTGTAAATATATTTACATATATAAAATACCACAACTATTAATGTTTAAGGACAAAACTGAGAAATTAATGAAGTGTCAAGTAAAAATTTATAACATCAATTTAAAAAGCATCTATATATCTATTTTGGAAGAAGAAACAAAACAGGCTTTTTGGGAAAATTATACCATGATTTTCCTTCCTGTGCTTGAGATAAAACTACTGATTTATTTTTTAAATCTTCCATACATTTTATCATCCTCTTCTATAATCTTAATACAACAGAAAGTGGGAAGACAGCCTATAATTAAGGCATAAGTTATCAAACAGACTGCAGATGTAGAGCTGCAATGGGAAGGAAGCTTGGCGGCTGCCGGCAGCTCTAGTGTTCAGCAGATGTGCTCCTTCCAAACAAGGAAGGCAGTGTGGAAAATAACTCTGTTACAGGTAGTGGTTAATATAGAGAGAAAACGGTTCTTTAATTAGATCTGTTTTTAGAATTTCTTCGGCCTGGATATATATTACATCTTTTTTTTTCAATCAAATTAAACAGCTACATCAAAGAGAAAATGCAATTTAAAGTATCTGGAAGTATGATGTGGGAATATAGAAAAGTTAAGGTTTAATTCCATTAAGGGTCATAGAGAGATTTTCCAGATGGCAGCATGCAAAGATCTTTATAATATATGATAGAAATATTCTTTAGTGCATTTTTAATGACTAAGGTCATAAATGCAGAGGTTGTGGGTAATAGAGTAGATGATGAAGCAACCAGAAACCCTTACCTTAGATCTGAACACATAGAAACACTGATAATTTTGATACGTTGCCTTGTAGTGTTTCTTTCTTTTTAATGTAGAGATTGTTTTGTATACATGAAATTTTCTACCTCCTACTTCACTCAATGAATGTCCTTTTTCAAAATTAAAAACTCTCCGTTAAATATCATTATACAGGCAACCAGCAATACATTGTATGGATGAATAGTGTTTTTTTTTTTTTTTAAATAATCCTTTAACATTGGGCTTTTGGTATCCAGGGATTTTTATCCATTATAAGAGGCATCATTGTATATTCAAAGAATTATATAACACTGATTATTTCTGATGCTATGAAGTAGAATTCCTGGGCTAAGAGTATAAGACAACATTAATGGTTTTACCATATATACCATCAAATTGTCTTCTAAATAGACTGTCCTATTTAGGCTTACTTGTTCACAGAGTTGGTGAATGGTCACCACTGATAGTCAGAGGCAGAAAAATGTCACACACAGTCAATCCCAAGAAATCAAAGAATGTGCTGGGGACATATGCTATGGGTGGTGGATGGGTAAAACCAAGCTAAGAGAGATTGCATCAGTATTGGATTGCGGAAATCTTAAATGCCACACTAATGTAGTGAGTTTCTCTTTCTATACTAGGGAGTGGAGAACCATGGAGAGTTTCTGAGCCGAACAACGCCGTGACATTAGAACTTTCTTTCAGTTAATTATAGGTTATTAAATGTTTCTGAACTCTTTGATCATGCTCAAATAATATTTAAGGTCATCAGCTATCAACATTTGAATGTCTGGGAATAAACTATTCCATGGGTACATCATGTTTAAAGATACCATTGACATTTACTTTATGGAACATAAATTGATTTTTATACACTCCTGTCAGTGACTGCATAAAGCACCTGAAAGACGGAAAGAGGCCAGGCCATTCTGTGACACGGAGACCTTTAAATGTATACTATGGTGGTTGTGGGACTGCAGTGGGATAGAGATTTACTGAGGATTCAACATGTTTCTAGGACATTTTTGTTTAATGATGTACTCCAAAGTTGTTCCTGGCTTTGATAAAGGCTAGAAAAGCACAAACACTATTTAAAAAGACTGTTCAGATACATTGATTTTAAACTCAGCACATATTGTGTCATTTTCATGCTTCATCCTTCTATATAAAAATATTCTATGAAAGTATTAAGAAATAAATTACTCCCGTACCCAGCTCTTTTTTTGTTTCTCTAGACAGAGCTGCTTTTTAAATTAATTTATGTTTTTGTGTGCAGTGTACTTTGTACATATCCACTCCCACTCCCCCTCAATCTCCTACCAGTCTTCCTACCCCTCTTCCTAAAGCCCCTCACATCCCTGTTCTGTTTGTATTTTCTTCTTTTCTTGTCTTATAACCTACTGAATCTATGTGCATAGGTGTGGGGCACTCTCTGCCAGAGCTTAGTCAGCCTGCCCATGACCAAATCCACAAAGGGAAGGTAACCCTGCCTCTTGCAGTAGACATCAACTGATAACAGCTCCTTAGATAGCAGTGGAACAGTGTGACTCTCTCCCCACCGTGTTGGGTTATTGAAGGGCTTGATCTTGTCTAGGCAGCCACAGCTACTGCAATTTCATGAGTGTGATGGCCTTGTCATGTTAAGGAGACGTCACTTTGCAACACACCTTCTTGACCTCGGACCAAAGCTACTTTTATTTCATTTTCGCCCCCTCCCCACCCTGCTACTATACAGACATTTTCAGGGAAACGAGAATACAACCAGGTTAATGTTGTTCAGTCTGGACATTGTCAGTTTCTGAAGGAAAAAAAAAAGATCGAATCTGTTGCTTCTTTCACACAAACATCTGCCACAAAAGGAAGGTGGAATACGCCGTGAAGAGAGGGAAGATGGAACAATTACAGGTATATTGTATTTCCTTGTGTCTCTTTATTGTGAACACTCTGGTGCTGGGAGAATGCAAGCTTCTCAATTTGAAATCTTTTTAAATGCTGAAGGTTCTGAGTTTCAAATTCAACCTGATCTTTTCAGCCTGTGGATTCTGTCACCTGCTGTCATAACATCGTTTCTCGATTCAAAAGGGGAAAGGAGATCCACAGCACCTCAAACAGAGCTTGTCTGGCATCAAGTAAAAATGAATCGGAAAACCGAGCATTAACGCTTACTTGAAATAGATAAGACGTTAAAAAATAGGGCCAGAATTGCATTGATGGTCTGAAACAGCTATTGAAGTGTTTTTATGGCACCTGCAACCAGAAGTGCTTGGCTGGGAGTCGGAGGCACTTCTGCTTTACAGCCGTCATTGCTGACATTGTGTTGAGCCTAAAATGCAAAGAGCCTCTGCTTGTACGCCTTTGGACTCTGATGGGCCTGCTGCACCATTGAGAGCGCAAGTATTTCTGACGAGGCTTTCTAAATTTGTCCTGAAAGTTTCCAAAGAATGAATTTTTGCTCATAAAGCAAGCCATTTAACACATTTTTTTTCTTTTGGTCAATTTAAAGCAAATAAATCAGGTCAGGTCAGTTTTATGACATAAAAGGAAAAATGATATTTTCTCATTTTGGACTCTTTTATTTTTAAATTTCTGCAACTAAAATGTCTTTTCTTTAAGTCCACAATGACAGGTCATTAATCCTTAATGTGGATTTCCACCTCTGGGTATTTGGAGTAGAAAACTCATTAAGATTCTTTTGTTTTATATATGACTGTCCTAATATAAATTTGGAGTTCATGTTTAGAATTTGTTAAAAGGAATAAAAAGCATAGTCATGCATTTAATGAGTTGAACTATGAAAAAACTACTTCTACCTATAGGAAATGTGTCGCTTTTTTTTTTTAAGTGTTGGCTGGTAATTTTTCAAAAGAATGGAGTTCTGCAGACACATCTGGGTAGATACACTACAATTTGTAATTTTTTATTATGCTTTCCTTTCTGACAAGAAGTACTGGCTTGGATATATATATATATATATATATATATATATATTAGCTATGGCTCATCTATAAAGAATGTCTTATGGATACTGGAAATATCTTCATTATTTTCTTCCTTAATCACAGTTTCCCTTGCTCACTTCTTCCTCTCTTTCTTCTGTAAGATTCTTGAAAGTCATTGCAAAGGGAAGATCTGCCATCAAGACACATTCCAAGCTCAACCAGAAAGACTTCACTATCTTATATTTCCAAGTACACTAGGGACAGCCATTTCAAGATTACCAAATGGCATCTGTTTCTTTTTATTCCATCTGCTCATAGCTATACAAGAACTCATAGAGAGAGATGCTATGATTTTGGTATTGTGCCTTCTTTTCCTTAATTATATGCCAATGTCACACACAGTCTAAACTATACTTCATGTAAGCATTTGAAATCCCCATGAATTCAGCCCATCAATATTTGGTGAATATCAGCTGCGTATCAAGCACTAGGAATACAATGAAGGGCAAAGTTGTCATCATTTATACTCTTAAAATGATAGTGAGTGTAATGTGGAGATTATCTTTTCCAAATTGTCCTACAGATACTAAAGCTTGTAGTTGTGGTAAGGGCTTATAATGTATATAATACAACAAACAAATTCCCATTGAAGACCAGCAAAAGCTTTCTTTAAGCGGGAATGGATGCAAGGAAGGACATTGTTGCCAGGGTAGTCTAGAAAAGAAAGTGGCAAAAAACTGTACTGTGTGACTGGAGAAGACTGAACTTACCTTGCAACAGTGTTCTTATGAAGGAGAAGAAAGAAAGCCCTCATATTGGTGCTATGCATGGCCATGTCCATACACGACTGTGAACCAGAGACAAAGAATCCAGCAAATAGTGGATCTACTAAGGAACACAAGGGAGAGGGATGCCTGGCTTTCTGATTTGTTCTTGAGTAGAGGGCTGTTCATTATTGGAATGCTGAGTCATATTTTAGCTCATTAGATCATAAACGCAATACTAAACTATGTTTCTGGAGTGATTTTGCAAGTTTGAATATTAGTACAATCAAGTTTAGTATGTAACACTTCTTTCTTATTCTGAATGCCCTTGCTGTTTTGTAGTCAAAATTTACAAACATTCCCTCTTGTATTAGAAATCCTCCTAAAAAAAAAAAAGTGTCAAAGAAAATGCAAATAATGTTATTATTAGAACTCTGAAATGGTAATTACAGAAAGGCTTGTATTAGTCTGGTGCTCTGAGTGCTCAGACCCCCTGTACTGTTTAATGTATTTATGTAGCATTCAAGACGGTAGCTAAGTTATAAATTTCCATTACAAGAATGATGCAAAAAGGTAAGTTTTTGACAGCATCTAAATCTTTAATCATCATCATTTTCTTACATAAAAGGCATAGCCTTTTTGTTTATATATCTAATTACCAACTATTGTAGTGGTTTAAGAAGAGGAAGGCTGGGTTTGGAAAATTTGGATCTGCTTCAGGGACACATATTTTTCCCCCGCTATCAATAATTCCCTTTCCTTAAATCCGTAGCATTCAACTGTCCTTTCTGCTAAGGTGACTAAAGAATTTGCATATGTGGTCTCATTAACTAATCCGGCATTTCTCCTGCTTTTCTTTTACTGGCTTCAGAAACTCTATAGCAGCCATTCACAAACCCATTCTTTCATCTGTTGGCCAACGATGGTCCAACCATGGATCCCTTTGGTCGGTGGTGTTAGCATGTCATGTGCAGGAGAACTGGGGCAGAGAGAAAGTCTTTGGAGGTTCAAGGCACTCAGGCTTCTTTGCTTTCCTGGTACTGGATTTTTGCGATGTCACCTTCCACGGTGAATCAAGACATGTAACATGGCAGGGATAATACTACCAAGTTATCAAGACTTCATTTTCAAAGCATTTTGTTCTCCACTTTGTTTTCTCTGAGTGACTTGCTTTGACAGAAGACAACTACCACACTGTGCATGTTAACAGCCCGGGCTGTCGTCATGGTGAGCCCCTTGTAGACAGTGGCTGAGGCTTCTGCTGATTATGAGAGCCACCTTGGAAGGAGGTCTCCTTCTTTAGCTTGAGTTCATTGGATTTATATTTAACTAATTTAGTCCTTTCATGGGTTTGACAAAAACTTCATGAGAGATTCTGAGACACAAATAAGCTATATTAAATAATTTTCCTTATTAAAAAGTTCTTCCTTTTTTTTAGCAAAAAATAAGTATTTTTTATCACTTTAAGTCATTAATTTTTGAAATAACTTGCTAAACTAACACAGGCGCGAGTGTTGATCTATACCTTCTTTTATCCTCACATATGTATCAAGGAAGGGTTATATTCACATCTCAGCTATGTGCTTCACAATAATAAAGAAAGCAAAATCAATTTCAGCAAATAGAGACATTACCACAATTTATGCTTTTTTTTAAAAATCCAAACAGACATAGATAATAGTAGTCATTTGGACTTTTATCACAATTTGTAATTTATTTTTGCAGTTTGCATATTTCTTTAAGGCAATATAGTAGATGTTATAGACAAGGAGAGAGTTAATAAATATGTACCAAGTGATACCACGTTTCTGTCAGTGAGGTATGTATTAGGGTCATACCCAGATGAAGAAGAATGAAGTCTATTTTCTCTGAAGAATGGATAAACACTCAAATGGTCACAAGAGTCATTTCAACTGCTAGAGCTCAAGTGCAGGTTGCTCTTAAATATAAAATGAAGGAAATCAGACTAATCTGAGGGTCAGAATGGCTTCTCTGAAAACGTTATAGTTCAGTGGAGGTTTTCAAGACTCAAGGACCAATCTGAGAGGAAAGAGTGACAGGTGAAGGAGAGGCAGACTAGTCTAGGTCTATCAAGGCTTTGAGTTAGGGCAGTGCATGGTGTGTCTGAAGAGGTGAAGAGGAAGTCCGCTATGAATGGACAAGAGTGTGTAAGAGGAGAATGTTGTGGCACAATGCTGAATTATAATCGGAGGCCAGCATTCAGTACTGCCTATGAGTCAAGGGGAAGAGCTGCAAGTGAAGTCAACTAGAACTTGAACTCAGATTTTCTCTTTTTATACCTTTCATTACATATAACTTGGTATTTCTTGTTACCCTGTCCTTGACAGTTGGACTACATGAAAATGCCTGCTTTGAAAGAGAGAAAGAACCTCAAGACTAAGACTTGAGGGCAAGGACAAGACTTAGCAAAGATGATTAACTCATCCGCAGCAGAGGTCAAGAATTTGGTTATTGGCTTGCTGCTCATTGATTGCCTTTTAGAGTCAAAATGAGACTGTAACTCATTTTATCTGTTGGGTTTCACTTGATCCACATGCCTGTTCTAGCTGCTTTCCACAAGCACGCTTAGTGAGTGTTTCAGAGAACAGATTGCATACCGACAGCAAGAAAGCCCAGAAAATTGTTTAGCTTTAGCCAGTGCTGACAGGTCCCTTGGGGGATATTAGGATAATATATATATATATATATATATATATATATATATATATATGTGTGTGTGTGTGTGTGTGTGTGTGTGTGTGTGTGTGTGTGTGTGTATACATGTGTATATATATATGAGGGAATGAGGCATGTGCCAGCTTTATATGACCCTGGATTCAATACTTTCAGACAGTAGGTGTAAAGTCTTTACATAAAGAATGATGTGTGTATTTATCAAGAATTCCAAGTTCTTCTAAGGGCTGGATGTTTTGGTTTCATCTTTGTTGCTGTGGTAAAACGCTCTAATCAAAAGTAACATAGGGAAATTATTTTGACTTGATTTTGGTTTACAGATTATATTCTGTCATCGAGGGAGTCAAGGCAGGTATCTGAAGGCAAACTTTTTCTTTTTTGTTGTATGAGGAGCGGGGCTGTGTCCTGCCACCCGGCTAGCTTTACCTGAAATAATTGCACGGAAGCTGTATTCTTTTAAACACTGCTTGGCCCATTAGTTTTAACCTCTTATTGGCTAGCTCTTACATATTGATCTAACCCATTTCTAATATTCTGTGTAGCACCACGAGCTGGCTTACTAGGAAAGATCTTAACCTGTGTCTGTTTGGAGTGGGAGAATCATGGCGACTGCCTGACTCGGCTTCTTTCTCCCAGAATTCTGTTGTGTTTACTCCGCCTACCTAATTTTCTGTCCTATCAAAGGCCAAGCAGTTTCTTTATTAATTAACCAATGACAGCAACAGATACATACAAGACCCACCTCCATCCTTTTTTTTTTTCCTATTCCTTGATCATTACCTCTGACTAAGGAACTCACTTTACAACCAAAGAACAATGGCAGGAAACATGAAGGATCCTGTTTGCTAGCTGGTTTACACACTCAAGCTTAATAGCTTTCTTATTCAGTCCAGGATCACCTGCCCAGGGAATGGTGCCTCCTAGAGTGGGCTGGGTTCTCCTAAACCAATTAACCATCAAGACATTCACCCACAGACTTGTCCGCAGGCCATTATCTGAGCAGTCCCTTACTGAGACTCTCTTAGGTGATTGTTTTCTGTGTCAAATTGACAATTAAAGCTAACTAGGACTCTGAATCTAGGTGAAAGATGATACCGATTACTTATAGAGTCTATAGGAGACCTTCACAGACTTCTATTATTAGTAGCATATACTTGCACCTAGAAAGTTTGAAAAGAAAGAAGGAGAGAGACAGGATTTCATATTGGGTCTCATACTTAACTAACGTATCTACTGACTTATTTCTGGCAGCAAAAGATTAAGGAATCAAGGATTCTTGAATTAGTAACCAGAGCCCGTATTCCTTAGGCAAGGAGAAGCTATTGCTTTGCTTGGAGATTAGAGGGCTAAGAGGAGAAGAAAGGCTGATCCTAGGAAAATTGCAAAGCTGCTGAAGAGGCAGTAGCTGAACATATTTTCCTTTTATTTTTCAATGTTTCGATGTCTGAAGAAAAAGATATCAGACATAGTACTGACTGGCAGTGATCCAGCTAAATCTCTGGATAGTTTAGAATTCTGTTGATTGGCATTTGACTGAAGTTCCCTGACATCCAAGAGAATCTGCTCTGCTCATGAAGGCTGACTCGCATTGGCCACTTTTTTACTTCTTGTCGGGAGGGAGAAAAGCATATGTGATATTGGGACTTGTGAGGTGTCAGGATGAATCAAAATCCTTTCAGAGCATTTGGGACACATCTTTCTGGGTTCAGCCTTGCCTTCAGTGAAGTCTTTGAATATCTTGCCTGTGGAGATAGATTTATTATCTATTTATTAAATGTTTTCTTAACATTTTCCTCTATATGTGGAGATTTTATTCTAACATAAATCTGACCATCAATTTATATAATCCTCTTCTTGTTTTGAATGGATTTTCATTTAAAAAATGGCTAAATGCCTAGGTGGCAAAAGGAGTCATATCGAAAGTTCAAATGGATATTAATTACTTCACCATACACCTTCAGTCTTTGGCCTCAGAAGCTCTAGGTTTATTGAAATGTTCTACAGGTGATAAAGTAAAGAAGAGAGAGTATAATTTTCATGTTTTCTTTTCCTTTTTCCCTAATCTATAATAGATACTAATTAAGGATATATATCATATATACTAATATAGGACAATTAACACTATATATTCATATATTATAATTAAGGATATATCTTTATGTTAATTAAGGATATATATATATAATATTGGGAAAACAATAAGAAGCAGGATATGCAAATATTCCATAGATTGCAGAGTCCAGTGGGAGATAAACTGATGAAACATTTTAGTATCATCTACTGTGAAAATTGTAGAAAAATAAAGGACAAAGCAGTGACACTCAATTTATTTGGGAGGGAGATGTGATGAGAAGATGTCAAAGAAGACCACCAAGAAGTATCTGTGTAAACCAACTAATAGAAATCTCAGTAACATAGAGGTAGACAGAGTATTTTCAGTAGAGTGAGGCCTGGAAAAGATTCAGTACTTAGCTAGTGAGATGGTTCAGTGGCCTGCCACCAAGCCTGGAGAACTCCAATGAAATTAACTTGATTAAAGGGGAGAGCCAATTGCCACAGCTGTTCTCTGATTTCCATAGGTCTATTGTGACACAACCCTTCCCCCTACAAAAAGGAAAAAACTTGAAAATTTACTACAGAGATATGATGGCATTGCAGTACCACTTGGATAGTATAAAGCTTAGTAGGTTGGGGAAGGTTATTACTAACGGTGGTGGTAGACATGAGAAATAGTCAGGGAGATAAATGGGGAACAATGTATTAGAACTGTGATGATCATATTCTGATATTTAAGTATAGGTTAGTGAGCCTTTTACCCACAGGAATATAATGAGGAGTCCTGCTTCCCTCCTAAAAGTTGTGTCAATCATCACGGAGGTGGTAAAGCATACCAATGTTTACGGAGCACCTGCTATATCTCTAGGTTTTGTGTGCAACACTGACCTTTGAATACTGGTGTTATCAATTATTTATCATGTGGCCTTGAGCAATGATTTCTTCAGCTCTGTCTGTCATATGCAAATTATGTATAGTAATGATACTTTATCTTATGGTTGGAGGAATAAAGTTAAGTCAGTGTTTAAATGAAATAAAGTCAGTATTTGGCAGATTCCAAGTATTTGCCGCATACTTGCTAACAGTATTATTGTTACTTTTAAACATATTTTCTAGTTGGAGAAACTGGGTTACAAAGGCCTGACAACATGGCACACATCACTAAATGATAGCATCGGAGTTTGGAATTCTCTGGTAAAAGATATGCTAGTCTTTGCTTGCAGATGGAGCTGGCCTTGAACCCAGGAGTAGAGTGCAAGCCCTAAAGGAGCCTAGAGGCAGAGTGTTGCCCAGAATTTTTCATGGTCTTGATGTGTGACCTGATAAAGAAGGCCTGCAAAGATGTGTCCAGACTTCTCTTCATCTCCTGTAACTCCTTTGAGAGGTGGTAGGGGTGGGGCAACAAAATTATTTTTGAACACTCTGTAGTCTTGCCATAGAGCTCGTGTACAGTGATGAGAAGATCCAAAAACAAAAAGAGGTGTTCAAACTTGTAGGAGCTAGTAGCAGAGCAGCTATCTGTGCAGTCTTCGACAGGATATTTAGCAAACCTGAGACTCAATTCTGTCCTTACTAAGTTAATAAGCTATTGTTTGGTTAGTTCTGCACTTTTACTCTGAAATGTGCTTCATAGGTAGATATTACTTCAGTGGATAATCATAACAGGTTGGTAAGGTTGGGACTCACTATCCTATTTTGTAAATCATCAATCAAAGCATTTAGGGATTAGCATGCACAGCCTCATATTGCAATAAAGTGGCATGTTTGGCCCTAGACAGTGGGAGTCCCAGTCCTATGTTCTTACCTACCACACTTAAGAGAGTTTTGGTTATGAACAGTAGTTTATTACTAAGGAACCAGTAACATTGTGACCAAAATAACCATTGGAGATTAGAGATCAGAATAAGTCACTTTTTTTTCTTCCCTTACAACTCTTTTTTTTCATTAGAATATTATTTTTTATTTTTAAGGAAAGATTGTGTTAATATTTGAATAGGGAAGTGATTAGATTGATCTTCATCCTGGAATTAAAGATGAGTAGAAAGTTTACAAGAGGTTAAGAGCCAGTGAGCTAAACACACTTGTAGAGAGACGCCAGGTGTCCACCATGAGACAAAGTATTTAATGCCACCACAGATGAGCAGCTGCATGGGCATGTCATTAATGTTGTGGATTCTGATTTGTACAAGAGGCATTCACAACTTTTAGATGCCTAATCATCTATTCCAGATGGACTCTGTGGGGTCGTCATGGAGACTCTCTTAAAGATCGACACTGTCAATGTCCACCTTTAGTTGTCTAGTTGCTTTCGGTGTTCTTGCAGAGAGGCAGACTTTCTCAAGTTGTCTATTTCAGGGTCCTCTGCATTTCATTACAATATATCTTAAAACATTCCTGTGTCTCATTTTTATCCCTTCAGACCGACTTCATAGGAAACTTTTAGCGAGCCAGCACTTTCTACATCACTTGAATGAAGAAGCGGGTCTCTATTCTTTCAGAAAGGACACTTTTTTCATTGCGATGATTATTATTTTTATTTTGAAAGACCAGTAGTGTTCAAACCCTGGAAAACAGGTCTATGCAATGTTTTCACATAGCTGTTCTTGCGAGGGGTCTCAGGTTTGTTTGTTTGTTTGAAATCATGTTGTTCCTTCAGTGTCTGATAACATTAAGTCATTCCTCTCAACAGTTTATACATTTCTATACCTCTTTCTTTTTGTATTTTAAAAATACAATCAGATTAATTCCTTTCTATACAGTTCAGTACCACTATATAAATAATGCAATCTGCCTGTAAGTGATCATGTCTGTGACATTCAAATGGGGACACTTTTCTGCTTGGGAGTTCAGTTGAGTTTTAGGGTTTCTACTGTAAGCAGTTAGGCATGGTGACCTGATACTTAGAGAGTGGGTCAGTTCTTTTGGTACCTCTTAATATGGTAATTCCTGGGTAAACCTTCATTAAACTTATCAATGGAACAGCCAGGCTTAGTCAAAGGAATCCAAGGGACAAGGAGACCTTGTCCCACTTTCCCCACTCTGACATTACAGCATCTTAAGCAATTCCAAGCCTTCGATACAAGTTTACTATCTTATTGCTATAATTACCCCCATTCTGCTGAATTTTAATCTGTTTCTGAATCTATTCTCAGACTCGTCTTCCATCTGGCAATATGGTATGTTTTGGCTGGACTGCTTATATTTCAAGGATCTTCTTTTGTGTATTAAATAAAAGGATGTGTGTACATCACATATGTTGGAACATTTGCAATTAGTTGGTATTACTCTCTTAAGTGACTGGGCAGGGAAGGCAGGCGGCCAGCCTTGGCAATCTTTTCAGCTTCCTTCTCATGCCAATTTGCAATTTGTGATGGAGCTACATTTTCATCAGGAGAGTTTCACTGAGCTTTGGAGATGACTGCTTCTTCAAGTGAGTAAGGTGGATTCTTGACTAGAGTTGATTACATGACTTCTTCCTAAAATGTATTTCCACGGAAATGCTGAGAATAATGCCTTGCGAATCTCAATATGGGGCAGACATTGATGTTCTTACATAGAGTTTACCATAGGGATGGAGAAAGTATGAATGATTTTTATCAAAGGTAGAGCTTATCTTTGTTGGTTATATAATGGCAGAAACAGCTGACTAAATATTATGATTCAATAATCTGGGGGGTTCTCAAACTGAAAATTCTAACCCAATAATGTTTTTCTTAGGAAATGACACTAAACTGTAGTCAGGCTTCAAGGGGAGAACTTTGTGGGGGGATGGCTTTCTCACAAGGGCTTAAGGTTGTTTCTGTACCTGAAAGGATGATCTGTATGGAATTCAGGATTGATTCACTAAAAATTAATCAGCAAAATCACATGTCATATTTTCTTGGGCCAAATTGTGTTACTGTTTTATGAATGAGGACTCAAGAACACAAGGAAATGAGAACTCAAAGTACTGGATGGTCAGAGAAGACGGCAGAGAAGAGTGGGCTTCCTTTAGTGTTGAAGAATAGATAGTGAGCAATAAGATGAAGGCAAGTGAGAGGAAGCCATGGTCCTTCACTCCAGGGAGAGGAATGGTGTGCTCACAGAATACTGAACAAAAAAAATCTAATAGAAACCAAACGCCATAAAACAAATTATAAATTTTGTTTTAAAATGAAATTAATGATTTTTCAAAAACATTTTATTTAACCATTTGCATTTGTTTCTGAGAAGAAGTATATATTTGTTGGGTGTGAAATAAGGTATTTTAAGTCTTAACCACAAAACAGTGAAGAAAAAGTTATAACACAATGCATTCCAGTTCTTGGAAAACGTATATTATCAATATTAGTTAAGTATATGAAGTAATTGTATGTATTTTGTACACACACACACGTACACACATGCACACATACATTACACTTTCTCACACACAAATATGCATCCACTAGACAATCACAAATAACTTCATAAAACTGGATCATAATGTACATGGCTGAAAGTTTCATCCTTTATTATTTTTAGCAATCACTAATTTGAACATATAGGTGGAAATGTACATGCCAGAAATTTCAAGTGACATTTCTCTCCACTGTCTAATCATATCTCAGGCACGGTGTTTCCATAACCTTAATATATTTGTGACATTTATTTGAGAATGCTTACTATGGGACTCTTCATTTGAATTTCCTGGGTTCGTGTATATATTTCTAATTCTTATTCACAATGTTACGTTTTTCAGAAGTGGAGTTTTTTTTTTAAGTTTAATCTATTTTATGGATGGCTACTTCCGTGTTTGAGCGACAGAAAGTTCTTGAACCAGAGGATGGAATTTACAGGACTTTTTAAAGTCAGCAGCAGGGAAGGACAGGGTCAGAGGGGCTCTAGTGCCGGGGGAAATAGGGAACTGAGCCCCTGTTGTCTTTGCATGGTGGCCTCTTTCTGCACAGTAGACTAGATATGTGTACATTTGGTAGCATAGCTACACAAAGCTCCTAGACCAGATGTCCTAAACTTTTTTAGCCTGTAAAATTTCATGACACGTTTATGTAGCTTGGGCTATGTGCTAATATACTTTGAAGTTCTCTAACACAGAGGTGGCAACAGAGAACCTGTTCCTTTATCAGCTGCCCTCCTCTATAACACAGAGATGGCAGCAGAGAACCTGTTCCTTTATCAGCTTCCCTCCTCTATAACACAGAGATGGCAGCAGAGAACCCGTTCCTCTATCAGCTGCCCTCCTCTATAACACAGAGATGGCAGCAGAGAACCCGTTCCTCTATCAGCTGCCCTCCTCTATAACACAGAGATGGCAGCAGAGAACCCGTTCCTCTATCAGCTGCCCTCCTCTCTAACACAGAGATGGCAGCAGAGAACCCATTCCTCTATCAGCTGCCCTCCTCTATAACACAGAGATGGCAGCAGAGAACCCATTCCTCTATCTGCTGCCTTCCTCTATAACACAGAGATGGCAGCAGAGGACCCGTTCCTCTATCAGCTGCCCTCCTCTCAATGTTGTCAGGTAGGCTTGGAAAATTACAGTTGAGTTGGAGTATAGAGAAATTGGTTGGAACAATTAAAGTGAAATTATACAACCATGAAAATTACAGCTTTTTGCCAGTTTATGGTTTGCAATGATATAAATGAGGTTGATATATAATTTGTATATGTGAATACTACCACCTTTCTTAAATTTTTTTTCTTTTCGTATTAGCATCTACCTCCTTTCTTAAAAACAACCCCTTTCTTATTAGCATCCTATAGACATTCATGCACAAAGAACTTAGGGTTTTCCACTTTGTAATTTCAGAATAAAATAATGTGCTGTTATCAATGCAGAAGAAAAGCTTCCAAACAAATTTCTGATGGAATAAAGTCTGCCTGCCTTCACACTTGGATAACTGACCTTTTGAAATGTAAGAATTTAACTTCTAACACATTTAGCTCTCCTCTGAGCTCTGGAAAGCAGACTACTGATGAAAACTAAAAAAGGAGACTAAACTTAAAGTATAAGATGAAAATTGACACCCAAGGTAAAGCAGAAGCAGGGAGTTCAGAGGTGGAGCTGAAATGTCTTTGTTTGGCAGGCCCGGCTACTTCCATTATATTAAGCCACAGGGTGTAAGGTTTTAGAAGGAAATTTCTGGAAACTGTAATTTCCTGTGGTTGTAAGAATGGATTCTGCAGTGTTGCTATTTAGAGGCAAAAACTCACTATGCTTATCAGCAACTGGGACAAAATAGCAGAGAACTATGTGGATGGAATCATGTAGAAGATCAGAGATGTCGGTAGAATGCACGCCAGAGATGGAGTATTGGGATCTGTCCTGCCCCAACAGACAGAAGAGTAAAGCAACTGATGTCTAGTCCTGAACTCCGGAGACAGCAAATGATATGACCCTAACCAACAATGGGGACCCATGAGTAATAACGGAAAAGGCCAAAAAGATGTGGGCTCTGGCGGCAGACACCTTTAATTTTAGTACTTGTCCCCAAGCATTGGCGGACAGATCTCTGTGAATTCAGGCCATCTACAGCTGCATAGTGAGACTCTATCTGGGCTATCTTGATCTTGCTAAAATGTGAGCTCCAGGAAAAGGACAACGAACAATTAGATGACAGGTGACAAAGGCTGATGTCCAGCTCCGTCGCTCAATGGGTAGCTACTTACTATGGGTTTCTTTACCTCATACCTGACGCTGATAACGTAGTTAAGAAACTAAGATTAGATAGCTCATGGGCCAAAGGTGAAAACTTACTTCTATTATTCTGCTAAAGCAGTTTAGCAATAACGTAACTCCCAGCGGCATATTTCTGCACCGATAGATCAGTGCCTTGCTCGACCCTCATCAGAAAAGCTTCTTTTTGTTGGAGGTGGAAATTAACACAGAGACCCACAACAGAACAATGGGCAGAGAGTGAGAGACTTTGAGGCACTTGCACAGATGGGATGTGTTTATGTCTTCTATGTGGAAGAGGAGGCAGGAGGATTGTCGGAACTGGAGGTGATGGCCATTCCAAGGAAAGAGCATCGTCCAGGGACAACAGGGCTGATGCACATGTGAACACATAGACTCCACAGCAGCATGCCTGAGACCCGCACAAGTTCACAACAGCAAATCCCAGTCTGGAGAAGGGGAGTGGGCACAAAGATTCTCATCAAGAAGCTATTTATAATGAATACTTGCTTGGAAAAGGGAAATCAGTTTTTTTCAATGGAGTGACACTGAGATGTCAATCACACCCAGGCAGACCCCCACCCCAGGAACAGTTGGCTAACAAAATGTATCTCATTTTTTTTTTTTTTTGTGTGTGTGTGTGTATGCTTTTTGTTTTTGGGTTTTTTTTTTTTTTTGGAATTTTTTTATCTGATTGGTTTTTGTATGTTCGTATTTTCATTTGTTTTGAGGGATAAAGAGTGAAATAGAACATGTGGGGAGGATATGGAAGGAATCAGGGAAGGGGAAAGAATATGATCAAAATTTATTGTATAAAAATTTAAATAAGAAATAGAATAGCAAATTAAGAAAACAAAGAATTCAATCCCATAGTATTACTGACCACACTTGAGGTTGCTATATTAGCCATTTTAAGAATGGAATCTTTTCCTGGTAGCAGAAGTCCTGTAGGAGAGAGCTGAGAGACTCCACAGTGAGTTAGTTCCTAGTGGCCATCAGCCTGAAGGTTAGTCCCATGCCTGGTCTTCCTTCTTCTTACAGCACTCAGAGACTTCTTGGGAGCTCACTTAGATCTTGGCATTAACCTGACATTTGTGGCCAAGCATCACTAGTGACACAAACACTGAGCCATGTACCAGCGTGCACCTCTGCATCTAGAGCCTCCCCCCCCCCCCCATTTGCTTCCTAAAACAAACAGTCTGTTTCTCAGGTGGCTGCTAGGCAAAGTCTCCAGGTAGTTCGCTCCCATTTCTAGAGAAGGCTATATTTAAGCCATGTAAAAGACTTGAGTGGACAGGGCTATTTTTAGATGGCGTCTCATTTCATGAAGGAAATTATGTCAGGGTTTTAGTGGCAAAATCAGACCCTTCACCCTCAAGTCTGTTTTACAAAGAGAGGCAGTGCCTGCTTTACCCAATATTGAAGAACTTTAAGATCCTGGAAGGAAATAATAAACCCAGTCTCTTCACTTAAAAATAATTCTTAAAGAAATGGAACCCACACTTTGCCTCTTGAACACATTCATTATTTGACTTCATGTGTTTGTGTATTTATTTTAGCTTAGGTCTGTTTTGGTGTCATCAATGCTTCTTCCTGGGGGCGGGGACCTTTTCTTAGTCATTGACTCCAATTTTGTTGAACTAGTGAGCAATTTAGATTTGGGCATTTATTTAGCTTAATTTTGCTCTTTTAAAAGAGAGTGTTGAGAAGAATGTCAAGGCAACTCACAGTAGCTCATTTCTCCACTCCCCTAAAGGTTGCTATTTTTAAATCAACAGTGTTTTTTTAATTGCAGCAGCTTTCTGAGGCTATTAGGCTACTATTCAATTAGGTACTGCTTCTGTGTATACAATGGCACCCAGAAGCTTTAAAGTGTGCATGCAGCTTCCGAAATGTTCCATTTGCTACCAGGGAGTAGCTTAGTTTGGAAAAGCACGAGGGGAATAGAAAGGAGAAAATAGGAACTGTTTCTTATCCCTGCAGTTAGAAAGGAAAGGCAGTGAAAGCAATGGGAACAGACACACATTGCATGCTGTATCAATCAGGTTTGACCTCCACACGAGTGACTTGAAGTGTTCAGTATACTTTTATCCCCATTTAGCTGATGAGAAAGCTGAGGTTTAGAAAGTGTTGTGGTTAGGATATGACCTATCTGTCTCAGGCTCATGTGTGGAACACTTGGTCTCCAAATGGCATTACTTTTTCTGAAGGTTCTGGAAATTGTGGTGGTCCTAGAGGCAGGTTCCTAAGGTACACGGGGTCAAACAATTCTGGATTGAATTGTCTGTATCTATGAGCTAAACCATATCATTCATTCTTTAAGTTATTTATGTCTGATATATTGTCAAAGAGACACAGAAAGTAATTAATACAGAGGGGAAATAATTGACAATGAGACATAGAGCCAGGACTTTTACTTAATTTGATTATACAATTTCAATCACCCTTCAACATCTCAGTTGAGGAATATGAATCTACACTAAACGTGCTACGTAGTTTTCTGCTATAACTTTTGTTAATCTGGGCTGGAATAGTTCTGTATCTGTCATCTTTTAAATTTTTATCATGATGTAAGATTCAGATTAAATCTCATCTCCCTCAAGACCTTTCATCCCTTTCTAATCAGACCATTGTTTTTTAATCTTATAAACCTCTATATCAGCAGTTCACAACCTATGTGTTGCGACTCCTTTGGAAGTGGAAGGAGCCCTTCACAGGGATCACGTGTCAGATATCTTGCATATCTGATATTTACATTATGATTAATAACATCAACACAATTACAGTTATAAAGTAGCAAAAAAATAATTTTATGCTGGGAGATCACCACAACATGAGGAACTTTATTAAAGGGTCATAGCATTAGGAAGGTTTAGAAACCACAACTTTATATGACCTTAAATCCCCTATAATTTTTTAACATTTTCAGAGTTACCTTGTGTTAGAATTACACGTATTGTAGATATATAGACTATTAGCTTTTAGCTTGCACAGGATTTATCTTCCCTCGTTCCTAGAATTATATCTTGAACATAGTAGATACTTTGTTATGGGTGATTTGAAAGTTTGCTAAAGAAATACGTATATTTTAAGAGATTGTTTCTTTTTTTAATTTGCTAGTTTTGGTAACTCGACTGAAAAATGGATAAGGGAAATGTGGTCTATTTACACAATGAAGTACTACACAGCAGAAAAAAATAATGACATCTTGAAATTTGCAGGCAAATAGATGGAGCTAGAAAACATATTTTTGAGTGAGGAAACCCAGACCCAGAGCTGGTTTTGTTTTAACAACTGCTTTTCCTTTTGTTTTAAGAGAAGATGGCTACTGCCCTTTTGTTATTACCTTGGTTATCAGCATTCACTCTGTACAGACCCCTGGTCACCTTCCTTCTAATTACTGGATATATCTTGAAGTTCAGAATCTGAAGGAAAAGTTAGATCATCCTAAGCAAGTGCCACCTAAATATACAGGGGGTGCTAGGATGAATGACAAAGGCAGAGGCATTTAAGCAAAGACTTAAGGGATGGAGTAGGGGAAAGCACATAGTTAACAGATGAGACATGCTGTGTCACTATCTATTCCAAAGCTACTGAATAGACAACTCCTTTTTGTGGTCTGCTCTTTACCCTTTATGCATGATAAGCTGTGTCAGTACAGCATGAATATAGTCAAGGCAGCCCCATTACTTCAATTTTATTAAGGTACCTACTGGTTCTCCTAGTGGTAAGTCTTCCCTTTCATAAGCATGCTAAACTTCAATGTTATACATTTGGTTCACGGTATAGGTTCCTACAGAACAGTGATGTTTATCACTTATCGAGCCTTCCATGTCAGATAGCATGCGTGCCACTCTATGTTATTTCTTTTTTTTTCTTTTTCTTTTTTTTTTTTTTTTTTTCGAGACAGGGTTTCTCTGTGGCTTTGGAGACTGTCCTGGAACTAGCTCTGTAGACCAGGCTGGTCTCGAACTCACAGAGATCCGCCTGCCTCTGCCTGCTGAGTGCTGGGATTAAAGGCGTGAGCCACCACAGCTCGGCTATGTTATTTCTTTTAACTGTGTAAAACAGAGGCCTCTACATTTTCTGTAGGGATGGAATCCATGTAATAAATATTTTGTGGTTGGTAGTGCATAAGATCTGTATTCTAAACACCCAACTTTCCTGTTAAGTAGAAAGATAGTTGAGTATATAGAAGATGGATAAGGCAATGATCTGGTAAAACTTAGTTAACTTAATTTTGGATATTATGAAATTTAAAGAAAACTGATCATATAGAAACACAAAGACCATCATAGCTTAACAGGCTATTCAAAGACAAGCATCATGTGTAATTTTGCTAATGAACTAGAGCTTGCTAGGCTCTGCTTTTCTCACTGTCCCCATTTCACTGAAGAGAAAATAGGTCAATCCAAACAAAGGTATTAGAGATTGCAAGATCCATTTTGTAAGCTCAAAGGTCTCCTGCTATTAACAATTACATTGGATCCCCAGAATAAATTCTTAGTTTGATTATTAATTAATTGAATGATTTTATATGTGCACACACATCTTGAGATTAGAGACTGAAGTTGGATGGTTTCTTCAATCTTCCCCTCCACCTTATATTTTGAGGCCAGTGAGATCAGTCTCTCACTGAAACTGGACCTCTCCTATTCAGCTTGGTTGGCTGGCCTGAGAGTTTCTGGGATTTACATGTCTCCATCTTTCCAGCCCAAGGTGTTTTAGGCAGGTGCTGGGGATCTGAATTCAAGGTTTCATTCTTATATGACAAACACTAAGCCCACTGGGCCATCTCCCCAGAATCAGTCCTACTTGATTTTATATGAAAAGCTTGGTTACCTTCTAGAATGCCTGCTTCTTAAGGGAAGAGGTTCTTTCTTCTCTTTGGCTTCTTTCCCTCCTTAGGCACAGTGGACATGGAGAATGTACATCTTACTTGGATGTCCTTCAGATAATCTGAATGTGACTCTGAACTGTAGATATTTTGTAATACATAGAAATCATATTTATATTGTAAACTGAATTTGGTCACCTCAAATGCAGCCCTGAGGACTGATTAGAAAGATGATTAAAATTCGAGGTGCGGCTTTCATATTTGTAGAATTAGTGTCATATTATTCGTTTTCACATGCAAATCTTGGAAAACACAAAAATCGATTTTCCTTCTTTTGTCGAATGAATTACTCTCTGGTCCTCTAAACCATGGGGGATTCTTTAATTTCTTATTTTGAAATTGTGTTTGTGGAGTCAATTAAAGCTGAATGTAAGAACTGTTAAATTTCATTTTTAAAAGAGTGAATGAGTCAGTCTGGTCTACAGAGCAAGTTCCAGGATAGCCAGAGCGGCAACACAGAGAAACCCTGTCTCAAAAGACCAAAACCAAAACCAAACCAAACAAAACAAAAAGAGTGAATGGCAATTATAATCATTAAGGAATATGTAGGTAGAGATTTTATCATATTGTCCTGTTGTCCCTCACTCTCCTATTTTGTTTCCTTCTCTGGCTACCATAAATAAAGTTAAATTTCAGATGTGACCAAGTTGTCCCAGGATTGTGTTAATACATAGACAATGGTCATTTAACCAGTGTAAGCTTGGTTTGCTTTGTCAGATGTTTTTCATACTAGGAATACCTAAAACATAATTCCAAGGGTTGGAAAAAGTGTATTTAAGGTATATATAACCATATGCAAGAATATAAATCTTTTCTAAATTAATTACAATTCAGCTAAAGATAAAAGCTTTAAGTGCAAACTTTAAAATGTGGAGTGGGTATAACTGATTCAAAATTCTAAATTAGAAGACAAACAAAAACTAAACACTATTGATTAAGGTATTTCCTTCACATTTCCCATGAAAGCTGGACATCTATTGACCATCTCTCTTGAAAGGCCTCTGCTTTATAGGACTACCCAGTCTATTCCTCATAGGTGTGAATGAATTATTACTTATATAAATTTGAGAAAAAGCAGCTTCTGAGACAAGCACACACACCTTGGGACTTTGGAAATAAATCTCATTTGCAATGTAGTATTTTTCAGGAAGACAAAATGCTCTGACTTTGACTCTGGTTGGGAACTCAAAAGAGCTGTTTGGAAGTTGCACTCGTTTGAGATCTGTAGAGTACATTATTTTTGACAATGATGAGTGTTATGCCCAGATCTCAGAGTCCCCCCAAACCAACTAAGAGACCGAGTCCTGTATGTAAAAGCAAAGAGCCTTTATTCTTACATGAGTTTGTGAACTTAGACTCTCCATGTGTCCTACATATTAGAGTGATCTGAGAGCCTCAAGCTCTGTTGGGTTGGGTTTCTGTAGTAGCAATGGTGGGGTGAGGAATTTCTGAGGTTCAAGAGCCCTGATTGGCTGACATTTGTCTAGGGGTGTCCTGGTGAAAAGTGATGGGTGCGTGCTGGCAGGTGATCCTGTCTACAATGGTAGTGGTAATATTTGTAATTAATATTAAACCCCAAAGTGGATATTCAGGAACTGGAGAGTGAGAGAGATACCTCCAGTTACAACTTTACTTTGCCTGTTTGAGGGACAAGATTGTAACAAAAACAGACTTAGTGAATCGCACAGGCCTTAGTAGCTGCTTGCTCCCAAATGACAGCAAGGCATGACGGCAAGAAACATGACATGTTTTTGACCTTATATGAAATTTTCTAAAGAGAGTGTGTGTGTGGCAAGATCCCTTTCCTTAGAAGCTGACTTAACATTGCCTTGGTTCAGTGAAGAATTGTACCCTATAGAGACCTGCTTTACTCAAAGAAAACCATATTTCTAACTGACAATTTGAAATTTAAATAGATTATTCCATTGTGGAAAGGCAGCCTTTTCAGTATTTTATCTTCCTCTAGCATAAACTTTTTACCCTGGCTTCAGGTCGGGTATGTATGTTTATTAATTATCAAAGCAGGAAACATAAAGCTACAAAGATGTTTACATCCAGGTAAGACTCGAGAGCTGTAGAACCTGGTTAAGGCCTCTGTAGATGACAAAACAGAAGGCATTATTAGATAGAACATCTCAGCTATTAGGGTGGATTATCTGGCTCTGGGTTTTAGTTGCGATATCCTTGAGACATTTTTAGAAGAAAGACTTTTATCTATATTTTTTAAAGTGACTACCTATTTTAGACAGATATTTTGGCCCATGCCTATAATCTACTGGGGACTGAGAATCACCATGAATTTGATGACTGTGAGTTCCATGCTCACCAGAGCTATAGAGTAAGACCTTGTCTAAAAAGAAACAACGAACAAACATTAAGGTTTTTTTTTTTTTATCATATGAAGATGAAGTGCCACTAACTAACACAGGCAGTTTAATTTAAACGTTCAAGATTATTTCATTTTAAGTGAACATCATATCAGAATATGGGAAATACATGCAATAAATATTCACTAAAGAAGTAAGACATTGAATTTTAGTACTTCAAAAGTGAATATTCAAATTACAGTTGTGGTGGTTTGGATGAGAATGGCCCCCATACGCTCATATATTTGAATGATCAGTCATTAGGAAATAGTTCTATATGACAAGGATTAGGAGGTGTGGCCTTGTTAGAGGAAATGGGCTTCGAGGTCTCAAAAGCCCACATCAGGCCCTTTGTCTCACTCTATTTCTGTGTTTGTGGGTTAGTATGTAGACCTGTCAGCCACTTGAGCAACACGTCTGGATGTATGCCATCATGGTCCCTACCAAGATGATAGTGGACTAACCTGTGAAACTGTAAGCAAGGTCACTATTAAATTCTTTCCTTTGTAAGAATTACCTTCTTTATAAGAATTATAAGCATGGTGTCTCTTCACAGCAATAGAAGATTGACTAATACACAGGTTGGTACCTGAAGTATGGTATTGCTGTGATAGGCCTGACCATGTTTCTCTTTGGAAGAACATGGAAGATGTTGAGATTTTGGACTGGGATATTGACTGAATGCTTTAAGCATGGTTTAGTGGATCATTCTAACAGGAGCATGGAATATAGTGCTGAGGTAGATTTGAACTGTGGGCCCAACACAAGTTTCAGAGGGGAAGAATATTAGTAAGTGGCCTAGAGATAATTCTTGTTACATTAAAAAAAAAAACTGCCTAAAGCTAAAGAGTTTCTATTGATCATGGTTTATGGTTATTAGTATCATTCTCATGCAGATCTATAATAAAAGGGGCATTCTAGATAAAGATAAGTACAATACATGCAGTCTGAGGAGAGAAGGAGTGCTGGCAAGTATAAAGTAGCAAAGCCCAAATTGCTTAAGAGATAAAAAGTTTAAAGACACGCTATACAGAATAAAGGAGTTATGACCTCAGGCCAAGACATCACCAGTTTAAGCTTTCTACTTGTGAAAAGGAATTAAAGTAGAATTTAACCAGTTAAGGAGACCATCAACAAAAGAAAGGGGATGTATGAGGGGACCAAGGTCAACCCTACTCAAGCTGTAGAATTTAGCAACTTCAACAGTGGTCTGGCTTTAAAGTCAAGGCTACCAGAAAGGGTTGGGGAATCGTGCATCTATAGCTAAGGAAAGCTGCTGAAGCCAGGGGTTGTTCAGGGGTGTCCCTGCATGTAGGCCTGGAGAGGCCATTGCATGAAGCTGTGAAGGTGAAACATGGATTGTGTTGGAGACCCCAGCATATTGGAGATGCCAAAGTCATGGCATATTTGCCAAGAAGAGCTGTGGATCAAGTGTAGAACCAGCCAAAGAAGTGTGTTGCAGTCAATAAAGGTGGACGGAGCTGGAGTTCTAAAGAATGCCTTGATATCAGGCATGGAGAGGCAGAATTTGATGTTTGCCCTGCTAGGTGTCAGTCTTGCTTTGTTGTAGTATTTCTTCACTATGCTTCTTCATCTACCTTTGGGAAGGTAATGCATATTCTGGGCTACTGAATGTTGGAAGTATGTGATCTTTTTAAAATTTATTATTTATTTTTTATGATTTTTTCCAGGGGCTTACAGTTAAGAGATTGCCTTGAATCTCAGAAAAGCTTTGAACTTTGGCCTTTTAAGTGATGTTGAAACTGTAGTAGAATATGGTGACTAGTCTTTTGAAGTTGAACTGAATGAATTTTTGCATCAAGATATGGCTACATGCTTATGGGGAGCAGGGAGTGCACTATGGTGGTTTTTTTTTTTAAATAAGAATAGACTTCATCATATCTTTGAATGCTTAGTCATCACAGAATGGCACTATTTGAAAAGAATTATGAGGTGTGGTTGTTGGAGGAAGCATGTGAATAGGGGTGGGTTTGAGGTTTCAAAAGTCCATGCCAAGCCCAGTGTCTGACTCTCAGGGACTATGGATCAGTATATAGAACTCTCAGCTTCTCCTCTAGAACCATGTCTGCTTGCATGCTACCGTGTGATAGCATGGACTAACCTGTGGAACTGTAAGCAAGCCCACAAAAACTGTAATCAAGCCCACACATAAATGCTTTTTTTCATAAGTGCTGCCTTGGTCATGTTCTATTGCTCTTCATAGCAATAGAACAATATTGACTAAGAAAATAATTCATTACTAACTTAAAAAGTTTATGTTAAAGCCACGTATACCACAATTTGAAAAAGTGAAAAATGACAGCCATCTAGAAATGATTTTATAAATTGTTTAAAAATATATAATACACATGAAGGTAATAATTTAATCTGCATTATATAACTGTATTTAACACTGTAGAAATGAATTATTGAGTGTGTATATGGTATCAGCTCACTCCAGTAGGCATTTTTTTTGCGAAGCCTTTGATAAGTTCTATGTCTAATGCTGTGGTAACACAGCTCAGAGAACACAGAATTGAGTTTATGTTATCTTGTGATTTTGAGGTGGGGGCAATCTTCCCTTTAAATTGTTGACATTTGATGCTCTACTCAAAAGATTATTGAACAGAGATCATTACTCTGCAGCATTTTGAGCGACCCCGTGCCCATTTGTGACTCCATATTACTCTGTTCTCCATTCCTGTGGTTGTTCTGAGGACTGACAAGTAACAACTTCTATAATTTTTTTAAGTTTTACAGATGAGATGATTTATGAATGTAATGTATTTCCTGACACACATTGCTATTTAAATCATAGTATATATGTTTGATATCTGTTGAGTGCTTGTCACAGAGAAGACAAATGTTCATGTTTTCACTGATACATTATGTATTTTTCTAGGTATATTGTGTCATTTCTTTCTTATACTGATATAAAATTAGATTGTGTTTCTCTGCTGTGATTGATCAGTGAAGTAAGGTTTGGAAGTTCATTGTGTTGTGTGAGTAAGTTCATTAGGTTGTTTGGATTTACCTAGAATGTTCTATTTAGAAGCACAAATACAAAAATAAAACTCTGAAAATGTTGAGTGTTCTTGAGACTCAAAGTTTGAAAAGAGGCAGAGTAGCATTCCTTTATGGAGGTAATGAAAATGTTTAGGTATTAGGGTCCTTGGAATAATGTTTATTGCTAAATAGCGCCAAAACTACTGAAGCGTTTCACCTGGAATATAACTTCTGTAAATGTTTCAGCCTGTAACTTCTTTCATTAAGTCAGCCTATATCCTCCATACTGGAGATTAAAGACAGATTTCACTGACTTTTCAGTCTGAAAAATAATGCCCTCTGAACATTGCTGTGTTAAAGTTTTACAAGAACCCTGTTTCATCATCCTCATTACAGTGTCTATATTGCCACAGTCGATATAGACTTGTTAACAGCTGAACACACTGTAACCCAGAGAGGTTGGGTAACTTGCCTAATTTCACACAACTTGTAAAGTTAGGTGTCAGGATTGAAAATTAGAGAACTCTGAAGTCTCTCCACCATATTTTAAAACAAATATTAATTATACAAAATTCTACTGTGTCATTCTCATGCAGCATCATAAACATACCTTGATGATATTCATCCGCTCTACTAGCCTGCCTTTCCCCCTTTTTCCTCATGTTCTGGTATATTTCTAGTAGTCCCTGTTTACCATCCTGGCTTTCATCTCTAAATTCTGTATATGAGAAAAAGCATTTGATATTTGTCTTTTGAGTCTGGCTTGTATTACTTAAATACCCATTTCTATCTCTCTTCTTGCAAATGACAATCTTTTTTCTTCTTTACGGCTGATAAAACTTCACTATGTATGTATGCCATCTTTCTTTACCCATTCATCAAGTGATGAGCACATAGGCTGACTCTGAAATTTAACTCTTGTGTGTAAACTGACTTTGATTTCTATGAATGTGTCTCTAGACGTCATGTAGTGAATCATACGGAAGCTCCAATCTTAGCCTTTTGAGGAACGTCCATAATGATGCTGTAGCATCTGAACTAATCTCCATTTCTTCCAAGAGGATGTCAGGGTCCCTTCTCCTGCACCCTCCATATTCATTAAAGTTTCCTGAGATTTGTTTGCTTGTTGATAGTTACTCTGACTGAAGTGATATGAGTCAGAACGCAGTCTTGGCTTGAATTATTTTTTGAAAACTAAGAACGTTGAACACTTTCTCATGTATTTATTGGCCATTAGAACTTCTTATTTGAAGTGTGTTCAGTTCTTTTCTCTTTTATTGATTGAATTATTTTATTCTTTTGATAATACTTTACCTTTTATTTTTGAATTATTTTATTTTTATTATATCATTTTAAAATAATTCTTAGAAAATTCCTTCACACATGCAATATTTTTGATCATTGTTGAGGTTTTAAATATACATAAACATCACTCTCCTTCTGGTTGAATAGCTGGTAAAGATATCCTATTGATAGACTGTGTTATTATACTACTGGTTGTTTCTTTTGGTATCAAAGACCGTGTTCACCATCACTGCTTTACTTTAGCAGAAGGTCTTGGAGAACTTATCTTCTACTATGAGAGGATGGGGAGGCACGGTTTTAGTATGGTAGAATAAGTGCAATCCAAGAACTATGCTCAACATAGAATAATACTACAGAAAAGGAAATTTCCATATTTTGTACTGGTAAGCTCAGAGGAGGTGTTCATTGGAGATAAAAGAAGAGAATTTCTAGGTGAGCAGAACTGAGTTGCTTAGTTATGGCCCAGGGAAGAACATAGCAAATCCAGGTGACTGGCACTTCTGCAGAGCTTCTTCAGCTACACGTTAACTCCATGCTAATAGATTTGGAGTGAGGTAGCAGTGAGTGGGATGTCCAGGAGATTAGGATGGGAATACTGACACCAGTCAAGAGACATAGGTCGTCTTTCCTAAATTTATTGGATTTAACCATTTTTAATAAGCTATATCGCTTTGTTAAACACATACACAGTGGGTAGAAATGACGGAAGCGAGATCAACTAGGTTGCTTATGCCAGAGTTTAAGAAAGGACAATGCTTGGTGTGTTTCAAGGGAAATGAAGGAGACAGAAGAGTACCTACATCTGGAAGCAAAGTTGCATGAGTGGGCTTGAAAAAGATGATGAATTTGAGTAATGTTATAAAATTAATGAATGAATTACTTTTATTATTATTATTATTTTATATGCATTTTGTTCAGCATTTACTTGTCAATTCAATTATACAGTTATTTTAAATATTGGTTCTAAATGCTCTATTTCTTGGTAAAAGACACTCAGGGAAACCAGTGCTTAAAACCAAGCAGGCAATAATCTATTTGCTCATTCACTCCTCAGAGTTGTCAAAAGATCTAGAACACTGAGTAAACGTCTGTAGCTCTACTCAAACTTTCAAGTCTGGGAGAAAGTGTCTGTGGTGGGAGGGTTAGCTTTGTATTCATCAACATAACTAACTACTCTTAGGGACAGTCATGCTTTAACTGCAGTAAGTGCTAATTATACGGAGAACTGTTCCAACACTTCTTCACTTTGATATGACCAATTGAAATTCCCTGTTAGACAGAAAGTAGTACTACCACCTTGGTCTTTGTGGATCCATGCAAGTCTGAATTCTTTTGCCCGGGAGAGTGGTCCTATTGTTTGCATACAGCCAATTAGCTGAGGTATTATGAGAACATCCAGTTCACCAACAGGAAGAGAATGGCTTTGCATGACTGTTAGGCAGCTTTCTTGTGTGATACCCCCCACCCCCGCCCTGTGATGGAGATAAAAGCGTTTGGATTTGGGTCCTTCCTATGCTATCTATATAGAGCATATGCCATTCTCTCCATCTTTATTGCTATTCATATTGAGGTCAATTATAAGCTGCTGTTTAATGTCACCATGAAATTGTTCAATTATTTTCTCTCAGCATCTAAGCATCTATCCTCAAAGGGATTTAGGCAGAGTGGTATGGATGCTGAGGAAGTCTTAGGAAACCACCGGCTCTAGGTGGCTTTAATTTTGTGTTTCATCCTTTCTCAACTATGAAATTAAAAGTACTTCATAAGTCAGTAAGGAATAGCTTGATGTGCTATCATCTTTTTGAGTAAGATTGGTGGAAATGGACATTGTTCTCTTCATGGTGATGGAGTAGCAATTGAAAAGAAGCTGTTATCCTTGACACTTTTTCCTTATCATTCATAACTAAACGTTTCCAGAGTAACAAGTGTTTGTGTTTGGTTACATCTAGGTAGAAAATCATTAGGGAGAGTTTTCTTTTTCTATTTTAGTGTTGGAATGAAAGATTATGGTTACAGAAAAATACCTGTTTTGAAAGGAATCATAAGTGTCTTCACATTATTACATTATTAGTGTTTACTTGTTTGTAGTTTGCCTATAAAGTATCCAGAGTCGCTGCTGCCACTGTGATTTGCTGAAAGATGCACAAAAAAACATTTCTATAAACACCACAGATTGGTTCATTGGTCCTTACCTAGAAATATCTCCTCTTCTAATTATTTTCCCTACAGCCAATTTTTTTTTGCACTTAATGTTCAGATTCTTTTTTTTCTTTTTCCATTCATAAAATTTACACTTCCTGCCCTCCTCCCATTCCCCTCCCACTCAAGCTCTCCCTCCCCCTCCCTCCTTAAGAGAGGGCAGGGAATCCTGCCCTGTGGGAAGTCCAAGCCCCCCACCCCCATCCAGTCCTAGGAAGCTTTGCATCCAAATAGACAAATAGACTAGAGTCCCAAAAAGCCAGTACAGGCAGTAGAAACAAGTCCCAGTGCCTTTAACAATGGCTTCTCAGTCGGGCTCCCTTTTCAGCCACATTCAGAGAGTCCGGTTTGATCACATGTTCATTCAGTCCCAGTCCAGCTGGATTTGGTGAGCTCCCATTAGAACAAGCACACTGTCTCAGTGGGTAGACCACCACCTCGCAATCCAGACTTCCTTGCTCATCTTCTCCCTCCTTCTGCTCTTCAACTGGACCTTGGGGGTTCAGTCCATTGCTCTGATGAGGGACTTTATCTCTATCTTCATCCATTGCTGGACAAAGACTCTATGGTGATATTCGAGATAATCATCAGTGTGATAGTGGGGTAAGGCCAGTTCAGGCACCCGATACTCTGGTACCCAAGGACCTAGCTGGGGACATCTCCGTGGACACCTGGGATCCCCTCTAGACCCAAATCTCTTGCCAACCCTAAAATGGCTCTTTTAATGTAGATTTCTTCTTCCCTGTTCCTATATCTGTCCTTCCTCCATCTCCACCCTTCCCCAAGCACTCTCCAGTCTTTCCCTTTTTTCTTCTCTCTCCCTATATCCCCTTCCCCCCCCCCACCACCCCCATGCTCTCAACTTTTGCCTGGCAATCTTGTTTGCTTCCAATTTCCAAGAGGATCTATATATGGTTTTTTGGGGGTTGACCTTGTTATTTGGCTTCTCTAGGCTTGTCAACTATAGGCTTAATGTCCTTTGTTTATGGATAGAGTCCACTAATGAGTGAGTACATTCCTTATTCATCTTTTTGGGTCTGGGTTATCTCACTCAGGATAGTGTTTTCTATTGCCATCCATTTGCATGCAAAATTCAAGATGTCATTGTTTTTTTACTGCTGTGTAGTACTCTAATGTGTATATATTCCACACTTTCTTCATCTATTCTTCCATTGAGGGGCATCTAGGTTGTTTCCAGATCTGGCAATTACAAATAATGCTGCTATGAACACATTTGAATAAATACTTTTTTAGTATGATTGGGCATTTTTGGGTATATTCCCAAGAGTGGTATTGCTGGATCCTGAGGTAGATTGATTCGTAATTTCCTGAGAAACCACCACACTGATTTCCAAAGTGGTTGCACAAATTTGCATTCCCACCAGCAATGGATGAGTGTTCCTGTTGCTCAACATCCTCTCCAGCATAAGCTATCATTGGTGTTTTTTATTTTAGCCGTTCTGACAGGTGTAAGATGGTATCTCAAAGTTGTTTTGATTTGCATTTCCCTGATCGCTAAGGAGGTTGAACATGAACTTAAATGTCTTTTGGCCATTCGAATTTTGTCTGCTGAGAATTCTCTTTTCAGTTCAATACCCCATTTTTTAATTGGGTTAATTAGAATTTTCATGTCCAGTTTCTTGAGTTCTTTATATATTTGGAGATCAGACCTTTGTCTGATGCGGGGTTGGTGAAGATTTTCTCCCATTCAGTAGGATGCCTTTTTGTCTTAATGACAGTGTCCTTTGCTTTACAGAAGCTTCTAAGTTTTACAAAGACATTCCACTAGAATCAGGAACAAGACAAAGCTGTCCACTTTCACCATATCTCTTCAACATAGTGCTTGAAGTTCTAGCAATAGCAATAAGACAACATAAGGAGATCAAGGGGATTCGAATAGGAAAGGAAAAAGTCAAACTTTCGTTATTTGTAGATGATATGATTGTGTATATCAGTGACCCCAAAAACCCTACCAAAGAACTCTTACAACTCATAAACACCTTCAGTGATGTGGCAGGATACAAGATCAACTCCAAAAAAATCAGTAGCCCTTCTATACACAAAGGATAGAGAAGCAGAGAGATAGAAATCAGAGAAACTTCACCTTTCACGATAGCCACAAATATCATAAAGTATCTTGGGCTTACACTAACTAAGGAAGTGAAAGATCTATTTGACGAGAACTTTAAGGTTTTGAAGAAAGAAGTTGAAGAGGACACCAGAAAATGGAAGGATCTCCCATGCTCTTTGATGGGTAGGATCAACATAGTAAAAATGGCAGTTCTACCAAAGGCAATCCATAAATTCAATGCAATCCCTAGCAAAATCCCAAGAAAATTCTTCACAGACCTCGAGAGAACAATAATCAACTTTATATGGAAAACCCAAGATAGCCCAAACAATCATATACAATAAAGGAACTTCTGGAGACATTACCATCCCTGATTTCAAACTCTATTACAGAGCTACAGTAATGAAAACAGCTTGGTTTTGGCATAAAAACAGAGACCTTGATGAATGGAATCGAATCAAAGACCCAGATATTAACCCACAAACCTATGAACACTTGATTTTTGACAAGGGAGCTAAAAGTGTATAATGGAAGAAAGAAAGCATCTTCAACAAATGGTGCTGGCATAACTGGATGTCAACCTGTAGAAGCATGGAAATAGATCCATATTTATCACCATGCACAAAACTCAAGTCTAAATGGATTAAAGACCTCAATATAAATCCGACTACACTGAACCTGATAGAAAAGAAAGTGGGACATAGACTGCAACACATGAGCACAGCACCCACTTCTTACATATAACCCCAGTAGCACAAATGTGTTGAACCTGCCAAGGAAATTCTTTGAGGGAGGTTGTAATAGATGGAGACATCAGACACACAGACACGGGACCCCAAGTCAAGGCACAGTGAACTAAGTCTTAGAAGAGAAACAACCATAAGTTTGTGTGAGAATAGGCAATGGGACAGATCTCTTCAGTAGGTCGTGAGGTATTTGTGGTGAGGATAGGAAGGATATTTATAGTCAGCATGGCATTGGCTGAGCATTCAGGTTGAGTGATGCCAGAGGATGCAACTATATCATTGAACTGTGTGACTCATCTTACTATTCTCTGTCACCATGTTTTCTGAGACCTTCAGTTTCCTTCCTTGTCTTGATCTTCTTACTTCCTTCCTGTATTATACTTAAAAAAAATCTCTTTCTGTATCTAGTTATCATAGTAAATTTTATTATTTACAGTTTCCGTTTTGGCCTCCCAGATTAATAAGAATAATAGAGTTCCATTGTTGTCAAATTGAGGCAGAAGTTCTCAGCATAAGATCTGTTTACTGATTCACCTCTCTCTACTCCGACTCAGGGTTACCTGTTTATCTTTATGCCTTTGTTGTATTCATCTCTACAGCACTAAATTCATTCACTTGCATCTGTGCTGTATTTAGCTATAAAGAACAGGTTTATTCTTTGAGGACCATGGCAGAATGGGTGGGCCAGGTAGAAGCTACCATGACAGAGTGTTATTTTAAGAAAACATATTTATGTCTATTTGTTTTCATATTATTGCCATGTGATAAGATTTTATTTTTTGAGAGAGAAAGGATTGGATCATCTTAATTATCAAGTAGAATTTTCAGTTTTCAGGATTATTCATGTATCTTTTCACTATATGACATAGAATAGGGTAATTTTGAACGATTATCTTAACAGTGAGAGGACATGGGATCGACTGACTGAGAAATACTCAGATAATTTTAGTAAGGATGAGTAGCCATGGTAAGAGGCAATCTCCAATATTTGAAGGTCCCTTTCTAAGGTATATAATACATATTTCCTATTCGCTTACATAACACTGATATGTTCTTCAAGCAGGAAATTGGATTCACTTATTCATTCACTAAATAATTATTCAAAAGGCTTACTGCAAGGGAAATATTTACTTGGATGTCTGCTTGATTTCACTTTACTTTTTTTTCCTCTTCTTGATTCTTGTAATAGATACTGAAAAACTCATGCCAGCAAGAGAGAGAAGCCACATTAAAAAACAAAACAAAACAAAACAATTTAGAAGCCCGAAATCCAGCTCAGTGGGTTTTTAAGGCTCAGTTTATATCCTCCTAGCACACGCTTCAGCTAATTCAGTGCCTGACCTACTTGGCTCTTTGTGGTGTTGGCTCTTCTTTCTGATCTATTTAGACTTGGTTAGTGGCTCTAGATTGTATGCCTACGCCACTAGCTAGACAGACTTCCAAGCAGCAGAACCGTGAGCCGCCAATCTTCTGGAAGGCATGCCTTGAGAACTGTGCTGCTGGAGCAGGAGGAGCTGCTTAACTCTGTGTGCCCAGGGTGGGCACAGTTATCCAGGCTCAGTTATCTATAGGAAGTTTGTGGGCTATGTGGTGTGAACCATTATTTGTATCCGTTATTATTATTATTATTATTTTTTGCTTTCATCGAGCCTTCTCTCTTCCCTACTGTTCATGTTTGGGCTGTGGTTTGAGAGACATATTTAAACAGACACCATTGATTTCAACATAGTCTGCAAATATTCTTTTTATAAAGGAAAAGTGTATAACTATGTCAATTCTGACTTCAGTTAGGATTATTGTCTTCCTTACTGAAACTTATGAAATTAGTCATGGTCATATCATACCCTCTGAATATTTTTCGGAAATCCCATTTCAGGGGCTAGAGCACTCAGCTGGTAAGGGCACTTGTTGTTTTCGGAAAAGATTCAGATTCAGTTCCCAGCACCTATCTGGAGACTTAAAACTATCTGTGACTCCAGTTTCAAGGGACCTGGTACTTTCTTTCTACCTCCATGGGCACCAAGCATATGTGTGATGTACATACATTCATGCAGACAAAACATCCATACACATGAAATAAATAAATAAATCTTTAAAAAATTATTCAAAATGTATTTTTTTTAAGTAGATAAAACTTTATCTGCTTTGGTGTTAAGTTCCGGGGTACTCAAAGGCACCAAAGCTACAGAGAAACCCTGTCTCGAAAAACCAAAAAAAAAAAAAAAAAAAAAAAAAAAAGTTCCAGGGTAATCAAGACTAAGGAGATGTGAGTTAGAATTGATTTTTCCGCCAAATCACCCTTGATGCATCAAAGAAAACCTATTGGGTCAAACAATGTCTCTAATTTGGTGTTTGCAGGAATTTTCCTGGGCTTCGTTCTGCATTACTGCTGCTTCAGATTAGCTCTGGCCAGTTTCTCACTTCCCCACGGAGGTCAAGTGTCTGATCCCTTTTCTTATCAGTGTTAGGACTCAACTGTCTTTTTTTTTTTTTTTTTTTTTTTTATTAAGGATGGGTATGGAGTACCTAACAAGGACTTATAGTCACTTTGCAGTACATCGTATCAGGGAATTTGTCTGTCCTTTTGCCTGTTTCTCACTGTCCTCTTCTGTGATGGGAAACACCTTGACTTCCCAGATACAACTGAATCCCCTTCCTGTAACACCCAGTCACAATGCTATTCTAGGAGCAGACTGCAGGTTCTTTGGGAAAATGCCATCATCATTTGCTGGCTGCTGGAAATATTTGGCTTTTAATCAATATCTGTAAGTGTCCTGACTAAAGGCCAGTGGCCACATTTGGCTTTAATCAATACCGAAAGTTAAATACTTATATGGCTTTAGAGGTTTTTTGCCTCTAGCCCCCACATTTAGGATGGAGCTAGCTGTTGCATTCGGTATTGTTGGTGGTGTTTTACAGATCAGAATCTTATGATACTTAAATTCTGAATTTTATGTAGTAAGAAATGATCTGTTCTGTAGACAGATGGTCTCATCTGATCCCACTGGACTGGTTTCTCCCCACCCACCAAGTCCTACTCGCTAGTTCCTTCAGCTGCTTATGAAATAACCACTCTGAGGCTTATTATCAGTTACAATTGTTTGGCCAGGGTGTTGGGCTTCTTGCTGGCTAACTCTAACTATTAAATTAACCCATTTCTATTAATCTGTGTATTGCCTCAAGGCTATGGCTAACTGGTGTGCTCTGTTACTACATCAGCAGCTACTTCGCTTCTCTTTGACTCTCCCTATGCTCTCTCTGTCTCTGTTTGGATTTCCCACCTGGCATTACTCTACTAAACCTTTGGCTGAAACAGCTTTATTCATCAACTGATGAAAACAACATATACACAGATGGATCGTCATCTCTCCATTTCTGTCTAAATAAAAAGAAGGGTTTAGCTGTAGCATATAGTAAAGTTAAATATAACAAAACAATTGTTATAGAAAGTACTCTTGAAACTTAATCATTGTTTGAGTTTTTTATAGGATACCATAGATATACTGCCACCCCCATGACAACTAGAAGTAATTCTAGAAAATGATGCTCCCCCAACAGATTTTGTCTTCTCAGGGTTATGGATAATAGTCATCTGTTAGGGGTGGATTATAAATTGTATAGGGTTAGAGGTAAAATGTGAAGTAGGATGAGGAATCTCTTTTTTGGAAAAGAAAAGGGGGATGAATCGGATGGGATAATAGGCAGATTACTGTATACATTTGTAAGCTATTAGTTAAAGAAAATTTACATTGGTATAGATTCTTGTATATTGGTACATTTGTAAAATTATCTTTGTATTCCTGTCTAAGATAATTTGTATATTGATATAAATTCAAATTATATTTGTTATATTGAGTAAGCATCTATTTCTTTTTACAATATTTGTACAAAAACATAAAGTTATTTTGTCATATTCTGTGTATGTATGTTTCTACCTTTGCTTAAGACATTTTGTATATTGATGCATTTTTAGGATTTTTTTTATCGTATTGCTTTATATATGTCTATCTCTGATCAAGATATATATATATCTTTATATATATATATCTTTATATATATATAAAACTCAAGGTTATTTTCCTCATTTCTACAATTCACTTAAAGATTGTCTATTTTTTATGATGTAAAGCTTTAGTCTTTAAGTTATATAGACATTAAGAATTACAGGTTAATATTCACACATGTTTGTCATGTTTTTAGTTATGTTAGTCAGGTTCTCTAAATGTATAGAGATGTATTCTTCATAGATAGGTAATCTGCAAATACTTCAAAGAATGTTAAAATATGCCATTTAAATAATTCAGTAGTCTGTTGATATGAGGCACAATTGCTTCTGGCAGCATCAAGCCATTCCTGAGAGAATGTTGGACACTGAAGACAGTTCTCTTGGAGTTTGTCTTCTTGGAAAAACTGACCTTTGGGTAAAGGACTGCTCTTGCCTTGCCTACTGACAACATGTATGCTGTCTGAACTAGACAAGCAGGATATAAGCAAAAGTGATTGCAAACCTTGCCAAGACAAGGTAGGAAAGTCAAGTTTTCCTGCTTTTGAAAATGGTTGTCAGATACTTTAGGCCTTAGCCGAAGTTGGTTGCCCCAGTGCTACAAAAGAGACTTGGGTGATTTATTTCAGGTAGCCAGCTGTCTCTGTCATTTCTTGCTCCTTTTGGAATTTACTTGCTTGTCTCTCCAGCTTATTCAGGTATTATTTATTTCCTTCTCAAGTCTTTGATGGGGTTAAGACTAGCTGGTCATAGCTACTTTCCTCTCATAACTTAGCTAAGACATTTTTAGTATAAAACTTAGACTCTTCAGAATAGGACAATTATTGAAATAATTACTGTTATTTTCTAATTACCTTAGACTGGACATTTGGTATGTGTTTCTTGCTTGATGTTGTTCGTGTTGGTTGTAGTTCTATTTCTGTGTGTGCTTTTTCTTTCTCCTGGACAATAATTGATATTTGTTCGCATTTTATTTAGTTTTGTATTAGGTTTAGAACCCTCTTGTTTAGGCAAAAGGGAATTTTGTTTTGGGAGTTCTTTCAGCCAATAGCCTTTCGGGTATTGGCCCATTAGGGTGTGGTCTGAGGCACTAAGACATAAGTGCAGATGAGAAGTGTGCCTGTTCTCTTGGGTAGTTGTTGGAGTTCTCTTGGCAGCTTCCAGGACCCACAGAGCAGAAAACTGCAGTGGCTCTCTACCCTTACTGTGAGTTTCTCCCCAAATAAATACTTGTTATCTTTTATTCTTGGCTCTGGTGGATTTCCTTAATTACATCTACACCATTCAACTGTTACTAACACTTTTAAAAGATTTTATTTATTCTTGTTTTATGTCTGTGAGAGTTTTGTCTGGTGCCCACCATGGCCAGAAGAAGGTATCAGATAATCTGATGTGCAGTTATGGAAGGTTGTGAATTACTATGTGGGTGCTCGGAATAAAATCTGGGTCCTCTACAAAAGAACATCTCTTAATTATTTAGCCATCTCTCCAGCACCATAAGCACTTTTAAAAATATCTGCTGATTTAAGATTCATGTAGTCATATTTCCTGGTCATTTAACCCCAGGTTATTTTCTATAATATTCTTGAGAACCTGCGGTTAACACTGAACTGGACTTTTGGAAGAGGAGAAGTAGAGGATAAAGTGTAATTAGAAAACGGACTAAATGGGTTTTGGTTGTATTTTCTCTGCAGCTGTAGTGGTCCTGCACTTGTACTGTAATATTTCTCATTTTCATTACACTATTAATACAGCTTTGCTCTCAAAGAGACTTTTGGTTGAAACTGAATTGAGCAAAAGAAATTTTTAATTGAACTATTTTGAAAATAAAAAATTCACTAATTTCAGACCTCACATTCATATCTTTTCATTGCAATTTAGAATATCTAATGTATTACCACATAATATTTACACTGTATTTATAATTTCATTTACATTGGAAACTTTTATTTATTAATTGTTATATGTAGGCTTTAGTATGGCTGCAAATTCCTAGTGGTACTAGTATAGTCAAACATCAGTCTTTTGATTTGAGAATATAAATTGCTGCCAACCATGTGCCTGAAAAAATGTTGACATTCTAATGGGCAGTATATCTCCTTAAATAAACATGATCCACTTACTCACCTCATAAAAGGGATTCAGAGAGTATTGCCACATAGTTTACGGAATAGAAATGTACTTGTTAATTTTTGTCAATTTAGATAGTTGTCAAGACATTACAACTTCACATACCACCACTCCTCAGTGGTGAATTACGTACCGTATGTTCTTTACTTTTGAAGCTTTGGTGTTAAGTGTTAAGACAACATCAAATCAATTCACCGAGATTCATTCTTAATCACTATATTCCTAATAGGAAATCTTAAGGAAGGGCTTCTCTTTGGCGAGAGGGAATGAAAGGTGATATAAAAATGCATTATTGTGGGGTGGCTTCTGTGTAATTTTGGATCACTGGAATGCCAGTTGGGGAATGGCAAAGGCTAATGCTCAACAGATGGCAGAGTCCTAAATCCTATAATAATAGATGCGGTTACTCTCATTACTGCCATTTGATGGCACACACAATAGTGTGAAAAGGCTTGAACTGGGTAATCATAGTCAATACACTCAAAGGGTCCAGATGCATTTCAAACAATCAGAGCAGTGATGGATATTCAGGCTGAATGCCATTTCTGTACATATTCTAGGTACATTTATTGCTAGGGATTAGAAGCAACATTGCTTGTCACAGAGAGGAGCACCACGTCCTCTTATAATAACAAGCAACAAAAATTGACATCTTTTGTAACACAGACAGATTATTCCACATCCTTTATGATTGGGTGTCATTACCGTGCATATAAATGTAGTTTGCAGATGTTCAACATCAGAGATCAAAATACCAATTTTGCCTACAAAGGAATTGCAATAGATCTCGAAACCTAAGCACTTCTGAAAATAGATAAGTTAAATCTTTAAGAGTGGGGACAGTAAAAATCAAATGCTATCAGAAAGAGCCAGCATCAAAAGGCATCAAAAGGCTTGTGTGGCTTTCCAGAAGACCTTGCTATTGCTATTTTCAGCTTTGTTAAAATACAATTCTTGGTCTTAATTTCCAGAACCAGAAAACAAGATGGAAAAAAAAATGGAGGCTGTTTTTTTTTTCCTGAAAGACAGAATCTGTCATTCTAGAGAATTAATTAGATCACATTTGAATATTCATAATTTGTCCTGTGTCTAATATGTAAAAATAGTACTTGGTGATTACAGCAGGGGGAGGTGGGTGGGTAACAATGACCTACAATGACACTATTAAACATGGTATAATAGACAAATTTCCCTTTTGATTTGATGAATAATTTAATAATAGTCACACATATATGTATATATATATATATATTTGTTGCTCTACTTAGTGTAGTAATGGTGTATGCAAGATGAAAAAAGGAATTTTTATTTTGTGGCACCTTATAAAATACCTAAGAATAAAAAACCATTATGGTTCATGGAAAACACTTTCCCCTGTCCCAGCCAAGCAACCTCAAACCACAAACAGCATCAACCAAAGGAAAGAAACTCAAGTCACTTATTTTAACAGTCCTGTGTCTGCTTGGAAGGCATGGCTAACAATGTGGATATATTTTGCATTTGCCTCTGGGGATTTACCACTCAATATTAAAGCACTTCCCACTGTGACATTTTTTAAACCGTCTCTTTCCTCTGCTGAGCTAACAACATAATGGGGATCAAGAAAGCAGTCTGGAACAAATACAGCATAAAATTCCTGCCAGGCTTTGGCAGCAGAGACATGGTGTTCAGACCTCTTTGTGCAGTGGGTCAGGATATAGGAATGCTGTTCTCTGCCCTTTAAAAGCTTCTTAAATGAATTAGCTTGGCCATATTGTAAATTTGAAATATGTCCACAGGGTCTTTGGTTCAAATCTAAGTGTGTTTCTTTTAGGTCAATGATTATGTATGGAATAATGCATGTAAATCAAGAAATGATGATACCATTAAAACTACAAAAGAGGGGCTAGTCAGTGGGAAACTGCGATCCAATAATGAGGATGTGCAATTTCCTGGGACGTTGTAAAGGTTCATTCCTTTTCATCAGATTTATTTTTTCAATTTCAAGAAGTAGAACACTAAGTTTACTGACTATATTATTTTTTAATGTTTTTATTATAGATTCTGTTGATAAATTATTTTATTCTTAGTAAATTTCATAATGCAAATATTTATTTTACTAGGGACTGAATCTGACTTGTTTTGGGGTCTAAGAAATTTGAACACTTCGTAAAGCTATTAGAAATAACTCAAGGAACTTTGAAACTGAGCACTGAGAAATCACATCGGGACCTTTTAAATTGAATGAAAATAATTGGCCCATCTACAATTAATATAGTATTTATATGGATTATTGCTTAAATAGGTGCTTAAATTTTATATGCTCTGGATGATTTCAGCTTAAATTAGTTAAAAGCACAGTTTAATTAAGACTGATGAGATGCAGGAAGAATGCATTTGGCTTTATACTTTGTCTGAGCAGTGCCACTTCATACAGTGCTCATTTACCAGCGACAAATAAAGAAGTCAATAAATTCCTGTTCCCATCAACTAGACTAATGAACTTCATTAGTTGATCATGTTATCAGTATAATTACTACAGACCACATTTTGCCCTTGGTTATTAATGAAACAGACTTTTGCATTACAAAAGCATTGCCTGAGAGGAGAACTCAGTCCAGCTCTGGAAAAGAACTTTACTTCCTTTCTTTCCACACTCTCTGTTACACCTCTATAAAAAATACAGAAAATCCTATGTGTCCATTTGTGATGGTTCCCACACTGTTTCTTACATAGCTTTCTCCAAAGAGATCCTGACTCTTGGTATCCATAGATATGATTTGATTTGGAAGCACATTCTATTTTGAAATATAAGCTAAGATGAGGTTATGCTGGAGCAGGATAGGCCTGAACCTAAATGAGAATTTTTAGAATGTGTTCAAATAGACATAGGGAGAACGGCATGGGTTGGCCGGAGCAGAGGTGGGGGTGAAGCAGCTGTAAGGGCATGAACACCGAGGCTGGACTGTCAGTGCTCTTGGGGGTGGGACTGAACCCGGGCCAATTAAATAGATAAAAGACTGATAGCAGAAGGAAGAAAAGAGAGAAATACAAGCTTTAGTCAGTTCTAAGACCTGCTTCGACTATTTTCTTAACCTGAGTGGCTGTGTGGAAAACCCAGGATGGGGATGGGGATCTGGGCAATGACTGCCATTTTGAAGGTGGAATACTTACCATGATACAATTTTAGATTTTTTCCAAGTTTTTGAATCTATTTTCTATTAAATACAACACAATAGACTATCAATTTCTTATTTTTAGCTCTCTAAGAGAGAAATTCTTCCTATATTTTCTATGATACAGAAGAGCGTTTTGCTGTTAAAATAGTTGAGGACAATTACTTTTGCAATTTAGACATTCAGATTCCTTGGTGGAGACGGTATTACATTATTATAACTTTGTTTATTGATTTAGAGGTACTGCTAGCAGACATGGGAAGAGTTATAAACTTTTATTTTTTGACTTATTTGCTTGGTAGAATGAAAGTTATGAAGAATTCATACATTTTATTTTAAGTGGAAAGTTGCTAACAGAATTGACATTACATTATAATCTTTTTGAGACAACACTGGTTGCAATTTCACGTTGTTTAACAGCACCAAGAAAGAGAAATTTAATTAAACAAGGTAGGAACTTCCTTAGGAGAGCTGGGAAACTTTCACGGAGCCCAACTGTATCTTTCCTATGGAAATCCAAGCACGCTCCATGACATGACGCTGAATCAGCTGCAAATTTACATTTCCACATCATGTATAACGAGGCTGTCACAGCACTCTGGACGTGCTTTTGGTAGCTTGTACATTTTGATTGAAGGGCAGGCAGGTAGTTGTATGATGGGATCTGTGAGAGTTGCTCACCTCAGAGCTCTTCCTACAAGCAGGCTCTAGGGCTCTCTCTCCATTGCCCAAGTCCTTTAGAGGAAATGGCTGTGTCTTCAGGAAGTTCCTTTGAAAATAAAAGGGCTCCATGGGAGGGAAACCATTCTATAGATGACCTGCCAGACACCAAAATGCTGAGAAACCATTAGCATAAAAGAGTCTTGATAGAGCAAAGGAGCTGGAGAACTGATGGGGCTGTGGATTTCCGTAACAGCAGTTAGGTGAAGGGATCCAAATGAGTGCCTCACACAAGTTTGTTTAAAAGAATGCCAAGCTATTTTTTGGAATGTTGTGATTTATAATTTTTCTGAATTTTCGTGAAGTTTGTAGTGACAAGGTACTGGCTGTCTTGCTTGGGCATGAAGTACATCCAACTGCCATATGAGATGCTTCTTATCAGAGCTTTGTTATTGGTTTCTAGTAATATTACTCTAGAATACTGTGGAGGGCTATTTTTTCTTTTTAAAGAAGAGTTCCACTAGAGCAATTATAGACAATTGATTTATTATGTAAAAATTTTCAGACACATGATATAAGACTAAAGAAAAACTCAGTGTAGCTAAATTTTATGAGCATTATAAAGCTATCAAGACTTTATAAAAGGATTGATTGACTTATTCTACTTTTATCAGAAATTAATTAAATAAACATTTGTCCTCTCAGGTTCTAAGAGACTCCATGCATTTTGCAGCACCATAGTGATTTTGGCATCAACTCCCATTGTGAAGCAAAGAGAAAACTTTGAAGATTCAGACTAAAAACAAAATAAAACAAAAACCAAAACATTGGAGTAGTCTCATGCTATCTGTTTGTGTCCCCGGCATGCTACACTCATTCATTAGACTCTTTCCCAGGCTGACATCATTAACCTTGCTTTGTAGATGAAGAGACATACTCAGAGGTCAATAATCCTGGCAACCGTTTTGTCCACTCACTGCCACTGCCGATTGGAGATAGAAGTCTTAAAAAAAATATGCAGGCTCATTGCCTTGTTTATCTTACTTGAAGTTAGGTCTCAGTCATCAGCCCGGAGATGAGCTACTGTGAATCTGCTTAGGCAGTGGGTTATCTAAGAATAATCTCATTTTGATTTTCACCCTAATGAATTGCAGAAAGATGATTGATGCTTTGCTCAGTTTCCCGTGGTTCTCTACATCTGTTTCTGCATTTGTGTGACTAGGCTTGAGCTTTCATTCTGCTGTCATCTCGGGGTTTCTTTTACAGAATCCGGTGTTCCCTCAGTCATTGGCTCCATTAATTGTCTCCTTTTAGTGATTATCGCCATAGTTTAAGGCATGTGTGAATTTTCTTTCATCCAGATAAGCTCCATTTGAAATGCTAGCAAACCCAGTTTATAAAAAAAAAAAGAAAGAAAGAAAGAAAGAAAGAAAGGAAAGGCTTTCAAACACAGGCTATTGTCCAGGGCTTTCAGAGTGCATCTCAACAAAGAAAATCTGCACTCTCTCAATTTGCAAACATCTGGAGGAAAATAATGTGCTAATGAGAAGGCAACATGGGTCCATCAAAAACAAATCATGCCAAACTAACCTAATTTCTCCCTTTGATTTCTTAACAACCTGAGTGGGAACACAGTGGGTATTTTTATTATAGTAAGATACTTGATATAGCCTCTTAATATCTTGAAAGGCAAAGGAAATGCAGATTAGGGAAAATGCCTGGCTAATGTGGAAATGAGCGAGGGACCATTATCTACCTGTGGTTCGGAATATAAGAGGCTGTGGTAAATTCTATTTTATTCATTGTATGACTATTAAATATCTCAAACTTTTGAATTTGGTTATAAGTATTTTTATTTTCCACAATAATAAAAGATAATTGACTAATGGCATTTTAGTTTTTAGAAAGTAACACTGAAGGAATATATATTAGAATTCTTCAGTCCAAAGCAGATTGTAATATTAAGTGGATTAAGCTGGTTTCAGAAAGACAACTGTCATATGTTTTCTCTCGTAAGTGCTTCCCAAATTTCATATGAATTTATAAAATCATGTATGTAACACAACAGGGAAATAGAGTGAAGGGGAACAAAGAGAAGAGAGAGGAACAGGAGGTGACAAAGGGGAGAGCAGGACCTAGGGGATATTTTTAATGCACAATATGTGGATGTATAAAAATGTTCTTCTGTAGCAGTGCTATTTATAATGAATACAGACATACACACAAAATACAATAACCTCGGTCATTTTCTATCCAGAAAGAAACATATCCTGGTTATCTTTGTATTAGAAAACTACAAAACTTAAACATAGAAATTACATGCATATATTCTAAACACATATAAAGATGGCTATATTTCAAAGTATAACCAATATTCCCACTTTCCATATTGAATTAATTTTTTGATAATTTTTATTTTTGTTGCATGATTTTTAATTTGTTTTAATAATAAAAACCCAGAGTCAGATATTATGGGATGAAAGCTGAAAGATCATAGAAGCAGAACAGCCAGCAACTAGTTTTACTTCTACGGAATCCTCAGACCAAAGAGGTCTCTTGTCTCTACACATTTTATCAGTGATATGTAAGCTTTTGCAAAAGTTGAAATATACCATAATTGTCTTAAAGTTTACCTGTTTTAATTATTAGTATAATAATAGCATAGTCTTGATGTTTATGGATTAACGATTTATCCTTTATTAGATAGACTAGATCTTTTTATCTTATCATGAGTGATACATGAATATTTATCATAAGACAAATACCTAACATTGTATTATTGTGTCAAAATATGAGCATAGTAAGAATTTTATATGTTCTTTCTAATTTTGTTTTAAATATTGAACAAGTTTACATTTTTTCTGTCTGTTTCTAAGAGGAAATCAAATACACACATACATTCACACACAAACATACACACACACACACATACACACATACATTCACACACACACATACATATGCTTGCATGTGCTCATGTCTATACACATTTATACCAAACCCAACTCTAGGTAGATAAATATCTTTTATACACAAAATGGAAAGTTTCTTCTCAGGGAAAATGGAATTCACTGAAAAAATTTAAGTAATGAAAGTTGTCGTAAATATTTTAGAAGTCCATGTTTTATTATGCAACTGTGATGAAAAACTTCCAAAGTATAGCCTTAAATTGACTTTCTTCTGTCTCGTTCCAAAGATTTATCCAAAATCAAGATTCATTTTGTGATAGTTATTGTTCTTACTGAACATACTGAAATAAGGATTATTTTATGCCCCAAAGTGATATTTAATTATTTTTATGTGTTATACCAACTAAAGCCTTTTAAATGGTGTTTGAGGATTCTGCCTTGTATTTTAATGCTGCAGTACACACAGTTTCGTAACTTCCATTGCTATCTGTGCCCAGTCTTTTTTTTTTTAATTTCTCATCTTTTCTTACATTTTGCATGTTGTGCATTAAAATTTCAAATGAAATTGTATGACACTGATTGGAATTGTTTCTGTGAGGGAAAATTTGCACATTAGATCTGCCCAGAAATACATCTGTAATAAACACTGCTCCTTGTTCAACACAAGGATGCTGTGTTTTAGGACAGCTTGCAGGAGCTAAATCTTCAATAAAATTGCCATTGATTGTTCCTGTAGGAGGCAGTATGCATGGTGGCTAAACATGAGTTGGACCCCCCCCCCCAAGTTCCATTGCTTACTGCCTGTGTAACTAGCATCTCTAAGTTCATTTACTCATCTGAAAAATGCAATGATATTAATCCCTTATGGTTGTGGATAGGACTTAATGAGACAATTAACACTTGGGATGTAGTGGGCTCCCAACAAATAGTTTTTATGTCCTGGTGATCAGACTTCCATGGAATGTAGGAAATAATCTTTCCTATGTGCCTTAGGAAAAAAAAATCTGTCACTGCTTTCTCAAGAGAAATTGAGAATTCTCAAGAGTGTTGAAATTTTTTGAATACTCACAACAAATATACTTTTACAAATAATACATGTCAATACTGCGCTTACTCTTATCGCTTTCCTCCACTCTCTGGGTTTCTTCCCCTCTTTAGTAATGACTGAGAACCAGTGGTGTTATATGCTCACTTGGCATTAGAGAAGGAAAAACATATCATATCCCTTCATGGACCAACAAAAGAGACAAATATTAATCAAATAGTTATACAAATAAACCTAAAGTTGTAGGAATACCAAGTGTTACACAGATAATAAAAACATGAGTAGCTAAGTCTCTTATGGAAACAAAACACATTTTGAACAAAAAATTACAAGGTGCAAGTAGATAAAACAATGGAATCCTAATTAGTTATCCTCTTTGACTAAGTGATTATAAAGTTTATTTTCTAAATTGTGGTCAGTGTGATCATATTAAAAGGAAAGTCAGATTACACTAGACTTCTGCTCAAATCCCTCTTAATATGACACTCACCTCAGAGTAAATCTTCTAGTCCCTACTATATCTTATGTTTTTGTCTCCAGCTTCATTTCTGACCTCATTTTTCTATACTCTTTTCTTACAATTATCTTCCTGTGTTCAGGCAGCATTCAGATAAACTCATGTTAGAACCTTTGATCTTGCTGTTCTCAGCTCAAAACAGACTTTTTCAATAACCCCATTGACGTAACAGTAAGCTCTTCCCTGAGGACCTTGTATAAAACATTAACTCAGTCTCTATCAGCACCCCATTATCCTTACTCTGCGGTTACCACAACCCAACATTTTATGCATTTAGTAGCTTATATACTCCTCCCCGCCTTGTCCAGTCCTACCCAGTTTATTTAAATCTTCATGGAAGCCGGGCAATGGTGGCGCACGCCTTTAATCCCAGCACTCGGGAGGCAGAGGCAGGCGGATCTCTGTGAGTTCGAGACCAGCCTGGTCTACAGAGCTAGTTCCAGGAACAGGCTCCAAAGCCACAGAGAAACCCTGTCTCAAAAAAAACCAAAAAAAAAAAAAAACAAACAAACAAATAAAAAAAATAAATCTTCATGGATCAGACGATGCTTACTCCTGAAGTTCTAGCTCTCAGAGCAGTTCCTTGAAAATGCCTGTGAAGAGTAGACATGGTAGAGAGATTGCACAGAGCAGAAGAAGCAGCACACTCAAGGGCTCCAAGGCAGGTGGAAGAAAGTAAGCCAGCTGCAGAGGAACACTGCTGCTCTTCACATGGCGAACAAAAGACTGCAGAGAGATTGAGGCAGAGAGGCAGGGAAGGACTGTACTTGGCCTTTGCTAAGGTCTCCCCACTACAATACAATGGACAACATTGTGTCATAAACTGAGAAGCAAGTGACCTTAGTTATTCTGACTTCAGGATGGTTTTTTGATGGGATAGAGGCATATTAATAATAAGGACAAATAAGTTAGGTAGCTAAAATACAAGATGTGGACATTAGTATGTACTCACTGAGGAAAGGTACTTACTCCTTGACATAAAATTTAAGAAGCCACTCCACAAAGCTGACCTTTGAACTCCATTTGCATGTCATAACATGAACTTCTTCTAGTTTAACAACAGCAGCAGCAGCGGCAGCAACAATAGTGCAACAAACAACTGCAATGTAGAGACAAAAGATTGGCCAGGGATTCTATAGGCCATCCTACAGCACACAGCACATCCTTCGGCGTGAAGGATTATCCAACTCCAATATCAGTGGTACTGAAGTTGTGAAACTATCGTTGTAGAGCTGACCTTGCAAATTGCTCAGTGTTCAAAACTTGCCACTTGGTGTTGAAGTGTATGGAAGTTAAGAAGGTTGGTGTAATCACAGTTAGCTGTGGCTACCCACAGTTGGATGGCTGGAAAATGGCTCTTGTTCACTGCACAGCTATTCAGCCTACATGTAGTCATTGATTCTTCTCTTTATCCTGTATCTTACCTCACCTTTTGTGGAGATAAAACCAGTGGAGAGGGTAGAAATAGTTAGGATTGTACTTCATAATTGAAGTGTGAGTATCTGACCATATATTTTATGGCAGTGGTATAGGCGTTAGAACGCATATTTGGCTTGAGAGTCACTCAGTTAATTAAAGCCAGCGGACTGCATGCATCGATATGATAGAATACTGATTCTAAGAAGAGGTTTATCAGACTCAGGCCAGCTGGCCTTGGTGAGTTCCTAATAGAACATCCCCATTGTCTCAGTGTGTGGGTGCACCCCTCGCGGTCCTGAGTTCCATGCCCGTACTCTCTCACCTTCTGCTCCTGATTTGGACCTTGAGATTTCTGTCTGGTGCTCCAAAGTGGGTTTCTGTCCCTGTCTCCCTTCATAGCCTGATGAAGGTTAATATTCAGGAGGATGCCTATATGTTTTTCTTTGGGTTCTCCTTATTTAGCTTCACTAGGATCACTAATTATAGGCTCAATGTTCTTTGTTTATGGCTAGAAACCAAATATGAGTGAGTACATCCCATGTGATAGAATCGGACTCACTGAACATGGCAGACAATGAGGACTACTGAGAACTCAAGAACAATGCCAATGGGTTTTTGATCCTACTGCATGTACTGGCTTTGTGGGAGCCTAGGCAGTTTGGATGCTCACCTTGCTAGACCTGGATGGAGGTGGGTGGTCCTTGGACTTCCCATGGGGCAGGGAACCCTGATAGCTCTATGGGCTGACAAGGGAGGGAAACTTGATTGGGGGAGGGGGAGGCAAATGGGAGGCGGTGGCGGGGAAGAGATAGAAATCTTTAATAAATAAATAAACGGAAAAAAAATTAAAAAAAGAAGAGGTTTAATCAAAAATAGCCTTGATATCTTTCCCTTGGGGAACATTACTATCACCCAATATATTATTGGATGATCAGTTAATGAATGACTATCTGAAAGCAATTATTAATAATTATCTTATTAGCTTCACATACAGGAACCCCAAGCACATTCATCACTTTTCCCTTCATCCTTTATAGGCTGTGTTGACAGGAAGAAGCCAAATTAGCTGTATTGTGTTTGTGAATAAACCTAGAGGCACTTAGACATTCATGAGGCTTAAATTTCACTTGCAAAACGAGGAGCTGAAAACAAGGGATCAGGATTTACCCTTCAGCAAATGTATTGTTTCTCCCACACGTGTGATTGCTGCATCCTTTCATTCTGAAGGTCTCTTGGGAGTACAGAAGGTATCCAGTCCAATACATTTATATTTCAAATCTGCAAAGGAACTGAAGAATGTGTACCCTTTTCTTTTTTATTGCTGGGTGATGCTAAACACATCATCCAGATTCAAGCAATGCTGACTTGTATGTACCTTAGTTGAAAGTGTCATCAGGATCCTAGTTTTTTCTCTTCTGATACAGAATATTTCAAGCCAGAATATGGAAAGAGAATACTGTTAGCCTAAAATAATTCAATCTTTCTCTTTTCTTTCTTTCTTTCTTTCTTTCTTTCTCTCTCTTTCTTTCTTTCTTTCTTTCTCTCTCTCTTGCTTTCTCTCTCTCCTTTATTCCTTTTTTCTTTCTCTTCTTTTCTTTATTTTTCATTTCTTTCTTTCTTTTTTTTTTGAGAAAAGGTTTTTCTACTTCCTACATAGCCCTGGCTGTTTTTGAACTTCCTACATAGAACAGATTGGCCCCAAACTTGCAGAGATCCAACTTCTTCTGCCTTCCAAGTGCTGCGATTAAAGTCATGTGCTCCTATGCCAAGTTATGTATTGCTATTTTTAAATAGGAAAAAAGTTTAGTAAGTAAAAAAGACACATTGTTAGACTTCCTTACTATCCATTTATTCCTTTCTCTACCTTGGTTACCTTTGGTGAATGCTTTTACCCTTACCATGTGTTTATGGTGGAGCCTGAAGAGGCTTGCATTTTCAAGGGTCAGTTGCTGTTATTGGACAGGCAATTGATGTAGTCCATACTCTCTTACTTTTTTTTCTCACTGAAATGGGCCAATAATCTTCTGTCATCCTACTTTATAGGAATTTATTCCTATTCTCTTATTAAAAGTTATTTCTACTTAGGAAATGAAATTAATAATGTGTGTTCATTACAAAACTTTAATTTTGGTCAAACCTAGTTTTATTATGTTTATGTTTTCCAAGACAAATCATGCTTTGTGGCCTTTCAGATGATCAGCAAAGTAATGGGATAACTAATTTAAAAGCTAACAAATACACATGTTCTAGCTGACCCTTTTCTATCCACATTTATCTGTAGTGTTAGCTGTACCTATTATTGAGCAACTGCTTCAAGCTCTTTGAACACATTGAATTTTGAAATAGATACAGATAATAGTATGGACTGTGCATGAGAAAGTACTGTAGCAATCTTATATTCCCATCCAATTTATTTCTGAAGTGATAAAGTGTGTCCAAGGAACTTGGAATGATGTCTGGGAATTATATACTTAATCGAGTTTAACTCCAAAGCCAGTAGTAAAACTGGGGAGAGTATAGATTGTGGCTGAGTGCCCACCCCTCCCCACACAACAAAAATGCTGAGATTAATTCTACACTATAAAAGTACACGAACCAATAGCTGGGGGGATATATTAGTGATTAGGAGCACCTACTGTTTTTGCAGGAGACTCAAGTGCACTTTCTTTCACCTGTAGACAGTCTCCATCTCTAGATAATCAAGTGCCTTTTTGGACTCTGTAGTACCGCACCCAGATACACAAGTGCATAGATAGACAAACAAAAAACATAATGAAAAATAAAATAATTTTTACAAATAGATAGGATCACATTAACCCAAATTTTCATTTTATGATGATTAGGTTTAGATGTTTTATCTTATAAGGGATAAAGCATCCAAATATATTTCTAGTTAAATAGCAGTGGAGTCACCTTATGAATACTTAAAAATTCTGACTTGTCCCTTTAAATGCCCAGTGGAAAGAGGAAAGATTTAGAATGAATGTCCCAATTTGATTTGCTTTCTTTTAGCTTCATGCTTGAAAAGATGATTCATAATAAGCTGTTTCTCTATAAACTTTTGCATACTCTATGAGTTGTGAAAGATATTTTTTGTCATAATTTGTTTTAATTCAACAAATAAATTATCACTGTGACACTGGGAGAGCCTGGGTCACAAGGCATTTTCATGCTAAAAAGTTAATAATTTAGTTGTTAGAAAAGACATTTTATTGTGGAATGAAAATTGTTTGACTTTATATATATACATGTATATATGTGTGTGTGTTGATATATTTTTATATACTTATATGTTCTGACTCAAAATCACACACATATATTTTACAGCCATATTTGTGTAAATGTGATATGTCTTTATTGGGAGATGTGGAAAGCATATAAGGCCAAAATAGATTGAAAAGTGTCAATCTCCATGAAAGAGACAGAATGGTTTCAGTTATTAATGTTTGAGCAAGTAATGAGGAAAAAGATTATACAGGATCTCCAGGATAGCCAGAAACATGGAGCAAGGAGAATGTCCTTGGGGAAGTTATTGACTAAACAGGAAGTGTTGCAGAAAAGGAGAAGAGTGAGGGAGAAATAGCTCTGGAAGTTTCATCTCTTCTGTAAAGATCCTTGGAACAAAGCTCATGATGATGTAATGGTGACATTCATTAGTGTTGGTTGAATATTGGCATTAGGCTATGCATATCGTGTGGATTATCTCACTCAGCAATTCTAAAGTACATTTTGGTAGTCATTATGGTTTTCTACATCTAATACAGAACTATACACATGTACCAATCTTGTAAGTGCTTGAGTTCATCAGATCCAGGTAAGGCTAGCCTGCCTTGGAAATTCACTCAGGTTTGATACTGTGAAAGTGCCTGCCTCCCTCTTTTCAGATGAGTGGAATAGTTTCTTAGCAATGTGAGTTTTATATTTCTTCCTTCACTTCAGTGAGCATTTGTGGATTTAGCAAATATTCAGAGTTAATAGAGTTTAACATCCAATGTTTCTTTCTACAAATTCTCCACATGATTTGATGTCAAGTATTTGAAGCCTGTCTCTTTAACATGAGATTTGTTCTTTCTTCCTGGGGCAAGTGTATGGATTCTACGGTTAGATTCATCTAGTGATGATTGAGAATACTGCAATGGCATAGGGCTGACTTTTGGGACCCTTCTTCTTATGACTACTCCACTTCTCCAGAACACTAGAAATGTGCTATCATTTCCATTTTATAGACAGGAAACCCAAAATTAAAACATTTAAATAGCTTGTCTAAAGGCATATTTCTGGTGTGAGATGAGCTGGGATTTGAGTTCGGTCTCATCCTGCTCTTCCTCCACGACTTTTGCTCACATGTGGACAAACATACAGATAAAACTTTTTTGGATGTGTTGTTAATTACTAACATCTAGAGCAATTTTATCATATTGATGATTTGACAGAGATTAATTTTCGTTCAAACTTTAAGTTTGATTTCCACAGCTGTCTGGTTATATGTTCTCTAATCTACTGGTTAGTTGGATAAATGTATTGAATGATTTTCACCCTCTGTTTTTGAAAATAGATTTCCCCCCTTCATAATATATCCTGATTACTGTTTCCTCTCCCTCTCTAGTCCTCTCAGTTTCTCCTTCATCTTCTCCCGTCTGAATCTACCACCTTCCTGCCTCTCATTAAAAAGAAATGAGCTTCTAGGGGATAGTAATAAAATATAACAAAGTATAGTAAGATAAAAAAGCTATCTCATTGGACTTGGATGAGATAAAAAGAAGAAGAAAAATAAAAGGGAAGAAAAGCATGAGAACTCGAGTTCTTGATTTAGTTAGGCTTGTTCTCTTAGTGGTTTTCTTAACAGTTACACTGAGGTTAGATTTAGATGTGAGGATGTCCTGAAATCAGAAAGAGTAGAAGCGGGGAAGTGAGGAACCATGACATACTCTAGGGAGCAGCTTCTTTGAAGCCAAGATTTAAACAGAGGATAGTTAGAAATAAAGCCAAGCAATGGGTCAGGGCCAGTTTGTAGGGGTCTTAAGTGCAATATCAAGGGAACTGAGTTTCATGATAAAAGAATAGCTGTGGTGGAGACTCATAATAGAGCATGAGGGCAGGGGGATTTTAGGAGAGGAATTAAAATAAGAACCCATGTGGTATATAACAGTCAACTTTCGGAGGAGTGAACAACACGAACTAAAGAATAATTATAATTGGTCTGATGCCCACCAGTTGTGAGGGGAAGAGAAATGTGAGAAACAATCTTTAAGGAAACAGACAAATTAAAATTGTTGGACATTCTCCAAGACAGAGTGAACTGTCATAACCAACGGGGTTAGGGGGAGGATGCCAGATGGACACAATATAGTCAAAGAAATAAAATGATTAGATATCACCACAATTTGTAAGATGTGACTGCATCATAGTTTAAAAAACCATGGAGCCATTTTGTGAACCACTGAGAATATTTGACTGGTGGCTAGTTTTGAGATTCTATTAGAAAAGTTGTATTCTTATTATTTTTAGCTATGATAAAATTTGGGGAGAAATGGAACACAAAGTTTTTCTCTTAAGAATGTTTGCCTATAGGTATCATATCTACCTCATTACTTCAAATTCTTCTGCAATGTGTTTGTGTTTTTTTATGTGCATGTGTTTGCTTGTTTGTATATGAATAAAAAGAGATAGAAAGAGACAGGGATCCTATAAGCCCTTTCATGATACATTCCACTGACCTAAGGAACATTCTATAAGCCTCACCAGTCAGAGGTTGAACCATCCCTCAGTATTGCCACACTGGGGACCAGGTCTACAACACATAAACCTTTAGAAGGTCTTGAGTTCCGAGCCATAGCACTACGTTGATGTGTATATGAACAATTCTAACTGTATTCATCCCTATGTCTGTTTCTATACCTGTAGCCTCATTAGGATACACAAAAAACAAATTTGACATAATTTTAAAGATTACTGAATATAGCCTAGACAACTGTTCATCAGAGCATTGTGCTCCTCTTCCAATTTTTTTCTATGTTGCACACTTTTATTATAACAACTGAGCTAGAGGGAATGGAAGAAATAGGTCAGGCATTGGAGCCTAAAGCAGAGCAGTGAGGGTGGTAAAGAAGGAGCAGATGTTGCTAGGATAATTGGCATCACTGTGTGAGTTGGTCAACTATCAGAGGAGTTCCTTAACGTTGGGGCCTTGCAGAGTGAACGTGGACACATTCAGAACAGAGACAGGAAAGGCTTTCAAGAAAGAGCTTGGGGAGAAACGTGTTCCATTTCACAAGTGTTTAGCTCCCAAAGAGCTTCCCAGTAGAGTACTCACTGGAGGAAGACTCTCGGAGGTCTAGGCTAGAGACACGGCTTTGGTGGTCAGCCATAGAGGGGGATGGCTGAATTCATACAAGTAGAAGAGTAATATGGGAAAACTGAGAATCTTTAAGAGTGCCTCCAGGTGATGATAGGAAAAGCTTGATGCCAACAAAGCAGATGAACAGACCAAATCAGAAGGAGAATGTAGAAGTTATATCATATAAAGAAATGGAGGGGATATACTGTGCGTGGTAGACAGACTAGTAACATTTTGAAGCTGAGTAGAGATCATCAAAGTAAAAAGACAAACAAGTGCAGCATAGACAAAAGGCCTTGGAGATTACTTCTGACGGTATTTTTAACTTGAGTGAGAGGTTTGTTCAAAAGGCTGTCCTAGGGACCTATGGAGGAGACACAGGGCTGTACCAAGAAGAGGGACTCCTGATTTAAGGAGGAAGGAAGACGTAGATTCATGTCATGCCTTCTGTGTCATGAAAAAGCAACTCTGGGATTCAATTATTTTTGCTTTAATAAAAATCCAGGCTTAGCTTTTTCCCCACTCCCTGGCCCCCTTGACAGCTACTCTTGTTTGGCGGCTGCCCCACACCTAAGGCAGGAAAATGGCAGTCCCAAAGAAGATGCAAAAGTTGCTGGAGTGGATCAATGTGAGGCTCTAACTTGTTAGGGAAATTGAAAGTGTGTGCTGGAATGCTGAGTTTGAAGATGATCATGCAGGGCAAAGTGAAACTGATTATCCTCACCAACTGCCCAGCTTTGAGGAAATCTGAAGGAGAAAACCATGCCACATTGGCTAAAACGAGTGTCCATCACTGCAGTAGCAATAATATTGAGTTGGTCCCGGTGGGAGGAAACTTCTATAGAGTATGCTCACTGGCTATTATTGACTCAGGTGGTTCTGATATTACTAGAAGAATGCCAGAACAGACCGGCGAAAAGCAAATCAGGAAAGTTTTTCTTTCATAAAACTTCAACATAACTCCTTTTAAAAAAATCATCTTAAACACAGGGATAGCTAACATTCTTCCAACATGTATTTTACTGGTTTTTATGCTATTCAAAACAATCGATGTAGTCAGAACTGTACTGGTCCCAGCTATGTCATTTCCTGCTCCTTTGTTACTATGCAGGGTATAAGGTTTGTGTGCACTGTAGTTTTTATCACCGACACCTTATATAGAAATATTTTCTCTCCTGCTTTGGAGTCTCACTAATTTATAATTAAGTTATTAGGCTATTAGTACACAAAAATACAATATTTGAAAAAAAAATCATACCTTTGCTGAAGAGTAAAATGATGCTCTCATTTCTATTTCCATATTTTTTTAAAAGAATGAGAAGCTGCCATAACAAATTGCTATGCATTTATAAATATTTCTAATAAGAAGTTAGGGGGAGACCAAGTCCAACCTTGTATTTTTGCCTTATTATAAACTTCTCTATGCTTTATTAGGTCTAAATATGCAGAAAAGTACAGTTGTTATTATGTTTGAGTCACTCGTCTTGAATGGCAAATGCTTCTCTGGCCAACTCCTGGCAGAGCTGGTAGAGGCTGGAGGACATGTATGGAACGGTCCCAAGAAGACTGAAGTGTATGATTGCGGATCTGAAGAGGGAGGTGTTCAATTAGGAGCCCACCTATCCTTCTTAACTCCATGTGTCCCAGTATCTCAGAACATTTGCCAGAGGCTTGAGCTCAAACTGGATCCCCACCAAGTCACTTAGCAAAGCCTTCAGATCTCAATTATCACACAAAGGACAAAAAGCCTCAAATCCTCTTTGTGATTCAGGCATCTTCTGCTAGTCCAGAACAATGTCAGTCTGAAGGTTTCGGGAAGCATTTTGTGAAAGTGCATTTGTAGATTAACCCACGGCATTCCTTCAAGTAAATGACATAATGAGGTTTTAGAACAATGAGTCAGAGGCCTGGCCTCTGATCCTGAGGTGACTGACTTTCTCTGTGACCTTCAATTAGTTACATAATCATCTTTTGGGCTGAGAATCAGTTTTCTAATCTGTGCTAGATGAACTTTGCTTTGGTTCATTTAGGGCCATGGAAAATTTAAGGTGTGGTTAGTTCTCATGTTTGATTCTGTCTTCATTGAATCTCTGCTAGAGGACATCTTTCCCTTTGAGCACGTAGACTTCAGTAGCAAGGAGAAGTTTCTGATGAGGAAAGCCAGTCCTATAAGAGGAAAAAAAGTGCTGGCATCCTCTCTGAGTTTCTTCGGATTTGATTCCATATGACTGACGGGTTGCATTTCTTTCAATATTTGTCTTTACTGGAAGTAATAACTTTGTCAAAATCATGTGCGTTATTTAAAGGGTTTATTTGTTTTCCTTTTATATACATATGAATGTTTTGCTTTGTGTATGTATGTATGTGCACCATGTGCATTATTGGTGCTCACAGAGGCCAGGAGAGAGCGTTAGATCCCCTGAACCTGGAGTGACACATGGTTATTAGCCTCCATATGAGTGTTGGAAACCAAACCTGGGTCCTCTATAAGAGTGAGCTCCCAAGGTCCAAATGAGGAGCAGAAGGAGAGCGAACATGAGCAAGGAAGTCAGGACCACACGGGATGCGGCCACCCACTGAGACGGTGGGGCTGAGCTAATGGGAATTCACCAAGGCCAGCTGGACTGGGACTGATGGAGCATGTGATCAAACCAGACTCTCTGAATGTGGCTGACAATGAGGGCTGACTTAGAAGCCAAGGACAATGGCACTGGGTTTTGATTCTACTGCATGTACTGGCTTTGCGGGAACCTAGTCTGTTTGGATGCTCACCTTCCTAGACCTGGATGGAGTGGGGAGGACCTTGGACTGCCCACAGGGCAGGGAACCCTGACTGCTCTTTGGTCTGGAGAGGGAGGGAGAGGGGGAAGAGGGGAAGGAGGAGGGAAATGGGAGGAGGGGAGGAAGTGAAAATTTGTAATAATAATATTAAAATTTAAAAAAAGAGTAACAGGGGCTGGAGAGATGTCTCAGAGGTTAAGAGCATTGCCTGCTCTTCCAAAGGTCCTGAGTTCAATTCCCAGCAACCACATGGTGGCTCACAACCATCTGTAATGAGGTCTGGTGCCCTCTTCTGGCCTGCAGGCAGACACACAGACAGAATATTGTATACATAATAAATAAATATTTTTTAAAAAAAAGAGTAACAAACGTTCAAAACTGCTGATTCATCTCTTCAGTTCAGAGACTAATTTTTGTAGCATTTGTCTTTCTTGCTAAATAAAACCATCTAATTGTAATGAAGGCCACAAAAACATGAAATAAAAAGTCAAATGGACGTGAATTTTGTTGTTTTACTAGCTTCTGATCATTGTTAAAGCATACTCCCCCCAATCTCCCCACACCTTAGCACCTCATGATGCCACCCTTTCTGCTTCTGGCTGAAGTAACATGTCAGGCTGCTGCTTGGGCTTCATGACTTTGCCAAGCACTCAAGATTCCATTCTCTTTCTTTACATGATGCATTGAAGGTCTAATAGAGATAGCACAGGTCCTAGTTCTTGGTGCTGGTGTACACAGTTTGAGGCTTTAGGTCATACAAAACTGACGTATTCTTTAACCAACTTGGAAAGCCCCATGGTGCATATGGTCCTCTATGAAATAGTTCCCAATAGTTTCTTCCATTACTCCTTCTGGAATGTTCTGATTATATTTTATGCTTTAATAAAAACAACCTAGAAATTATGTAGATGTAATATTTCCTTTATTATGTCCAAACTTTATTTACATCTTCTTATTCTCAAGGCCATTTCCCCATCATACTATGCCTACTAAACTTCCCTTATACTTCATATAACCATTTTCAAACTATCTTTCCTGATCTTTTCTCTCAAATGATCAAAATGATTCTGGGTCCACCCTATTGACGTACTTCTGACTTTTGGTTCCACCTTTTTCTTCTGTTTACCTGGTATACCTAGATAGTGATCTCAAGATTCTTTGAGCGCTCCACATACAGTAAGTTAATAATATGTGTATGTATGAGTGAACTGGCTGATATAAAAGGATAAATACAGTTTTATATTTCTGTAGAATTTCATATGCCTTAAGAAGCTCAATTACTTAGGTAACTGGGACTCATGTAATCTTGAACAATACTCACTTGATAAGTGAGCAAGGGTAAAGAATCACTAATTAAATCAGAAATAAAAATAACACACACTAACACACACATACACACCGCACGTTTGTAATGAATTAAACCCCAAGTCTATAGCGTATATTCTTTAGCTAATATCTCATGTAAAACAGACAAGACTTCCGGGCCTTCAATGCTCCATGTTGCTATGGCAGCAGCACCATCACTCTTGGCTCTTTGAGTCCTAGGATTTCAGGGGAGAATGGCCTGACACTATTAGGCAGATTGCCAAGGGGCTGGGAGAGGTTACTGAAGCATTTTATTACTGACACTGAAGAAATGATTATAGATCTGGAAGCAGGAGACCTACCATACCGTGGCAATGAGATTCATTGGTTTTCAGAGAGTTGCATTTTGACTTTTAAAGGAGATTTTTAAAAATGATAGTCAAATGCACTTCAATGGATTAAAAAGAATAACCATTTTAAAAGCAGAAGGTAGACGCTGCTACAGAGTGTATTCAAATCCATGCTTCTTAGCAACCAGACCAGATTTCACCTATGAAAGAAGGCTAGAGTTACAATAAAAAAAAAAAAAAGCCTTTTTGGTTCTCTAGAGAATATAAAGGCATATTAGAGAAAGGAACCACTTTGAGGTCGGTGGATGAAAGGCGCTGCATGGGCATAAAGTACTTTTTGCAAAGGCGAAGGACAAGGAAGAAACAGTGTCTAGACTGGTGAGCTTATCTCGGGTACATATGAGAATAATTGCCAGAGTCAAAATGAGAGATCATGACAACGAGGATCATTAGGTGTTCAGAAGTTGGTCTTATTTTTAAACATAGCAGCTACAGTTTCTTTGCTGAATCAAAGCCAAGGAAATGTAAAGCAAAGTGTGTGATGGCTTCATGACTTGCTAATATCTCTGCAAAGGGTTTTCACAGTAAAAGGAGATGAAAAGTACAAATACAAATATCACTAATGTGGTCCTCTCTTTGATGTCAACTATCTGCAGACAAAATATCAGCTCCAATGTTGGTTCTTAGTAATCCAACCAGGTGGGAAGCATCGGAACATTTGTGTATAGTTCCTTGATAATACAAGAAGAAATATGAAAACCCAAACTACACAACAAATTTTCTCTTTAAAAAAGAACCATCAAAGGAAAAAAATTTACAATTTCTGTTGGTAGTATTAAAAAGTGGGTAGTTAAGGTAGAACTTCCACTTCCTGTAACTGAATGAGATCTTTTGTATATGTACAAAGAAATGGGCCAGGAAATGATTCTATTCATATATCAAAAACCAACGCATAGAGTCCATCAAGATAATTCAACTATATTTTTGAGTGGTATGAAAAGCCTGGTGTACTTGAGAGAATAGAAATGCAAATGAATGTGTTCTGGATAAATGAAGAATAAAAATTCCAAACTAGACTGCTTACGTTCGGCCGAGATTTGAGTATGGTCTGAGAGGACGGTGGGGCTGTTGTTATCTACTCAGGTTATTTTATGAAGGCTACATTTCCCTTGGAGCCAGACCCCATATGGGGCTAGGCTGTCAAAAGCCTCCTACATCGTGCTATCATTAGGCTAATGAGATTGGTCAAGGCCACATGCATTCTAATTCTTGACAAATTTATGGTAAATCCAAAAATTTGTCCTAAGAGCCTTGTGCCTTCTTTGTTGTTTGGAGAACAGATGAAAGAAATGAGTAATAGATAAAAAGTCCATGGCTTTTGTTTTAGAAGCATTGATGCAAAATGACTTTAGAATTATTTATTCACCTTGCTGTCACTGCTTTTTTGATCACAGAATTAATTTTAAGCCTATATTTGTGACATTCCAGTGCATAGACACAAATATTATACAGGGCTTGTTTCATAACTTGTTTCTTGACAATTCATTTTATCCACAAAAGTTTGCAGTATTCAGTCAAGAGTTTTGAAAATAATGATGCATAAACATTGAAAATAGGCAAACTCAGCTCTAGAAAGTTTATTTCTGAGACCAACTTTTTAAATTATAACCAATTTATAATTGCTAAGAAAGTTGACTTTGTGGGAGCCATAATAAATATGTCCTCATTAAATATAATGACCAATGTGCTATTAGGTGGAAGTATCATTTCTTTTAAGATCTTAGGATAAGTTTTCATAGCTAGTTAAAAATAGTTCAAACTCATTTTGAGTTTGGTGTGTTAAAATGATATTATAAGCTGCAACGTGGATAATTCTCCAAAATTACTGAAATTGCTCTTTATATTGGTAGGCAGTAACTACAAAGTGTTATCTATAAAGTGGAGGCAACATGGTGAAAAATGTTCATATTGCTGTCCAAAGGCCAGAGTTATGAGATGGTATAGAGCAACACCCAGTAACAAATGAGAAGAACCATCTGCCGTATATTACAAATGAGTCAATTTAAAGCCTTTTGCGGGACTCTCCAAACACAGTCGTAGCTACGCTGACAAAGTGAACTACAGAGGTTGGAAATTATCTGTTGCATTTATCAGCCTAGACAGTCACTGCAGATAATTTAGATCCTACAACCCTTTACTTCTGTGGAATTAGATATCTCGCCCTGAATATCTTACATTATGGCTGTAAATTTATATATACCTTCATCAGATTGTTTATAGTGACAGAGAAACCCAGATGGGTAGGTTAGCAAATATTTCCCTCCCCTGACTCTTACACAAGGGTTTAGAGAAAATATATTATTAACTTTTCTAGTATAACTTATATCATAAGGCCGACTGATGGTAGTTCAGTAGCATCACAATGAAGCAATATTATAATAATAGATTCTATCTCAGGTGACATTCTGCATCTGGGTCTTGTGCTCATCAAGGTATTTTAAAGAGTGGATTTCCTTATGCATTTATACACTTGGAAAATATTTTTTATTTTTATTTTTTTTGGAAAATGCCATGCCAAACTGCCTGCATTTGTGATTTCACTGCCTTTTCACAAAACTCCTTCTCCCTACCCGTCTCTAGGGGATACTTTGTATGTCAAATAACATCTAGTACTGTTCACAACATCCATCAGTAAGTGGTTTAAAAATAAGAAGAATTTATAAACCAGTTTAATTTTCCAGTTAACTTTTCTTCTAGTACTCAGTTGAATTTGACTCAACACCTAATTTTAGAAAAGAATATTGTAAAAAGCATTCTATATATGAAATGTTTGTGTCTTATTTTCTATTCTATTTGTGTGCCAAGACAGCATGACAAAGGCAGCTCTTATAAGAGAAAGTATTTAACTGGGTCTCGCTTACAGTTTTAGAGGGTTCATCCATTATCATCATGGTAGAGAACATGGTGGCATGTAGCCTGGCATGCTAGAGTAGTAGCTGGACTGGAAGCTTTACAAAGAAAGAGAGAGAGACAGAGCAGACAGAGAGATACACAGAGAGACACAGACACACAGAAACAGACAGAGAGACTAGGAGACACACACACACACACACACATACACAGACAGACAGACAGACAGACAGAGACAGAGACAGAGACAGAGAGAGATTGGACCTGACTTTTGAAATCTCAAAGGACACCCCAGTGACACCTTTCCGCTAATAAGGCCACACCTATTCCAACAAGGCCACACCTCATAATCCTTCCCAAATAATTCATCAACTGGGAACTAAGCAAGTTAATATATGCACCTATGGGGAGTGGAATTCTCATTCAAACCACCACAAACTGTGTTTTATAAGTTTTGACTATTGTCAGAATACTTACTGAAGGATTTCATGGACTAGATTCAGTACTAGATGGTATTGCCGGTGTAAAATAACCCTTGAAAAAGACAAGAAATATGTGCAATAAGCAATGAAAGAACAAACACAGGCAGCTTGGCATGGCTTTTGTAAAAATATTTTCCAAGTATATAAATACATAATAAAATCCATCCTTTAACATTTTTGGTAAATTTCCATTTTACAGGAGAATTATATCAATTTTAATTAATAAATTTGTTTATTTTTCTCATTTTTATCAGTGCTTTGAGAATTTTGTAGTATGTATTTTGACCACATTGCCCCTCCCCTACTCTTCCCACAAACATTCCTTCTTGCACACTGACTCATCTTTCTGTTTGCGTTTTTAAAAAACCCATCAAGTACAGTTAGTATTGGCCTTACACTCTTGGATAGTTAGCCATAATCTGGATCACAGTCAACCCGCCAGGGGCCTCCACCTTAAAGAAAGCTGACTCTTTCCCCAATCAGTGAACTGCTGATAACTTGGAAGATTTCAGGTGAATATCTCACGGTTTGCCCTAGAGTATTTTTCTCTCACCACTTTGTGTGAAAATAGCAAGCACTGCATTTTCCCCCTTTGTGTCCATGCCAGCCCTCCCACCATTCTCTCCTTTCTGAGCCTCTGTGAATCCTGCACCTTCTGGCGTTTCTCCAGTAGTTTCCACTTGGACTATCTGCGCCGTCAGAAGTGGGTGGCGCACCCGTCACGTTAGTTCTCTCTCGCCTTTCCTATTTCCCCTTTCTTCCTAGTCTCCCATACTTCCTTATGGGGCCTGTGAGGCAGTGTTGGAAGCAGAGAATCTCTTAGTTCAGTTTACCCATGGTAACTGAGTCATCTACTCCAGAAAGTGCTCTTCTCAAGAGAGGACAGTAGTGTCAAGAATCTTCCTGTAAAGTCATATACTGTCATCTTGACTCATCTCTACTCTGATGGGAAGGACGCCCATGACATGGAGTTGGAATCATAAAATAGAACTTCCAATTCTTCTAGAAGTAGTGTAGTTTGTTAACATTTCCTCATATATCCTTCTGGGATTTTTTTTTTTTTTTTGGAGCCACGGTTTACTTAGAGGAAGACTGTGACAAAGAAGGACAAATGGAAAGGAAGCATCATAACTATATTCCAGGGCAGACACCTTTTCATTCTTCTCATTATATTATATATCACTTTTGCTGTAGACATATGTGTAGATAATTCTTTTTCTAACTGTAGTGAATGCATGCGTACAGTATATAAAAAGTTATTAGAATTTTAAAGAATAATTCATGTTGTAATTATATACTTTTATACACAGCCAAGCAACTTATATATTCTCATTAATAACAGTGAAGTCCAATTGACCATAATGTTTTAAAATAAAGATAGCAGTAATCGCCGGGCAGTGGTGGCACATGCCTTTAATCCCAGAACGTGGGAGGCAGAGGCAGGCGGATCTCTGTGAGTTTGAGGCCAGCCTGGTCTAGAAGAGCTAGTTCCAGGACAGAAACCAAAAAGCTACAGAGAAACCCTGTCTCGAAAATCCAAAAAAAAAAAAAAAAGATAGCAGTAATCAAAACTTTCTGACAAAAGCAGACATCCCTGTTGGTGCTCAGACAGTCAACTGCCATTCTTAAAATTACAGCAATGTCAACGTTCATACACATCACATCCCAGAGTTCCATGGTAGGCTCCAGCAGACAGCATGCGAGCCTCAGCAAGTTCTAGAGGTATGCTAAAATGCACAAGCAAGCTTGAACTTTCAAAACACATCAAAAGCTATTCAATTCATTTTTAGTGGCTTTCATTTATTTGTAAGAAGCAATTTCCAGTCAAGTTCATGTCGGAGCAGAAAAAAGGATAGACAACTGCTGACTGCAGCTTACCCAGCTGATCCTGTGTGATCTGACGGAGATGCACATGCAGGGTCATTTACCTTCAGTTAACTTCCTTTTCTAGATAAATAAAATCTTGAAGTTTGCTTAAGAAAGCACTTTATTGATTGTATCAAAGTTAAGTCCTTTTCTAGTTTGCATGAGAAATGTTTGGACAAATTAAAAATTAATAAACAAATCTTTACTCCAAAGCGTCTGTGATTGTGGATTTCTCTTCATACTGGTACCTTCTGCTTCACCACATGAAAAACCTAGTGGTCTAAAGTTAGGCCTGATGTTTTGTTTAAATCCGTCTCATGGGAGCTTCAATTTCTTTTCTCATATGCCTGATGGAGAAGAAACTGGTTTTGTTTTGTTTGGTGGCTAGTGTACTCCCATCATCAGGACACATCTCTATTAAATTATAAGGTCATAGGAATAAAATCTTTTGGAGTGAACTCTTTCTTGCACAGTTCTTTGCATTATAGAAATTTTTCCAGAGCATTTCTTTCCAAAATGAACAGCCTCCCTTTGGTGTGCGTTTGTGTGAAGATGGAAATCATGCAGAAATGGCCACACTTTTGTCAGCTTGCTTATGTTACAGGAAAACAGACAGACACAGGCACGTCCCCTCCTAGACCAATCTCTTGTCCTTTCACTAGTTTTAAGTATGGAGAACTCTACAATATACAAGTTCAATTCTTTTCTGAACAATTTTGAAGTACCACATGATGAATAATTTCTGTGTAAGTTTGTATTAATGATAGAAACCCCTTTTTGCTCCTCAAAATTGCCAATATTACCAAAAATGCAAACTGTTCCAAAGGCTATCATCACAATCCTAAGAAATAATTTTTAAAAACCATTCTTGTCCAAAGCAGGCTAGAGGTCTTATCTATATGAAACAGTCAAGCAGGGGGTGGTTTCTCAAGTATTAACTTCAACTGCTGAATAAGAGTTGGAAATAGGGGAAAAATGCTGTGTCACTGAGGTAGAGGTGAACTTAGAGCTGGAGTCTGTGGTGTGCATTTTTCAGAGGTTATGGGAATGACAGCAATCAGCAGGCTGGAGGTACAACTCCTTAAGAACTAGCACACATGAGTCTTTATTGCTTTTTGGCCTCAAATCTCACTTCACATTGAATCCCATGCAACTTGGTTGGATGACTATTGAACTCAAAAACACTTGGGAGTTTCTTTCAAGTGAGTCCCCCACCCCCATATTTTAAATACATTCAGTAGTTTTGGTAAGATTGGCATTAAGTTCTCTAAAATTCTATGTTGTTATGAAATTTCCCTCATTAATGAGACAACTGTCGAAATTTAAAGGTAATCCCACGGTCAATTGAAAAATTAAACAGAGAGAGAATGTAGACGAAGAAATATCATCATATTACCCATCAGAAAATTAAACAATGACTTGGGTAATACTGGGACAAAATGTGTCTAAAACATTTAAAAACAAAATATTAAAAAAGCAACATCAAAACCTTTGATTTTTGGGAATATTTGGTAAGTGTTTTTATCTATGGGATTGGTTCAGCCAAATTTAGAATATGTGTGCTTAAAATATACTTGGTCAATTGCTCCGGTGAACTTCTAAGATTTTAAAATGTATGTTAATTTTAATTCTTCCATGAGAGAAAGAAAAATCCAGGGGAGACAGAATTCTTAAAAGCATTACTTTTTGCTATACTCAATGAAGGTTACTTTCTCTGTCCAAGGGTAAAGGCTTTTCTTCCTTTTATTTTTTAACTGAAGTTGGACTGCAGCCTGCATAGAGCTTCTTTTTCCTTAAAAGATATCGTTTTCGCCTAATTGTGCCCAGTTCCATTTCCACTCTTAAAAGGACTGTGTTTGAGCTCACAGACTCAGGAGACTGTTCCACTCAATAGCCAAACTCTGGCAACAGCCCTCCGGGATTTCTGAGTGAATGTAAGTGAAAGTGCTGTGTGTTTGTCTCCATATTCCATTTAAACAAAAGTTTAACTCAGGACACTTTGGGAATATTTAAAGAAAAATATCTGGAGAACTGTCTTCTAGATAAGATCAATTTTTTTTTTTTTTTTTTTTTTTGGCCCATGAAAGTGCTCATCAGTCAGCAGAATTTCCATAGTGCTTCTGATGTTTGCAAGGCACCTTCTTCCCACAGTAGTAGGGATGGAATCTACAGCCATCTGCCTGCAGAAGATAATGACATTCCTTTAAAAATTTCCGTGAGAACTTAACAGCAAAGGACTGAAAGAGAAAGGGCAACTCAAGGATATCGAATTGATTTCAATTCCAATGGAATGCCAATTCTAATCAATTAGTAAACATGCATGAAGCGTGAGGCAAGGGAGATGATGAGACTGCATCTGGGTTCAGTGGGAAAGCATGCTGTGGTTGACTGCTGATGCCTGCCATGGGTGTAGGCAAGCAAGTCATGGCATATGTTACCCATGTATTCGGCTTCTACTGAAGATGCTTAGCCCGGATTTCAACAGCTCTACCATTTTTGTGTTTTTTTTTTTTTTTTTTTGGCTTTCTGATGTTTATTGCTCATTTCTTTTAGGCTGCAAAGGCTTAACTAGAGTGAGTTCATGAGCATTTAGGGCCATTGGATCTTTTTAATTGCTAAGATGTTAAAATGTGAGCAATGATTGAAGGTTTCCTAATAGGTCAGCTTTGATAACTAGGCTGTAGGCTTTCAGAACTAGGTATAGCTCTTTGATTTTTATGAACACAACTTACTTTGTGTGGCAGTTCTTCTTAACATCTTATCTTCTCTACCCATGCTACTGACCACAAATGGGGGCCAGGTTGTACATATAAACCATGAGTGTGTTTGGTCTTTGCCTCTTGTTCAGCCCTACTTTCTGTTGCCATATTACTTACACCTCTTTTCCTTGATCTTGCTGCTGCTGACTCCAATTTTCTTGTCTAGATAGGGAGACTCATCTCTCTCTGATTAACCTCCTTTTAACATAGGTGTATCTGCAGCTGCCTTTGACCTACATGATGTGCTTAAAGTTTGTTCAGGTTTAGAAATAACATTTGAGCTTGAAATACCCTGGTCTTCTTTTGTTAGTTGGCAGCTGAAGCTCAGAACATTACACATGCTGTTGAGCGTCACCAGGTTTACTGCTACAAACGCAAGGGTATTTTTCAAGCTGGGCAATTTACTAGCGGTAATTTTGATGATACAGTTCCAATACAGCAAAGGAATGTATTTAAAAGTGCATAGGATTTAAACATTCTTGTCCAGGCTATCATATTAGATAAGACATTCCTTCAAAAAGCTGAAGTCAGCTGCAGAAAATTAGAGAATTTGATATAAAAATGGATATGGAGCAGTTGGCCATGACTTTATAAAGAAAAACTCCAACTTGTAGCAACTTTCAGTGGGGAACCTAAAGAGGACAATGATGATCTACTGAAGCAGATGGTCCAAACAATCACAGGCTAGGAAAACAAAGCGGCCAGTCTGGGAGAAGAGCCAACATCCCCGATGGACTAGTAAAAATGAACAAACACCTCGGCAACCATGTCCAAGAGCTAGGATTTCAAATTGGCATAGGCAAGGTCATTGTCTTAGGCAGATTAGAAAAAGAAGAAGAAAAACAGAGGGATCGCCAATCTGTAGACGCTTCAGTTCATTGCGACCCAGTGGTCGATGTGGAGACCAAGAATACTAGCCATGTGTATCCTCTCTGAAAGGTTCTAGTTAAGCAAGGGATTACGGAATATGTCATATGAAGAAATTGTAGTATGCAGGGGAACATTTACCGAAGAATGGGTTTATCATGGGCTCAACTGTATCATGTTTTTCATAAATGCTTGTGTTTTCGGCAAGGTAATAAATACATTATTTATTACAATATTATTTAATACAAATAAATACTCTTAGAAGGTAGAGAGAAGACAAATTTTTTTATAGTTTTGTTTGCACAATATTGTGTCCATTTAATTTAGTGAATGATTATTTTATGTAATTTTTGATGAATGATTTTGACATTTTAGTTAATTCTATATTGTGTCATTAATAATAAATCAGTCTTGCATGCATTATTTTTTCCCATTGCAATACATCTTTTGGTTATATTTTATAGTGTTCAGAATCCTTTGAGACTGTCAGACCTGGGCTTGAAATACCCTGTATCAAGCTGTGTGACCTTTGACAAATTCCTCAATCTCTAACCATTGGTATCTTCAGCTCCAAACTATGAATACAATATTAGCATCATAAATAGATCTATGCTTTGACAGAAAGCGTCTATAAATGGCTTCACATAGTTTATGACATGGAGCAAGTAGTGGGTGACTGATACTAACATTCTTTTAACTTTATCTACAAGCACATAACAATAATCACATAATTATGAAAATTCATATAAGCTAAAGATGAAGAGTTTAATGACAAATTGTTTCAATTATAATCTTGAGAATTCTGACCATCCAAATATCACACTATCAGATTTCGAGCTTGACTAAAATTGTTTTAATATTGAAAAAAATAGTCTATACCTTATCTATGTAGATAACTGGAGAAATGAGAATTTCCTGGTGATTTATATTTCTATGTAGTGAAATAGGTTTTCACAGTCTGATTCAGATAATGACTACCAGAAAGCATGAATATCACATTATATAAACATAGTCGAATTTCCTATGAAAGATTGTACCAATCCATGCTACCTGCAGTGCAAAAGTAAAAAAAGTCAGTAATATATGTTGTGGTTTGCTACTATAGCAGTTAAAACACTAATTATTTAGTTTATTGTTTGTGAGTTATTAATGAGGTTGAAACTCTTGGTAACACACTCTCAGTTATTCACGTAGATTCTGTGAACTGCTTGACCATGTTCTTGGATAACTCTTCTGTCCCATTACTTTTTTAAAGCACGATTATTAAAAACTCAGGGTCAGAAATTGGTGTTCAACCTGAAGATCTGAAAAGCAAAAGAGCCAACAACCTCTTACCTCGACCTCAGTCTGAAATGGTGATCCTGCTTTCAGGAATCTCAGAATGAGACTGTGTGTGAGAGCTGTCTCCCCTGTCTTATACTCCTCTCTAGGGCTGGGATTAAAGGCATGCGCCACCCAATTTCTATGGCAACTAGTGTGGCTACCGAGATTAAAGGTGTGTGTCACCACTGCCTGGCTGGTAAGGCTGACCAGTGGGGCTGTTTCACTCTCTGATCTTCAGGCAGTCTTTATTTATTAAAATACATTGGAAATGCCACTACATTTTAAAACTTTTTTTATTATTATTTAATTTCAAATTTAATACCAATTCCAGTTCCACTTTCTCCCCTCCTCCTGCTCCCTCTATTTTGCACTCACCCCACCCCCATCCACTCTCCAGAGAGGGCAAGACACATTGCTCCTAGGAAGAACCAAGTTCTTCCCCACTATATCCAAGCTGAGCAAGGTGTCCCTGCAAAGAGAATGGACTCTTTAAAACCAGTTCAAGCAGTAGGGATAAATTTTGGCTCCACTGCCAGTGGCCTTACAGATGTGTCAGCCACACAACTGTCCTTTTAATTATTTTTAAACTTTTCAACTACTAAAACTTGCTTATCAAAGTAATATGTGAACAGCGATTTAACATCGAATGAAACTAAAGCTTCACCCTTGGATCTAAACACTGATGGGTTACTTCCAGTTTGCATGATTCTCTTGGCACATATACCACAAATCTGGGCATTTTCCCCCCAGAGAACACATTTTAAACATTTACTAGCCTACCACAAGAATAACAGGGCCATCCGCCAATTCCCTAACCCACCAGAGACTGTGTGCCCTGCTTCCAGCAGTCTCCTAGCTATGCACACATGTCTCTAAATACCATGATTAGCTGTCCCCTTCTTTTCCTCCCATTTCTTTCTTTTATATTTAGCCATCGCCTGTGGTGTTTGCCTCCTACGTTGACGGATGAATGTTTTGTTCTCTTATATCAGCCCCTTGCTTCCCACTCCTCCCCGGTCGTAGCTGCTTCTTACTTTCGGTTAATTCATTTCTCAGGTGCATTATTATGATTATGGAAGCACATGAGCTTGACTTACAGAGCTTTGTAATCTCATTCTCTCTTGTACACATCCTCTCCCTGCCCATTTGAATTGTTTTATTTCTCTCTACTTGTTCTTCTGTAAATATCTCACTAATCATTCCTTACCCGCACAACATAATTTTTGCACCAAAAACATCAAGCAGTTCCTCACGAAAACCAGTTCGGTGTATCTCACACCTGGGTCTGAAATACTTCTGTGGTAGTAATTTATTTTCCCAACGTTGTGGACGTTTGCTTTGTTTCTCTTTCTGACCTGCATACCTAGGCTAAGAACCCTCTCAGGAAAGATTCTCCTTTCTTGCAAGTATTTCTAAAGGCTTTATCCCTGGGAGCGAATGCCAGTGATGGCTGCATTCTTCCTCTGCTAGAAGTAGGGCCAATCCTGGCACAGTGCTTGCTTTCTGACTGATGGTCTTTTAATTAATTGTATCCACGAATGTCTGCCCTTTGAATCTGCTGACTCTGAGTTTGGGATTTCTTTGCAGCTCTTGTGAGAGGAAAGGCTCTCACCTTGGCAATAGCTTTTTCTTAGGCCTACTTGGGGCTGAAGTTTTTTTCTCAGTTGTTTCTGTCAGTTTGGTTCTTTTCCAGTGTCTCTTCTACAAGTTCTGTGTTTCAGGTTTGGTCACAGTACCCTTTCTTTCTGATGACTGTACTTATTTAGTTTTAGGATACGTGCATATGTATATGTATAACATACATGCATAATATACATGTATAATTCTATATATATACATATATACACACACACATATATATATACATATATACATATACATATATATATATATATATATATATATATATATATATATGGAAGAACGTTTTTATTCAACCCAATGTCTGATATCTAACTTTTAGAAATTGGAGCAGACTTTAAGAGAAATAGTCTTCCACTGGAAAGAGTATATCAATTGGCTATTCAGTGTCAAATGGTCAGCCCAGAAAACATACATACAAGACATGAATTTGAAAGAGAACAGGAATATGAGAGAGGAAAGGGTAGGGGCAGGAGAAATGATGTAATTGTATTATAATCTCAAAAATAAAAAATTAATAAAAAGGAAGCAAACATTGATTTACTTTTTTAAAAAAATAGAATATAGTAATGATTTTAACTTTGCTTTGTGCTAATTCCTGTATACCTCTTTCCTTTGTTCTAAGTGGCAATTAGTTTCTTAAAGATCATGAAAATCATTCCTTTTCTCTTTGTAGTAATTTTTTCAGAGATATAATTTTGCTAGTACTTCAGGCTGGCTTTGAAATTGCAATCTGTCTTAGTCTCCCAACTAAAGGGAGTATGTTCTAATACGCCTGGCAATAATATTTTTTACTGTATCTATATTTATACCCATACTTATTTACAGCTGTAGACACTACATTATTTACTTTTGTTTAGTTTTGACTTTATATAATGATAAAGTCTGCTCTGACATATTATTTTGCTTAATATACTATTTTGGAATTTATCCATGCTTATTAATGCAGTTCTAATTAATTTGTCTTGTTTCCTGATATGGAATATTCTATTGCAATGGATAGAGATAAGTCTCATTATTTTATTGGTAAAAATGCAAGTGGTTTCTACATTTCTATTTATTGGAACATCATGGTTATGATTCTTTTTCAAAATATGCATTTATTATTTTAATTCTATAAATGCATAATTAAATGCATAAATGTTTTTTCTGTATCTATATATGTGCTACCTGTGCATATCTTCTGCCAGCCGATGCCAGAAGATGGCATTGGATCTCCTGGAACTGGAGTTTCAGATGTTTGTAAACTGTAGAGTAGGCTCTGCAAACTGAGCCCAGGTCCTCTATAAGAGCAGCCAATGCTATTAACCACTGAGCCTTATTTCCAGCCCCACTTAGAAAAACTTTAATACATATAAAGAGCTCCTGTTGTTTATTCTTTAGGTTTAGACTGGTTAGGTCATCACACACACACACGCACACACACGCACACACACACACACACACACACACACACACAGAGAGAGAGAGAGAGAGAGAGAGAGAGAGAGAGAGAGAGGGAGAGAGAGAGAGGTACCTCTTGTTTTATTACATTGATTTTTTTTTCCCTTAAGGTTTTCGTATTATAAACCTACAAGTGCCATATGTTGTCAAGGCTCCATTATTCAAAAATATTTTCAAGCCTTATTATATCAGTATAAATGCAATATTGAAGGCTGCATTCTATGTTCAATTTCTAGTTTGTAGTTTATTTAGCATCTTTTATATATTTATAATATTTAAATTATATACTCATGAAATGCTTTTATATTTTTCACATGGCATCATCTCTTAAAGTCACGTTTAGTCTACTTAAAAATATTTTAGATATCAATTTTCCTCTGAATATATAAAGATTATCAAATATGCTGCAACCATATTCTCTCTGTTTTGGCTTTATGCTTTAACTTCAGTGTATTTCTTTCTCCTGTTTGAGTGTCTGATCAATTTGGAATTTAGATTTTAAGTATATTATCAGTTGGATACACGATATGTACTTTTCAATGCCCCCATTTCCCTACGAATCAGTAGTCATACAGGTTTACATTTGCTTTTAGATTCAGTTGTTTTCCCATTTATCTCTGTCATCTTTCTCTTGATCCTATCTGTACTATAATTTTGTTGTATTTTTTGTTAGTGTGTATTTGTAAAGTATGTTGTATCTTTTTGTATATAATTTAGTATCATATCTGAAGGCTTTTAGGTATAATATTGATACTAATTAATTAATTAATTTTAATAAATGTTCTGATGATTAATAAAGTCATACTCTGTTTTGAAAGGATTTTAAGACTATCTAGAAAATATTTTTTTCTATGAGATCATATTCACTTTTCCTAGATGGTTGCTGGTAATAACTTGTTAAATAACTTACATAAATATTTTAAATATTTTTATAATAATATTTATGTTAATTCTTTGACAGTTTCATAGAATACATTTTAATTATATTTACCAGAGCTTCTCTGATGTCCACACTGTCTGCCCTTATCTTCTTTCCTACCCAACACATGGGGTTCTTGTTTGTTTATTCATTCATTCATTCATTTATACTCATTCAATCTAAGGTACGTTGCCCAGTTACTCTTTGGTAAGGTTAGGTCTGCCTGGGATTATAGTAACATAGTCATATATTAGGCACACCAGAAGGACACATACTGAAACAAAATGGACTCTTCTGGTGTCTCAGCTACCAAATGTTAATTGCTCCTCAGCTAGTAATGGGGATCCTTGGATTTTGTTGATTTGAGTTGCACAGGTCTTAAGCCTGCGGTCATAATCTTTGTAAGTCCACATGTGCTAACTGCCCTGTTGATTCTGGAAAACACTATTACCTTGAGGTCTTTTTCCATCTCTGCTCTTACAGTCTTTCTGCCCTCTCTTCCTGGAAGAACCCTGAGCCTTGGTGGAAAAGGTATGAAATGCACTTCCCATTTAGGGTTGAGTACTTCCTACTTTCTTGTTCTCTACCTGTTGACCTCCTATGGTCTCTGTGTTCATTGCAATCTTCAGTGAAGCCTCTATTTCTCTCTAAATTCTGGAGAACACTTGACTTCTCAAGTATAGAACAGTTTGTCTACTGTCTCACAGAATTTTACACAATTAAACCTATCTTCAGGTTAATAAAGAGTTCTTTGGAGAAATTTTCAGGTTTTTCTTAAAGATGAGATGCCTTGTACATCATTTAATTTTTTTGAATTTTTTCAAACAACTGAATAGTTTTTCGTTTTTATATTTTTGCTTATTTTGCAATTATCGTATTTTAAAAATTAGTGTAAAAATTTTGGTATTATTAATATTAAGATATATTGCTTAGTTTCACTATGTGAAAACTCTCTAAATTAAAATTAATTGGGCTTACACTCTTGTTTTGCCTTTTATTTTTTTCTCATGTCTATGTTTTTTTTATTAACTAGAATGCCAATGGACAATATAAATAAATTTTTGAACTATACATATCAATTTATGCTTATTTTGTTAAGGTGATAAACAACAGATGATTTTTTAGCATTAAGTAAACTTATAGGGCAAATAATATGTCTCATTAGGAAAAGGCAGTTGCTAGCACATCTGAAGACTTAAACTCAGTCTCTAGGACCTATGTGGTGGGAGGAGTAATCTAATTCCTCTAAGTGTCCTATGAACTCCATAAGAAGTGCAGTCTCTCTCTCCTCCCTCTCCCCCTCCCTCCCTCCATTCCTCCCCCCTCTCTGTTTCTCTCTCTCTCTCTCTCTCTCTCTCTCTCTCTCACACACACACACACACACACAAAGTAGATACATGTAAAAGACTAAACTTGTATTTCTGGGAAAAAACTTATTGTAATATGAGCAGCGGGGCTGCGTCCCCAGCACCCGGCCGCCTGCATGGCTAGCTTATGCCCCAAAATAATTACACGGAAACTGTATTCTTTTAAACACTGCCTGGCCCATTAGTTCCAGCCTCTTATTGGCTAGCTCTTACATATTGATCTAACCCATTTCTAATATTCTGTGTAACACCACGAGGTGTCTTACCAGGGAAGATCTTAACCTGCGTCTGTCTGGAGTGGGAGAATCATGGCGACTGCCTGATTTGGCTTCTTTCTCCCAGCATTCTGTTCTGTCTACTCCACCTACCTAATTTTTTGTCCTATCAGGCCAAGAAGATTTCTTTATTAGTTAACCAATGAAAGCAAAAGATAAGATACAAGACCCACCTCCATCAAAAACTATTGATGATGTAACCCATTCATGATTTCATGATGTATTATCAATGGGATTAAGTCTACTGATTAAGGATGTGTTATCCCCTTTTGATTATTTTTATAGTTAGCATAAAATAATGTTTTATATAACATTTTCTTGCATATGTTGGAAAAGATATTAAGTTGCCCTTTTTGCTGTTTTGGTTTAATGCATCATTTATTCTGGGATAATTTGGGGTGAATAGAGATTTTGGAGAATATCATCCGAATGATTTTGATTGAGTTTTAGGAAAAGGAGGGCTTTGGAGCAATACCTGCTGATATTGCTGATATAATGCTGCTGACTGTGGTGTGTGTGTGTGTGTGTGTGTGTGTGTGTGTGTGTGTGTGCGTATTAGAAGATGAGAGGCCACAGTAATTCAAAAGAGTGAATGCAAAGGAAGTTATTTAAAAATGAAAGTCAATTCAGATAGTTTATCAGGGAATTACAGAAATTCATTTTTTGTTTTTTGTGAAATCAAGACTCCTCACTATGGCTCTTTTCTTAAGAATATGTAATATTTTTATGTAATATTTCTAAATATAGGAAGAGAATAGTGGTACCTAATCTGTGATTATGAACAGATTTTTTTTTCATGTAGCATCATTTTTTTTAATTGAAATTCCTATGAATGGAGAGAGCAGGCAGATCAAGAAAAGCTTGGGGATCAGCTGCGCAGAGACAACTTCTCATCTACTCTTACTCCGCTTGCAGATTTTCTCCTCCCTTTCTTCACATTGAAAGCAATTTTTTTTTAAAAAAATCATTTTTAATTATGTGTGTGCATGTGCATCTCTGTGTGGTTATATGCATAAGTGTGCATGCCTGTAGAAGCCAGTAGAATGCATCAGACCTCTTGTGCTTGGTGTTACTGTTGGTTGTGGACTGCCTGAAATGGGTACTTGGAACTGAATTTAGGTTTTGCACAAGAGTAGTATGTATTCTTAACTAGAAAGTCACCTTTCTAGCTCTGCAAATTTTTTAATAGGTCTTTTCAAATATTTTTGCTCTGATATCATACCTAGATTCTGTTTTTGCTCTGATGTCATACCTAGATTCTACATGCTCCCAGATATCTTTTGCATACTATATTCTAAAGATTCTAGATTGTGTGCAGGTTCTTTTCTTCATGGCTGTCTTCAGTGTTGGAAAGCTATGAAAGAAGTCTACATATCACTAGTAATTAGCAATTTGCTGGCACAGATTATATGTAAGATACAACAGAATGAATAATCTTGATTTAAATGATGTATATCATTGTCTTCAGTTCACATCATGGTTTCTTGTATAAGATGGATTTATGTACAGAAATGTAGAGAAGACAGCTTCTTTTATTTTCAATATGGTAATAAGAAAAATAGGGGTGACTAATAATTAGTAATATGTATTACTTGATTTGTGGTATAAAAACCTGTAGGTCTACAGTGATACCCTTAGAATATTTTGTAATTTTTATTTCTATTAACTATGTGCAACTGAATATTGATATGTGCTGGGCATTGAGTAAAATTTAATTTTTCTCATTTTACTTCTATTGCTCCATGAGTGAGTTATCATCACCCGCAGTAAAAATGAGGGAGGAAACTCAAGATATAAAGTAGTTTTATCAAGATAATCACAAGCAATGGAGTCAGTACTTCAACCCATCCTTGTTTCTTTTTAGTCCTGTTGCTGCTTTTTGTGTTGCTCATGGGGAGAGTTTTGCATTCTTTGATTTTAAAATTCTGGTCCTTTTTCCCAGTCATGTCTGGAAGAGTAAGATATAGCTTCCTTTGTTTGGGGTTCTTTTACTTAACAAAGTTGAGTTTATTGTACTTTTATGTACATAATATTTTCCTGGCTGCTTCAAAATATATACTCTCAGTTAATTAAGACAAAAAGCTGTGCTTTACTTATATGAGCCACAGTGTCCTCCTAGTAAAACTTTTAGTTTACAAAATAATAAAACATTCATTTTGCAATTCTAATCTTAAAAAAATCCAAAAATTTATCGTTAAGCAAGTACAAAGCACGGGTTTCAAGAAGGTATGGGTGGGGTCTCAAAAATGAGGCGAATATATTGGCACGGCATAGGACTGGATGATATTGTAAGGTGCTTTGAAACTTCCTTCTGTTTGTAACATGTAGTAGTTCCTCTCTGGGTTTTAGAAGTGAATTTTCAAGCTGGGCAATGGTGGTGCATGCCTTTAATCTCAAAACTCAGGAGACAGAGGTAGGCAGATCTCTGCGAGTTTGAGGTCAGTGCAGCCTACAAAAGCTAATTCCAGGACAGCCAGGGATACACTGAGAAACCCTATCTCAAAAAGCAAAAACAAAAACAGCAACCACAACAAAATAAGTGAATTTTCAGGCTATTTTCTCATTCTCAAATGTGCCATGGGTGCAAGAATGGAAGAATGGAAAAGTCTCCTGCTATTTATAAGTTCTTGGTTAAAACAGGATGGATTCTGGTGAAAGGGGAACCACTGGGCTAAGGATAGGGTAATACCCATTGAAGTGAAAGTCAATAGAAGGATCAATGATAATTCATATTGTAGTAGCACGGGTCATAAGTGTATTTTTGTTATCATAAATTATAGGTGTCAAAAGTTTCTTGTTTAAATAGTAGCAATGAGGATGCTGGAACAAGTCACATTTTTTTTTTTTTAAAAAAAAAATAAGAGCAAATCTGGTGGAAAGCAACAATGCAAAGTGAACTGCAAACTCTCTATTCATGTTCAGACCAAACTTTGATGACTGTGGAAATCGAGTATTGCTAGTAGACCTTCCCATATATTCTTCTTTGTAACCTTAAATAAAATCAACCTCAATCCTTATTACAGGCTTAAGCTAGAGTTTTTACTGCTGTTTTACTTATCCTCTCATTTTTAGTCTTTGCCATAGTGTCTAATTTATATCAAGTGCACTTTGAGTATTTAACTAATGAATAACCTTTCATTAAGTATACAGTAGTATTTAAGAAAGAAATTTCTTGAGTTTCAACTGATTTATTATTTAAGAACATATTGTAACTACAGCTAAAATAAGTCTGATAGATACTATGGAACATCAAAATAAGCTGTTATCCAGTTATGAACATATCTAAGGCATAAAAATATAGATTATCTTTTAGTCACATTAATAAACTCATGATTTATTGAAAAGAAATGTAGACTAAACATGGGTACACTCAAATATTTTGTAGAAAACCTTTCTTTTTTAATTTAATTTTACTTTAAAAATTTCCACCTCCTCCCATTTCTCTCCCCCTCTCCCCTCTCCCTTCCCCATCCCCTTCCCCCCCCCACCTCCTCCAGAGAGCAGTCAGGGTTCCCTGCCTTGTGAGAAGTCCAAGGTCCTTCCCCCTCCATTCAGGTCTAGGAAGGTGAGCATCCTAACAGACTAGGCTCCCACAAAGCCAGTACATGAAGTAGGATCAAAACCCAGTGCCATTGTCCTTGGCTTCTCAGTCAGCCCTCCTTGTCTGACAAGTTCAGAGAGTCTGGTTTGCTTATATGCTCCATCAGTCTCAGTGATCCTAGAGAAGCCAACTAAGAAGATGAACACAAAGAAAAACATATAGTTATCCTCCTGGATATAGGAAGGAGACAAGATTGCCAGGCAAAAATTGGAAACTTGAGGGTGGGTTGGGGTGGGATAAAGGGATATGGGGAGAAAAAAGTGAGAAAGGGGGGATGCGGAGAGCTTGGGCGAATGGGACGATTGGGATGGAGGAAGGGTGGATATGGGAGCAGGGAAGTATATATCTTAATTAAGGGAACCATTTTAGGGTTGGCAAGAAACTTGACTCTAAAGGTGTCCCCAGGTGTCCATGGAGATGTCCCCAGCTAGATCCTTGGACAGCTGAGGAGAGGGAGCCTGAAATGGCCCTATCCTAAGGTATAATGATGAATATCTTGCATATCACCATATAACCTTCATCTGGCGATGGATGAAGATAGAGACAGAGACCCACATTGGAGCACTGGACTGAGCTCCCAAGGTCCAAATGAGGAGCAGAAGGAGGGAGAACATGAGCAAGGAAGACAGGACTGCAAGGGGTGTGTCCACCAACTGAGACAGTGGGGCTGATCTAATGGGAGCTCACCAAAGCAATGTAGAAAACCTTTATTCTAAACTTGTCACTTCTTTGTATTTTGTACAATCCAAAAGAGATTTAAAGTCACTAATGATAGTGGTCCCCATTCTACTACTTATGTATAGTAACTATCTGCTGTTCTCACTAAAATCCCATTATATTACTTAATATTTACTACATATGCTCCCAGGTGTTCCCTAGTATTTATGTTTTCATAGAAATAATGGTAAACTAATTTCTGTCACATATGTAAAAATACAATAAATATAGATTAATGCATGTAAGACTAGTATGAGGGAGGATTGTTGAGATTTTATGAAAATATCATGGGAGAAATTGGCCCTATCATCTAGAAAGTCACAATGAAACTGTAACAGGCACAGTTTGATTCAGATTCTTTTAAAAATATGTTTTTAGTTGAATAGAATTACATCACATTCCTTCCTCTCTTTCCTCTGTTCAGTACCCACCTCTGAACCCCTCCCATGTACTCCCTTCCTCGAGTTGATAATCTTTTTAATTTTTTTTTGCATTACATATGCACACATATATACATAACAATAATAATCATATGTAAGTGTACATATAAAATACATGTAAACACAACTTGCTGAACACATTTTACTTTTGTGTATATATGGCTTCAGGTTCAACTAGTCCATGTTAAAAAGAGAATAAGGGGATTCATGCTTGAGAAGGGGTAGTTTCCCTCTTCCAGGAGTCATTAGTAATTCCTTATCTAGAGGTAGGATCTGTGAAAAGTCTCCTCTTCCATGCTAACATGAACAAAGATATCGCCATTGTTCCAGGCTTGTTCATGCAGCCATTTCTAGGGATAGTGTTTTACAGCAGACTTCCTGGAATTCTGACTCTCAATTTTCTGGTCCCTCTTCCATTATGTTCACTGAGCCTGTGCAGAAGAAGTGATGTAGACCCATTCAATGCACCTGGGATCCCTATGATCTGTTGATTTCTGTATTCTGTCCATGAGTGGATTTCTGGTACAGTCTCTGCTACAAAGAGGTGTGATCGCTACACTTATCTGTAGGTACAAAGAGGAGATTTAGAGTGTAGTAAGGAATTATGCTGGTCTAAAAAAAGCAGCAGTAGGAGATTCTTTTCTAAGGTCCATGACCTCACTTGCCTGGGAATCTCTAGATTTTTAGTACCTGGAATGATTTTCCTCCTGTTGAGTTTGTCTTAAGTACAATTAGACAGCAATTGGTTGTCACCGACATTTGAGTGCCATTTAGGGCACCTTTATGTACATCTTGTCATGTGGTAAGTATCATGGTTCATGGTGTTGCGTCTCAGTAGGTCTGTTTAATCACTTCCCGCCCTTAGTAGTTTGTGCAATAGTTTTTGGAATCAGGCAAGCTAGACCTCAGAAAAGGGGTTTCCATGTCAGATTCAGTACTTAAACCATTGGAGTCCTGTGTGAAACCTGTGTAGTGTCTTTAGCAAAACGGGCCATCATCAACCCATGAACAATAACGAAAGAAAGACATGTTACTGTACTATCCTGATCAACCATTCAAAAGGAGATTTTTTATTGGCTGAGACTAAAATTTTTGTTAGTCTGTGGTTCTTCAGGAAGACATTGTCAATCCAAGTGATTTACTGCCCTTTAACACACACACACACACACACACACACACACACACACACACACACACTAAATAAATAAATGCTGGTGAGGTTGTGGAGAAGAGAAAATTCCATTTACTGTTGGTGAGTATACAAATGCTAACTGGTACAGTCATTCTGGAAATTAGTTTGGAGAATCCTCAAAAGAGTAAAGATAAATCTACCATGTAACCCAGGTATATCATTCCTAGGGAAAGAAATGTTGAATTAGGTAACCCAGACCCAGAAATACAGGTGGTACATGTTGGATGTTCTTTATATCAGCAGTTCCTATCTCTAAATCCTCAGCTGTGAGTGTAAAACATGGAATAACCACAGGATCAAGGAAAGTATTATGGTACCAAAAGTGTATACGTGTTTGTGTGTATCTCAGGATGTGAATAGCAGGGTATAAGTAATAAGAAGTGGGAAATGGAATAATGGCAAGGTGCTCTAACCTGAGGAAGAGAAGGAAGAAGGACAATACAGAATGAGAATGAGGGAAGGGAGACAAATGATACAATAGTAGTAAAATCTCTATATTACTATATATTATTTAATTATGCATAATATACCTGGGTGATTCATATTAATAATACTTGTGTGCTGTGATTTACAGGAGAATGATAAAGGGGAAGCTGGCATTAGAAATATTTCCCTTTTTGTTAAGTTAGGCTGCTGTGCCAGCAAATGGAGTTGTTCCATGAGTTGAAGATAAATTGCAGGTTCCTCCTTCTGTCTGTCATGTTGGGTCACCTGGAGGCCTTCAGAAGAACACCAAAAGTATAAAAGCTAATTAGTTTAGTTAAAAAGGGTGTCTACCAAAGTGTTACCTGGTAAGACCTTTGTGGAGATTGAGGACTTAAAAGAGGTTTATTAGGTCCAAGAAACATTCTATTTGAAAATTTTAAATGGCTGCAGTCCACAGGATTATTGTTAAGATTGTCTATTAAGTGCTGTCACCCCTTTAACAGGGGTGTATAAATACAACTTGAGGAATATGGTGAGTTACCTTGTCAACTGAGCACACATATTTGAGGATGACAGCACAGTCAAGTCAGCTCTCATGCAATCTGTTGTTCGTGGGAGCAGTACCCCAGGATTGTACATATGAACTTCTGGGGTATTCCACAGTGAGGATGACACAGGCTATGAGGGACATGTTTCGGTAACATAGGTGGAGAGGGATCCTGGATAGATTTGCTTTAGCATGACATTTTTAGTTTGTCATATAAGCTTGTTTACTTAATTTGCTAATAATATGATAATGATGATTATAAAGTATATATCGAGAATTTTCCTATGCAATCACACAAAGAAAATGTTTTATATGAATATCTCATTTTATCTTAACATTTTCCTACTATTTTGCTTTGTCATTGTTAATATTTTGCAGATAAAGAGAGTGAGGCATAGAAAGTCAGCTCACAGTCAAGCAATTAAGAATTAGTTAAGGGTAGTTGATGGAATAAAAATATCTGCCTGAACATAAACCTGAGCACAAAATCACCAAAAAGACACACTAGGTAGTGCTGTAGAATGTGTGTGATTAATACAACTATTGCTCAAAACGAGGGACAGATTTCCCAACATTTAAACAGTTACTAATTATAAAAATGGTAGTGCCCAATGCTGTGAGATTTTATGATTCAAGTCTTCAATGTAAAATGCATGTCAACTTTGGGGATTGCCTGAAGAACAAGAAATGTAAATTTGAATTGAATTGGACAACCATGAACCCATTTACTGGAACAGAAATCCTCTTTAATGATATAAACTGAGAGCTGTATAAGGATAGCTGAAACATATTTGTGCTTGATTGATGCAGCACTACACACACACACACACACACACACACACACACACACATGCACACACCCTCAAAGATTCACGTCACTCTTCCAATAGTAAGTTTGGAATTAGACAAATACATTTTAAAATGCATAATAGGAATCATTGAAGGTTATACTGGAAGATTAAACATTTAAACTTTAGCTTCCTTAAATTGTCTCATGCTTATCAAAAACTTTTTAGATTAAGACTAGTTAATTTTATAATGAGAAATGCAGAAATTACTTGAAAATCAGAGGGCATAACTTATATATGGTTCTCATATTTAATAATAAGCATGGCTGACAAGATTATACATATCCTTAGGTGGGATGATCTTTTCCTCTGGTAATCTCTTTTGATTAAGAAGCGATCACTGGTGTAGAAGGACAGTGGAATGATTGCTTCCTCTGAAAGTCATGCGGAATAATAAGCAGTCACAGAAAGAACAAACAGAAAGCTGAGGTCTCTTCATTTTCAACCTGACAAGCATTTTGTCAATCTCTTTTTCACTCAGATATTTGAAACCTCAAGTTGCTCTAAAGTGCTGCACATAAAACAAAGTTTGTGGAGAATAGCAGCCAAGAGTTACAGGCCAAATAGCTCCATGCCTAGGGAATCAACTCCAAAGTGCTTATCTCTTGCCTACCCATCTTAAATAACAGTCTTGCTGAGTAAATCCAGACTTATTATGAGAATTCAATTTATTTGGATATAACAGCTGCTTCAAGTGATAACTAATAGATGATAAATAAGAGGTACTTGAAAGGGGAGGTGCAGGAGAAGACTGGGAAGAGTGGAGGGAGGGGAAACTGTGGTTGGGCTGTAATGCATGGGAGAATAAACAGACAAACAGACAAATAAATGGCACTACAAAATAGGAAAAAGAAATGTAAACAAAATCGATGGTCTTAGTTCAATTTTATTTCAAGTATCCAAAATGTGTTGAAGTAGCCAGCTTGGGTTGCTACAAAGTTATCATTAATTTTTAGGTTCCTAATTGTTGAGAAGTCTTGGTTCTTGATTGCATTCAAACAATCCTGTCTTCATATTTTTAATAATGCCCCACCAATTATGACCCATCAAGGAATTATTTAGCCTAACTCCAGGAAAACTTAACTTACCCTAGGTCTTGAGATGGCTTCCTAAATATCCATTTCCTATTTTTGTTCACTTTCAGTAGACATTTCATGCACTCTGAATATGGCTTATGAATAAATAAACTTGAAAGCTTTATACATCTTAAGACAGTGATCCTCAACCTATGAATCATGACTCATTTGGGGTGGAACAACCCTTTTACAGTGGTTGCCTAAGACCATTTGAAAACATAGGTATGAAGTAGCAATGTAAATAATTTCATGGTTGGGAGTCTCCACAACATGAGGAACTATATTGAAGGGTCGCAGCATTAGGAGTGTTGAGAACCACTGTCTTAAGAGAAGATATGTAGTCTCATTGTCTTTGTTTCCAAGTACAATTCCAATTACCTTGTAGGGGCTTATAACTAGACTGCATAATGTCAGTGCCTTTTTAGGCACAAAATGAGCAAAGTACAATCAAGAACCAGGGTTTGTCATCAATTAAGAAGCTACAAATTGGCAGTTTGGTTTGTTGTTGTTGTTTGCGTGTGTGTGTGTGTGTGTGTGTGTGTGTGTGTGCGCCAGCCCGAGAGTGTGCATGTGTGTGTATGTGAGAAAGAGACAGAGACAGAGAGAGAGAGAGTGTAGTAATAAGAGCGGCGGGGCTGCATCCCCAGCACCCCTGCAGCCTGGCAAGCTTATGCTCCAAAATAACAACACACAAACTGTATTCATTTAAACACTGCTTGGCCCTTTAGCTCTAGCCCTTACAGGCTAATTCTCACATCCCGATCAACCCATCTCTAATAATCTGTGAGCACCGGTCTTACCGGGAAAGGTTCAGCATGTCTAACCTGGCGGCTTGCTTCATCGTGTACGTCTGCCCAGGAGAGCGGAGCATGGCATCTCTCTGAGGCATCTGCTCCCAAGAGGAGAGCTGTGGAGTCTGAGCTCACTTCCTCTTCCTCCCAGCATTTTGTTCTGTTTACTCCTCCCACCTATCTTCTAACCAATGAGGGCCAAGCAGTTTCTTTTTATTTAACCAATGACCTTCCTCCATCAAGAGAGAGAGAGAGACAGACAGATCAGGAGGAGTTTGGGAAGGAGAAAGCGTGATCAGAATATATTGTACAAAATTTTTTTTCAATTAAAAGGAAGAAATACTTTGTCCATTTGTGTGAATACTGTCATAGGCCAGGACTGAACTGAATCTGCCTATCACTATGAATAATACAGGATCTATTGGAACAAATCAGTTCTCAAATTTGTTTCAGTTACACTTCTCTCCTTGGATGTTCTTTTCACTTGCTCTTACCTAATTGCTCAGGGAGGACTTCCAGTGATATGAAGAAGAGAAATGGGAGGAGCCTCGTGTGTAAGCTTGAAAAGCTTTAAACGTTCTCTGATGACTGTGGTGTTAGCTGTGTGTTTGTCATGCACGTCTTTTTGGGTTGTATATTCTTTTACTATCTAATTTTCTGTGAATGCTTATCACAAAAAGATGTTAATTATTTTTGAATGTGTTTTCTATATCTACTGAAAACAAGCATATAGTTTTGATCTTTTGTTATCTTAATGGCCTTTACAGGTCTGCATAGTTTGAACCATTCTTGCATCTCTGAGATAAATCTTAGTTGATCATAATGCATGATCTTTTAGAATGCTTAGAAATTTTACTACTTTCTTTTGTATTATTTCTACTTCTACTTTCATTAAAGATATTGTTCTATTGTTTCAAGCCTCATAAAATAAATTTGGATGTTTTTTCTTCTTCAATTTTTTGTTAAGTGTTTGAAAGTTTTTGTTTTGTTTTTATTTTATTTTTAATGGATAATTAAAAAATTAGAATTTTAAATTTTAAAATCTTAAAATTTTAAATTCAGAATTTCACTGTGAAGTCTCCACACTGTGAAGTATCCTGGACTTCTCTCTGATAGGAGCTACTTTATTGATGACCCAATCTCCTTCCACATTGTCTGTTCAGATCTTTTTATTTATGCTGCAGTCATGATGGGTTTTATGTGTCCAACATATATGCATTTTTCATGTTTTTCATTGTAGTATCTTTAAGTCCTTTGTATGAATATCATATTACTTCCAATTTTCTTTTGGATTTCTGAGCTTATTTATCTCAGTCTCCTTTGTTTTAATAGCCAATATAACCTTTGCTTTTAACACTCTTTCTCTTTTTGTCTTATTGCATTTACTTTGTTTTGAGTTTTATTATTTTTTCCCTTCCCCTCACACTGAACTGAGTTTGTTTTTTCTTTTTCAAGTTCTCAGGTTGCTTGCAATTTTTCTTTAAATCATTTGGTAAGCTTTGGTATATTTATTTTATTTCAATCAAGATATTTTTTAAATTTCTCTTAATTTCTTCTTTTATGTACTGATGTTTGTAATTATTTTGTTTAGCTTCCTGTATTTGTGAATCTTATCAGCATCTATCCTTTTGTTAATGTCTGGTTTCATGCTGTGTGGGCAGAAAAATACTCAATATGATTGATTTTCTTTTTTAAATTTAAGAGTCACTTTTTAGCCTAACATCTACTTGGTTGTTCCTGAATATTTCACAAGAAAGTGTATTCCGTTGCAGTTGGATAAAAGTTCTTTTTATATGAAGGGTTCATTGGTATAAATTCTAGCTTAAACTTGATATATTCTTGTTTTCTTATATTTTCTGTATGGACAATCTGATCATTTTAGAAATTGTGATAGTGACTGAAGTCTCTACTCCTATTATATTATAGTTTATCACTCTCTTTTTAAGTATGGGTAATTTATTTATTTTTGAATTTAGGTGCTATAATATTGGATGTAGATGTCTGCATAATTGGACAATTGTTATAGCCTCTTGATAAATGAACTCTTCATCATTATATAAGAGTTGTCTTTGTTTTTAATAGCATTTGACTTGGTGTCTATTTCATCTGTTTTAAATATAGACAGCACTGCTCCCTTTTAATTTCCATTTGCATGGATGTCTTTCCAACCCCTCCCATTCACTGCCTGTCTATGAAGGTCTATAAAAGTTAATTGAGTCTCTTAAAGGCAGTATATAGTTGGAGCTTCTTTATTGAAATCCAGTCAACCACTCTAAGTCTTTCAATTGGATAATTTAATCAACTTATTTTCAAGGTAATTGCTAATAGGTAAGAACTTAACATTGTCATTTTGTTAATGTTCCCTGGCTTCTTTGTAAATTCTTTGTTTCTTTATTCTGCTCTGGATGTGTTCATTGTGATTAGATCACTTTCTCCAGTGATGCTTGATTCCTTTTTGTTTAGCTTCTATAGCAGTGGATTTCAACCATCCTAGTGCTGTGAACCTTTAGTACAGCTCCTCATGTGGTGATCTCCAGCCACAAAACTATTTCATTGCTACTTCATAACTGTAATTTTCCTACTATTATGGAACATAATGTAAATATCTGTGTTTTTCAATGGTCTTAGGTGACCCCTGTGAAAGGGTCACTTGACCCCCAAAGGTGTCCTATAGGTTTTTTCCCCCTCCATGGTTGTGCTGGAGCTCACCTAAAATTAAGTACAATATTTTAAAAAGTCATTTAATATTTCAACATGTTAAAAAATACACCCTCCAAGTGTTTATGCTGCACTGGCCAAGGGCTCTTTTTTTCTCTACTTCCTGACCCACATCAGTTATGACACTCTGCTCTACTCCACTTGCTCCACATGGTCCCCTGTCTTACCCCAAGTTCATGGCAATAAGGTTAAGAAACCGTGAACTGATGCCTAAGACATTGTGAGCCAAAATATATCCTTGTTTTAACATGTTTGTTCAGGTACTTCATTGCTATAGTAGGTGAAACGTGCACCCATATTTAGAAAGTTTCTCTGTTATTCCTTTTCTGGTAAGGAAGGACTCTTCGGATTGAACTCAGCATATCCTCTGTGCTCAGTGAAAGTTCATGCTCTGCCCATGAGTTGTATCTCCAGCCCTCACTATTAGTTTCTTAAATTAGCTCTGTATCTTTCACTTCTTTATTTCCCTTTTCAAAGTACTACTATTTAAATACTCTTTTGTCTTATACACCATACATCTTTTGAGCTTTATTTGACCATTGGCTTTTGTTCTTTCATCTGTATTATACATATTCAGTAATTATTCTTGGATTACACCAATTCTGTTTGATCAGTTTTAACATGACTTCATTGAAAATTTGAAATCATTCATTTCTTATATTTTACATTTTTAAATAAATGAATAACCTCAATCTCCTTCAAATTCCTAGACTTCTTGTTTGTTATTTCCATAATTATTTTAAATCATTTCTGTGCATTTTTTGAAGTTCTGAGATAACTTAAAATAACTTTGAGCTGTCATGCAGCTTCTGTACCTCTGCTTTTTTGAGGCTAGCTTCATCTACTGACAGATCATTATGGTTTTTCATATGTTATATTGCTTTTGCTTGTTTTTCCTTTATGTTTCTGCTTGTACTTTTGAAAATATAAATAATTATTTCAGTTTTTGTAAAATTTCTTTACTTAGAAATGCTTTCAGCGTCATGTCCATCAAGAGATTCCAAACAGGTGCTCTCATTTAATCCACTGGTGGACTTGCTATAATGCTCAAGCAAATGATATGCCCGAGTCAGCAGGAGGGTGAACCTGTGACTTAGAAATTATCTTGTCACTGCTCCATCCTCCCTCCCCCTTGTATACCTGATAATTGGGTTTATAGAGGGGAGGCATGAAGCTATAATCATCCCAGGACAAAAGTATTAGCATAGAACGTCAGCTGCAATTTCATGCCCAGCACTTGCGTTTACTTGGACAGAGCTGTGTTGCAGTAGGCAAACAGGAAGCTGCCTTCCTTTTCATTTCCCCAGGTTCTACGCGGGTAGGCGCTGAAGGTGACGTGGATAATATGAACTTGTCTTTGCAATTCTTTTCAGTTCATGGGTTTTCTTTGTTTGTTTTCTATCTTGCCTTGCTTTCTTAGCCCCTGTGAGGATATATTCATACATGTATAATTGTTCAAACTGATGTTTGTGTTGAGAATTAGAGTTAGAAAATGCAGTTTTGATATCTTTGCCATCTTGCTGGACCAGATGCTAATCTTAAGTTGTTGAGGACCTAACAATCCTTTGTATTATGAGCAAACAGTGAGATTGCTCTTCTGAAGGTGAGTAGTGATTCCCAGTGGTACAAACCTGTGCTAGTTCCTGGTTCTCCGGTATTTGGGCTATCTGATGGTATTTTGAGATGAAGCTTTTTCAGCTTTGACTGCATTTTTTCCCTAAACTCCCCATTCTTCCCCCACCTCTAATTATAGATGACCTAAAAGGCAGTGTTTTCATTCTGATAGAATTTTTCAGGGTAAAATTATTTTGCCAAATCTATATTTCACTGTAGAAATTTGTTATCTTTTCTTGCTAAAAGTTCTAACCAAAACCAATAGTTTAAAATAAAAGTAGGCTGTTTGAAGAATCTACAATATATCCATTTTATCACCTTGTACAAAACTCAACTCCAAATAGATCAAAGGCCTAACACAAAATCATACATACTGAGCCTGATAGAAGAGAAAGTGAAGAATAGCTTTTAAATTGTTGGCACAAGAGAAGCCTTTCTAAACCGAATACTATTAAAAAAGAAACTAAGATCAACTATTCATAATGAGATATCATGAAACTGGGAAACTTTTATGGCTGTAATGGCTGGTTTTGTGTCTCATCTTGACACAAGCTAGAGTCATCAGTGGGGGAGGAACCTCGGTTGAAGAAATGCCTCATGAGATTCAGATATAAGATATTTTCTCATTTAGTGATCAATGGTTGAGGTTCCATTCCATGTGCATAATGCTATCTTTGAGATGGTAGTCTGGGTTCTCTAAGAATGTAGGGTAGGGGAAACAAGCCAGTAAGCAGCACCTCTCCATGGCCTCTGCATCGCTTCTGCAGCTAGGATCCTGCCCTGTTTGAGTTTCTGTCCTGGCTTTCTTCAATGGTGAACGGCAATGTGGAAGTATAAGCTGGATAAACTCTGCCCTCCCCAAATTGCGTTATGGCCATGGTATTTCATCACAGCAATAGAAAGTCTAACAAAGGCAATGGTAAACAAGACTGGAAAATGCAAAAGAAATGGACCTTTTTTTTAGATAAGTACCATATACCAAAGTTTAACCAATACCAGGTGAACAGTCTAAGTAGACTTGTTAGTTGTGAATAATTAGAAGCTGTTATCAAAAACTCCCTAACAAATAAAAAAGCCCAGGATGAGATTGGTTTCAATTCAGAATTCTACCAGAACTTCCAAGAAGACCTAATACCTATACTCCTTAATGTATTTCACAATATAGAAACAGAAGAGTCATTGCCAAATTCCTTTTATGAAGCTACAGTTACCCTGATACCAAAACCTCACAAAGACTTAACCAAGAAAGAGAATTACAGGCCAATCTCACTCATGAACATCGACGCAAAAATTCTCAATAAAATACTAGCAAACCAAATCCAAGAACACATATTAGAAAAATGAACCATTATGATCAAGTAGGCTTCATCCCAGAGAGGCAGGGCTGGTTCAACATACAAAAATCTATCAATGTAATCCATCATATAAATAAACTGAAAGAAAAAAAACATATGATCATTTCATTAGATGCTGAAAAAGTATTCGACAAAATTCAACACCTCTTTATGATAAATGTCTTGGAGAGATTAGGGATACAAGGGTCATACCTAAATATAATAAAAGCTATTTACAGCAAGCTGACAGCTAACATTAAATTAAATGACAAGAAACTCAAAGCCATCCCACTAAATTCAGGAACACAACAAGGCTATCTACTCTCTCCATACCTCTTCAATATAGTGCTTGAAGTTCTAGCAATAGCAATAAGACAACATAAGGGGATCAAGGGTATTCGTATTGGAAAAGAAGAAGTTAAGCTTTCGTTATTTGCAGATGATATGATAGTATACATATGTGACCCCAAAAACTCTACCAAAGAACTCCTACAGCTGATAAACACCTTTAGTAATGTGGCAGGATACAAAATCAACTCCAAAAATCAGTTGCCCTCCTATACACTCAGGATAAGGAAGCAGAGAGGGAAATCAGAGAAGCATCACCTTTCACAATAGCCACAAATAGCATAAAATATCTTGGGATAACTCTGACCAAGGAAGTGAAAGATCTATTTGACAAGAACTTGCTTTCTAATTCTTAAGGTTAGTAAATATACAATGTCTTGTTTGGAACACAGGCTGACAGCTTAATCTAGTAGGAGATGTGACACAGTCTGATTTACCCGCCATATTTCTATCTCCATGAATCATCAGCAAGATCCTTAAGCATAATTTACTAAATCATTGACCTGGTCAAAAGGACATTCATGGCATTCAACTAAAAAGATCTGTATTCTTTCCTAAACACACATAATGGTAGCAATATTTCTGTGCACAGATTTTAAATAAATATTACTACTATATGTTTATGTTGGTAATGCCACCATAACTGGTTTTTTTGTGGAGAATAGAAAGGTCAGGACAGTTATTTTACAAAATTCTCACATGAGGAAAATCTGTAGTTGACTAACAATTTTACCACATTAAACACATTAGCTATCAAAGCATTGAGCATTCCAAACCATTTTTTTTTATCAATAATAAGAAACTTGGTTTTGGGGATAGTCTTCATTTTGCATGTTTTCTAGAAAGAAGGAAAACCCCGATACTTTCCCTCAGTTGCAGTGTGAGAAGCATTTTAGAGTCCTGAAATGAGCTAATGCTGAAGGTCGTATAATTACCTCCCATTAAAGGCTTTAAAAACAGAATGGCTATTTATATTCCTGGAGTTGTCTTAATGAAGCTCTTTCTTCAGTGGGTGGGTGATTCCATCACGGTATTGAGGTCATTTTAGGTCTTGTTTTGAATGGTTTTAATGGCTGAGGTAAGTTTGGTTCAGGAAAACACTGCTGATCAGAAAAAAAGGACCTGACACCAGTTCTTTTATGTAGTTATTATTATAAATATTAATTCTTTCACTATTTCTGAAACAATGTGTTCAAAAGTATGCTAAATGAAAATGAAAGCATTCTACATGCCCTTTAGGAAAGAAACTATGAAAGATAAATCTGGAACAGTTCTATGTTACTGCCTCCCAAGCTTTCTGTAGCCAAAGTCCCATGATCCTTAGAGCAGCTGGTGTGAAAGGCATCTGATTGGAAGACTGGAAAAGTGGGGATGAAATTAAGGAAGAGAACTGTTGCAAGGAGATGATGGGAGTGACCCTGGTCCATACTGACATTGTCTACTAACTAATGTGAGTCTCCAGTAGTGTCCTTGCTTCCTTTCCCTCTTAAGGATTTCCCCTGTCCCAGTCTTTCCTCCACAGTCTCCTCTCTTGCTTTCTTCTCATTACCTTTCACAGCCTCCTCCTCTGTTCTTTTCCTTTGTGTTGTTAAAGTTAGGGGCCATTAGGATTTGAATCTACATACTTATCTGCTTTCATAAAATGGTATCTAAAAAGATGAGTAGAAAACAGTGCAATTGTGAACACATACTCTATTCTGAATAAAAATTAGGCATTGTTGTTCCAGGTTAAATTCTGTATCAAGGGTAACTCCCCAATTTCAATACAGTTACTTTCAGTTTAGTAAAGGAATACAAATTTACTTTAGCAATTAAAAAAAGGAATGAGAAGCTAAAGATATTTGGGAGATATAGGAAAAAAAAGCACACGTACAGCACTCTTACTATAGATGGTTCCAAATAAGATATTAATCATTAAATAGAACAACATTTAATTTGTGGATGTGATTAGAGGATGATGTCACTGCTAATATTTGTAAATTAGAGGCCCCAAAAAGAAATGATATTTTATAGTTAAAATGCACATTAGTTTGTTTATGTGCTTGTGTTGTTTCCCGAGAGCTAAAAGTGTGGGCTTTGGATCTAAGTGTGCTAGGTTGTATTCTCGTTCAGTTAGTAAGTGGCTACATTCCCTTGAACTAATTACCTATCTTTTTTATGCGCCAAGCTTTTATATAAAAATTTGAGACAATGATTTCATCCAATAGAGTTCATGTTTGTTTCCATGTATGCACAAAATTAACTGAACCAATGAATGAATGAATGAATGGGATTAACACAGCCTTTGCTTGTCAAAGACTAAGTATTCAGTCTCTATTAGGTGCTGTTAGTATCATCATCAGTAGTAGACTTGTGTGCAATGCCATAGTGTCACATAAAAACAATTGTATTTGTTAATCTTGTCAGAATTATTTTAGCATTAATATTAAGCAATAATTACATTTACACATTAAAAAGTGAATTATTTGGGACTAACATAAGATCAATAATATGAGTATTTTATTAATTCATCAAGAGAGTGTTAAAGAAGAAATACAATTTAGAAATCTATGATCAAGCTTGGGAACCATCTCCTATTCTATTTATTAATATGATATAGTATTGTGATTGTATCTGATTTTTAAGAAAAATTTCTAGGAGACTTCACTATCACGAAAACAATTGCACAGTGACTTTAAGGTATATCTCTAATCTATATCTGCAATACATAAGTACAGCATTGCATGCACGTGTGTACACACACACACATATATACACACAAACATGCCCCATTGATTGAATAGTGAAAAACTCCTGAAAGGAAAAGCAAATCACAAGTGAAAAAACTGAGATCTGAAAGACTGTAATTCTAATTTTAGACTTTCTTAAGTTACAAACTAAATAAAAGGAAAATTCTTGACTCTTCCCTGTATAATATCATTAATATTCATATAATAACAATGAATAACAGGCCATGAACTTGAAAGAGAGCAAGGCGGGGTATATGGGAGAGTTTGGAGGGAGGAAAGAGAAAGGGAAATTCACAATTACATTATAATAAATAAAAAAGGAAACATTTGCAACAAGTTCAGATTTTTTTAAGTGGTTTTTGTTGTTGTTGTTGCTGTTTTGTCTTTAGAGACAGGGTTTCTCTGTGTAGCCTTGGAGCCTGTCATGGAATTTGCTCTGTAGACTAGACTGGCTTCTGACTCTAAGAGATTCACCTGTTTCTACCTCCCGAGTGCTGGGATGAAAGGTGTGTGCCACCACTGCCCAGCAGCAAGTTTTACTTCTCAATGGACTTTGCCACATTCAGTTAATGTATGGTAGTATTGAAAGAGAATTTCTGTTTTAAAAATCATTGTCTATAGAGACATATTTCTGTGCTCAGATGAAGACTGGCTGACAGTCAGAGGCAGAAAGGGAAACAATCTTCTTCTAATGGAATGCAGGATCCAGACATTCCCAGAACAGAGACAAAATTGGAGATACTGATTAGTAGACAAAGTGAGCCTGATGCCAGAAGGCCTGGATGGTACCTGTCTTAATGAAGCATGTTCTTGTCAGTTTGGGGTGAATCAAGCTGACAGTCAGCAGCATGCACCAAAGTATAACTCGTGCTCTCTGGAGGATGATCACAGAAGGGATGCAGCTAATGAGAGTCTATACATCACTCAGATGAGGTATGAACACACATCAGGAACAGTTGACCTAGAAACCGAGACAGGATTTCAAGGGGTGGGGTAGGGTGGATGGAATCTTAGAGTCTAGCCGCTACTGGTAAAGGGGGAGCTACAAACGAAAAAATAACATTTTCTAAGCCAATTGAGAGACAGTGCAGCCTTGACTATGTCCTATCAGGGCTGACAGAAGTTTTTGGACTGAGTGTGCATGGTTATGTAATAAAACAGAATACGACATAGTTAGGCGAAGTCTTCCCGATCTTGTGTTTAGGGGAAAGAACAGAAACTCTAGTGCCAGAGAGACTTAGACTGAAATGTCAACTCTTCCAGTTATTACTTCTGATGTTCCATGAGTAATTTATTTTCCTGGGCCCTAGTGTCTTATTCTCTAAAATGAGACTGAGAACACCTGCCTAAAATGTGTTAAAATAACTGCATAAATTTTTGTCTCATAGTATTTTTTTCAGTTATTATCAGTTGTATTAATCTCTCATTTAGAGATAAGAACTGGAAGACAGTGTTCTAGATACATCCTATTAATCATTAATTATAACTTCTTCACATTCCTGATGGAGATTATGATTTGTCATTGCTCCCAACAATCACCAACTGACTTATCAAAGTTGATGGGAACTATGCCAGGGACGGAGATTATAGAAATAAAGGAGGTGGTATTGTTTCCAAATCCACACTTCAGAGTTAAAGGAAACATCTACACAATTCAATGAGGACAACATGCTCAGGGAACATCTAGAACAGAGCAAGAGATGACTACATCTATGGTGCATTTAATGTATGGATTGCCTATCTCAAGGAGGCTGAACATAATGTTGCATTCCTTATATGTGATGATATATACAAAGATAGGGAAGTCTTGTGTGGTAAATAAAACTCACTTTTGAGTTTTATAACTCACTGTTTGCCTCCCTCCCTCCCTCCCTCTTCTTCATCCCCCATCTCTCTCTTTCTATTATAACACTGAGAATTGAATGTAGGGCTTAAAGCATATTCATCAAATGATCTACCACAGACCTATACTCTTAGCCCCCTTTTGAGACAGTATTTTTTTTTTTTTGATTTTTGAGACAGGGTTTCTCCTTAGCTTTTGGTTCCTGTCCTGGAACTAGCTCTTCTAGACCAGGCTGGCCTCCGACTCACAGAGTTCCGCCCACCTCTGCCTCCTGAGTGCTGGGATTAAAGGCGTGCGCCACCACCGCCCCGCGAGACAGTATTAGTTTCTTAGTCTGCCTACGAGCTTGCAGTCTTCCGGCTTCAATCTCCTAAGTATAAAATTCACACCATGGTCACTAGAACCGGTCCATTAAGACATGTAAAGAGTTTCCAATAGTGAAATCAACCCCTAGCCATGGACAAGCATGACTATCTAATCCTTCCCAAACATTGCCTTCCAGCCTGAGCTTTACCTGTGTTGAATCATCATACCTCCTTTGTGCTTGGCTGTGCAAACAAGACTCTTAGGATAGATTTTGGAGTTGTGGGTATAATATTAGTTGTTTTTCTAAACAACATGACCATGGTTAGTGCTGACGAAAGTGAACTATTAATCAGATGTTCAATTTTGTTGCATATGAACAATTCAAAGAAGATGCAGCTTGCCATGTTATAGTTTGAACAGATGAAAGCTCCCCTTTCTAGATGTACATGATTCTAAGCATCTATTGTGTATAATGTTAAACACAGCACTTACATTTTGTTCAAAATATCAGAGGGAAATGCAATTCTGAAGCTGTGTGAAACCAAGATGACCTTGTGATCAAAAGTGAGCAACAGGGAGCTGAAGACACTTGCATACTGCATACTGAACCCGAGAGCCTCAATACGACACTTTTCTATACATCTGTGATTTTTATTTTGGGTAGGATAAAATATGTAAGAAAGACCTTTTCCAGGATATTGTTCTTTTCTTTAAGCATTGTTGGAACAAATATATTTAAATTTTATTTTGCCTAGCAAAGTCAGTGCACAGAGAATTGTCTAGAAATGTAAATATAATTTTTACATATGCATGTATGTTGCTCACAACGAAGTTCTGGTTGCTGACTTAAGATGTTAATGAGTATTTGAGTTTCATAAAGAACTTTGCAACCTCTTAGTGGTTGCTAGTGTTTTAAGCAAATTAGTTAATTGCTTAATGAGTCAAAGTTGAAACTTCATGTTTTAGGATAACCTGGCTAGAAAATATATTGACTGAAACTTATAGCTTTATACATTGATTTTTCAGAACTTATTATTTATCAATAATTATTTATCAAATATTATTAGATCAAAATCATTTATTTTGATTTTCAGTTTTGTGTTTTGTAGTTTCATTTTAAAGCAAGAGAATGAGAATGAGAGACAGAGACAGGGAGAGACACACACAGAGGACATAAAATTGAATAGGTAGGGAGGTAACTTATTTGTTGAGTTCAATATAGTAGAGGTTATTAAATTCTGAATGTGAAAATGCTGAGAGTTACACTGAAGAAATGGCAGGCCAGAGATGAAGAGTTTTTTAATAGGAACAGTACTATCAGATGAGTTATTTGCTAAGACACTACCAGGAAAAACCAGAGACAGATGCCAGGAATAATCATGAAATTCCCCAGATAGCAAAGGAGGAGTGAAGACAGTACAAAATCAGATGTTCTGAGTAGTGGGATATGTGGTCTGGTAAAAGTTCGTTCCATAACAGTGAGACAGAAGAGATAAACCTTTCTTTATATTCAATTTCTTTAGGAATGGGCCCTTTACTGAAAGAAAATTCTGACACTTTTAATTGAGAACACAAAGACTAAAAATGAACCTAGCCACAAAAGAGATATCCTTTTGTTCTTTAGTTTTGAGACAGGGTTTCATGTAGCTCTGGCTAGCTGAATGCACTATACATATAGTCAAGATGATCTTGACCTTGAACTTCTGACCTTGTTGCGTCTGCTTTACAAGTGTTGAGATTATAAGTGCTGGCCACCATGAGTGACCTCACCAAATTTTTCACTTCCTTTGTAAGCCATATTTTTAAAATTATGAAGTAATTAAGGTTAATTTGAAACTTAGAAAATAAATTGCTGGGCTGGAGAGATGGCTCAGAGGTTAAGAGCACTGCCTGCTCTTCCAAAGGTCCTGAGTTCAATTCCCAGCAACCACATGGTGGCTCACAACCATCTGTAATGAGGTCTGGTGCCCTCTTCTGGCCTGCAGGCATACACGCAGACAGAATACCGTATACTTAATAAACAAACAAACAAACAAACAAATAAATAAATATTTAAAAAAGAAAATAAATTGCTATAATATTCTCAATCAAACTAATTGTCATCAAAATGATTATATTATACTCCAAATAGTCAAAAAATTAGTTCATAATATATAGAGATTATATTAGGTTCAGAGTAATCCTTATCTCCAGAAAATATAAGAGTCTTATCTTATATTGGAATGATGTAAATGGGGACTAGTAGAAGAGATTTTTGAAGATATTTTTTTTTGATGTAGGAAGAATGTGTCTGTATTTCAAGTACTTACCACAGCAGTTGATCCATCAAGAGTCTTAGTACTGTAGATGATAATTCTGGGAGTGAGTCTGTCATCAGCTTCATAAACTAAATTGCTGGGTACCTAGTCTAATGACCTATATATAAGCCTATATGTCTTTCCTGAACCAATAATTATTTTTCCTTTTCCTATATTCTGCTTAGAGTTGAATTTTACTTCTTTTATGGATCCTCCCCTATCCTAAAGTGTCTCTAAGATTTTGAAGTTTCTCCTATACTGTCTTGACCTCTCTAGTGTAACTTTTCTCCAATTGTCTTTATTTTGTTACTTCCTATAGTGCATAAGGGAGAGGTCTGTGCCGCCAGTTGGCAGCAATGTTAGTGTGCAGAGGTGCCCTTATGCATGGGATCACTGAAATCTCTATTAAATCTTGCTCCCACTATGACTGGTTAAATCACACACTCCCATGAGTCATGGCCCAGAATGAGGTTCTGTATAGGACTATAAGAATCCATGAAGTGATTAAATCAATATGTTCAATTGGTAGATATAAAGAATTAAAAATTTCATATATTTATAAGTTAAATATGTATTGAAATTATTAAGAATTCAACTCTCAGTTTTCTTTCAAATTTTTCACAGATCTATTTTGAAAATTATTTTGGTGTGAATTGAAATAATGTGGGATTCCCCTCTGTTTGCTGTGAATTATCATCGGTTAATGAAGAAACTGCTTTGGGCCTGTAGCAAGCTATAGTGGAACAGCTGGGTGGGGAACTAAATGGAATTCTGAGAGAAAGGAGGCATAATCAGAGAGACGCCATGTAGTCCTGCAGGAGACAGATGCCGGAACTTTAGCTGGTAAGCTACAGCCACTTGGCCATACACAGATTAATAGAAATAGGTTAAATTAATAAGTAAGAGTTAGCCAGTAAGAAGGTGGAGCTAATGGGCCAAGCAGTAATTTAATTAATATAGTGTCTGTGTGATTATTTTGGGACTAAGCAACTGGGAACCAACAAGCAGCTCTTTGCAACATGGGAAGCCTTTTGGTTAAGAGGAAACATATGTATAAAACATGTCGGGGTCTGATGAGGCTCATTTCTTTGTAGTCTTCATCATGCAGACCTTATGTTTTCAATTCTTTATTACGTTTGAGCAAAATCAGTGTTTTGTAAACTATTTTTCAGGAGTAGTATGACATTCTTCCGTGGTTTGACTAGCTATCTTTATTGAAAACATTTTATTCAATGCTAGTAGGTTCCCTTCTACTTTTAATTGTACAAAACAAGGAATATTTATTTCCTTTAGTTCTCTACTGCCCACGAAGCAACAGCTATGTAGAGATGTAGGGATGTGAATTAAACAACTAATTTGTAGCCTGATGTAAGGAGGAAAGAAAGTTTCTTTCAGATAGGTAGGAAGAATCTGTGCACACAGAATATTGTGTCCAGCATGATCAGCTCTAGCTGAAGCTACAAAGACGTAGAATTTGTGCTTCAAATTCATTTAATCCAGGGACTGGAGAGATTGATGTTCCTCTTTCAGAGAATGGGATTGGATCCCTAGCACCTACACAATGGATTACATTGCTGTAACTCCAGTTCTAGGTGATCTAATGACCTCTTTTGGTCTCTGTGGGATCAGACATGCATGGGGTGTACATATGTATATGTAGGAGAAATTAATATGCACATAAAATAAAAATAAATCTCAAAAATTAAAATTGTCTACAGAGCAAGACAAATCTTGTTCTTACAGACATTTTTATCTATGTGATCCAAAAGTCTAAGATAATACACACAGATATCTATTTACAATCCACTTGATGACAAATAAGTATTTAAAAATGAATTGAAATTGTGTGTGTGCGTGCGTGTGTGTGTGTGTGTAGCTAGGAAGCAGGTATACACTTTCTGAATAAGTTAAGCATCTTGTCAAGACAGTAGTGATTAAGGAAACAGAATTATCAAGATGATCAAAGGAGGGAATTCATATAATATAAGGGGTCACCATAGGAGTTATTCATATGAAGTCAGAACTTGGAGCTGCCATCACTAATGAGATAGCTTCAGCTGAAAATACCTGCTATCAGCATCTCCTACTAGCTCACAAGTGCTAAAACAGCTCCCATGCAACCCATGAGGGAAATTTCTATTAACAGAATGTTGTCACTGGCAAAGGACCATCATGATCTGAGGCTTACAGAAGCACAGACGTTTCAACTAGGTCATCCTTAGGGGAATGTCTAGTTATTTTTCTCATTTCACACATATGAAAGCAGGCTCATACAAGTACATTGAGTTGTTCAGCATCTATAGCTGGCTAGGAGCCATAGTACAGATGTAAAGGAATATCCCATTGTGTTATACTAGGTAGTTACATAAATATGTACTCATGAGAGATATGTGTTTGACTACCTTTCCAAATTATTTCTGTCAAAGATAGAATAATAGTGATAATATTATGTACTATTATTTAATATGTAATTCTTTCACTTTTAGGTTTGAGATCTTTCTACCAGACACACACAATGAAACACTTTTTGCCTGACAAAGTGACAAATTAAGCAGAAATACCAAATTAATGTCACATGGATTTTATTTATGTTCCTTTCTCGAAAGGTTACATGCTATTGTGAGACAATCTCACCAGTAATATTGGTTTCTTTATATTCTCAAGACCATAGAGACCATATGTGTTATGTGTGTATGATGTATATATGTTTCAATGTAAAGTTTAATAAAAACTACTCTAAGTGAAGAAAGGTCATTAGATAGCATAGGCCCAATGTCCTGACCTCTGCTGCATCAATAGATACAACTTTCACTCAACAGAAAGATCATGACTATGACTACAGAGAGGACACATGATCATGGAGGGCAGTGACAAGAGTGAGCATTTCTTCAGCTTTAACAGATCTGCATAACGATTTTGATCTCATAAGATATATCGGCAAAAGGGAATCTAATAATTTTAATAAATTTTGATGCTTGTGATTGCTACAGCACGCAAACCTCTTGCTTTGAGAAGCACCATTATCACCTCAGGAGGCTTGTGGGTCATCGTGAAAAAGTTTGGAAACATAGGCCAGTGTAGACCACAAATCCCTCTGTTGGAACTTATGCAGCTCATAGGTATAATGTCCGTCGTGGTGAGATTGGCAAAGACATTGTCTCATTTTTAGACACCTGAAAGTTGAGATTGAAAGCCAGAGTTGTTCTAGGTACAAACATCAGGAATCATAAGAGGAGACAGGGAGAAGAGAAGCGATGGGTAAGCAGGCCTGTGAAAAGATTTGGATGAGTCATGGGGGAAGGAGTGGTGGTCAGCCTCAGTGTGTCTGTCTCTCTGAGAAGGCTAATCTAGGGCAGAGCAGGGAATGAGGGAGAGTGCGCTTGATTGGGCTCTGGGAAGAGGATGTAGGAATCAGAGAGCAAGGACAAAACTAAACACAGAGTCATGAAAAATATCCTCTGCACGATCTTGAAATGAATTAGGTGCTAACTATTAAGAACAATGACCTAGCTGGGTGGTGATGGCACACACCTTTAATCCCAGCACTTGGGAGGCAGAGGTAGGCTAGCCTGGTCTATAAAAGCTCATTTTAGGACATGTCCAAAGGCTACAGAGAAACCCTGTATCTAAAAACCAAATAAATAAATAAATAAATGAATGAATGAATAAATAAATAAATAAAAAATAAAAAAAATTAAAAGAACAATGACCTAGAGTAGTTATCTCACCAGAAACAAAACCTGAATGGATCTGCTGAGTGGATCTGCTGCGTGGGTAGGGGGAGAATCTAGAATTCCTGAAGAACTGCTTGGTCTTAGGATCAGCAGCAGCAAATGTCAGATTGGCCTTAGCACCAGCATTGTCAAACGTCAGATGCCTCTGAATCTCGGATCTGATTCTCAGCATGGTGATATGCTCGTTTTGACTTTGTACACCTTCAGTGCAATTCTCTCGGATTCTGGTATGCATCTGGTTTGGGGTTACATTACTCTGAAAATACTTTAAGAGATGAATATGATTATCAATAATTGTATTTTAATATTCAGCACAGTCCTAAAATGCTTACAACATCTCCACTTCATCACATTTCTTTTTGGTTCACATGAAGGTCATTTAATTAAGATGGGCAGTCAACATACAGATACCACGTTGAAGCACAATGCCATGCCTCTAATGATTAGTGGAAGGGAATACCCACTGACTAGTCTTTTAGAATGCATAACTGAAAATGTCGACCATCAGTCAAAAGACATCATTTGTGCATTTTGATAAAGATGACAGATGCTTTTTCTAAAAGATAGTACAAAACATGCCATTTAAAAGAATGAACATATTGTTAACCTTTTTGTAGTTTAAGTCATTAAAATGTGATGTTGAATATTTTAAGAGAGCAGAGAACACATTTTTTTTTTTTTCAGGAGACGGTTTGTGTGAGTGAGAGTTTAACGATGGCCAGTTAGATTTTAAGTCTAGCAATCTGGGTTCTGGGCCTTATTCAGCTACTAACTAAATGAGGAGACTGCACTTTGTTCTTTTATATGCTGGAGAGGAAGGACTATGATCTCCATGGCTATGTGGCCCTAGCATTATATGATATTTGTCACGACGACTCACATGGACCAGAAGAATACATAGCTACAGTGCTGATAAAAAAGTTCCTGTAAGGTTTATGTTCTTCCAGAAGACGTTAAACTTGCAAAATAAATTTTCAATTTGAACGTATTGTCTTTAAATATACTCCCTCCTCTTTCTGTGCATAGAGAGGTATGGATATATGTCTTGAGTGATGTGTGTCGTATAGATATGTGTGTGTGTGATTGTATGTGTGTGTATGATATATGTGTGTGCTTTGAATGTTCATGTATAGGGAGTATAGTACGCATATAAGTGTGTATTATGTATGTGGTGCAGATACACACGTGTTTGATGTATTCGTATGTGTTTGTGTGACATGCATATGAAAGCCATGGCACGTGTGTGGAGGTGAGAAGACAAGATTCAGAAGCTGATTTTCCTCTTCCACCTTGTGTCAAAATGGTCTTTCTGATTCCTGCCATTGCACACTGTACTTCAGGGAGGCTGACCTGCAAGCTTCTGCCTCTCATCTTGCAGGAGAAGCGCTGTGGATACAGATGTATGTGATGGCAATTGGCTTTGCAGGTGGCTTCCAATTTGAACCATCATGAACTAGCCCAGGAACTAGCCCACTGAGCCACCTTGCAAACCTTAGGTCTCTTTCATTGTCAAGACACTGTTAACTTCTGTTTCTAGCTCCTTGACCAATGTCTTTCCCCTTTCGGACATCATAACATGTATTTAGTCATTCATTTAACACAATTTTGGGGTTCTCTGTTTGTTTGTACATGCTTGTGCATATCTTCTCATATGTGCATACACACGTGTGTGTATATTCTGTGGATACAAGAAGTCAGAATTGACTGTCTTTCCTGTGTTGTCTACCTTATATAAAATATTAAAAAAGATTCAACATATTTTAGATAATATGTTATGTGGGGGGTTGGTATGTGAGGGTGACCACAGAGACATGAAGAGTGGGTCAAATCTCATGGAGCCAGAAGTGAAGACAGTTGTCAGCCACTGTATGGGTGCTGGAAAGGAAATATTTGTCATTGTAAGAGCAACAAGCGTTTCTAACCACTGAGCTATCTCTTCAACCCCAACTCATTTCAAAATTATTGTTCCTATTACTGTTGCTGTTGTTACTGTATTTTGTGTCTTGGTGTTTGGCCTTTATGCAAGTCTGTGCACCATGTATGTGCATAGTGCATTTGGAGACCAGAGGAGAGCATCAGATCCCTGCACTGAAGTTACAGACAGTTGTAATCCGCTGTATAGAGGCTGGGACTTAAATCTTGGTCCTCTGCAAGAGCAAAAAATGCTTTCAACCACTAGGCCATTTCTCTAGACCACAAAACCCCACAAATACCTTATTCTTTGAAGTTTTTCACTGAACCTGCAGCTAGGCATGATCCGTGTTTCCTGTCTTGTTTCTGCACACTCAGATTGTGTCACCAGCCCTGTTTTTTGACAGGGGTTTGATGGGATTGAATCTATTCCTCATGCTTGTGTGACAAGTATTCATGAACTGAGCTATTTCCCAAGACCTATTTACCTCTCTCTCTCTCTCTGTGTGTGTGTGTGTGTGTGTGTGTATGTGTGTGTGTGTATGTGTGTGTATAGTGTGTGTGTGTTGGCATAATTATATTCAAGACATTGAAGTACTTAGTGTAAAAAACCTACCTCCATGGAACTTAGATTCCATTGTTAATAACAATGATGAGACATATACTGTGACCCAAGAGGAAGAAGCAAAGTGTTATAAAATGATGTGATTTATAATAATTTAAGCTAGGTGATCTTATCTATTGTGCAAGTCAGGTTTGCTAGAGGAGGAATCTGGCTTGTGTCTGTGGGCAGGTAGGGCTTGGAAGGCACAGAGAACTGTAAGGACTAGGCTGTGCTTGGAGAGCAGTGAATAATGTAGTTTTGTGTACAGGACACATGAAGATAACCCTAGGAAAGGAGAGGTAAAAGTGGATTTGATGAGAGGTGGCAAAACGCCACTAGCAAGGAGACTTTCTGGTTTATCAGAAAGAAACTTGCTTCAGAACTGGCCTTTTGGGGCTGGAGAGATGGCTCAGCGGTAAAGAGCATTGCCTGCTCTTCCAAAGGTCCTGAGTTCAATTCCCAGCAACCACGTGGTGGCTCACAACCATCTGTAATGAGGTCTGGTGCCCTCTTCTGGCCTGCAGGCATACCCACAGACAGAATACTATATACATAATAAAATAAATAAATAAATATTAAAAAAAAAGAACTGGCCTTTGCTAGGCTTGTCAATTTCTTATTTCTGCCAGAGAAATTTCTGTTCTTTATGTGGTTAGCAGCCACTCTAGGGCTCATTTTCAGGAGACACTTCACTGCTGTGCTGGCCTTTGATATGTTATAGATGACAAGAAAGGTTCCATTTTGCCTTCCTGCTATCTTGATTGCATTCTCTCAGGCCAGTCTCTGATTTTACTAATTCTTAATTTCTTCATTATGGGATGGTTCAAGATGATATGAATGTTGGAAAAAAGAGAGAACAGTGAATAAAACAAAATAGAAAACACCTATTGACATCAAGGAAGCCTTGGAAATTCAAAGTTCTTGACTTCTTCCTGAACCTTTACAAAACAGCCCCAGTACAGAACAGCAACTTCAAGGAGAGGCTGAGTATGTTTGAGGAGGTTTTACCTTAGCCAACCATACCTAATAGGAAATAAACTCGGAAACCAACATTTTCAGAATGGCAATGAAATTGCAAATTACAGTTCCAAGTATCTAGTGTGTCTCCTTACATTGACTATATTCCTCTGGCAGCCACTTATTCTCACCATTTCATTATCTAGTTATATCCACTCATTTATTTATTATTTGTGTGCATTTGTGTGTTGTATATGTATGCATTTCACAGTCTGCGTGTAGAAGTCACAGACAGTGTGAAGGAGTCAGTTCTGTCCTTATACCATGTATGTGTCTGTTCTGCGATTAAAGTTGGGTTGTCAGGTCTAGTGTCAAGCTCCTTAACCCAGTTTGGGCCATCTCACCAGCCCTTGTTTACCACTTTTAAATTGATAATTTTTTCTACATCTGGTGACACTTAGATATTTCAAAACGTGTATTTGAAAAATAGTAATTGTTTATCATCCAACAAGAACAATAGCTTCCCCCCCCCCCCGATGCAATTAGTTCAGAATGCTGAGTTTTAAGAGGTGGGAGCCCGCCAAGTGTATCCAGGGATGCTGTGGACAGCATTGGAAGCTGGGGAACTTCATTCTAGGTCCTCAGCTTTCTCTTCTGTCCTTTGCTCATGGATTTGCTTCCTCTCTCAGGTACAGCTTTGGCCAGCTTCCTGCAAGCATCTGCTGTTATTGAGTGATGTGCTTTCGAATCCAATTACTCCGGGCTTGATGAACTGATAGCTGGGAGGTGTCTTTTATCTATGATATTTGTTTTAAAATCACTTTTAAAACTCAAAGCCAAAGAAATTATTCTCTAATTGAGTATGTTTGGTATAGAGAGCAATTCCTAGTTCATTAAAATAAATAACATATCTTTTACCCTCTCCAAACCTTGGAACAAAGAGTCACTTCAAATTAAGTGTTTGATAGGATATTTCTAAGATCCCTGTTAGGTATGACCTTAAGTTTAGCAAATGTGCCTGGTGTTTTATATCTGCAAGGTTCCTGCTTCTACTTTGCATTTAGAATATATTCCTTTCCTCCAGTGTTTGATGTTTCCTTCTAACATCTAATGAAAATTCTGTACTGCTGTCAAAATTCAGAAAGCACAGTTATCATTTCACTGTGGTAGTTCAGGAAAATTTAAATTAGATTTGTACTCCTCAAGAATCATTCTGTTTGGGCATAAGCAAATTACATGCAAATAATGTCGAAAATATCAGGTGTATTTGTTCCACTTGAATATGACCTTTGAAGAAATAATAGAGTTTCTGGCTGTCTTGTGGGAATTTTGGAGCAGCCTGGCTGGATAGAAGGTCACCTGCACACAGATAGACTATAGTTTCTTTATGTAATTGCTCATATCAGAATTACATTCCTGCTCTGATAAGCAAGGGGAAAAACAAAAGGGGTTAACTCCACAAACATGCTAAAGCCAAAGAGACAAGTGGAATAACTTCACCAGCTGTTGGTAGCAGTCCTGATGAAGGGATAATAGTAACATGAGAACTATTGTTTCCAGAATGAAATGTGCAGCTCAACTATTATTTTTTTTCCCCCCAAAACTATTAAGTTTTGTGACAAACTGATTCTGTTGTCAGTTAGGATCATATCAGGTAGGATTTGTAGCTAAGAATTCTACAGTTTATATTGATTTATACATTACAATAAATAGATTATGATACATTATCTTTAAGTTATTTCAAAGAAAGGAAAGATAGGAAGTGTTACTTGGGGGAATATAAGTTTTCTATAAGGATGAAGTCAATTGCTATTAATATGATGTAGTTTGGAAAGTATTACTCAAAGGCCTGAAGTCCAGAACAAGCTCCCCATGATACAAAGATACATTATATGTAAATGAGAACCCAGAGCCGTAGTATGTGGCACAGCTGTGCTCCGAGCCTCAGGATATGAGCAGGTAGACTGTGGCAGATGGCTAAGCTCCTAAGACTAGCTTGGCCTTTTGGAAGAAGCACACTGTGCGGGAAAACTGATGGCACTGTGCAGGCGTTTGTGTTGCTAGGAAGGAATCAAGAAGGATGAGGAATACCAAAATGGAGAGAAGAGGAGTTCAAATCTAATCAAGTATTAAATACTGAGTACAACTAATTTCAGGTATTGTTCCTCATTTTTTTTTCCCATCTGAAACTGTGAAGAGTGACCATGCAGGGGTTCATGCTCGAAAATACTACATTGAAACTTGGTTTTACCCCTTTTCTTCTTACTGAAGAACGTTTTTGTTGTGGTTGCTATTTGTTTTGATTTTTGTTTTTGTTTGTTCGTTTTTCTGTCAAATTCTTGTTTCGGCACTTTTCTGTCTCTCAGAGAAATTGGTCCTCAAACAGAAAGAAATGGGTTTAAGTAGCAGTATTGCTACTGAGGAGCAAAGCACATCTGGGCAAGTAATCACACGGTTCGCCCATTTTCTCTTATTGAAGGACCGGTAATAACAGAGATGATACTTCTGTGTTATCTGAATGAGTGTCTGCTAAACTTTCAGAAGAAGCTGCTACAATTGTTACTGACACAACTATCTCTCTGCTGACGTGTTTGGAAAATGATTTCTTTTGTAAAACAGCTTTAAGGTCAGATTTATGGTATAGAAATGGGATTGCAGTTTTCTATAGGTTCCAAATCAGAGCTATCAAGTTCTATTGTTTCTTTTATTATAGTCATTATAAGTCTATTCAAGTTAATTTGGCATACCTAAAGTGAGTTAAGAGAGCATTCATCTAAACTTTTTTGTAAAAAAAATATTATTCTGTATTAATTGCCTTTTTTGCCCTTGTGGCAAAATACCCAGCCGAAGAAATCCACAAGGTCAAAGACTCACTTTGGGCTCATGGATGTGGGGACTTCAGTTGATCCTGGAGGGATGGGAGCAGGATTGCTCACCTGCTGCTTCTCACAAGATGACGATTGTATCATCATTAGAGAGATATAGATGGAAAGCAGGGCTTGGCTTGTCCTGTAGAAGTTCATCCCCAGAGACCAGTGTATGCCAGCCAGGACCCGCACTTCCCAAACACTTGCAGCAGCTGAGGACTATGTACTCAAATATATTACTTTGTGTTGAATATTTCACATCAAAATCACCAATGGTCAATGTGTCTTTTATCTTTTCACCGAATATGATAGTTTTGATGCTGCTTCCAGTCTTATTTTGTATGTGTTCTACTTATCTTAGTTTACAAAGGATGTAGATTTCTTATATCCCCAAGATTCACAATTTCATAAGCAAAGGGTACCATTTCACTGATTTGTGGCATGACAGGCAAAAGAAATAAGTAATGGCTGAACTTTGTCTGTTATATTATATTCAATTAGAAAATATATCTTTTTAAAGATATGGGCAATCATTAAGAAGTAGTGTGTAGTTAAAAGGGGAAATAAATAATATATTTTGTTCTTACCCTGCCCAGCCCTTCAGTTTTACTTGGAATCTTACTCAGAGACTGCAGACAGATTTTCCTTGTGAAGACACAGCTAATGGTCCAGATTTCAGTTTCTCAGAAAGCACTTGATAAATGTTAGACAGAGGTGTATGGCTTTTTAAGACTCTCCTGCTAATACTCTTTGATTCTGTATGAACACAGTTTGCATATGGCACCTATGAGGGTCTCCAGGTGTCTTTGTTTTATATGGACTTCATTTTGTTATAATTATATAATTATTTTATTATATTTCTTCTAACTATTTTTCTGTTTAGTTAATTCACAAGGAACTCTCTTGCTCAAAAGAGAGAGAGTGAAAGAAGGCATGAAGCTGGATGAGTTGGGAGGTGGGAAGAATCTGGGAGGAGATGGAAGAGGGGAAACTGTGATTAGAATATGCTGCATAAAATTATTTTCAATAAACCTACAAATAAGTAATTGTTAAATGAACATATTTATATTTGATCAAAAGATTTATTTTTTATTCTTTACTGTTTTTACATGTATATAATATATTTAGATTCTATCCACTCTCCACTTCCCCCTGCAACTCCTCCGACCCTCCCCCACATCTACTTCCAAAATTCTTATCCTCTTGTGATAGAAAAAAATTGCAAAAACCTGGTTTTCCCTTCATTATCTTATATTGGAAGCAGCTGCTAGGTTGCCTAACTTGATATAGAATGACAGCCTGAAGCTTTCATAGTCAGGGGCATCTAAAATTTAATTTCATTCTTCTTTGAGCTTAAACTTTCTCATTAGCAAAATGGATATATACAGCTTTTACACTCACTGTAGATAAATTGAAAGAAAAAAAGAGAAAACATTGTATCATTCAGTGTCCTAGTAAGAAATACAAGATGCATACAATTGGGGGTGAGACTATTTTATATAAAAAATGTAGGCAAGATTAAAGAAATTTACAAGGTACTATGAACTCCCTGAGGGAAATAGCAGTGGAGAAATTTTTGTATGCCTTGGTCCAAAAGAACAGGGACAGGTGTAGACTTTAGAAGCCAGAACTAGTACTTCAACTTCAATTTCAACTAGACATTGAAGTTCCACTTTTGATAGTGAGCGATGCTAGGTAGGAAGCAAACCAGGGTATGAATAACCAGACTCCACATTACTGGGCCATCTCATGCCTCACTCGGGTTTCTGAGTGACAACATTCACTTAGAGGGAAGCCACTAAAAGAAGACATATAGGATAGCTTCCAAGAAACAGCAAACTGAAGAAAAAAAAACAGAATGCATGTATTCAGTTATGTTTTCTTTTTTTTTCTGAGACAGGGTTTCTCTGTAGCTTTGGTGCCTGTCCTGGAACTAGCTCTCATAGACCAGACTGGCGGTGAACTCACAGAGATCCTCCTGCCTCTGCCTCCTTAGTGCTGGGATTAAAAGGCATGTACCACCACTGCCTGGTCTTCAGTTACATTTTCATCTATGACTCTATCATGAGCCTAGAGTTAGATGCCTTATATGACTGTCTAAATTGCAACATTTTGAGAATGAAAAGGGGTGTTATTACTCCTAATTGTACAAAGACATGAGCCATGATACAGAAGGATGCCAGGAAAATTTGAGCTCATTTTCACTTTAGTGGATAAGGATAAGACTGGGTGAACAGAATGTACTTCCTTTCTTTTGCCACCCTCCAATGTTTTCCTGTTGTGAAAGTGTAAGAGGACCATTTTTGAGAGACAAGTATATTATTTTAATGAAGCCATCTAGACTTATCCCTTTGTGGCAAGCTTATACATACTTGCTAATTATGATTTAACCCTTTGATAAACTCTGCCAAAGGTATATGAAGTGTTTAGGTCATTCTTTGACCCTACATCCCAGTTATGTAGTTGTATATGTTTCCTCTCTTTAGCATTGTCTTGTGCATCCTACAAGCAGAAGAGAAAACAAGGATGATTAGTTAATAAGTGGGATGCACAGACTTTATTTGAGGGAATATGGTGTACTCTCTATATCCCTAAAGCAAGGATCTTAGTCTATTGATACAACTTTTAGATCGATTTTGTTATACGTATATTTCTGCTTTTGAGTAAGGTATTGTGCTTGTGCATAATATATAAAGTATAATTAAGAAATATAGGTAAATCATAGTCATCTATAATAGTCAAGCTTATAGTCATGTTAGCTATTTTTTCTAGATATACAGAGATATATTTCAGTTAGATAGGTAATCTTCAGCCACTTCAAAGAGCTGTAGAATATGGCATTTAAATAACTTAGGATTCTTTTGATATGAGACACAATTGTTCCTGGCATCACTGATCTATTCTCAAAAGAATGTTGAGCACCGAAGACACTGCACTTGGAGCTTATTTTCTTCTTGGCAAAACTGGTCTTTGGGCAAGGAACTGCCCATGCCTTGACCACCGACTAAATGTCCAGACAGGACAAGCAGGATACAAGAAAAAAGACTGTCAAACCTTGCCAAGACCGGGTGAAATGGTTCTGAAAATTCTTCTGCCTCTAAAAATGGTCTGTCAGTTACTCTAGGCCTTAGCCAAAGTTGGTTGCTCCAACGTTGCAAATGAGTCTTTGGGTGATAGCCTCAACTCTGGGAAGCACTGTGCAGCACATAAACCCTTTTATCTGAGTAAAAGCTAAATCTGCCATGCAGTGCATTGTGCAGCTTGTGTGTGTGGCAGTGGGAATCCTCCATGCTCTCCTGCCTGTGCACTCCAGCAGACTTGATTTTACTGCCTGCCCCAGTGGCATGCACTGAGCCATGGGCATGGTCTCAGCTACTTTCCTCCCTAATCTGAGTGGGCTCAAAAGCATCCTGAACTGAAGTTGGTGGTGGACATCATCCCCAAACGTTTCAGACCACTTTGCCACACCAATTGTTGGCAGAGACTGCTTGTTCAATCCAGGCTGCTCAGAACCCTAAACTAATCACACAGAAACTATATTATTTGCAATACTGTTTTACTGATAGTTTAAGCATATATCTAGTTAGCTCTTCCATCTTAGATTATCCCATTTTTATTAATTATGTATCACCACATGGCTGTGGCTTACCAAGTAAAGTTCCGTCCAGCGTCTGTCTCCAGTGGGGCTACATGGCTTCTCTCTGACTCCACCTACTCTCTCTATATATATATTTTCCAGCCTGGCTATATTCTGTTCAGTCATTGGCTGAAAGTAGCTTCTTTATTAATCAGTGGCTATAAAATATATTCATAGCATGCAGAGGGGAATCCCATAAAGTATGTTCTTTGTATCTTATAACTTATAGCTAATTACTTCACATCCTGACTGCTTTGTCTTAAAAGATACCTGTAATCTGCATTTTTATTTTCTTTCTTTTTTTAAATTTGTGTATTTATGTTGAATGCCAGAGAATAATTCTCAATGCCATTACATACAATATGTGACAGTGCAGAGAAAGTCAATGAATATAGATACAATGAAATCAATTTATATTGGATAAAATCCTGAGATGCATATATGAATTCAAAGACAAAAATAACTATTTACAATAAGTGTTGAATATATAATCAAATGTGATCACTTAGGCAACTCTAATTGTGAAAATTGTGCATAGTTTACCACTTACAGGTTTAGCACTTCGACATGTGTTGGTAGTAATCTACATGACTATAATCTGGTGAGCAGAATCAGAAGACCATTTATTATTTTTAGAACAGAACATGCAGGTAAGGTCAAAGAGGGATTTACATGTGGCTTGGTTACTACCTTTCCTCTGGTAAATTTTCTTAGACTGTCTCATCTAAAATGGTGATGTCTGAATTTTCTCAGAGAACACTGTGGGACATGTTTCCCATTACTTTTTCCTACTCTGCTTATGTACCTGAATGCTTTGTGTAACTCAGTCCCTTCCTTCGTTCGTTCCTTCCTTCGTTCCTTCTTTCCTTCCTTCCTTTCTTCTTTATCTTCTTTTTCCTGAGGCAGAGTTTTTCTGTGTAGCTTTGGAGCCTGTTCTAGGACTATCTCTTGTAGACCATGCTGGACTCAATCTCACAGAGATCTGTCTTTCTCTGCCTCCTGAGTGCTGGGATTAAAGGCATGCACCGCTACCACCCAGCAATCACTTTCACCTTTTGTGTTCATAACACAATTTATAAATTGTTATTCTGTTAATGGAAAGGTAAGGTTGACTTCAGAAACAAAGTTTAAAGAAGTACATGTGTAGTTGAGAGCACTGTTGTGTGCAAGTTGTTGCAGTTGATAAAGTGGACTACATGAAAATTTTTATAAGGAAAAAGAGGTTTGAAGAAATCAACCCCTAGAAAGAAACAGCCTAAAACTAATACAGGGAGGTGAATTCCTGAAGAACTTTACTTAGTAAGCTAAGACTTCTGACGAGTCCTGGTCTGACGTCTTGATTAAATATTTAAAAGGCACTCTAAGGCAAAGAGAAAGAAAAGTGAGAGGCTAAGGAGGGGAGAATAAAGAGCAGACATAAAGCTTAAGCAAAATCAAAACATGATGCCATGGAAAACACTCCTTCCCACCAAAAACATCAGAGCAAAAGTAAACAGATAAAATCTCATCCTACAAACAAAATCCATCCCGTGTTTGGGAGAAGGAACATCGACATTAATGTCAGGTAGACCCAAGTTTGAGTTTGTCTTCCAAATTAAACATGTAAGCTTGAACAGAGATTAATCCCTTAGTTTCACATGTTCATGCATCAAATGAAAATATAATGTTTAAATTATAGGGATCTTGGGCAGAATGGAATGAGCTCAGTGCTCTGGTCCAGTTTCCATCGTTTGTTATCTAATTATCTTTGACAAGAGACTTAGGCTTTCTAAACTTCGTTTCCTAGCTCTAAAACCCAACTGATGTGTATGCCCCAAGATGGCTATCCAACACATTCACATCATCTGGCATCCTACTGTTGGAGTTTTGCTTGGTCTAAAGAAAATAATCAACAATCATATTTTTTCTTATTTTCTTGCTTCTTAATTATTTTTCTTTATCCATTGTAGATAAACTCTTTCTCCCCACAATGTTTACATTTTAGTTCCACATATTTTCTTACTCAAGCATATTGTTTAAAACTATTTTTCTCTAAAATACAATGGATGATTATATCCCTTTGGTTTAGCACAGTTGTTAATGTATTCTCATATTTCCATTAAAAGTTCAGCTTTGACATGTTTCATGACCATGTTGTCTAAACTGTGTATTACTCATGTACCTATCCAAGAAGTGTTTGAAACATTTGTCCTTGAAAGGATTAAGGCTCTATAAAGGGAGATTCAAGTCAGGGTTGCATTTGAAAAAAATGATGTTTTGTTTAAAAAAAAAAGCTTCTTATCTACCAAATGAGTAAAAAACTCACTATCTTCCCATAAATGATAGGGGTAGTTTTGATGGTCTGTAACTATATCGTTACTACTGTAGCAATGGTAGTGGAACAGCCACATTTCTCTGGGTCATTTTCTCAGACTGTATGTCATGAAATTCCGTAGACATTGAGATGATTTTATTACTCCAACCTTCTCTGTGCAAGTTCAAAGATGTCTCTGTGATTCAAATACCTTCGTGTGTCATTGGAAGAACTGAATTTTCCTTGTTGTCTTGAAATGCCTGTCAGAGCATCACTATGCTCTGTAGTGGGGACTAGCTTTTTAAGTCCCATCAGAAAGTTTCACTACATGGTTCTGGAATTTGGAGATGATGATTTAATTTCTTGACATATCCATATGATAGAAAGAAAAATCTTGGGAATATTTTAGCTTGTACATTGTCCCAGGACTGCGTAAAATGGGGTTGTGGTGACATCGTGGGTATTTTATGTTTCCTTAAACAAGTTATAATAAAACTCATTGAGTGACAATTAACTCACAATTCAATTGATATTTGTACTTTCTAGGAAGAAATTAGTGAATAAATGTCAATCAACTACAAAATCTGTCTCATCCTTTTTTTTTTTTGTACCCTCTCCATCCTGTAATACGACAAGAAAGTTACATGAAATATTTTTCCCTTCAGGTAACTTGCTAACTTCCCAGAAGTGTGACACATTGGAAAAGTTGAAGAAAATAAGTGCGAAATTAAGTTTATAATGAATACTTCAGGGCAGGATTTGGAGTTCCAGTGATAATTCAGTCAGCCTCAGAATGAAAATCTCTGAATACATTATTACTTTAAAACCAAGTGTTAGAGAATTTAGACTTTTAAACGCACCGGACAGAATTTGGATGTCTGGCAGAACTAGGAAATCCACTTTTATTAAAACATTTCCTTTGGAAAAAATTAAATATTCATTGGTAATACTGAATCAAACTTCCTTCTATATTAAATCTAAAATCAGGACAGGATGGATACTTTATAGGTGTTTTATGTTGTGGCTGTAATTGCTGCAATCTAAGAGCCTGACTGATGATGTTCCTTTGAAGTGTACTGTGTCTAGCATTAGCATCCTATTTTATTTCTAGGCTATGTAAATTTAGTCATAACTTCCTCTTGACCTAAATGCTTGTTGACTATCTCTATATTCTTTTGCCTACAATATTGTCATTTTAAGATTCAGGTACACAGTAGCTCCATGCCTCTTGCCATTTTGATTGTGTGTGTTTGAGAGCTCCTTGGCCTTTCTTCTTAAGGAATTTGGCTGCCTCTTGGCCATGGATTTTTTTATTTGATCTTAACATACTGTGTGTTTTATATCACTTCAAAAACTTACCACCACTTTCAGGAAATAACATTTAAGGTTTTATGATAAAGAATGAAAACCTACACGTGTCAAGATTTGGACACTGGAAATTATTTCCCCGTCCCACGAGGACTTGCTTATGATCTCTGGTGATGTCTCTAGTGGAACATTAAAAGTGCTCCTGTTTCCCACTCACTCATCCAGGAAATTCAAGGAATGACTCCTGTCCTTTGAATATTTCTTCTTTTAATATTAATATACTTAAAACCAAACATGATTGTATCATATATCTGAAGATTTTGAATCAAAGTTTTAAGAGGTTGCTAAAAGTTAAGAATTCACAGAAAGCATTGTTGTAATAAGGGCTGCAGGGTTGCGTCCCCAGCACCCCGGCTGCCTGCTCGGCTAGCTTATGCCCCTGAAATAACAACACACAAACTGTATTCATTTAATCACTGCTTGGCCCATTCTCTTCTAGGCTAATTCTCACATATTAATTTAGCCCATTTCTAATCATCTGTGTTGCGCCCCTAGGTGCGCTTACCGGGAAGATTCTAGCCTATGTCCATCCTGGGTCGGAGCTTCATAGCGTGCGTCTGCCCAGGAGCCAGGAGCATGGCGTCTCTCTCAGGCATCTGCTCCCGAGAGGAAAGCTGTCGAGACTGACCTCACTTCCTCTTCCTCCCAGCGTTCTGTTGTGTTTACTCCTCCCACCTATCCTCTAACCAATAAAATGGGCCAGGGCAGTTCCTTTATTAGCCAATGACCTTCCTCCATCATTTCCCCTTTTTCGGTTTAAACAAAAAAAAAGCTTTAACTTTAACATAGCAAAATTACATATAACAAAACAGTTATCAAGTAAAAGTTACAATAATCTTCTTTTAAAACTCTAGAAATGACAGAGACATCTCGCTGCCTGGACAGTCACCCAAAGTTCCTCTGTACCATTGGGGCATCCATCTTCAGCCTTCAGGCCCATGGTATCTAGCAGACATTTCCATAAAGCAGGAAAATTCAAAGTCAGTTCATTCACTATCTGTTGTGTCCTGCAGAATGTCTCGCAGACTCTTTCAAAATGAATCAGGAACCGTGAAAGATCATCTCACCTTAGGCAAGTTCAGTAGTCCTCTCTCTGCGGGTTCTCTGTGTCCAGTTTATGCAATAGTCCAGGCAAGTGCAGTTTCTTGCCCAAATGGCTATCAAACTCCATAAGGTGCCTCTTCGATGCCCATCTTCCTCTTGAAGTAGATTGGTGCTGCCAGGAGCAGAGTGTCTCATTGTCATGAAAAGTCCTCAGTTATTAAAACATTAAATGTCCTATTCTGTAATCTTTGAAAGACATGAAGAATGTCTATCTAAAATATATCTACACACATCTAGAATATATTAACTAACATGACTACAAGCTTTACTATTATGGATGATTATCCATTAACAACCTATATTTCTTAATTATACAGTACATATTTAAATGAACTACACGATCACAATACCTTAATCAAAATCAGAAACACATATATATAACAAAATTGACCTTAAATCTCTATCAATAAAGCAAAATCTATACTAAAGCAAATTATTCATACCTATATCATATCCCCCTTTAAATGTAAAAGAACGTTTATAAACCATATTTGGGAACATGGGCACAGTTATTCAGTTTTTTCTCTCCAAACTGCTTCCTGCTGAATGGGGGCGTCGTTAATTAGGTCTTTCACGGTATAACCTGTGTGTTAGCTTCATCTCAGTTGGCAGTTGAGTGAAGCAATTTTCTGAAGGCGTTCACACCAACCCTTCAGGAGGGCGTGGTCCATCATACCAAATCGGAATAGAAGAAATTAACAGCGTCTCATCCTCTGTGAAAACAAAATAAGAAACTCCTTTCCAAAGTATCATATCCTTAGATCCAAAGTCAAAATATCTATGTTGGATTCGTTTAGCAGCATTTATAGGTAAATATCTTTTAGCAGCTGTTGCCCCTTCCTCAGAATTCAAACAATTTAAAGAGAGCGTAATAGCATACAGTATCAAAATTCTCTGTGTATTTTCCATCTTTGTGTAGCTTTGTTTTAACCTCTATTTAGTTTATTTTTACTTTTAACTCTTTGCTTTTTGAGACAGGTTCTTTGTATCTTTGACCTGAAGTAACTCTGTAGACCAGGCTGTCTTTGAACTCTCAGAGATCTGCCTGTCTCTGCCTCCCAGGCATTGGGATTAAAGGTGTAAGCTACTACACCTTGAACTCTCAGAGATCTGTTTGCCTCTGCCTTCTAGGCACTGAGATTAAAGGCGTGTGCTACCACACACAACAACTCTCTTCCTTTTTTTTTTTTTTTACTTTAAGAACTTTAAATTTTAGTCTGTATATATTTTTAACACAGTTCAAACCATGTAGAAATTTTCTCTGTCTTTGAATCTCTCTTTACTGTATATCTCTCTTTTTCGGACCACATGAATCTTTAATTTACCAAGCAATCTCAGTAGGACTAAAGGCGTGGCTTTCCCAGCTAGATCCAGTCCATTCCTTAGCTTTCCAGCCTCATGACGGATATACAGGCTGTAGCCATGTTTACTGCAACAACTGTATGGCATTTCAAGGTCCCTGCCAGCAAGTGAGCTACAACAGACAACACTCAAGTTCTCTAGGTAGCCGGCCCTCCTGCCTCAAACAGTCAGAGTTTGCCCTGGCAGGACAGCCCAGAAAGCCGGCATTTTTAAATGGCGCAGCTTTTTTCCTGCTATGGCTGAAAACCAAAAAGCATGCGTTCAGCTTTTCGTCAACACTGTTTAAGTGTTTCGTGGCAGGACCTCTTAATGAGCTGCAGGCTTTGCAGCTAAAGCTGAGTCAGGAAGCCTCTCTTAGATGAGGCGCTTGCTTGCCTCTAACAAACAGAGCAGACCCGAGAACACAGCGAGTCTAGTTGCCATCAAACAAATTGTAGCACTTTACTCCAAATGCTCTATTCAAAAGCTCTGTCTCCCGCAGGAGCCAGAGATCGCAATGGCGGCACAGCCCCAGGAAGTCGTGCTTTAAAATGACACAGCATTTTTTCTGCTACTGTTGCCGAATCAGGAAATCTCTCTACAGCACGCCACCAACAAACAGCAAAAATCTGTGTTAAACTCTCTCTCCCTTATTTTTAAGCCTTCGCAGGTTTTTTAAATGGGTTTAGTTGTCCACACGTCTGGGCGCCAACTGTAGTAATGGGGGCGGCGGGGCTGCGTTCCCAGAACCCCGGCCGCCTGCTCGGCTAGCTTATGCCCCTGAAATAACAACACACAAACTGTATTCATTTAATCACTGCTTGGCCCATTCTCTTCTAGGCTAATTCTCACATATTAATTTAGCCCATTTCTAATCATCTGTGTTGCGCCCCGAGGTGCGCTTACCGGGAAGATTCTAGCCTATGTCCATCCTGGGTCGGAGCTTCATAGCGTGCGTCTGCCCAGGAGCCAGGAGCATGGCGTCTCTCTCAGGCATCTGCTCCCGAGAGGAAAGCTGTCGAGACTGACCTCACTTCCTCTTCCTCCCAGCGTTCTGTTGTGTTTACTCCTCCCACCTATCCTCTAACCAATAAAATGGGCCAGGGCAGTTCCTTTATTAGCCAATGACCTTCCTCCATCAAGCATGATTTATGTCACAAGATCATGCAAATGATATATTCTAATTTATTTTGTATTATTATCTGTTATATAATTATATTGTCTAAAATGCCTTTGTATGAGGTGTTTTAGTAAAGTATATCACATTTTCTTATGGTTTGTTCTATCGTTCTTCTGATTAAGTAATAACTTCTAGGGCTTTGCCTACACAGTTTGAAAATCAGGATCCCTACTCAATTTTTCGAACACTTGCTCATCTATTCACTCAGTAGCTACACTGGGTATATCCTAATGCTTAATTTGAAAAATTTTCATTTTCAGGGGAGGGAACTTAATGTAGAATGAAGTACTCCAAAAATGCCACAGAATAATCAATTCTGTGATAAAAAGGAAGTAATTTAATTAGAAAAGAATTGGTGTGAGGCTTCAGGAGACTCAAAGATTGGGGAATATTTTTCTGGGGCCATGGCATTTTAAGCTGACATCTGGTTAAAAGAAGTCAGTAATAAGAATATGTCAAGTCACTTCCAGGCACAGTTCCAGGACACAGCTGACGTCCTCAGAGGGAATGAGTATGACTTAGATACCAGAAAGAGGGCCATTGGTGTAGGAAATGAGTCGATAAAAGTAAACAATGAGGTGAGGCAACCAGGTAATCAATACTCTTGTAGACCTTGGCGCAAGAATTTACATCAGAGTTTAAAAGGGAACTATAACAATGGAGGGATCGAAAGACACAAAACGTGACCTTTCTTTTTACGATGTCGCTCTTGGTACTGGGTGGAGAATGAGCCCACGTAGAGGCAGTCTGGAGTTGAGGGGGTGTTACACGGCGTGAGAGAGAGAACACACAATGATGACCGAGAACAGAAGAGCATTCGTGCCTGTGGTCAGTTTGGGATGTGCTGTTGAGATAGAGTCCGCAGTACTCACACACTCATTATATAAAGTCTTGCATTCGTAATAGGATTTGGGGATTTTAGGGCCAGCAAGACAGAAAGTGTGTCTGGGGCACGAAACAAGAAGCTTGGTGGGTATTACCTGATAAACATGCTCATAAAAGGGTCATTAAAGGCTGATGGTCATGAAAAAATATTGGATTATACTTCAAATGGGACATACCTAAGTGGCTTACCTAAGAAATATGTTGTGATTAGTAGTGTTTTTAAAGTTATCACTCTGGCTTTTACATGCAGAATTGATGTGGAGAGGGTATGATAGTAGAAGCTGGACACGAAGAACGTGTGAGGTTACTAGAATAAGAAATACCCATTTTATTACAGTATGTTCGTGAGTTTTACATGATCAAAAAAATTTCCACTCACATTTCATATGATTTTTGACTATCCAACTGGAAATTCATGCAAGCAGAAACATACTTACAATTATGTGTTATATATTCACAATTCTCCATAATTATACTGCATACTAAATTTTCTAATATGTGATTATTATGCATATTCAAGGAAGCTTTGTAGTTCTATTTTCAAAACTATACTATTCTTAGCTTATTATTTGGGACAAGCCAAACCATTGGTGGCAATGACATGCATAGTGCTTAGCTAGTTGATTTCTGTCATCTGATTGATGACATTCTGCATAAGAATGGGACTCTGACTTCAGCATCCTCATCTGTATTTGCCTACTAAATACATCCTGTGTGGGTACCGCACATAAATTTTGTAGTATGTGTATCTTATACTCATTCATTTTATTTCTGAGTAATAAAGTATTGTTCTATGTGGGGATTACGAGTGATAAGTTGAAAACTGTTTTTAGGTAGTGATGGGGAAGATGACCCATAAACTTTGGTGTCTGGATTTCTGTCTTTGACTGATTTAGTCAAGAAAAACTAAACTGTCAGTCTCTCAAATGAGTTGTTACTTTCCCAAGGCTCTCAGCTTATCTGCCATGGGGGCTGCTTTTGAACTCAGATCAAATTGCACCAAAAATCACAATCATCACATCGTATAGTTATGCCACCACAGATTGTTTTTCAGACGCTGGCACATTGTAGTAGAGTATTCTGCTAATTTTCTTAATGAATGTGCTTAAATTTTAAGTTGTGCATCTAGTAGCAACAAAATAAAGTTATCAATCGGCCAATTTAACAAAAAGTTAAATTTGGAGGGAATGAATGGACTAATGGTTTTTTTCGTTGCTAATATAAAAATTAAAAAAGTCTTAGTTATGGCCCTTTACTTTCATTCCAATCCAATTATTGAGAAGTATAATAAGAAACAATCTTTTTTCTTTAATTTTAAATTTCAACTTGGAAGCATGTTTACGAGTGTTTTGAATTATTCCTTCCTATTACAGGTCTGTCTCATCATACTTGATTCATGACTGTTACCTGTAGATTCTTGCGTTCTGATCTAGAAACTGGCAGTTGTTCACAAGAAAAGCTGTTTAACTTTATGTCTGCCTTCTCCCGCGTACACATTCGTCCAGTGAAACCATTCTTTTGAGTGTCAGTGTTTCATCTTATCAGGCACCAACAGTATTATTATTCTGAAGAAGAAGAGCTGAGAGGAATTAACTTGGCAGTAATTCTAAAAAAAATGTAATTTTGAAGGGATATGACAGTTTTGTGAGGCATAGTTGCAGGCATTCTCACCAAAGCATTTTAATTTCAACACCGAAAAAATAGTTACCAGAGAATAAATATATCAACATACTCTGTGCTGTCTCAAATGCTTTTTGACAGCGTTCTGCTGACGGGAAAAGTACAAGTTAAAATAATCTATCTCAGTCTGTTTAGACCATTTTGCATTGGAAATTGACATGGTATTAAAGACTGAATTTTAACATTTCACTAATCTTCACGCTGCACCTTGCTTCTCATGGTGATTTGTGTCTAGCTTTGTCTTACGAATAGAAAGAGAAGAGCCACTCACTTACTTTGCTGAAGATATAAAAGAAATTAATTACACTGCCTGTGGTTACTATCTGCACAGAATCAAATTACTTGGTTTGGGAAATATTTCATCTGTTAAAAAACCAGTGTGGACCAGAGATACCGTGCCTCAGCCAAATAAATGGTGAAGCCTGAAGATAAATTTACTTTCCATTACACTGTCTACGAAAGGACAGGCCACACATGTCTGAAAAGCTTCCCACAGAGCTACCTGAAAAGCTGCCATCTCCTCTGCACCAGAGTGAATTATAAACTCTCTCTATTTGGAATGGTTGGTGTGCTCTGTAGATTATTTAACAAGCATGATGTTGGTTGTTGTTCCATATTTCCTAGGAGGGAGGCTCCTATTGGTCCTCTTTCCCTTTTGCATCGAGGTTTGACAGGTGACAAATGAAATTTGTTCTCTGAAATTAAATCAGGCTTCATTTCTGTCTGTCCCCAATAAAGGATGAAATGTTCCTTGCTTCTTAGACAGTTCTTGTACTCCATCATTGTTCATTACTTTTATAAGTTCTGTCACAATGCTTTATCTCTTTGGCCTTGGCTTCTAACTGCCTGTTATGGAGATAAGTGTCCTGGTCTGACAATATAAAACCTCAAATGTTGTTTTACCTTCAATTAAAAAGAACTTTCAAAGCAGCATTAGAGTACAAAATGGTCTATCATGTCCCTCTTGTCTTTGTCTCTTCATGTACTTTGGATTCTTTATGACCAGAAGAGCAGTGCTTGTATAGCATTTGAGAGATCTCTTTAGTGGGCTCCACAGCAATCTTTCTGCTCCTAGACATTGCTGTCCTGGTGTTTAGGGCATCTCACACTGTAACAGCACACTCTTCTTTCCCATGCTTTCTCCGTTTTGAACGTGGGTCAAATACGGTTGGGGCCTGGTCCAACTGATTCCCTAGCGTTGCACAACCTAAGATATGAGAATAATTGTTTCATCTGTAAATCGTAGAGAGAAAATAGCATTTTCTGCTCTGCAAAAATTAGATGAAATTGCAATTTCACTGTAAATAAATAATACCTTCTTGGAATACATCCACCTTTATTTAATTGTTGCCAATATTTGCTCTTGAGGAGGCTACCCTACTCACATTCATATGGAAGCGACACGGTGTACTCTACCCCCAGCTCACATTCCTCTTTTTTGCAGAATTTTGGGGCATTCTAATCAGAGTCTTTCTGGACATTTTCAACACTTTCCTTAACTTAAGCTTTTTTTTTTTTAACTGTACATTTTGTCTTTGCTAGTATTAGTGTTATGTGAATATTAATAACCTAGAACATTCTTCTCTCTTATTAAGTATTCCATTAAGATCCTGTGTACCATGGAATCAAGTGAGTACTTTGCAGGATCTGAACAAATCCTTTTATTCATTGAACTCAGTTTCTTCTCCAGTTTCAATGTCCTGTCTCTGTCTGTCCTCTCTGCTTCCACCCCTTGCATCTTAAATTCTGTGGGCACAGTGCTGCAAATTGTTCCCCTAATATGTTACTGCCTTTCATGAGTCTGCACTAGCAAGGCAGCTGCCAAATCTTTACAGCCCTTTCACTATGTTCTAAATAGAAAACTCAATTTTGGATTGTTAGGCTCGTCTTAAATGTCACATTTGAGAATCTTTTCCTAGAACTTTGAGGTAGGGATAATTCTTTGCCCATTGCATTTTATGGACTCATTCCTATTGTATAACCTATCTAGATATTAGATCCTTACTTTTATAGTCTCAGAATATAGGATTTGTCACAAATAAGGCAGTAAATATTTGTTGGCTAAGTAAGTATTCATTTACTTTGAAAGATGTCCTATACTTTATTTCATTAGAGTTGAAGTTCTGAAAATAAAGACAAAGTTTATAATTCTTCACAATTTATAATGAACCTCAGACTCTGAGAACTAGTACAGTAGCCTTTATTTTTTTGCTTGTTTGGGGGTTCTTAAATGGAAAGTATATTAACTAAAAGGCATACGTTTATCTTCTAACTATTGTCTCCTTAAAAGTGCTCATGATCTCTGGGTAAAATAAAAAGTGCATCTGCATTCCAGTTTTGTCATTCACTTTATATCCTTGATTTTAATAATAAATTTATTGATCATTCTTGTAGGTTATAGTTATATTCTCAAATTCAGCTTTTTCTGTTTTTTTTTGGGGGGGGGCATCTCAAAAGGCTACTGTAGCTGTGGAGGCTAATGTATAACACATCCACGGCTGTGGTTTGGCAATGAACACTTCTGTCTACAGAGGAGTTAGCCAGGTACCTGGTACCCTATGATCAACTCACTACTCTCCTAAGGTTGATCTTTTGCTTGTTAGTATCGCTTCAGAAAGCTAGGGTGAATCTCAGTTATCATCTATTTTTTGGATCCTTAAACAGACTGATTCAAGAGGAAGGAATATTAAATCACCTAAAAGAAGATTTTAAGATGATTTCAGTTTCATTTATCTTTTATTTTCCTACCTTCCTTAAGCCTGGACAATAACAGCGAGAGACACTTATGAAGATATATCAGTCTATACTTATTCAAAATGCTTGACCTCCATTATGTCTTTTGAGAAAAAGGCAGATGTAGAATTGTGAGGGCAATTTTTCAGTGAAACTGAATATTTAAAGCGATGGAATAACCTGCTAAAATTCTTCCAGTTAGTTAGACATATAATTTAGACTAAAACCGGGTTCTTAAGCCTGTATAGTATTTTGTGGTTTTTGTTTTGTTCTTGTAGCCCATGTCCTGGTTATCAAGCTATTTACTATCTTTTGGTTATAAAGCCATCCTTCCATGGGAATAAGACATTGCATTTCTATTTCCCTTTATCAGCCCTCTTGTTACAATCCTCCAGTAAGTAGAACCTGGGAAAGGCTGAGTGTTTGCAGTGGAAGAGAATGGACTTCACTCTCTCATTTGCTTGTACTATCAGCATATCCTTAGCAACGTAAGTTGACTAGAACCTCCAAACAAACCCTGTCACACTTTCTCTGAGTGTAGGACTAGGGATGTAGTGGCTGCCCTCGGAGTTCTGGCTCCCAACCCCTTCTACGAGCTTGTAGGGCCTACATAGTATAACAGCTTCCTTCTATATCTCTACCTTAGTGATGGAAGCTGACTTGTACAACTGTTATCTTTGCTGTGCACTGGATCCTGCATTCTCGGTTAGCTTTTAACATCTGTGAAACCAATTCTCCATATATACTACTTGTTGAAACACTAGATTTAGTTTTAGTTTTCCCCTCAAAACTCGATGCAACATTATGGCTAATACCATGAGTGTACACGCTGGGTTTGGTTAATAGTGTGAGGTTGGTTTGTTTAGGTATTTTCTTGCAAGCACTGATCCATTGCTTATAGTATGTAGTGGAAATATTTTGCTTGTTAGTATCTCTTCAGAAAGCTAGCACTGATCCATTGCTTATAGTATGCTTGAGAATATGGACTTATTTAACCTGATTTCAATACATACTGCATAATTAAACCTTGTCTCTGGTAGATTTAAATGAAGTGTTTGCTGAAGGAAGATATTGGAGTGATTAAATGGGTGTTGAATCTTGGTGGTCAGTGTAGTGGTGATAATTACATGTTCTATGGAAGGTATAGAAGAACGGTTGGTGTCCAGAGGCTGCAAAGTAAGAGTAACAGAAAGAGCAAGAGAGCTAGAGAACAGGAGAGCATATTCACATGCAGTGCTATTATGGTTTAATAGGCCTTTGAATTTGCTCTTGACTACAGATGACAATATGTACTATATATATCTGAAGAACCCAAAAGAAATTATTCTGAATATTTTTGTCATAGACAATGAATGCTTGGGAATACGGACTTATTTAACCTGATTTCAATACAAATTGCCTTTTGGAGAATGCGTGTTTGTAACATATTTGTATCAGCCACCTCTCTGTTACTACAATGAAATACTTGATCCTGGAGATTTTAAATTTAATTAAAATAAGTGTTATTCAATGTATACATACAATGAAACCACATTTGGTGCCCTGCAAATATGTAAAAATTTACACATTTTCATGCATCAGGTGAAAAGATAAGCTTAAATGTTTTTATTTTTTTCATTATAAAAACTGAGCAGGTTATATTTAGGAATATAAGTATATTTGTACATATAGACAAACAATAACAATTAGTGAACAAAGAGGCCATGAATGTGAAGGAGAGCAGGGGGTGGCTTATGGGAGAGTTTGGAGGGAGGAAAGAAAAAGGGAAAATGTTTCAATGAAATTGTAATATTTAAAATAAAACCAATAAGATCTGCCTCCACCTCCACAGAGATCTCTGATTCCAGAGCAGAGGGATTTGATGGAGACAGCCCAGTTAGGACTGAATGTTCCTTGGTCTCTCGCTCCACATAAAATATCTGTCTGTGGGTCTCTCCATTTTCTCCTATCTGCTGCAGGAAGAAGCTTCTCTGATGACAGCTGAACAAGGCACTGATCTATGAGAGTAGCAGAATATCATTAGAAGTCATTTGATTGCTGTATATTTTTAGTTGAACAGTAATATTTTGTTTCATACTAGGTCTCTGGGCTAGCTAGTCTCAGGTTCCTGGCCATTCAAGCACTATCAGGTATAGGTTCCATCTTGTCCAGGGGGCCTTAAGTCAAACCAGATATTGGCTAGTTACCCCACAAGCTCTGGGTCACCCTGGCACTTACATATGCTGCAGACAGGATACCATTGTAGATCAAAGGGTTTGTACCTGGGTTGGTGTTTATGTTTCTCCTTTGGTAGTATGTAGAATACCTTTTGTATCAAACATGTTGACATGTATGGATGAAGGCTCCGTGTAGGTCCAATGAACAGGACACGGTTCTGCATGGAGGCAGGAGCTAGAGCTGAAGGAGAAGTGGACAGTGAGCTCCCATCCTCAGTCCAGAAGCTATCTACAACTTATAACCAATTGCAAATGAAAATTTGGTTTTCTCCAAAGGAGTCTCCCTGGAGAAACAATCTACTCTTAAGTAGACTGCATACCCACCCAACAGTAGATGGCAAATACAAAATGAATTCAACAACATCTTTGGAAGTTCCATGTATAATGCTGGGTCAGGTTTTTAAAACTGTGATTATTTTTATTTTATATATATGTATGTTTATATAATTTATTTGTTTAGTTTTTCTCTTTTTACTCTATTAGTCCTTCGTTTATGCATTTTGGCTTCCAGTTTTGTGTTTTTATGGGATTCTTGAATGTACAAAGTGGTGTCTCTGTGTGTCTACATCTATTTCTTGTACTATATCCTGGACTCTTTTTCTTCTGTTTTTTGTTTTGTCCTACTCTGTCATGTTGACTTTTGTTTTGTTTTGTTTTATTATTATCCCTTAGATGCCTGTTTCCTTTCTAATGAGAGATAGAAAGAGGAAGAGGTGATGGGGAGGAACTGGAGAAGGAGAAGGAGGGAAAGCTGTAACCAGGATATATTACGTAAGAAAAAAATCCATTTTCAACAAAAGAAAAAGAGAAAACAAATTCATGACTTTAAGTCTTTGTTACGAGTCTTCAAATGAGATCAGATTTCAAAAGAAGCCATAAAAAACTCATTTATTCCCTGTTTTAAGATTAACCTATGAATAGAAGATTTGAAATGAAAAAAAAATTCATTTGGCTCACTTTGATTGATGTGTCTGTGGGTACTTGGGGTATTTGCCCTGCAAAGGGATGCCATCTTTCTCAAGTTCCAGTCAAGCCACTTCTTGTCTATAGGCCGATAACTACAATCAGACATAGAATCCTCCACAACAGGTATACAACACGAGCCAAGGTGATATGTTACATTGTGAGATGATAATGAGTATTGATTTATACTGAAACTTCAGGAGATTTTATACTGAAGGAACAGCTTCAGACCAGATAAAGTTAAGTTTATTGATATTAAAGTTGCGACTTAGTATTTCAGTTTGTGCAGCTGGAAGTTGTTCACGAAGCTGGTTACTTAGCAAAAATCTCAAGTGAGTCATGGTCTGCATGGAAAAGATTCAGTTTCCGGCACTTATGAGGTATTATATTGAGGGGGATTAAAAACATGTTAGCCAGATACTTAGGTAGTTTGGACTTCGGTGATTGGCACAATCGATTCCTTCCTTCAGTGCTACCATAGCTGTAGCCATAGCATAGCCTAGATATCCCATAGAATATTCCTCAAAGTTAGAATTTGAGACATGATTGTCTAGTAGAACCATCCAGTTATCTTCTATAGGTCAGATGAGAGTGGAAATCTTATGACTGAGTTTGCCTGCCTGGATTTATGGGTGATACTGCAGTTTTAGAAAATTCCAAATGTCACTGTCTAACTGATAGAGTCCAAAGGACAGGACATCACCAGTGACAAACTAAGACTGAACATTTATTAGCTGCATAGACTTTTTGGTATAGATAATTTCTATGACTTTCATAACAGCAGAAAATATGATATACCTCTCTACAGAATTGCTTTATTATTTAAAAAGACAAAACCTGTGTCTAATGGTGGCTTGAATAATCCCTTGACTCTTATTCGAACTTACAGATTTAGAGGCCAAGTCCTCACAAGGTGGAACTATTCTTGGCACAGTCCCCGAAAGAACTTGCAGCCACTAATTATAACAATCCTACTCCCTCAAAGGGATCAGCAAATACTAACTTGGATAACCATATATTTTGATCATGGATCTGCCAAATATATTTAGTTATTACTAAAAATAATATTCAACTTACAAAACACAAAATGATACCATAATTACCAGGTAATGTGGACATTATGGTTGTCAACTGTATAAGGCAAGACAAAGATGAAGTGAGCTAGGCATTTATGACACACAACTTTGAATAAGCTCATATATTATGTAAATGCCAACCCTGATTGAGATTTTAAACCTGAGTTTACAAGTGTGGTTTGGAGCAGAGTTTATCTTCCCACTAGGTCATGAGTACACAATGTGATTATTGCTTTCATGTCTTCCTATGCAATTAGAAGATGCTTATATGGCAACACTTGAGTTTCTAATAGTGACCCCCAACTGATATGATGAGACCTCTCTTGGCAGGAGATTCAAAAACTTTTAGAACTTCCCATCCCAGCCAGGATAGTGAAACTGACAACAGCCCCAGATAAGCTGCAGATAAAAGGAGTCATCAAAAACTTGAAATATGCAAATGTGGTGATTTCTGTTATGTTCTCATTTAACTCACTTGGGTTTTGAAGGAGATGGATGTCTTAGAGAACTGCTGTGGATTATCTTAAATGCAATCAGGCATTGATTCCAATTGCAGCTGTGGTTCCAGATGTTGTTTCTCCGCTGAGGCAGATTGGCCAAGCCCCGTGAACCTGATGCACATCAATTGATCAGGAGAATGTTTTTGTCTTTATGAAAGATTGAAAAAAAAATCAACTACAGAATGGTTTTCCCAGGCACCATCAGTAGTGAGTTTTTATGGGTTTTCCTTTGAACTACACAGACATTTTTTTCTTTCAATATAGTTTTCAAAGATTATATATTACCATATTAACTTATTTAGATTTTGGAGACAGCACATACCATACTGAGTTTACTTCACTATTTTTACTGAGTAACTCAAGGCTTATCATCAGAAGAAAAGGCTAGTTAGGCTGAAGTGAAAACCATTGTTCTATTTGAGACTAATGACCCAGAAACTGCTATAATATTTGAAATATCTAAAAATGAACTTGTATAACATCTGAGAAATTCCTAAAGGAAGAAAAATGGCAGTTATGATCTCTAGGACTTAAAACAAAGCCAAATAAATTTCTGACTGTCAATAGTGATTAACATTTTGTAAAATGGCCCCTGGAAAGCTATCTGACCTTGATGGAGTTGGGATGCCCGTGAACATGCCAATAAGGTGGCACACAGTGTTAGCTGTTCTCGTCAACTGCGTGTCTGTTTGGTTATGTGCAGCAACAGATAACCATTAGTGGGAGAAATGTTAATCAGGTTGAAGCAGTTCAAGAAGGTAGAACAGATACGTGAGACTATTACTATTCATTCTCTTATATTACCCCTCTACTTTCAAAGAATGTTGAAGGTCTCAGGATAATTTCTTTCATTATCTTCTTTGTGCTGGAGGCATAAACCTGGGGCCTCATGCCTTCCAAGCACATACTCTATTGCCACCCTTAAATTTCCTTATGCTTAGTATTGAGCACTGAGCACAAAGACTTGTTTGTGGCGTACACATAATCATTGGGAATGGTCAGTATGTAAAGCCATTTGGGTTTGCAATGGGTTACAAATTTATGCAAAAACTGTTAAATGACAAATTTAGCAGAGGGAATCTTCTAGAGAACAACTCAGAATAGTCATGTAAGCTAGATGACTTATCCTCTTATTGCTTTTCTCATGCAACCATTATTATTTTCACTCATTGGGGCATGCCCGTAGCATAGATGACACTAGAAGTACAGTCTGTCTGCAGAGCTCAAAACATGGCTGCTCCCTTCACTATCAGTCGTGACTTAATTAAGTGACTAATGTGATAGCCCCAAAAGTCAATTAAATGTTTTATGTGAGTATAGCACCATACTTAGGTGAAGAGAAAGGAATTTATTGAGAAAAGTTTACTCTATTATATTACATGCAAATATATAAGAAAGTTTTAATATGTTATAATGACTCCTGGTTGTATTATTTTCATTATTATTGTTAAAGGGGAAGCCAAAATGTATAAATGCATTTTTGATTATTTTTCTCTCTTCGTAGTTCTTCACTTTAACCCCCACTCTCCAGCTGTAGTTGCAAGGAATATATATGGGATTCTTCTAGATTCTGAAAGACAAGTTTTTCTGTTGTTTCTTTCCAAAAGATATCTAAAACTCAGGCCCTATCTTCAACTTTCCTTCCTTTAGTTTCTGAAAAAGATATCCTATGTTTATGTTGTACGTAACACTAATCAGTTTATTCTGGATATATTACAAGTTATTTCCTATGTGTATTCTTCGTATCTCTTCAGGAGAAGCCAGTGATCCTGTGCATTGTTGCATCTTGTTCTTCTACCCTCGTCAGAGACTATGACATCATTGGTTTCCCACATGCACTTAGTTAGTTAATGAAACATGTTCTATTTTACCACTCTAGTAAATGGTGATGGTTCTGGAATCTGTAGATCCACTGCAATAGAGCTTGTATAGAAACATGGCATAGGTGATAGAAGTGTCAGTACTAGTTAGTACTAGTCTAAGTAGTGTGACCTTGAGGGTGCCCTTTAATTTCCCCTAGCTTTATTTATATTTCCTAAAAGGAAGCCTCTTTTAACTTTGTAATTCTACTGTTTCATAACTTCACAAAAGAAGGAAATTCTATTATAGAAACAATTAACTTCAAAATTTTCTCTTCCTTATTCTTCATTTTCACATAGTTTAGAATAATTGCTTAAATAGTGCAGATAAAAGCTTTCCTTTTTTCTTTTGAAAATGATCAATGCCTGAAATTTTGTAAGGATAGAAAACATAAATCTTTAAATAATTCAATATACACTCATATATATGAATATGCAAATTCTAAATTAGATTAATATGAAACTGAAAATATTTATAACACGCTATTATAAAGGCTTCATCCTACATTTACAGTCACTATAGTGACAAAGAACCAAATTATAGACTGTAAAGTCCTCTTAATTCTTTTCTGATCAGAAAAATAATCAGATATGAGGAAATTGATGCCTACTAATGTATTCACCTGACTTACATGAATGGAGATGTGCTGTTTTCCTTTTTCTGATCTAAGTGTTTTAAATTTTTACCTCACAACAAAGCGGACATTAAGGGAAATGTTTGCCTGAATAAATGTCTTCCTACTTCCTCTATAGAAAGCACTTGCAGAACCATAGTTCCAGACCTGATGAGTGTCAGCAGCATACCACGAAAAATGCTGTAAGCAACTGATGAACTTGATTATTGGTGGGCTTCTAGCTGGATCCTTCCCACTAGTATCCATGGCTCACTGTTCAACATATTATTCCCGAACTAACCCCTCCCATGCTATCTAAGATGTGAAAAGATCAGAATCACAGGCCTTATCCTCTGAATTTTTGGAGTCAAAATTCAACTTTTTTCATCAATATTTTTTACGTATAATATATTTTGATCATATTCTTTCCACTCCCCAACTCCTCCCAGATTCTTCCTGCCTCATTATCTATCAAATTTCATGTGTTCTCTCTCTCTCTCTCTCTCTCTCTCTCTCTCTCTCTCTTTTCTTCCTTTCTCTCAAGAAAATAAAATAAATAGATAAATAAATCAAAAAAAAAAGCATAAGACCTGCACAAGTTCATGCCAGACAAAATCCCAGCAGGGAGAAGGGGAAATGGACACACGTCTCAATCCTAATAATTGGACGTTTGTGATTGAAATTTTCTGGGAAAGGAGAAATCAGTTTTTTCCAATGGAGTGTCATCAGGCATCTCAATCACACTCCAGGACAGGCCTTGTGCCCAGAGTTCATCTTTCAGCAGGTCCCTAGGTGATCTGTACATATACCATATACTCCATGAGAAGTGGTAGGCATCATCTCCTAGCAATATCCTTTCATGAGACTTGTAATAAAATAATTACAAAAATATCACAATAGCTTACATAGTCATGAATAAACCGTATTTCTCCAAAGACAAGTTTTATGTTCTAGGATTTAATCCTTTCAATAGTGAGTTTTGTGGCTGATCCTTTTCCCTCTGCTTTGGCTGCCTCTCAAGGCACATGCTTTTGAGCACTGTCAGCTCGGGCTTTTTAAAAGTACCCCTTTCATCCTTTTGTGTGTTTGCAAATCTCCATCCACTTTCTTTGCCCTGGTTCAAATAAGTTTTAAAATTATCCCAAGGTGTTTGGGCGCCTCATATCCTCTGTGTGACGAGGTAAAGGATATAGAAACGAAAGCAAAATACACAGCCTAAATGTTTTCAGAATCTGCTGCAAGATCTGAGCCTCATAGTCCTTAGCTGTTGTGCTCTTTGCTCCCCATCTTTCTGTGGCACCACGGTGGTGGTTTCTCAGTGCAGAGATCTTCAGGCATGCTAGGAGTTAGAGCTATCAGGGAAGCATGACTATCCTCAGCACACGCTACTGTACTTACTGAGCCTGAAACATGGACTAATGTGTTTTATAAGGATTTTAAACAAGAACGCAAAATCGAGAAGATTTCAAACTAAATTGGAACGTTCACTTCAATTAAAGCATCCTGTTTTGTGCAAATTCTGCTGATTATTGGCCCTTTATAGACAAACTGCCTAGCTCTTTAAAAAGGGAGGCACAACAATTTTCTAGAAATTTAGAGATCATTCCCGTCAAATATGTACTGATGAAACCAGTAGCAGGTGAATTCTGAGCCAATGTCAGGCTATATATCTCTACCAGCAGGAAGCCAAATAGCTGAACGGACTGCCTCAGGAGGCCATTGAAGCAACTATGGTGGCTGAATAATTTTATGACCAGTAATAAGGCTCACAAGTTACACATGCTAAGAGAGGGGTAATCAAATCTTATGCTTCGGGGCATAAATTAATCACCGCAGGGGTCAGAAAAGAATCTCCTTTGCCCTATGAGCAGAACTGTATAATTAGCAGAGGCCATATTGATAGTTTTAAAACCTTTCTCTTCAGCGTCAGCCTTTGCTTGAAGAGAAATTCTGAGACTTTGTGGGGGTGTTTGAGTTTTTGATTAGAACAGGAGGGCTGCAGCAAGTTGAGCAGGTTTTTTTCCCCCTCTGGCAGACAGATAGGCTGGGCCGCTCCCTGATAGCACACTGTTCAACCTGATTTTCATTAAATGCTCAAGTGCCTGCTGCTAAAATGGCTCCAGGCTGCCGGGAACAATGGGCTTCCTTGCCTCTCTGGAAATCTTGAGGTGGATTTTTGCCTTCTAATCAAGTCCCCTTCTAAGGAAGAGGGAAGATAGTGTACTAAGGTGTGAGGCTAATTCTCTGTCTTCTAAAATTCGCGTTTTAAAGAGCCGCATTTTCCTATGGCTGGTGAATTAATCCTTGAATTCTTTTCAGCAAAACAAGCTCAAGGAGAAACCAGTTAATCAAATAGCATTCAAGGCCAAGTGTAACCAACTGCCAAACACATAAATCTTCCCAGGTTTGCCTATGTGTTTATTGAACAAAATCATATCAAATGTTATGGTTTTATGATAATGTAAAATACCATATTTCACAAAAAGTAGATAATACTTGTATTTCCACGTACTCCCAGCTTTATCATTGTCAGATAAAACAGAATAACTTTTAAGTCATTTCCTAGAAAGATTTTTAGTTAAAGGAAAAATGAAAAGATGAATTATTTTCAAATAATGACCACCTATAAGAGACCTAGATACTCAATACTCTAAAAGAGAAAAATACTTTATTGACATATCTTTTCATTGACTCCAGTGGCCTTTTAGATATTTATATATCTGGTTCTCTTGGCATTTTCCTGTTTTTACTTTGAGATCAATCAAATGGTATTATATAGCTGGTACAACAGTTGTTCGGACATATTTACTAACAATATAAGACAGCAAGCATAGTTTTCTCATGAGGGGGTGAATGAATTCTTCTTACAGGCCATAGAAACTTAAAACCTTTTCCTTTATAGACTCATGGCCTAACTGGGAACGTAGGGCTTATCTAGAAATACAGTTAACTCACGTTCTAGCAGTATCAGGTTGTGTTTTGAATAAGTGTGCATACAAAGATGGACAGCACTGTTGGTGATAGAAATAAGACAGTTGTGGAGGCTAATGAGGTTGCATGATTCGTTGGAAAAGATAACCCAATGGAGAGAGAGAGACGGGGAGAGCAGTGGTGATGGAGCTTACTGCAAAATAAACGATGATTTGAATTCATAATGGCACTCAAGATAGTTTAGGAAACAATGAGGTTGTATTTGGATGAGAGAGAGGAGCTAAGGTTAGTTAACCAGAGACTTACGCTGGAAGAAACAGCGTGCTATGTTCGTCATAACCTACAGGGATTGTGCAGTTCTTATGGAAGCAAACTTGGGAAGAATCACACGGTTACTGCATGGCAGCTAGTCTGCTTCAGAGATTGGCCAGGGTCAGAAATGTTGGTTCATGTGGAAACCAGTTGTTAGGTAATCATACAATATTACCTGCCATTCACTTAGGTTTTATACCCAGGATTTTCATTTTAGTGGTTTTCTTATATTCTCTGAAAAAAACAATAGACAGATGAGAGGTAGGACTTGAAATTTCAGATATGTGCTCATGTGAGCACCCCACTCTCTACAGCCTATAGTTACTGAAAAAAATCTCCAAATCAAGTTGGATTCAGTGTGTTTAACTTCAGGATCAGATTATTTTCTTATTTTTAATCAAGAAACAATATTTTTATAGGTCTGTATTAATGAATTTAAATTAAATACTTCATATGGAAAATAAATTTTTGTATCAACAACTATCACATTCTTATTAGATTTCATTTTACTATATTTTCCTGTTGCTTGATAACAATGAAGTAAATCAACTTCTCTGACAAATCAACAAACAGTTCAAACTCTTTTGAAAAGTCAGTCAAATGCAGAGATTCAAAGACAAACATTAGAGAGAGCAACCATGCAGGAAAAGGAATGAAGGATTGTAGGAACCAGAGGGATCCAGGACACTAGGAGAACACAACCCACAGAATCAATTAAGCAGGGCTCACAGATTCTGAAGCCACAACCTCAGAGCCTGCATGATTCTGTACTAAGTTCTCTGCATATATTTTATGGTTGTTTAGCTTGAGGTTTTTGTGTGACTCCTAACAGTGGGTGTGTCTCTGACTCTTTTGCCAGCTCTTGGGACCCTTTTCCTCCTTCTGGATTGCCTCATCCTGCCTTAACAAGAGGGCTTTGTGCCTAGTTTTCTTGCATCTTTTTATTTTATGTTAGATTGATATCTCTAGGAGGCCTGCTCATTTCTGGAGGTAAATGGAGGAGCAGAGGAATTGGGAGAGAGTGAGAGAAGAGGAAAACTGGAAGGAATGGAGCAAGCAGAAGCTTTGAATTGTATGAGAATGACAAGAATAGACAAAATTTTTAAAAAGTCATTGTTTATTAGTAGAGTGCCTATTTAAGAAAAATTATTTCTTCATAAGCTATACCTTGGGAAGACACAAAGAATCGGAATACCAATCCCATCGGTGGTAAAACTGCAACAGTACAAGAGAAAAAAAGAAAATCATATTAAGCTGAATCCTAATAAAAATTCCAAAATAATAAAGGCCCTGAGTTAAATTGTTTTGCACCAGCTTTTTAGGCATCATCCCATTTACTTCTCCAGTAAACCCTCTGTGTGGCTACATCCCTAACTCCCTTGCTTTTTCAGACAAGGATCCAGGTTTACAAAAATTAGTCATTTTACTTATTAAGTAACACAACTATTAAGTCAGAGCCCACATCTGAACTCATGACTCCATAATTTTAATCCAAATTCCTTTGGGGACTATTATAATCAGTTAAAAAAGACAAAAAATTCTTGTTAATTTTTAAACACCAAATAAAGTTAATTGGGATGATTACAGTGAGTTATGCTTTGGGGACAAATAGAGCTGTATAAAAGAAACACAGACAGTAACAATCCTCAGCAGAATGCTCTCGGAGAGAAGTGATAGACTCAAGATCATAGTGCATAAGGCTACAGGCATGGTGAGCAGTGGATAGAATGATGAAAGGAGATACACTGGAAACTGAGTGTACCACTAGTACTTAAGATCTGATGAGAAAGGTTAGTACCAAATACAACACCAGATTGCCATCATGTATTGACCTGATGGTGTTATACTATCAGGATCCCATGGGTAGCAAAGACATCAAATATGGAGAGGGATTAGAATATGGTGCTTATAACTGTAACTATTAAAGGAAACCTTAAAGCACAATAACAGTTCACCAAAAAGTTTTCAGAATTAAATCTAAGAAAACAACATTAACAAAACATAATTAAAGACGTAAAGTTGAATTTAACACATGAAAATACAACACCAGGTATTTCCCACATCATATATGTCCCTTATCATGCATATAATATCATCTTTTAAATAACTATAAATGCACTTTTAATTATACAGTCCTCTTTAACTGACAATCTGTGGGCTTCAAGTGGCCAAAGATAGCTATAAATGCCACCTAGCATGAAACAATAAATTTATTTAAAAACACTGACAGGGTGTGTGTGTGTGTGTGTGTGTGTGTGTGTGTGTGTGTGTGTGTGTGTGTTAGAAGGCTGCTTGTTCATTTCCCAGCTGCCCAGACTCCAGAAATAACTACACAGAAACTGTATTAATTAAATGACTGCTTGGCCTATTAGCCCTAACTTCTTATTGGCTAGCTTCTATATCTTAATTGAACCCATTTCCATTATTTTATATTTCACCATGAGGCTTGTGGCCTACAGGAAAGTTCTGTGTCTGTCTCCGGAATTAGCTCCATGGCTTCTCCCTGACTCTACCTCTTTTCTTCCAGCATTCAGTTTAGTTTTCCCTGCCTATCTCTACTCTACCCTATCACAGGCCTAAGACAGTTTCTTTATTAACCAATGGTATTCATAGCATACAGAGGGGAATCCCACATCATGTGTTTTTATGTGTGTGTGTGTTTTGTGTGTGGTGTGTGTGGTATATATGTGACTTGATTTTACAGTTTTTGACCAAGACCTTTGTGCTCAACAGTATTCGCTCTCAATAACAAAAGTTTTACTATACCTGTATTCTTGCTAGATTATCTAAACTATCTTTGGGAGGGAGGAAAGTTAAAGTTAACTTGGTCTAGTGTTCTCATGAGTGGATACAGTAGGTTAAATGGCAAACTTGTTACATAGTTTTATGTCAAGATTATTTTGATAAAAAAATCTTTTTTAGATTTATTTTTAATTTCGTTTTACATTCCAATCATAGTTATCTCTCCACCCCTCCTTGCCCCATTTTACCTCTCACTGAGTCCATCTCCTATCCACTCTTCCCAATTGGTAAGGGCTTCGATAGGGTGTCCACAAAGTCTGGCACATTAATTTGTGGCAGGACCAAGCCCTTCCCCGCTACATTAAGACTGAGCATGGCATCCTACCACAGGGAATGGGCTCCAAAAAGCTAACTAATGCACCACGGATAGATCCTTGTCCCCCAAATAATCCAAGCTTCATCGTTGTCTCCCACATATGGAGGGCCTAATATGGTGCCATGGAAGCTCCACAGCTGTGGGTCTAGAGTTTATGAGTTTCCATGAGCTTGCATAAACTACCTCTGTAGATTATTCCATCGAGACCCTTGGCCTCTCATGCTCATATATTCCCTCCTTCCACTCTTTGACTGAATTCTTGGAGCTTGGCCTTGTGCTTGGTTGTGGATCTCTGCATCTGGTTTCATCAGTTATTGGATAAAGGTATTTACCAATATGATTACAGGAGAAGGCTATCTTACTATTGCTAGGAGTCTTAGCTGGGATCGTCCTTGTGGATTCTTGGGAATTTCTCTAGCACCAGGTTTCTCCCTAACCCTATAGTGGCTCTCCCTATCAAGATATGTCTCTCATAGCTCTCTCACTTCTCTCATCCCCAACTCAATCATCTAGTTCCTTTATGTTTTCATTCCCCTTCTCCTCCCCTTTACTGCCCTCCCTCACCCCCAGTTTACCCAGCAGATCCCATTTAATTCCCTTTTCCCAGGGTGATCCATGTGTCCCTCATAGTTTCCTCCTTGTTACCTAGCTTCTCTGAAGCTGTGAATTGCAGTCTGGTCATTATTTGCTTTGCATCTAATATCCACTTGTGAGTGAGTACATACTGTGTTTGTCTTTCTGGATTACTTCACACATGATGTTTTTTCTAATTCCATCCATTTGCCTGCAAATTTCATGATGTCATTGACTTTTGCACCTTAATAATGCTCCAATGTGTAAATATACCACATTTTCTTTTTTTTCAGTTGATGGGCATCTAAGTTGTTTCCAGGTTCTGGCTGTTATGAATAATGATGCTATGAACATTGTTGAGAAATTGTCCTTGTGGTGTGATTGAACATCCTTTGGGTTTATGGTATCATTGGGTCTTGAGGTAGATTGATTCCTCAGTTCTTGAGAAACCACCATATTGATTTCCAAAGTTGCTACACAGGTTTGCACTTCAACTAGCCGTGGAGGAGTGTTCCCCTGACTCCACATCCTCTCCAACATAAGATATCCTCAGTAATTTTGATCTTAACCATTCTGGTGGGTGTAAGATGGTATCTCAGAGTCATTCTGATTTATATTTCTCTGATGATTAAAGATGTTGAGCCATTTCTTAAAAGTCTTTTGGTCATTTGAGATTCTTCTGATGAGAGTTCCATGTTTAGCTATGTACCTCACTTTTAATTGGATTATTTTGCATTTTGATGTCTAGTTTCTTAAGTTGTTTATATATTTTGAGATCAGCCCCCTGTCAGATGTGCAGTTAGTGAAGATCTTCCCATTCTGTAGGCTGTTGTTTTGTCTTAGTTACCATGTCCTTTGTCTTACAGAAGCTTTTCAGTTCCATGCAGTTCCATTTATTGATTGTTTCTCTCAGTGTCTGTGCTACTGGTGTTATATTTAGGAAGTGGTCTCCTATGCCTACACATTCAAGGTTACTTCCCATTTTCTCTTCCATCTGGTTCAGTGTAACTGGATTTATGTTGAGGTCTTGATTTTCTTGGACTTGAGTTTTGTGCATGACTATAGATATGGATCTATTTGAAATCTTCTACATGTTGACATCTGGTTATGCCAGCACCACTTGTTAAAGCTGATTTTCTTTTTCTATTGTAGCATTTTGGCTTCTTTGTCAGAAATCAGGTGTTCATAGGTGTGTGGATTAATGTCGGAGTCTTTGATTCTGTGCCATTTGCTCACATTTGCTTTTATGTCAACACCAAGCTGTTTTTATTACTGTAGCTCTATAATAGAGTTTGAAGTCAGGGATGGTGATGCCCCCAGAAGTTCCTTAATTGTACAGGATTGTTTCAGCTATTCTGTTTTTTTTTTTCATATAAAGTTGAGTATTATACTTTCAAGGTCTGTGAAGATTGTGTTGAGGTTTTGATGGGGATTACATTGAATCTATAGATTGCCATTATTATTATTATTATTATTATCCTACCTATCCTAGAGCATGGCAGATCTTTCCATTATCTGTGAATATTTTCAATTTCTTTTTTTATTTTTTTTAAGTATTCTTTTTTTTAATTGAGAAAATGAGAAAGAAAAAAAACAAGTTTCCACCTCCTCCCAGCCTCCCATTTCCCTCCCCCTCCCCCCACCCTTCTCCCCCTCCCCCCACTCCTCTCCCCCTCCCTCTCCAGTCCAAAGAGCAGTCCGGGTTCCCTGCCCTGTGGTAAGTCCTAGGTCCTCCCCCCTCCGTCCATATCTAGGAAGGTGAACATCCAAACTGGCTAGGCTCCCACAAAGCCAGCACATTAGTTTCTTTCTTTAGAAATTTAAAGTTCTCATCATACAGGTCTCTCACTGGTTTGGTTAGAGTTAACATTTTAAAATTAAATGCAGATTTTAATTTAATATTTAAAAAAGCAATCGTGAAGATGAATTCTACCTATGTATTGGAAAACGGTAACTGTTAGTGGTTTTAGAAATTCAAATGTGTAAACTTGTATTTCTATGCTTCTGAAAGTCTTGTTGCTCCTTTGAACTTCCTTGCTTTAGGTATCAAATGAGCACTAACTTATAGATCTGTGTTTTTGCCTTATGAAAGGGAAACAGTAATGAATAATATATAGTAGATGTTCAAGTAGCATGCACTGGTATTGAAGCGTTGGAATGCTGTGTAAGACTGGCATCACAGTTGTGCTGGGCATTGGAGTGCCGTCACGTTCCACACCTGCTCCAACTCTTCCCCAGGGTCTTTTTCTCTTCTCCATTAAGGTCCAGGACCTATGGTTGACTAAGTACAACAGAAGGTTCTGAGGACCTTAGAACCCTTCCTTGATTTATAAACCATTATGAATTTTGGCCCAATAGATAACATGCCAAAGTTGTCTTCAAATGAGATTTATTTCAAATACACCATTTTTTTCTTTCTCAGAGAGCTCTCATCCTGCACCTGTCCTTCTCTACTCTGTAGGTTTGCAGGGTGTGTGGATATAGAGCTCCAAGGGGCTGCATGTTTTTTCTTAAATGAACAGTGTTTCTAGGTATATTAATTCCTAGAATTACTAGAATGTAGGGAATTAATATGCCTGTTTTCTGGACCTTATTTTGGGAATCTGGTTAAATGTAATGAGCTTGACTGATATCTGGATAGGCACCTGAGACCATATTAGTGTTTGAGAGTCATTTTGCCTCTCGGGTCATACTGATCTGGGTGGCCTGAGCTAGCACAAGGGCCATGGTGACATCCAGCTCTGAGCTACTGCTGAGGGCCTGAACCTCACTGGAGATCTGGCTGCAACATCCAGGTACAGCAGAACCATTACGCTCCACATACTCTGGAGAGATGGCCCCACCCCACACCATGAGCAAGATTAGGAGTACTGACCTATGCCCTGACGGCATGGGCATAGACGAGCTGTCTCCAAACCTTTCCCCACTGGACTGGACTCAGTGGTCAGGACTAACCAGCTCAGTTGCCACCCACTCCCACATTCAGGGCCTTAGGTTCGCCCACCCTAACATCTACCCATCTATGACCTGCTGGAGTGTGTAAAGGGACAGGTCCTGAGGAGTGATGCTTGTAGGATCTCCCTCACTTGGAGTGGGCATGGGATATCTGAGAGCAGTTCTGATGCTTGTACTAGAAACCAGAGGCCTTGAACCAGATAAATGACTCATTGCAATGAACATTTGCAAGTAAGGCTGATTGGAAATGGGTATGACACACTGCAGCTTCCAGTGCCACCAGGATGAGTAAGAAGGTGTTGTAAAGGTGGGGAAGATAAAGTGTTGAAGAGGTTTCTGTTTGTTTGTTTGTTTTGGTTTGTTTTTAATTTTTTTTTAAAAATTTTCCTTTGGTGGATGCTGCAAGGGTAAAGGGTAGAAAAGGGAGGCATGATATGAAATTCCCAAAGAATCAATAAAGAAATGATGTCATAAAAAAGTAATGGGTTTGGTTAGTTTGTCGTTGTATATATAGCTGGACTTAAAACGTGGGAATTTTATTATGTGGTTCTCTTCATAAGCATTGCTCTTACATTGATGCAAAAAGCTCTAAAATTAGATAACTGGTGTAACATGAATCAAAAATTGTTTCTATGTCTCAGATAAAATCACTCTTTACAGTTTTAGATACATATAACTCTGTAAAATTTTTGTTACATTTTTGTTTACTTTCTGTGCATTTGTGTGTGCATGTGCATGCATCCCCATGCACCGACATGTGATTCTCTGTGTTTCATGTCTGTGAAAATCAGAGGACAGCTTTCAGTAGTTGGTTCTTTCTCTACCGCATGTGGCCATGAGATTGAATTCAGGTCACACCAGGCTTGAAAGCAAGGGCCTTTGCCCGCTGTGCCATCTCACCCCTGACGAGGCTCCTAAAACTCAATCATTGGCATAATGAGAGTTTTGAACACCAGCTAGGGACTTCTATCAAAGCCTCCTTTTAAACTTTAGTTCTTTTATCTGCAATTTTTGAATTAAAATGTAATTACATCATTTTCTTTCTCTCTCTTCTCCTTCTGGCCCCTCCCATACGTTCCATTTGATTCCTTTTAAGTTCATGGCTTCTTTTTTTTTTAAATCTACTATTGCTTCCTATCTATCTATGTATCTATCTATCATCTATCTATCTATCTATCTATCTATCTATCTATCTATCTATCATCTATCTATCTCTGCACACGCACTTATATATGCATATGCATCTGTGAACACATAAACATATAAACACAACCTGCTGATTGCATTTAATGTTTCTTGCATGCATGGTTTTAGAGCTGATCACTTGGTGTTGCATAATTAATTAGTTTAAACTTAAAAAAATGTTCCAACTGAGCTGTCCCTGTTTTGGGGGGTAAACGAGCCAGGAAGAAGGTTGCTGAGATTTGACTCACAGTTGTGTTTGGCATGCTCCTACCAGGGAGGCCAGTTCCTTCCTGATTTGCACAGTATTGTTATTTTGCTTACCCTCTATGAATATGGCTTCATAATGGAATAATGTGAAACTCCTTGTTTTTATAGCTCCTGTGTTTAATTTAAAATAACTTTGAGAGTAAAGGATTATATTTTTTTTCTAAAAAATAAGTAAGCCATAAAATTTCAAAAATGTTTACCTATCTTTTTATATACTCTTGTAGAAATTAAAGGCATATGCACATATTCTCAGGTTTGCACCTATATGTTTTAATTTTGACTTGATGGACCAAGGTTTTAAGAAATCCTAACTATGAATATGTAGTAATGCATTCATATATTCCTGAGATTAGCTGTCTGCAGGGGCTCATAGCATCCCTCAAGGAGAGGCGCTGCCTCACCTTTGCCTCTTCTTGAAATGAATCTGCTGTCTTTCAAAATAGAGTATTTACACAGTCATGCTGAATGTGAAAAAGTATCTTTCTTTGCAATATTATATGTAAAGCAGGCTTGAACTCAGCTTTTGATTAAAGTACAGTTGTGTGGCCTTCCAGCTCCATTTTAATTGCATTTGAAATTCTTCCCTGCACTCACATTGAAGATCACAACCCAGTATTAATAAAGTAGGCTTAGAGCGGTATAGCACCTGAGCAATTGGTTCTTGACAAACGTTATTTACCTAACTAGAGTTTCATTTCACAGTTAACATGTCTCTGTGCTACTTGAATAAAGCACTCATCTGAAAACTGTGTTAGACATTTTAACCCAATTTAATTTATTCCCTGAAAGTTTAATCCTCTGCTGAAAAGAGTAGTTGCCAGTGTCCCCGAGTTACAATTCACTGAAGTGAAAAATGTTTAGTGACATCATAGGTATTGAGCTTGGAGAGGTTTAGTTAAAAATCTTTCTCAAAATGTAAAACGGAGGGCAGGAGTTAATAGGATATTTTATACAGCTACATTTCAATCCCTTCCCAAATCTTTTTAAAGTCCCTTGTGTCTCTTCCATTAAAGCTTTGTGAGTTGAGGTACGTAGGCATCTCCAGGGAGCACTAACCGTGGGGGAGGGCACTTAAATTTCTAAACAGAAAAGAAACTCTTCTGAGCTTTGACTTAAAGTGGTTCATTCAGTCATTTTTGGATTTTATGAACGTCTTTTTATAATCACATTCACTAATCAAAGCAATAGTAGGTGCCAACCATATACAACTTCCTACCTAGCCATTTGAAGCAGCACAGAGTGCAGTTGCTCCCACACAATCTCTGCCTACACTCGGTTTATACTCTATTTTGTATAACAGAAGTCTATTTATTTGTTGTTGAAATATTTTTGGTCTGAGTGCCAAAGAATGAGGGTAAAAATATGGGAGGAGAGGAAATAAAATCTGAATAGAGTTTGGTTTTGGCATAGTGAGAAGCATGTTGCTCCCTTTATAGTCTCTTAAAAATCTAATTATTCATTTGGCAGCTATACCTTATAGTGCAACGGAATAGTTGTTTTAAAATATGCAAAGTGCAGACTTCAGTTTAATAGGAGACAATGACGGCTTCCACCCTGTCAGGTCATAGCCTATTTGACCTTGTTCCAGAGACATAGTTTCAGGATTCAACTCCTCCAGAGTTGGTGATGGCTTCAGGCCAGCAAAGGTGTTACCATAATAGTAAGTACAGCTTTCTTTGACACACTAAAGGGAGGTCTGTAAAACATAGATCAAACATGTCATGGCTCCACTAGTGTGTTTAATTCATCTGTTAATTAAAAAGGATCAACAACCACTAAAATTCTATATAGGCAGTTATAATTTCACATTCTAAAATCAGGGTTATTAATACAAATTTTGTTTGGAGGGTAATACTTCAAAAAGATAACTCCATTTGCCTGTCAGAATGACTCACCTTTTAGGCAATTCCCAGGGACAAGAGCATCTGTTTTAAGTGCTGGATGCATGTCTGTAGTCTGGAACTAAGGTCTGCATTCTACCCTAATGCCTATACAATAATGACCAACATTTGCTGACTTAGTTTGCAGTATGGATTTAAAACTTTTTCATACAAAGTTATCTACACGGGTCCATATGATAATCTTTAGAGTGGAAGTTAAATTATTACCTTCTACCAGGTTATACACATTATCTCTAATTGACCAGGTCATGAAGTTATGATTGTGTTGATACCTCTGTTTAGAATGAGAAAACCTCAACCTCAGAGGGTTACCACTTTGAAATCCATGCTGGGTGTGTTGCGGGAACAGTGTAATCTGCTTGTTAGCTCCTGTGGGGATTTGCGATTCAGGTCATGCTTGAATTCACTCAGAATTCTACATCCATGATTAAAGGTTTATGCCATCTTTTCTTGGTGAAATGTACATTTGTGAATATGTCTATTCATGACTAAAATACTGTCATGCTTCTCATTGTTAAATGGCAACAGCAATAGGAGGTACAGTTACCTTCTTCTTTTCTTCTTTCTTAGTTCTCTTGATTTCTCTGGTACCACAAAACTATCTTCTGATTTTAGGTTGGAAGGACCAGGTTTTATCTTAGATCTTAGAGCTGTTTTCTTGATATAAGACACTTATAAAAAAAGACTCTTAGGCTTGGGCCTCTTTTTTTCTCTTTGTTATTAGTCGTTGGTACTCTGATTTTAATCTTGGGCATGAAAGAGTAGTAGGCACAATTAACATATGATACATATTACTTAATATTTTTTCCTGGGTTACTGGTTATTTTACAGATAAACATATACTTCTATAAGCTGTCCAGAGGAACAGAGGTGATAGAATGGATATGCATTACAAAAGAGGTTTATTGGAATATTTTATACAATGTAGGTTGCTCAGTTCGACACTGGGTATGTGCATACTGGAGACACTGAGACCTGGTACGTGCCATAGTCTACAAAGCTGGTTGACGTAGTATACTGAATCTGGTGTTGAAGGCCTGAAGAATTCCTGAAGATCCTCTGGTTTTCATGTTGAAGACTGAATAATCTAAATTTCAATGACAACAAAGTGGAGGCAGTAACTGGGTAGATGTGTTGACTACCAGGGAGAGGTTGTGGGCAGGCAAATGCAGCCCTTAGCGGTGCTTTTCTAGAGGAAACTATTAGACATCTGTATTTTTGGAGTCAACCGCTGGAACAAGCTACCTGATCTGAGGGAGGGTCTTCTTCATTTACTTAATCCTTCTATGAAATACAGCCACAGAGCTTCTCAGAGGCATATCTTCTAGATAATTCCAAATCCAATTAAGTTGACAGTCTAGATTAACCATAACAATTGCACTATGATTTAACCATTGTTACAGAGTACATGGCTTACACGTAGGAAAGATGTTTAGCCTAAGAGAGTCTGTCATGTTATCCTAGCAGCAACCTCATTTATTTCACCTTTGCTGATTTCAAAAGACCACATTGAAGCACTGATAAATTGTGGAGAGTGAATTATATGCTGAGTGAATGTATGTTGTTGACATGGGAATGGCCAAAGCAATGATCCCAATTCCTCAAATCCATGAGAATGACAAGACCTTCTTAATGTCAGGCTCAGAAGAATGGTGAAGTCTTCTGGTCTTACAAACATCGATCTTTAGTTAAAATTAGTGTAAGAAGAAACTATCCATCACAGATTCTTCCTCACCAGTGAGTGCAATCTGAAACCATTCTCCTACAGAGACTTTCTACCAAGATTAAGTAACTCACCTACCTTCTTCCTCAGTTGACTGTGTACTATAAACCCGTCTCCTTTCTTAGTGGTTTATAATAACAATGTGGAGTTTCCAGGCTACTGGTGAATATCCAATAGAGTACATGGTTCAGCAGATGAATGTCTATGTGTTTTTCCACTCTTCATTTCCTCAGCACTGTAGTGAGGTCAAGTCCAAAACGATGTAGATCAAGACAATAGATACTATTAAGGCTTGCCTAAGCATAGCGCATGATATTTGCACAATGATGAAATCACCTAACCACCTTCATGTTTCTCTGTCAGGAAGTGATGCATGAATTTAGTGTCAGCTTCTGACTGATAGATCAGTTCAGTGCATCCTGTAAGTAAATTTTTTAAAACATTAGCCTCATTTAAGCAAAATAAGAACTGAAGGAAACCACAAAATGACAAGTTTTAACGAGTTTATTATTAATAACATTAAAACAATTGTATATAATGCAGATTAATTGCCTATAAAATTATATTAAGTATTCTAAATGACTTGTAAGGCTATGATTAAGCACAGTACAAGATTATTCTCTCTCAAGTTACTGACAGCTTTGCTTCCTAAACTCTCAGATCAAAGGATGTACTCCCCAGAATCATCTTTGATAGTTGAAAGCTGTAGAGCATAGTTATAACATGATTATCAGTACACATAAGTGCAATACAAGCTTGGGGACATTTTAGAAATCACCTAGCAGGTGTAAAGGAAAAAAACTAGGAACAAAAGAAGCAGTCAAAGGATCATATCACCCAGAGACAGATAAATGCATGATTCTTATTGAATCTCAACTATGGTAATCATCACGAAGGTGTTTTACTTTTCCCCCTTATGGGCTGCCACAAGATCTATATAGGGAAAAATGAACATGATGTTTTCTATTTACTATTGAAATGTCTTAGCAATAAACATACATGAATATTTGAATCCATGTAAGAGCATAGAAGACCAAGAAAGTAACATGCGAGCAAGTAAATTTAATTGGTGAATTTATATAAGGGGTGTGTGGAATTTACTTGCAGCTTAAATTGCATAAAAATAAAATATTACAAGAATTTAGATACAAATATTATTCTATATGCAGATTCTGATCAACTTAAATTACTCTTTTAGGATGTACAAAGAATCAAAAGTTACTCAGAGAAAGATGACCTAATTTATGAATGTTTTTCTTATCTAGTCAAATAAAACAAGTTTCAACATGAGGAAAAACACAAGTATCTTATCCCCTCCTTCACCTTTAGATGAGACCGGGTCATAAATACTTTGACTAAAAATGATGGTACATTTGGGAAGTGTTACTTAGCATTGAACATATTTTGCCGCTTTATTGCTGATACTACAGTAATTTCACAATATATCTCAGCTCAAGAAACCCTGGATTTCCTATAATTCTCCATGGTGAGAATCAATGACTTTTGAGGCTTGTAGAATAAGGGGAGATCTGAAGTATTCTTTTATTATTAAGACTTTCATCCAAGATAACTTAGAACAGCAATCTCAGGGATTGTTTTTATTGCTATATCCATTTAGCAGGGAAATTGCACAGTAGGTGCACTTGGCAGCACACTGATAATGTTACTTGCAGGATCCATCGCTGGACAAGGCTGATGACCACTTTTCTCCTCTGATAGTATGGATAGTACATTCCAGCACTATGCATTCTGGAAGGATAATGCTTCTTGTTGAACGCTATCTCAATTTCCCCAAATTTAATGACCTAAATACATAATGTCTTCATCAATAGAGTCTTGGTAGATGTATAAGGTGGGTAGCTAACAGCATTGGATACTAATGGACTGTGATGCTTGGGAGGTTCTGTGAGACCTCTTTAGCTGGAGAATTGGCTCAGTGCATGAGAACATTTGCTGTTCTTCAGGACTGTGATTTGATCACCGGCACCCTCATGGTGGTTCACAACTATCTGACTCCAGTCTCTGGATCCATATGGTGGCTCACAACCATCTAACTCCAGGCTCTGGGCCCACATGGTGGCTCACAGCTATCTCACTTCAGTCTCTTGGGTCTGATGCCCTTCCATGGTCTTCTCAGCATGAAGCATGACACACATATAACACACATACATACACACAGATTACCAGCACTCACATGGTGGCTCACAACTATCTAACTCCAGAGTCTGGATCCACATGGTGGCTCACAACTATCTAACTCCAGTCTCTGGGATCTCATGCTCTTCCTTGGTCTCCTCAGCATGACACACATATAACACACAGACATACACACAGGAAAAATACCTATAGATACAATTAAAACCAAAGACAAGACTTTCATCCACAAGGACTAGGTAGGAAGTACTAGTATAGGTTGTCTGGAGTGAATTGAGTTACAGAAGGATTTTACATAAAAACAACTTCATGGAAGTGCTTTTAGTGGAAAAAATCTAAAACCCCTAGTGGAGTTTTTAAATTTATATTCTTTTCTTGGGTGTAAGAAAGAAGAATACAGCATATCTTTTCTTTTGACTTTCTCTTTTTAAAAATAAATCTTCTGAAAACAGATATGAAACAGTCTTCCACTCACAACTTGAAGAATAATTCCTCTGGATTAACCGTTTGTTTAACTGAAGACCCGTGATGATGAGTCTCATTTGATTTTCCTCCGTCATAGTGGTCAAGGGTCAAGAGTTAGAGTTAGACCTAGTTCTGAGAGGCGCAGGTACTTTTCACAGTCAAACCCAGGGCGTCCTTAGGTGATGTTGCAAATCCCTAAGTTAGTGTCCCATTGTTTCAGAATGGACAAATGCTGCTAAATTTTCAGCATCCTCTCTTTCCCCAAAGTCAAGGGATTCCTGGAACAGAAGCCAGTTCCTTATCTTGATGTGACATACTGATTTAAACCCTGAAGGAGAGTGTAAACCCTGTCTTTCAATAAGGAAACCTCTGCATCATGAATAATGAGCTGGAGGCTAAGAAACCTTTACCACAGTTTTGACTCTGTCCTAAATCACTGTGGTATCTCATACAAGCTCAAAACTACAATACTCAGCGTTTCGAATTATAAAATACTTTCAAAACTCCCTTCAAGCTTCAAATGCTTAGTTATTCCAACAGTCATGGATTTTTCACTATGTAGCCACGAAGCAAAACAACAACAAAACAACTTCCTTTATTTACAATTTGTCACCATACAGAATAAAGACAAAAAAAGCCTTCAAGATTCACATTTTAATATTATTTTAATCCATGCTGTTAATGGGCACTTTAAAGCATCATTTAAAACATTTTGAAACATACTCATAAATTGATTTCTTTTCTTTCACATTTTAAAGTCTGCTTGCATTCCCCAAGCAAATGAGCATTTGTGAGAGAAAATAAACTAACATATGCCAAGCTGACGGCTTCAAGGAAATTATTATTCGCTAATAGAAATGTCCACTTGAAATACTGGGAAGCAAATACCTTCAGGAAGTGTCAGACTCGTGTTGAAAGAATCTGTTCCTTTTGACTCCTGCTTGCATTTCTTTCATTACTACTTTTGGATCAAATAAGGGAAAAGCCCAAAGCACGAACCAACTTCCTTATTGGCCAACAGATTGCTTTATTCTGCCTTTCTTGCATTTGTTGCAATGATGTTTCATGTTGATTTAGTTACTTTTGCTTCTTTTCACTCATCTCTCTGCATGAAGTAAAACATGTTTATGTATTTAGGAGTGTGTGTGTGTGTGTGTGTGTGTGTGTGTGTGTGTGTATGTGTGTCTGTGAACAGCTAATAAAAGAAGAGGGCAGGAAATTGAAAGCGATAAAAGAAAAGTTATGTAGGAGGGTCTGTGAGGAGGAAGGGAAGGAAGAAATATTGTAATTACAATCTCAAAAACTAAAACAAATGATTTAAAATAAACTTACGCTGCCGGGCGGTGGTGGCGCACGCCTTTAATCCCAGCACTCGGGAGGCAGAGGCAGGCGGATCTCTGGGAGTTCGAGGCCAGCCTGGTCTACAAGAGCTAGTTCCAGGACAGGCACCAAAGCTACAGAGAAACCCTGTCTCGAAAAACCAAAAAAAAAAAAAAAAAATAAATAAAATAAACTTACTTAGATACTGATATATGTTTCATTGACCTAGAGGGATTTCCAACACATAAACAAATATAAATATTTTGTCTTTAATGCTTTAGAAGCAATACAAACACATAAGTGCTTCTTCAGGTGTCCATGGCTTCTAATAGATCTTTGGGCGGCACTCTTCCTTACTTCTCTCTTCAGCTCATTGACGACTATCTTTCTGAGATAGTATCAACCAGGAGAGGGCACAATGTGTCCTGCTGCATCACTGTGATAGGAACCCTTTGACCCTTAGTGACTCAATTGTCTGATTTCCAGCACCATAAACAGAGACAGCTGTCCTGTGTCCCAGTTGCTCCCTCTAGTGGAACTTTATCCAGCTCTTTAAGGACTTGTCAGAGTAAAGAAGTTATGTGGGGGTCATACTAGAGGAAGAACATATCCTAACATCTATTCTTCTTTTATTTCTTGTATTTTAGGGTACATTAAACACAGGGCGAGAGTTTTGTTGAGCTCCACCAACAAACTATTATCTAACTGATCTCTTTATTTTAGACTCTCCTGCAGTAGAATTCTCACTGTGGGCGCTGCTCACACCACTCTTTTGATGGCCCGTTTAATCCTTTCATAATACAGCACACAGAGGGGAATCCCACATTACCCCTTAGCACGTGGTTCTTAATTATGTGGCTTCATATGTATGCTTTCAACAACATGGAAATATGAGAAATATACAAGCTGAGTCTAACTCAGACTACTGGAAAAACAGTAATATCAGATTCATATGTGTCCATGCTTCCAAAGCTGTTTTCAAAGGTCAGGCTGTAGTTTTAGGTACTAAGAATATTAAAAAAAAATCTTTCTTAGAAATCATAGGTTAGAATTTTCCAGGGAAATAGATTGTTCCTATATATCCAAGATAAAAATGTGTGCATTCATGAATGCTTGTATATGCATGTGTGTGTAATATGTATAGTCATAGAAGTGTAAATGATCCACCATACATGTCTTCCCAGAGCTATGTTTATAAGTTTACTGGTTCCTGGTCCTGTTGGATGGATATATTTGTAAAACTCACTCTTCCTCTAACGAGTCATGATCCAAAGATACTCACTTATGTAATATCCAAAGTTTTGAAAGCTCAAATCACAGGTTCTCAACCTTTGCTAAGTGGAAAAAATGAGGGGTACCATCTTTCTGCTGTACTTTATTTATCTTGGACAATGCAACCAGAACATCTTGGTTCTGAGTGCTTTAGTGGTTTGGAGAATCCCAATCCCTGAAATGTGTACAGAATTTGGATGGTCTGTACCCTCAGGACAAATGCCCCATCTCACATATCTGGATTGGCTAACCTATTTACAGGGTGCCAAGAATGCTCTGAGCACCATAAGTGTACTACACCACAGCACTGGCATGCCTTTGTAGTTGGTATCTCTCAATTTGTTTACAGGATCTCTTCCTGTGTCTAAAAAAAGACTTTCAGATCAATCTCTGGATATCAGGGGGTAATACAAAAGGTGTATTATACAGTGTCAATATCACTATTTGCTCCAGGATTTCAGATTCCTATTGAACGAGTTGTGTGATTTTTTTGGGGGGGGGGGCATGTAATCATATACCAGTATGTAGACAAGGTCATGACCTCATTTTTTTGCATCTCATTTTTTTCCTGGTGAATAGTACCACCTAAAAGCCAGTTTCCTGTCTCCATGACTAAAGTGTGAGAAAAATGAACTAAAAAGTTCATTTTAAAATTTTTATTGTTGCTGCTTTTCTTTCTCATAGTCTCAGTTTCCAGTTCCCAGTAAGCCTACTCATTGATTCTCTGGGAAGAAAGGGACTCCTAAAAGCCGGAATACAAATAAGGTAGCGGCTGCTGCATCCTCCAGGAAGAGAAGAAAGAAACCCTTTCACTGTCTTCTGCTTTTGTTCCATCTGGTCCCCCAGTCTTTTGGAGGTACCCCTTACATTTGAGTACGTTTTATCCCATCACACCAGTTTCTCTGCATTGTCCTCCCACACACCAGTCCAGAAGTATCCATAAGACAGACCCAGGGAGTCTGCTTTCCTTATGTCTTAGGGTCCTACCAGTTCACTGATGTTCCCAGTGGACACTGATCATCATATCAACTCTCCTGATTCCTTTGCCATACAGCCTATGAACACTTACTGGACTAAAGGAGGAGGCCCGGTTCCACCACATGCCTTCATTTAGTTTTTATTTTATTGTGGATTATTGACAAAAATTATCTACATTTAAAGTATGAAATATGGTGTTAGAACATATGGTTACACTATGAAGAGATTGCTATGATCAATTTAAAGGAGCCATGCATGACCTCACTTAGTTAACATGTTCTGGTGAAAACACAGAGCACTAGTCTCTTTGTCTACTTAAAATTTACATTTTATTAATATGAGTCACTATATGTTATACATTATAACTCCAGAATATGTAAGTTACAGTATGTGCCTCTTGGCCAATGGCCTCTCATTTTCCTCTCCTACTCTATAGTAAGGACCACTCAACTCTTTTTATGGAGTTTAACTTGTGCATGGTCAACTTACCTGTGAGGTTATATTGTATTTCATATTTCATATATTATATTGTATGTCAATGAATAGATTATTTTACTTTATGTCATGTCTTCTGTGTGTATCTTTGCGAGTTCAAATGTCATGGTCTCTTTCTTTCTAAAAGCTGAATAAGAATCGTTATATGTGTTTGCATGTATGTACATCTTTATCTACTCATTATTAGCAAACATGCAGACAGATGTTATGTCTCACTAATCAGTTCTAGGATAAATATGAGAACTCAGATATCTTGTTGAGATACTCATTTTATTTCTTTTAGATACATACCCACAAATGGAGTAAGAAGTAGCTCTATTTGTTGTCTTAAAAATATTATTTTCAATAATGGCAATTTCCATTCACAATCAGACTAATAGGTTTTTTCTTCCACATTCTCATATGAATTACCTTAGTAGGTGCCAGGTAATATTGCATTGTAGTTTTATTCAGAGAAAGTGATATATTTTAACACATATAGCACTAATCAATTTCCACAAGTTCATTAGTTATAATACAGGTGTATTATATATTGCCAAAAAAGGACCCGAACTTACAACCAAAGAAAGTCTTTGAGGGTCACATATCCCCGTATCTTTGTTGTGTGACTAAAAAGTGAATGATCTCTTTTTTTTGTTGTTTTTGTTTTTTCGAGACAGGGTTTCTCTGTGGCTTTGGAGCCTGTCCTGTAACTAGCTCTGTAGACCAGGCTGGTCTCGAACTCACAGAGATCTACCTGCCTCTGCCTCCCGAGTGCTGGGATTAAAGGCGTGCGCCACCATCGCCCAGCTGTGAATGATCTTTTATTACTGAAACAATGTATGTAAGAACATAAGCGATGAAAGATACTTATTGAGTGGTTCTTGTGTCCCAAACATTCTCATCTCCACAAAACATGAGTGCAATGCAGAAAGCATGTTCTGCAAGCATGTTATAGTTCTTGGGAGGACTTGGTGAAAATGAGTTTAATATTAATAAGCATGGATATCCTCCTTTTTCTGTCGACTAGTTATAAAAAAAGGTTTAACAAAAGTCTTGCTAATATAATAGAAGACCTTGTGAGATTCAAGAATGACCGAGGTAAACTCAAATTTATGAGAAGATCATAATGAAACTAAATAAACAAGTTGAGGCAAGAATGAATATCTATACCAAATGTAAGTCAGTGGCCAATGAAAACATTTTTAGGCATGGGTAAACTTGTAGTTTATCTTACAGGAACCTCTTCTGTAAGATTCACACAGCACATATACTCAGAAAAAATTAAATTCTCAGGTGAGAGAAGAGAATAGAATGTCAGAACTTTTAAAATAAAGAACTTACCTTATGGGACAACTATCAAGTAATTGTTTTACCCCATGAACTTCAAAACCTAATTAGTAAGTTCAAATTTTTGTGTGTGTGTGCATATGGCTTAAACACAATGAAATGCTGTATGTAAGATACTGATTATAATGCCAGGGATAAAGTGAACTAGAATTACTTGATATTTTAGAGCAGATATTCAACACATTAATCATATATCTGCTATGATAAAGTTATAATCATAAAGCAGGCCATTTTGTTGATTAGTTATTCACTGATGAGCAATATTGTTTAAGTATCAAGTCATCTCAGTTTTGGTTTGGCTTTCAGTATTCATGTACTTGATGCAGTAAATACCAAAATTTCAAGGTATACTTAGATTATTTATATTTATATTCAATAGTAATATATTAACAGTACATTGATCAGGTTGATGAAAATTAAGAGACATATCATTGGATTTCTTTATAAAAATGGAAATATGAATGTTTGTAGGCACCGGTTTTTCAGAAGACCAGAAACAGTTCGGGAGGGAGGCAAGTTGAGGGATCGTTTATTTTATAAAACATTCCTTTTCCATAACCTTTTCTGCAATAGCACTTGAGCATGATGTGAAGTCCAAAACGAGAAAATATTGTAAGACTGGCCTTAAGACACATAAAGGTGGAGCAGCCAAGGCAGAGCTGGTCTCAGACATTCATACTTCATCTGCCCTGGTCATTTCCCCTCCATGGTCTCACTTATAGTTCCTGCCTCAGATATAAATGTTTGATTTCAGAACTACTCTCTGTCTTAGTATTTATGTTCTCCAAGAAATACAATCTTTAAAATGTACACACAAAGCTTTGTTTTTAAAACAATTAAATGGGTGGCATATAGGCAAGCATACTTTCTGGACATAGGATCATTGGACAAGTGAGCCCTGAAATATGACATAGCCATTTAAAATAGTATAATAAATTCAAAAAAATTTCTGGTTTTCTTTGTAATATTATATGGAAAATATTATTTCAAGAAAAAAATTCAGGAACACTTCGAGTGTTGTAACTAACTAGGCAAGTAAGTTGTCACACCTTCAGATTCATGTCTCCGCTCTCCAGTTGGATGGCAAGAATTCTGTGTAGGTGCTTCAGCCACAATGCTTCTATGAGATTTAATTTTATATCAGAGACTATTGCTACTCTGTCACTTTTTAGAACGTTTAGGAAAATTCAATAATTTTCAGTCTTTTCATGTTTCCCTTTAGTCAATAAATAGTCCTGCTGGCCCAGACTTGATGGCACACAGTAATTTCAACACTTTGAGGGAGAGGAGGGACCCTGGTTACAAGTTTAAGAGCAGTCAAGGCTATGTAGTGAGATGGATTTCAACATAATGATAATTAAAAATAATAAAACTGATTTATTCCTTTTTATGAAATATCTGTTAAATTCATGTATTTTTCCTCTTTTTTTCATTCACTATTGAGTACAGGTTTTCCTAACGAATCTTGCAATTAGTCATTTAACTAGCCTCTCTTCCCTTGGGATTTTCCTCTAACAATTTTTCTTTTATGCTTAGTGGGTAATTCTTTTACAGTTAGTAATGTCTACATGAAAACAGAGCTAAACTAATCTCAATGATTCCCTATTACTTAAAATGAAGATTAAATACATTAGCAGGGCATTTAGAATTTGGAGATGAGCTACTGCCTCTCCTGTATGTTCCACCCATGTGGCTTCCAAAGTTCCTGGATTTCAGGGAAAGAAATTTTCTTTTCTCTCTCTCCTTTCCCTCTGTCCCTCCATCCCTCTGCCCCTCTCTTCCTCCCTCCCACCCTTTTTTCCTTTTTCTTTCCCTCCCCTCCTTTCTTCCTGTTAAAAATAAAAAAGTGAGTCTCTTATGGTATTCTATAGTTTGTGTAGAGGTACTGATGCATCTGTGTGCACACACGCGCGCGCACACACACACACACACACACACACACACTGTGCAATGATCAAATCTAACTATCTAATGCTTGTAGTGTCTCACTTATCCAACTCTGGTTTTGATGATGATCTTATTTCTCTTTATTTCATTATGTGTGGAACATAAAATTTAAACTCAGGAAGAAAGTAAATGTTAGTTTCTGGAGGAGTGGGGATAGAAAGAGTGAGGAGAGAAGATACTTCTCAAAGGAAACACAATTACATAGACATGGTAGGGAACTATATCCCATGTCTACCTTTGACACATTCCTTCCCGACTTCGTGATTTTCCTCCACTATTTTCCACATGTTTGAAAGAATTTCTCTGGACCATTCTCTACAAGGCAAAAATCAAGATGATTTTATTTGGATTTTAGGATCATCTCCTCTGATACACCCTTACTGGTTTTTTGGTGGTAAAGGAGTTTTCAAGACAGGGCTTCTTTGTGTAACAGCCATGGCTGTCCTTGAACTCAAAGAAATCTGCCTGCCTCTATCTACAGAGTGCTGGGATTAAAGGTGCTTACCATCACTGCCTGGCTACCTTTCTCTTCAGATCGTATAAATCTTTGACCTTTTACTGTCACTGCTTTTAAGCTTTGTGACTTTAAGAACATTACATAGGCTACAGGTAGCATTTCAGCATGATTCATTAAACTGACCCTCAGATTAGACTGTGAACCCCTTGAGATAAAGACCCATGCAATGCACCATTTTCTCTATTCCATGTCTTTTTTTTTTTTTTTTGATTTTTCAAGACAGGGTTTCTCCGTAGCTTTTGGTTCCTGTCCTGGAACTAGCTCTTGTAGACCAGGCTGGCCTCGAACTCTCAGAGATCCGCCTGCCTCTGCCTCCCGAGTGCTGGGATTAAAGGCGTGCGCCACCACCGCCCGGCTTATTCCATGTCTTTTTAAAAGTCTCATTCCACAGTTTATAAATTCATAAAACAAAAGTAATAAAGGTTGTTAATACTGAAAAGATCAAGGAACGTATTGATGAGGCTCTTTTTTTGGCATTTCCTTATTGACACGGTCCTGTAGAGATTGTCCTGTTCTCCTCCACTAATAGGGGGGAGTGAGAGTGTTAACATGAAGATACTGGTGACAATTACAGCTGAAGATACTTTGGTTTGGAGCACACTCGGGTTTTCTTTGCTGTCAGCACTGCTCAAGGCTTTGTACCCCAACTGCCTAGGGCAAAAGCATTTGTTGCTTTTAGTGCTTGACCTGTTTAATAGCTACACTTACACCTCTTCTTTGTTACGTGGAGCTTCACTGCCTGCTTAGTTTGTCATGTTTCTTAGCTTGTCACATCAGCACTTGAAAAAGTAGATGCGCTTTTCTGTTCTGAAAGCTATTTCACCAGGTATTTTCATTAGCATCTAATAATACATGATCTCAAGTTTGCTAAGATATATCTTAGAGCATTTTTTATTTTAGTGATCATGTTTATTATAAGGGCTGTTTTTAAAACAGATTTGTGAGTATTTAATACGGTTGTGTTGGCGAGAGGTACAGTGCTGCCCAGCAGGTTTCTAAAGTTCAATTCATTCTTTCTTATATGAAACTTTTGGCATACGTCTTGCTCATTCACTCTCACTTTTAGTATGAAAATTTTTAGTTGTTTATATTTACAGTTCTGCTAAAGACAGATTTTCTTAAAAAAGATTGGTTGCTTTCAAATAAATATCATTATTTATTTATCCATCATCTCTCATCCTCACAAGCCACTTGAGATAGATTTTAGAGGTTCAAGTGTGATAACTGCAGGCAGTGATACTGGTGTTGAACACTCGACATGTTCTGGAGACTTTCTTTGATACTTTGAATGTCCTGTGTAATCCCACTATCCCTGGGAAAGACATGGCTAATATCTCCTAGTCTCTAGACAAAAAACCCATAAATTTCTACACAATAAATAAGTTTTGCACATAACACAGTTGTCAAGGATCAGACCCTAGTCTGAAATTCAGGTAGTCTACTCCAAAGTCCACATTCATAACCACTAGGGCACTGGAGAATACAATTCAGAGCTAAATGATGGACATTCTGACTGAAAACCAGAGGTTCGTTCATCTATTAGAATGATAGCATCTTCTGGATACAGCGGTTCTTCCTTCTTTAAATCATATGCCCCCACTTTTACAATTTTCCCCTTGTCCTCTCCACCTGCTGCTGAGAAATTTCACACTAAGTATTTTCCCCCTTCCATCTTGGGACAGTGTCACTACTGCTTTGTTAATAAGTGCATGGCAGAAGTATCTCCTTACAGCTCTTTGTTGATTCTGAAGGAAAGTACCGTAAAAGCCATTCTTTGTATGCCTGAATTTATTCTCACTAGCAAAACAGTGGGACCACATCTAACTCTAAAAGAAAGAATCAGAGAAAAGTAAATTCACTTATGTCTTTTCTCCTAAAGAATAAATCGGAGGATTGTAGAAAAATGATGCGTATATAGTTAGGTAAGTACATATTTGGATATTTAACCACAAAATAGATTTTATTGAAATGTAAAAAGCAAATACTCATTGAAAGTATTCTAATAAGCCAGTTCATGCACTTGGGCTAAATCCTGATCCCTTTACCAGCTCCCACCCCATTGACAAATGTAGCCACATAACTGTCACTCACATTCCACATTCAGAGGGCCTAGTTTGGTCCCATACAGGTTCCTAGCTGTCAGTCCAGAGTCCATGAGCTCACACTAGCCCAGGTCAGCTGTCTCCGTGGTTTTCTCAATCATTATCTTATCCTCCATTGCCCATATGATTCTGCCTCCCTCTCTTCAACTGAATTTCATGATCTCAGTCCAGTGCTTGACTGTAGATCACTGTATCTGCTTCCGATAGGACTTTTTCCTATGGTGGGATACCTTGCTCAGCCTTGATACAGGAGGGAGGGCCTTGGTTCTGCCGAACATGGTATGTAAGACTTTGTTGACTACCCAAGGGAAGCCTTACCCCCTCAGAGGAGGAGATGGAGAGTGGAGTGGGGGGATGGGGGAGTGCGAGATGGGGACTGAGGAGGAACTGGGGTTAGTACATAAAATAAAAAGAATTTTTAAAAAAGTATTCTAAAACCAATGGATCAGTACTAGACTTACCAAGTAGTGTTAGTAAATTTTTAGATACAATATAGCTTATAATAGCTACCTTGAGTCATACCATAATAAAACGCTTTTTTTTTTCTACCTTTATTTCTTCCTTTTCTCCCATTCTTGGGTACTGAATCCAGGGTCCTTCACATGCTGGCAACTGCTCTATCACCGAGTATGTATCTTCAACCTAAAAAAAAAATGTATTCTTTGAAATGTTTTTAATCTAGGGAATTATTAAAATATCTTCACTGCTTCTACTATTTTGTAATTATGTGGGATAATATTAACTCTGAAACAATCATAATTTCTACTTTATATGGGATACCAAAAATTGGCTTATAGCAGATTGACATTGTAATCAGGCAAAGGGGATAGTTGGGAAATTAATTTACTACTTATTCTATATACATTCCTATGTCTAATTCCCCCTCCCTCAAATAATATTTCCCCTTGAATTTCATTTTTTTATGTTATAATATTTAGTCTATGCTAAAAGAATTATTTGCCTTGAAACCTTTGCTGTATGTTTCTTGAAAATGATCCATTCTTGAATAATGATGGGAAAGGTAGACAGGAAACAGTTTGGGGGGAGAGAGTGAATATAGAAATCAAGGCAGGGGCAGAAAGAAAGGAAAGAAGAATACTTAGACTTAAAAAGAAGTTGGTAGCAAAAACATCCTTTTCCTAATTCTCAGTTCCATCTGAGATGGAAGTGGTCTATTTGAACCTTTTCTGAAAACATGCGGTTCTTGCTTTGTTTTTGTATATGACAAGTTAAAAGTCTGAAGAAATAAGAGGGAACATGAGCATGGACTTTGCTGTGGTTAGGTGTGCCCATGAAGACACTGTTTTCTGCCTCTTCTTTCTATGTCAAATTATGTTCTAGATTATGGTTCTGTGCAGTTTTCTGTCCTGTAGTAAAATGATCTTTGATCCTTTACATATGTACAGGTTGGTGTAGCTTTTGCCTTGGAGATGGCAAGCAGATGGAACAAGATATGAACTCTCAGCTTGAAATGTGTTTTTAAGTTGTGTTAGCCTTTACAGTGTTTTAGCTTTGGTTTCATAGGGTGAAGTTTTGGGATATAAACCCATGAAAAAACCACATTTTCATCTTGGATGCAATAAGGTTAGATGGAAAGAAGTACAGTATTTCTTAAGGCCAGCAGTGTTTCAAATAGAGCAATTTTGTCTGGTATTTCTGAGAATGGACCCACATCAGTAATGTCTCAGGAGATGACAGAGCTGGGAACATATACTAGTAAGTCTGCACCTAAGCTTATGCACTCCAGGAGTTGGTAAAGACTCTTATCATACACATCTTATAGAAGAATATTTTCAGAGGAGATTTGGGTCATAACAAAAGGCACACAATGATAAATCTACAGGTATAAGTGGACAAAGTCTAGAACATGGCACTAATTCCCAATGAGCCTCATTTAAGAGAGCTCTTTGACAAGTACCTTTTATCCAGAGAACTTTTATATAAAGGCTAGAGAGACTTAAGAGGTTGATATATAATAATCGGGCTCATGTTTGAGAAAGAACTTAGGGTTCTTAGTATTGGTTTATCAGAAACCTGATTAAAGAATTTTTTTGAGGAAACTTAGCTTTTCAGTGGATATCTGGGGGAATTTCTTCAGCAACCTCAGCCAAAAGAGTCAGTCCATGTGGTCAATGAACTATATTCGCTGTTGGTACTTTTACATTTTTTGGTTGTGCTAACAGGTTGTGTTTCCTTCATGCCCTGTACTGGTATATTTTTTTGTATTTTGATAACGAATTTCTGCCTGAAGACCACAGGCAAAGCTAAAGCCACTAGAGGTCAGGCAATGGTGACATACACCTTTAATCCTAGGATTTGGGAGACAGAGGCAGATGGAACTCTGTGAGTTCAAGACCACCCTGGGCTACACAAAATCAAATCCAGGTGGTGATGGCTCACACCTTTAATCCCAATCTTTGGGAGTCACACGCCTTTATTCCCAGCACTATAGGGAACATAAAAAGAGAGGAGAGAGAAGCATAGGCTGCTTAGTATGTGGTCACCCAGCCTTGGTAGAAGTAAGACTTCTCTAGTAACTTGGCTGCCTTGCTTTTCTGGCTTTCAGGTTGAAGACCAATTTCTGTCTCTGAGGTTTTTTTTGTTGTTGTTGTTTGTTTCATTTTTGTTTTAATTCGTGCTACAGTTCCCCATGCCAGAATGACCAATTTCTTCTGTGAGATCCTTGGGGTACTGGTTCTTTTGAACCCCTAGGTTCATTGAGGAACTAGTTGTTTCTAAGAGGTGAGGTGGGATCTCTAAGAATGCCATTCAAATGTGTCTCTTACAACCCACTTGAAGTGACCTTCTGACAACTTTGTGTTGTTTTTGCAGATTTTCAAATGTCTACATGCTAGTGAATGCTAGATGTTAAAACTCTTTTCTTAAACAACATTTGAAGTCTTAAAAGTATAAAAAAAACTTATCCTGTATCATGTTTGGTGATAATAAGGACTTTTTCTGTTTGAGTGTGTTGAAAGATAAAATCATGCCACATTCTCTTTATAAAACTATTTTTATTTCTAATATTGTATTGACATAAGTAATCAAAGCACATAGGGTACCAGCTGACATGTTTATGTGAGTCATCTAACTTTAGAGCTTATGGTGATTCTGAACTGGAAAATGTACATAATGATTATAAAAGTTTACTTCAAAAACGGGTTTAGTGATGAGACATTATTTACTTTAGTTTAGTTTATATTTGAATTCAGTTTGGCTTGCTCATGCTAGGAGGTCTTTTCCTCCTTTAGTCAATGTTCTATATGGATCTTCAGGTCATGCTTGGTGGTTTTTATACACTCACATGTCCCCTTTCCCACCGCTGAATAAAAACAGAAGTGGGATTTCTATCACTTAATCAACAGTGGCCAGATACTGGCGGTGCTTTTAAGAACAATAACAACACAAAAGTCATTTAATTCTGAGCCTCCCAGCAAGGGTTAGAACGTATGTATTGTGTATTCTTAGATGTGGAGTTGTAAATAAACACACGTCTTTTAAATTCTCTTCTCAGGTCACGTGTGCCAACTTAACAAATGGTGGAAAAGCGGAACTTCTGAAGTCGGGAAGCAGCAAATCCACACTAAAGCACATATGGACAGAAAGTAGCAAAGACTTGTCCATCAGTCGGCTCCTCTCACAGACTTTCCGTGGTAAAGAAAACGACACAGATTTGGACCTGCGCTATGACACCCCAGAACCTTATTCCGAGCAAGACCTCTGGGACTGGCTGAGGAACTCCACAGACCTTCAGGAGCCTCGACCCAGGGCCAAAAGACGGCCCATTGTTAAGACCGGCAAGTTTAAGAAAATGTTTGGATGGGGTGATTTTCATTCCAACATCAAAACAGTGAAGCTAAACCTGTTGATAACTGGGAAAATTGTAGATCATGGCAATGGAACGTTTAGTGTTTATTTCAGGCATAATTCCACTGGCCAAGGGAATGTATCTGTCAGCTTGGTGCCCCCAACAAAAATCGTGGAATTCGACTTGGCACAACAAACCGTGATTGATGCCAAAGATTCCAAGTCCTTCAACTGTCGCATTGAATATGAAAAGGTTGACAAGGCTACCAAGAACACACTCTGCAACTATGACCCTTCAAAAACCTGTTACCAGGAGCAGACCCAAAGTCACGTGTCCTGGCTCTGCTCTAAACCCTTCAAGGTGATCTGCATTTACATTTCCTTTTATAGTACAGACTATAAACTAGTACAGAAAGTATGCCCCGACTACAACTACCACAGTGACACACCTTATTTTCCCTCAGGATGAACAGGGCACAAGACTGAAGCCTGAGGAATTAGAGGTCACAGGAGAGGGCTGTTACCTCAAGGAAGAAGGTCCCATCTGTTGCCCGGAATGTGTCTACACTGCTGCTCTTGTTGACTGGTGCAAACATGCTAGTGGAAAACAGTTGATGTAACCTCTGCCCAGTCAGCTGCATCTCGGCATACTTGTAAATCATCGTAGATCTCTCCAAGTCTCACCTGAAGACATGCTATCACATGTAGAGGCCCACGAGCACCACCCTTGCACATCTCAGCTTGCATCTCTCATGGTTCCCTTTGAGAGGGCTTTCATTGTCTGACTCATGATGGTTCAGGATAAACTATGATCAAACACAGAGAATTAACTAGACAGAGGAAGTGTCTAACACGCTGTTATGGGAATCTCTTTTAAGGTCTTGAGTCCATGCTAATCAATAGTCCCCATTCATGCATTCCTACTGCTTGGAGTAGCTGTGCTGGTGAATACTACTGTAGGAGTTATATGCTTGTTAAACGGAAAAAAAAATGTGTCTTTAGAGCTCAGTATTCTTTATTTTATGAACACAACAAAGTGTAGTAACTTTTCCCCAGCATACAGTAGGCACATTCAAGGTGATACAGGATGGCTTTTCTTTCTATGGAGGGAGGAGCCCATTCTCAGTAAAGATGAGCAAACATTTGGAAGTTACATGTGGGCAGACACTGGGATGACAGCTTTTCTTGCCGATCACCGGACCATTGCAATGTTGAGATCAACTAAGACTGCTTAAGACAAGTTCTGATCATTCTATAAGAAGGGAAATGCCTGGCAGACACCGTGTAAGTTGTAAGTGTCTGTCTTATCTTTACTACACATATTGTAACAAATACAACATCCTAGTCTTCATTTGTATGAATGGTTTGTATTGTACATAGTTTAACCAAGTGTTATTTGAGCTGCTTATTAATATTAAATTGTACTTGTCTCTCTGCTTGTTATTGGTTAAAAAGAACAAAAAAGGATCTGAGGAATCCATTTATTCAATGTAGCTGTGAATTCCATTAAAAAAAGACAGATTTAATGTACAAAGCATTTATTCAGCTCCAGTATTGTTGAAAGCTATACATATACAACATTACACTGTCTGTATTTAGATATTTTATTTCTGGAAAAAGAAATGTACATAAAAATAAAACACTTAAAGTTGAGTTTCAATACGTATTTGTGTAAGATGGTGATTTAAATGGTTCTGACAAGAAGAATGTGCTGGAATACAGCCATGGCTTTGCAGCTCATGCCTTTGAATTCGAGCAGAGTTCTATAAATTGTTATTAGCTACCCAGTCAAAACAGCTTAAGAATTTCAGTCTCAAGCTTAGAAAATAATTGTGGCATAAAACACTGCATGCATTTTTGGTTTATTGTAATATTAAGTACTTAAGAGTACCAAGGAAGAAAAAAATTACAAGTGAACATAGGGAGAATATTGTTGTTGCTTAAATTAATTATAGTGAGTAGGCTTTCTCCCTTGTACAGTCTTTATTTAGTAGGAGCATTGAAGTGAAAGCCATGTGTTCTCTTTAAAAGAAAACCAAGGTGTCTTGAGGATTGTAACTGAATTTCCCTGTGTCTGTTGTGATGACACCATCCAGCTGGAGAAATCGGGACAGCAGTGGAGGGCTCCTAGTCTCAAACTGATTATAACAGATGAGCTCAAATTATCTATGTAGCTTTTTATATGGACACTAAGCTTTATTTTTAAAGTTGATGTGCACAGTCTTAGAAAAATAAACAGCTGAAGAAATGTATGAGATCACTCATTTTTAAGACCATAGATTTGCTGTTGAAATATGAAGAATCTCAAAAGTTAACCAAAGAAGAGCACTCATCCATGCTCACCCTTCCCACACTAACTAGGGTGGACCTCTTTTTCACAGAGAAAGCAACAGAAGGATGACAGAGAAACAAAGCCTCACAATTCTACAGTGTGAGCTCAATCATTGCTCTCATGAAAAAGTCTTTATCTGTCAGCCAAACATTTACCTGCTAAGGGTTCATCTCTCAGAGCCATCTGCCATGTGTAGGCAGCCATTTGCATCAGTGTGTAAGTGATTTGCCCACGAAATTTCGAGACAAAGATTAAAACACCTCTGGCAGAACAGGCAGTAAGAGTTTCAAGCGTTCCGGCCAGTGGACATGGTTTTCACAAACAAGTCTTACCTTGTGCTTCATAGCACTGTAACCACTGCAGACTTACTCCCTCGTAAACAAGAGAGATAAAGGGGGTGAAATCAGTTAATTTTTTTAGGGTCATTTGACCATTGGACTGTGACATTCATTATGTAATCTCAAATGTCTTTTGCTAACCCCAAATTTGAAGTGAAATAATAACCCTCCTTCAATCTCTACCCCTCTACTTTGTTTTACAATACCCTCCATAATATACTGTCCATATATCTTGATAAACATACGGATACACCGAACACTGTGATTAATTTTTCTGCTGATCTATCGAATTTTATTTATAAGAAACATAAAATAAAAACACATAGGCCAACTTTGATTTCAAATACTTAAAAAAATCCAAGCTTTTAGACTTTTTCTAGGCCCATAAATAGTTTTGCAAACTCCATCATTTTCAACACTTCTCATGTATTGCACAGAGAGATACCATGGTGACACAGCTTGCCAGGATGTGGGTAGAGGAAGATCATCACTAGGGAGGCTTCAAATATGCATACTAACAATTTTATTAGACCAACTTGTTACTTCAGTGTGCTAGTTAAGTAAGTTCTAGTTATTTCTAAAAATGCATTGGATTTGGAAAAAATGAACTTTGAGCAGTGATAAGGAAACACCTTCTCTCAGATTTTGGAAATCATTCTGCACTTTTGTGAAGGTACGGAAGAAAACTTCCATAAGCACAGTGCAGCTGAATGAAAGAAGGGTTTGTCAATCATGTAGTTTTCTTTAAAAAAAAAAATCCAACAAATTTGAAATTAAGAAAAAAGCGTTACTGTAATTTCTTGTTTCGCTAAAGAAAAATAATATCAGTTATCCATTTATGATTAAAAAACCCCTACTATTTTCTTGATGTAGTATCAGTTTTTGGGATCAAGACTATATGTAGAGCTTTTGTGCTTGAGTGGAAGGAGCACAGTCATGAATAATGTGGATGATAGAGTTATTCTGCAAGTACTTGAGAGGTTTGTTAAATTTAAAAGTCGTCACTTCAGCAAGGAATTGTAATCCATATTTTTTTAACACAATAGATTTAAACCAATTCCGAGATGCCTGAGAGACTTCTGTTTTCCCACTGCTTTGCATGAAAAAGCAGATTACCCAATATAAACAGCCCTATGAAAGAGTAATTTGCTTCTTCACCATCAATTGTGAATGCCAAGTTTTAAATAGAAGCAAACACAAGTGGGTTGCTTATAAACTCTGAAAGACATACTTGATGTATCAGCCCTGGAAAATTTATTTAACTATTAATCTATGTATCTATTTTATTTATTTCCATCCAAATTAAATGTAAGTCAGTAGACGCCTTTAGAAAAAAAATGTCAAAGCAGAATTGCCAAAATATTATCACCATTTATTTAGTTTGTATGTGATAGAAATTGAATCAATTCATACAGCCTGAATAGAATCCTTAAAAACTGGTTTCCAGGTCAGTCTTTTGAAGAGGTTTCAGATATTGCGTATCAGAGAAAGTTGCTAGGAAACACTGAGAACTTAGGGCCTGCTTTTTGAGTTTTATAACCATTAGAAAAAAAAACATTTAAAGTAAGAAATCTATAATTTAACTTTACTTCTTACTGGGATGGGGAAAAATGAAAGTTTTTAAATAAAGAGCTCTAGTTTTGATTTTCTCTAAGTAATGTTGAGAAAAAGATATTAAAATGAGTGCCATGCTTCTGGAAAATTGCCCTTAGTTTGACTAAAAGAAGTTTAATTTTTCTATTTCTGACTTGCAGGGATATGCATTTTATCACTGATGAGTTACAGAAAGGCTCTAAAGGTCCTAGGAATGTGAGCTGAGACGGTTTCTCTTGGTGGCTACAGTACAGCAGCTACTGTTAGGGGAGGTTTAGTGCTATTTTCCTTTGTAACCTGGGATTACACACTCAATCCCTTCATCTCTGTGTAGCCCTGGATGTCCTGAAATTTACTGTATAGTACAACCTAACCTTGATCAAGTAGATCTGCCTATATCTGCCTCTAGTGTGCTTGGATTAAAGACATGCACCACCCCCTCACCCACATATCCTTTCTTATTCCAGCCTAGTTGAAACTGATTTATTATTAAAGATCCTGCATTAGGGCCTCATAAAAAAGACCAAGAGTTAGTAGTATCTAATCCTAGGTTCTTCTGTTCAAATAAGAGAGTGGATTTGACCCTTGTAGTTATGATTGTTGAAGAAATATTGCAAGGACTCTTTTTTTTAGCATGCAATTGATGCTAAGTAACTACTTTGAACAAGAACACAATTGCTATTGTCAAAATTAACTTTGTAAACTTTCTGAAGTCTCATTTTCATATCATTTTTTTCATTTTATAACAGTGTTTCAGAAGGATGCACATAAAGTGATATTTGCTCAATAGGTTGTTAAAATTTCATGTTCAGGATCCCTTAGAGTATCACGCAAGTTCGAGCCCTTGTTTCTGGTTAAGTTGAAGTTAGCTCTGATTGTCACAGCCAGTAAACCAATGTGGCAGTCAAGGTCATTTCCCAAGCAACTATTTGCAAACTCATTTTTGATTTGGAGACAGATATGTCTTCAAGCTTTATAAATATGAGACTTGTAGACTAGCAATATATACAGCGATAATGTAATTCTGAATTATTGCATGTTATTGCTTGGAGTCTCATTTTAGAAAATTATTTGCTGGATATTTAGGAATTTTTCAACACTTTCACTTTAGTTTCTATTGAAAATGACTCAAGCAACTTTATATGGGTCCAGTTGGAATCTTCTCGTACTGTTAGGCTATGAATTGGGTTTCTTGTAGATGTACACACACACATATAAAATGCAGAGGATATTTTCTGCATAAAGTTGAATGAATGGGGAAATTTGAAAAGATGGCTCAAACTTATGTTTTAATTTTTTTCTTGCATTATTTTATTATTCAAACAAATATATCCAAAACTGTGTTTATGTTCTTGCTTTCTGAAGCTTCTACATGAAAGAAGGTATTGGAGTCTCTTTAGTATTTTTTTACTGATGTTTTCTGGCATTCTAACAACCAAGTAAGCTTCTACTCATGTGATTTTCTGAATTTACTTAAACCCATGTTCTGCTAATGTTTAAAACAATAATTATTTGAAAAAACCAGGATGTGAAGGGAAGTCACTCACTACCATTTTTGAGTAGAACCTTGCTCATGTTCTTCCAGTACAATCTGAGAACTCATCATCACTGTGTCTGGTCATCATCACATTTTCTCCTGGGGTTATGGAAGAGAATTTATCAGCAAAATATCATGTAATTTATTATTGTCAAAAATACTTTATTTATTGTGGTGCACCTGACATACAATAGGCTATAGAAGCTTACAGTGCCCAGTGCTGTATATTCATGGGTATATATATACACACTACCATTACAGTGTATAATAATGAGAAGCATGTTTATCATCCTCCCACAAATTATGTAGTGAAATCATCTCTGGTAACTCCTCCAAACCTTGTACCTTTAGGCAACCACTGAAGTACTTTTGATCACTACATGTGGCTCTTTAAAATACATTGTGATTTATTCTTTGACAACTTCATGCATGCATGTAATGTGTGTATTTTGATTCTACTTGTCTCATTACCCTCTTTAGTGTCCCTTCTGTTAGGTGAGTTTAAAATTCTGTTGTTTCTTTAGCTCAGTATGTTTTGTTTTGTATTTTTTTTTTGCAAGAGGAAATTCAAATTGTTTTTATTAAAGCTTGAAAAGTTAGTATTAAGAAAGAAGTATTGAAGTACCAGGGCACAAATTCTGCATCATGTTTACAACAGCTTGTTGGGCAGGTTAAGAAAATAGAGCACGAGTCCCCTTTTGAAAAGTCACAATAGATGCTCCGTGTTTATATCACAGAGGAAAAGAAGTTTATTTTTGTTGTTTGTTAAAAATGTAGTGATAGCAAGTTCCTGGGAAGCAACTTTTAGGAATTCTTTGCTTGCTTGTATGTGGAATTTTTGAAAATGTGAGATTCTCAACAGAGTGAAGATAGGTGTGTGGAGTATATAGGACATGGGTAATGACATTAAAATGTTGAGTTCAGTGTAGCGGTGGATGTATCCACAAGAGTGGGATGGAAACACACAACTGGTGGGCAATGGTGATTATAGGTGACAGATGGCATGTGGGTCTCTGGAGATGGGAGAAAGGGGTGATTGTGGGTGAAAACTGGTGCCATCTGCCAATAAAACCAGAGCACTCTATATGACCTGTGGAAGTCTAAGCAGTGTTTGAAATAGGATGGGAAGATCCCTAGACAGACTAGGGTTGTCTGAGTTAGCAGGACTTGTATTGATTTTGGTTTCAGAGAAAAGTAGAGAAGATTAGATGTTTTTCCACAGTTGACTATATAGCATGTAACTAATATCTGCTAGGTATAACTTGAAGCATTCTGTGGAGTTTGTGGATGGGATTTGGTAGAAGTTGCAGAAGCACACTGTGAATCAACACAGAATGTAGTCTATTGAAGGACAGGGCAATTTATTAAGATGCAGAAATTTTAAGAAGATACTTTATGTCCAGTATAACTCCATAGTCTTATATTGGCTTAAATTTAATCACAATAATGTTGTTGAAATAAACAGATACTTCCATAAATAGTAAGGAGATGGTAGGGGGTAAATAATGCTTGCAAGTCACACTTTCACTTCTTCCAGGTTTTTTTTTTTTCTGGTCAGATTTTTTTTTTACAATTTGTGAGTAATTAAGCAAGTCCTACAAACTGGCAAACAAAAAGAATAGAAATTTTATTCCTAAAATAAAGTCTTATGGGTCATTTCTGTAGGAAATACACTGAAATGAAAGCAGCATTCAATTTTATGCTAAAGCATATCAGGGTAACACTTATATTACATCACAATTCTACTCTATACTTCTGAATAGTCCTACTTATATTTTGAAAAACTATGTTTCTATGTTAGGCCCACAATTTGTGCATCTCAGATATCCGCAAATTTCAACAGAAGTTCCTCATGTGCCTCTGAGCAGGGATTTATGGAAGCTGGGTAGTGGGTATCTATTCCACCTTTCACCTGTATATAAACTTATCCATTGGACCCATTTATTGCACAGTTTCTAAGTTCTGTGCACTGTGTGTATTCTACTACAGCTGTAAAAATATCTACCCAGAACCCTCAATTTCATGGATCTTAGAACATCACGGGAGAAGACAACCTTCGCTAAATAAGTACTTAGTATTATACTAAGTACTCTGTAATAAGTGCTCTGAAGTGTACAGAGGTTTCTCAGTTTATTGTTCACACTTACCATTGGTAGCTGGTTTTTCCATGGTGCTCTTTGGAAGAAGGAAGAGAGCTAGCCACTTTGGTATAATGAGCATCAGTGCATGAGCAAGCATAGCATCATGAAAGGCTGCAGTAGATTTGGCTAGGTAAAGGTAGGCAAGGGGAGTTAAAGCAGAGTGAAGTCTGCAGAGAAAGAGAAAATGAAATGTAAAAGAAGAAGGGTTTTGACTACAAAAGGAGTACTCAGAGGATTTTGAGCAGATAAATTACATGATGGAACTAAACTCTATTTAAAGGAAGCATGGGTGCAGGAAGACCAGGTGTGGAACTACTGTAATAATGCAGTAAGAGAAAATGAAGTTTCAGATTCAGATTCAGGTGGTTGCTTATCGCCAACAAGACATCATTAAACCCTGGATATTCTGCAATGGTGGAGTCCTGGATTCATTTATAGACTGACGAAACATTAGATAAACAGATGTCAATGATGGCTTAGTTGTGTGTTTATATCTGTGTTATATAGAGTGGTAGACATTTTAAAAAAAGAAACAAGGCAGGAGAGAGTGGTCATGACTTAATAGCTGTTTTTGCAGAGAACAATGGTTCTGTTCCCGGCGACCACATGGTGGCTCACAATCATTAGGAATTCCAATCCCAAGGATTCCAGTGCCCTCTTCTGTCCTTTTAGAGAACCAGGCTTGCATGTTTTGCACATATGCACATGCAGGGAAACACTCATCCACATAAAATGAAAAGAAACAAAGTCATTAAGGAAACAAATATTTTAAAGCCCGCCCCTCCTTTTTTATTTTTATTTTTATTATATATATATATTTATTTATTTATTAAAGATTTCTGTCTCCTCCCCGCCACCGCCTCCCATTTCTCACCTCTCCCCCAAACAACTCCCCCTCCCTCGTCAGCCCGAAGAGCAATCAGGGTTCCCTGACCTGTGGGAAGTCCAAGGACCACCCACCTCCATCCAGGTCTAGGAAGGTGAGCATCCAAACAGCCGAGGCTCCCCCAAAGCCAGTACGTGCAGTAGGATCAAAACCCAGTGCCATTGTTCTTGAGTTCTCAGTTGTCCTCATTGTCCGCTATGTTCAGCAAGTCCGGATTTATCCCATGCTTTTTCAGACCCAGGGCAGCTGGCCTTGGTGAGTTCCCGATAGAACATCCCCATTGTCTCAGTGTGTGGGTGCACCCCTCGTGGTCCTGAGTTCCTTGCTCGTGCTCTCTCTCCTTCTGCTCCTGATTTGGACCTTGGGATTTCAGTCCGGTGCTCCAATGTGGGACTCTGTCTCTGTCTTTTTTATCTCCTGATGAAGGTTAATATCCAGGAGGGTGACTATATGTTTTTCTTTGGGTTCACCTCCTTTTTTTTGAGACAGGGTTTCTCAGTAACTATGGAGCCAGTCCTGGGACTTGTTCTGTACACGAGGCTGGCCTTTAACTCTCAGACACCTGCCTTTCTTTGCCTCCGGAGTCCTGGGATTAAAGTCGTGTGCCTCCATTACCCACCCTTAAAGCCCATTTTGGAATTCACTGCCAGTGACAGATGCTCACATATTATTTGATTGCTATTAGCTAGTTAGTACCTTTGGCCTGTCTCTTCAGAACCTTTGAAAGGGAAAGGAACTTACAGTTTGAAAAGTCTATGTATCTTCTTGGGGTATTCATTGTGTTTTAATGCATTATGTTACTTGCATAATTTTCCTGAGCTGTCACTTTTTAAAAATAATTGAAGAACACTTTCTTTCATATTGGGTGGGATTTATGTTACATTAATCCACTGTGGAAAATTAAGAGGAAAATGATTATGTAAATTGGAAAGAGCAATTAAGTAGACAGTGAACACTAAGCAATTTTTATTAGGATATAATAATTATATATAATAATAGGTTTCATTATGTCATTTTCATATGCATATTATATAACTTTATCATATAATTTATGTCTAATATATACCATTATTTGTGATTCATATCATAGCACATTCTCATATTGTCTATAAATATTATTTCTAAGTGGGATTAAATGTTGGCTAAGAAATTTTCTAAAATGTACATACAGTATTGTCATTGGAAGTGAAAATTTAGTTCTGTTATATATAAGAGAATTTTTAAAGGCAAAATCTTTAACAATGAAATTGAATGATTCACAATATATGAAATTATAAGTGGAACCAAAATCATTAATTACTCGAATTAATAAAACAAATTCTGATTATTTTTAAACTGAATCTATTATATACTTAACTACCTGCAATTTAATCATTCTCCAAACATTTAATAATGTTTAAAAATTATTGTAAATATATAACTTATTCATTTTAGTTTGGAACCAAAACTTAACAGATATAGTAATAATAAAAACAAAATATTTCTTCAAAACGTACTGGGAATGAAACTTTGGGTATATTATAAAGGTCCACTGTTGCCAGCAAACCTTTTCCATATCTGTAGTTACTGACATGAGAATTCATCTCAAATTCCTCAATAGTCAACCAGGACCTCACAAAGTACAAAAGAAACTCTGAATTACAAAATGCAGATGCTGTGATAATTAATGTGCCTAGAAAAATATGTACTTATTATGTAACTGTGTATGTCTTGTGCCTTAGGGGCCTATTTATTTGACCCAGATAAATGTGATGTCTTGAGGAACTTGATTCAAAAGTAGTGTACTGGAGATTAAACATGTGAAATCTATATTCACTTAGAAATGTAAATATGTCTGGTACTCAAATAGTTAGAGCCATAGATTTTTGCTGAGTTATAACATTTGTAAAACACAGAAAAGTAGACAGAACTGCTTCATTTCATAAGTGTTATCTATTTTATATTATTTATTCTAGTACTCTGTGAAACTATTTTAGGATCACCTGTCATAGAATAACAGTTAATAGCTTTATTAGTTAAGCATCTTAATAAATATTATATTTATCTTCAATACACTTCTGATAATAAGCAAGCTGGGGGAAATACTACTTGAATAAAGATGACTGAAAGCAGAATAATTCTACACTTAGGAGTTTTGCTTCTATGAATGAATATTTAATATGATGGCCAAACTTGATAGTGTTTACATTTTTCAGTATTTCTGATTCATAAAAACTTGATTTCAAAATTTTGGGTCAGTGCTTTTGACTTCCACCTTTATAATTATAAACCAAGTGGAAATATCGCATAAAGGAGCCAAAAGATTTCTTAACTCAAATATGCCAAGGCCCAAAATTTTATAAAACAGTAACATGCTCTGATTGCTGTATGTTCCTTCCAGGAATGCTGTAGCAACCTGGACAAATTCTCCCTTAAATCTCTGCTTCTTTTATGACGTCAGTCCACTTTGTTTGACCATTGCTTCTCTGAAAGTCTTTTCGGTACAATAAGGTCTGCTTTGTTTCCTGTGCAGCAGACTGGACATATTAAGATAATACTGTTGTGCAGGTTCTCAGGAACGGATCTCCAATGACGATTATGGATGCCTTCATTCAGAGGTCTTAAGTGGACAAGTTGACTGTGTTACATTGTCTCTCACATGCCAAGCTCCGTTTAAAGGGTGGGATATATTTTACTATACGTTTTCTCTCTCTGCCATGCTTCGCCTCTCCTCAGTTCTCAATTCCACTCGTGAAGATTATTCACCATTGCCCCATGGTAAACCACACTCATTATTATTGAGATGTAAAAATGCATCTAGGAAATCAATATTAAGAAAGACTATATTTGATCTAATGTTTGTTCTCGGTCATACAAAATGATACCTTGCAAATGTAGATTTTGTGAACACATTTATTGAGGCAAAACTTACTTCTAATTAATTGCACTCATTTTAAAAGTATAGTTTATGTAACATGAATGGGCCTGGTTGCTTCCACAACTGTTTAGCCTCAAAGAAAATCACACATAGGTCTCCATAAATTATAAGCTGATTGGCCCATTAGCTCGAGTCTCTCACTGGCTAACTCTCACATCTTGATTAACTCATTTTTTTTTTTTTTTTTTGCTCTATGTTAGCCATGTGGCTCAGTACCTTTTTTTAGTGGGGCAGCTCACATCCTGTTGCTTCGGTGGTCTGGGCAGCAGCGGGGAATCAACTTCCTCCTTCTCAGAATTCTCCTGTTCTCATTACATCATTTCTACTTCCTGTCTGGTTTTCCTGCCTATATTTCCTGCCTGGCCAATCAGCGTTTATTTGAAACATGATTGACAGAATACAGACAATTCTCCCGCACCACTTCCCCCACTTTTTAACAAGCAGGCCCCGCCCCATTCATGTTACAAGTTTAATAAACTTGTATATATCTGTACTCATCATTGCAATCTTAACACAGTAAATCCCCAATATTCTAAAATGTTCCTCATGTCTTTCTGTGGTTAGTGTGACACCACATTTGATATGTCATCTTTCAACAAAGATAAAAATTTTCTTATTCTATGTTTTTATGGTGAAATGCACATGCTTTTTGACTAGCTTCCTCTGTGCTATATTGTTTTGGAGACTCATTTAGTTTATGTTCTGTGATTCACTCGATTTGGGCTATTATGAAGAAAGCTGCTTTGGATATTTGTGAATATGTATTGTGTGTGGTATTAAGTCTCATTATGTTAGGGTAAATAATAATGACTAGAAATATATGTTTTGTGATTATAAGAGTAGACTTTGAGAAATAGATTCTCTAGTTTGGAAAATGGCTTTATTCATTTTACATTCCTGAGGATGGTCTAGAGTTATAGTTGCCTTGTGACCTTTGCACACTACTATTGTCAGTCTTAATCTAAAACTATCTCCTTTTAGTTTAACTTTTTATTTTCTCCATGACTTGTGATACAGGTATTGTTTTAGATTCTTATTAACAATTTTTATTTTCTCCATGATTTTTGATACAGGTATTATTTTAGATTCTTATTAACAATGTGTGTGCGTGTATATTATTATTTTTCAAAATCTATTGATTAAAATATTTCCTTATTTTGAAATTATTGAATTGTAGAATTTCTATTCATTATTTTTAAAATACATATTCTGGATATGAAACCTTATCAAAAATTAGCAATTTTGTCAGTCTTAGCTTACTGTCTAGTTTTATTAATGAGATTTTAAGAAGAAAAAATTCAACTCATCATTTAAACAGCTGATGCTTTATTGGTATCATAACACATTTTTGTCTATTTAATTCCAGAAGGTTTTGAGTTTAATTGTTTTTGTTTAGATATATAAAACATTTAAAATTATCTTCTGTGCTCTGTGTAAGAACTGATACAGTGAACATATTTTTCCAGTTTTCTTCATTGACAAGACTGTGTTCTCTGCTAAATTATCAAGACTTTGTAAGAAAACTAGTGATTTGCAAGTGATCTTCTTTTCAACATATTGCTGTCGCTTTCACCTGCATGTCTATGTCTACACAGTTTGATATAGGCTAATTTCATTTTTTATTATGATGTGCCTTCAAAATATTCTTGTCTTTGGACCATGGTATGGTTAGATAATGGGATTTAACTTTAAATAATTGAGAATTTCCAGACATCTTTTGTTTACTTATATTCATCTTCCCTCTGGCCCAGGATTGTAGTCTACATGAGTGTAATCTTTAGGTTTATTTCGTAGGTCAGTATATGTTCTATTGAGCTAAAGATTTGTTGATATAACCTTAAAATGTATGTTTCACTGTTTTTGCTGTAAAGATGTATAATGCTAACTGTATCAGGTTGGTAGAAAGTGTTTAGGTATTCAATATCCTTCCAAATTTTGTGCATATTTGATTTTTCATTAATAAGTATTAAAATTTGAAGCTATTAATATTAAGTTTATCTATTCTCTCATTCATGTCATTTAGAAATGGATTTATCTATCTTCATCTATCATCTATCTATCTATCTATCTATCTCTCTATCTCTCTATCATCTATCATCTAAACTTATTTTATGAATATATGTGTGTTCCATGTCATTTAGAAATAGATCTATCTTCATCTATCTATCTATCTATCTATCTATCTATCTATCTATCTATCTATCATCTATCATCTAAACTTATTTTATGAATCTATGTGTGTTCCATGTCATTTAGAAATAGATCTATCTTCATCTATCTATCTATCTATCTATCTATCTATCTATCTATCTATCATCTATCTATCTATCTATCGATCTATCTATCTATCTCTCTATCATCTATCATCTAAACTTATTTTATGAATCTATGTGTGTTCCATGTCATTTAGAAATAGATCTATCTTTATCTATCTATCTATCTATCTATCTATCTATCTATCTATCTTCTATCTATCTATCATCTATCTATCTATCTATCTATCTATCTATCTATCTATCTATCTTCTATCTATCTATCATCTATCTATCTATCTATCTATCTATCTATCTATCTATCATCTATCATCTATCATCTAAACTTATTTTATGAATCTATGTGTGTTCCATGTCATTTAGAAATAGATCTATCTTCATCTATCATCTATCTATCTATCTATCTATCAATCTATCTATCTATCTATCTATCTATCTATCTATCTATCTTCTATCTTCTATCTATCATCTATCATCTAAACTTATTTTATGAATCTATGTGTGTTCCTGTGTAAGTTTATGTGCACTGCATGTGAACCACCTGGTATGGTTCTTGGGAACTGAACCCAGAACCTCTACAAGAACAGTCAGTGGTCTTATCTATTGTGCTACCTCTTCAACCCCATGTCTGTCATTTTTACTGAATGCATATTTGATAATATATCAATCGGTACATAAAAAGTTAACATATTATATATTCTTGGCAAATCATGATTTGATTTCATTTTGAAGCATTGGCATTGTCCCTGATAATAATTCTTAATCAACAAATGTTTAAATAGTAAACAACCAAAATTTATTGTTCCAAAGGTAAACCTCAACTTACAGCAAACTTTAGAGCAAAGGCAGGGTCTTGTGTATATACTTGGCAATTGCTCTTCCACTGGGCTTCATTCTCAATTGAACTAGTCGAGTTGAATTTAATACACTCTACCCCATCTTCTAAAGTATGTTGTAACAGCATCTAAGCAATTGGATGCCAACATTAAAAAAAAAACCACACAGCAAAATTAGCTGAAAAAAGTAATGAGCTAATAATGTCCTAAGTATTTCCTTTCTATGACTATAGGACTTCTAAATTTTGATTACAAAGTGTAATCTTTATAGAATTTTCAAGTTTCTCATTTATTTCATAGATTACTACACGAGATCAGTTTTCTTTGTATTATGTTTTAAGACTACTGTTTTCTTCATTTTATAATTCTATCATTATGTCATTTTGCTTTACCCCATCTATCTTCTCAGGTTGGCAGAAAAGACAGTATTAGAGATGAGAAAATCAGGATTTTGGATGAGTCACTGGCTCAGGTCACAAAAGAAAGAGTTCTGAAGATTCATTGTAAAATTTCTGATTCCCATTCTGTCCGACTTTCTATAGTACCTGATTGTTGATAAAGTATAATGTGAGTTCTATGCATAAAGGGCAATACAACAAATTAAAAGGTGAAGAGAGTAACAAAATTTAAAAGAATATTCTTATGGCAATATTATTAGAAATAGAGATATGTTTCTTAGTTAGTTGATGAGATAGTTTGTAGGCATGTAATAAAACACTATAATATTTTGTACCAAATTGTATTCTTGACTCCACATTTAATTAATTTGTTTGACTTGGAAACAAGATGCCAATTTTCAATATTCAATATAGAATATTTCAATTTCAATATAGAAGCTGATCGAGGTAGAATATCAAATAAGTAATAGCAAACCTCATTAACTCTCTCTTCAAGGAGAAGGATTTCTTGATACATTTCTCACCAGGTTTTACATGAAATCTTTTATGGCAGTCAGAATTTCATTGCTGTAAAATACTTGTGATTTTAAATGAAGGGAAGATTTATTTTGGTTTGCAAGTCTAGTGGCTTCAGTTCATGCTTAAATTATTCCTTGCCTTCTTGACCTGTGGTGAAGTAGAACTTCATGATGGGGAGGGTGTGATGGAATAAACATATTTACTTCATAATAGCTGGGAAGCAAAGACAGAGAGGAAGGGTTCATTGTCTCAATATTGTGTTGTCCCGGACACCTGGCTAGCTTAGCCCCAAAATAACCACTCAGAAATTGTATTAATTAAAACACTGCCTGATACAATAGCTCTAACGTCATATTGGCTAACTCTTATATTAATTTACCCCCCCCCCCCCTTTTGTTTGTTTTTTTGAGACAGGGTTTCTCTGTGGCTTTGGAGCCTATCCTGGAACTAGCTCTGTAGACCAGGCTGGTCTTGAACTCACAGAGATCTGCCTGCCTCTGCCTCCCGAGTACTGGGATTAAAGGCATGCGCCACAATCGCCTGGCTAATTTAACCCATTTTTATTAATCTGTATATCACCACATGGCAGTGGCTTACCTGCAAAGATTCTAACTGGCATCTGTCTCAGTTGGAGGGTCCATGGCTTCTCCCTGACTCTGCCTTCTTCCTCCCAGCATTCAGTTCCATCTTCCCCACCTACCTAAGTTCTTCCCTATCAATAGGCCAAGACAGTTTCTTTATTCATTAACTAATGAAAGCAAGATATAGCCAGAAGGACTTCCCACACCATTAGGCTTGCACAGGCAGGAGAGCATGGTCGATTCCTGCCGCCATACACAGAGATGTTTCCAGGCTGAATAGTGCTCTGTGTGGCAGATTTGGCTGTAACTCAAATATAAAAGGGTTTATATGTTGCATGGAGAGCTTGGGAAGTAATTCTAGGCACAAAATAACAGCGTTAACCATGGATTCTTGGTAGCAGCAATTTCTTGGGTCTGCTCTGCTTGTTAGAGAGGCTTCCTAAATCAGTTTAACCTTCAAAACCTTGCTGCTCTTTTAAAGAGGTCCTCCCACAAAACACTTAAATGGTGTTGATGAAAAGATGACCGCATGTTTTTTGGTGGTGGCAGGGACCTTGAAATGCCATAGAGTTGTGGCAATAAACATGGCTTTAGCCAGTGCCTCTGCCATGAGGCTGGAATCTCAGAAAGCTAAAGAATAGGCTGAATTCAACTGTCAAAGCCACTGTTTTAATCCTAGGCATATAGCTTAGCAAATTAAAGACTCATGTGATCAGAAAAAGAAGGATATACAAAAAAGAGAGATTCAAAGATGAAGGAAACCTCACAGTGTGTTAAAAATATATGCAGGCTTGGGAGAGAAAAGGAAAAGTTTAAAGTCCTTAAAATAAAAAAGAAAGAGAGTAGTTGGGTATGGTGGCACACACCTTTAATCCCAGCACTTTGGAGGCAGAGGCAGGCAGATCTCTGTGAGTTCAAGGATAGATTGGGCTACAGAGTGAGTTTCAGGACAAAGATAGAGAAATCCTGTCTCAAATAGCCAATAATTAAAAATAAAAGAAATAGAGTTTAAAATAAAGACCACGTAAAGATGGAAAACACACATAGAATCTGGATACTTTATGTTAATATGTTCTTTTTGAATTGCTTGAATACTGAGGAAGGAGCAACAGCTGCTGAAAGATATTTGTTTATAAATGCTGCCGAATTAATCCAAGATAGGTATTTTTGAAAATATTTTGACATCAAAATTGAAGTCAAAAGGTATGTTACATTGGAGAAAAGGTTTTGTTTTTGTTTCCACAGGAAATGAGAAGCTGTGTATTCATTCTGTGTTAAGAAAAATCAGGTTTGGTCAAGGAAGACCACCTGAGAAATCTCTGATAGGAGTGGATGGCCCAGAAGCCTGAGTTCTACATCCAGAACAGATTCGAGACTGCTGCCTGAGATGATCAAGCCTCATAGGATACTCCAGTCATGACTTGATCATAATTCTAAATTTTCTGTAGGTTCCCATAAATTATCCTCACCCCCAACTAGCAGGAAGTAGACTGGAAAACTATGCCGACCTCCCCCCAAAATGGACTATGGATATATTCCTTTGTTTAGAATGTTGGTTACAAGTTGTTATGGATAATGGTCAGGAGAAAAGCTAAACAAAAGATATTAGATTCAGAGTTCTTTTTAAGGGAAGAAAGTGCTGTGGGACAATGATTTGTACCCTATCAATTGTATTTTAGGCAGGCAGGAAGTATAGGTAGGGAGACCAGGCAGGAAGTAGAGGCAAGGCAATGAGAACAGGAGAATTCTGGGAAGAGGACACAGTCTGCAGTCATGACCCATCCACAGAAGAAGCACAATGTGACTGTCTCAATGAATAAGGTACCAGGCCATGTGGCTAACATAGCCAAGAATAATGGGCTAATATAAGTTATAAGAGAAAATAAGAAGCCTGAGTTAATGGGCCAATCAGTTTATAACCAATGTAGACCTCTGTGTGATTCTTTGGGACTTAATGGCTGAAGGACTGGGTGGGACAGAAAACCTCTGACAACAATATTGCTGTCAAAGCATGCCACTAATTAGGTAGGTTGCTTCTCAAGAGCCATCATTCTAGACATTCTATCTCTTTCCAACAGCACCCCAGTCTGACAATCAAACCCTTTTCATATGGTCTTGGGGGATGGTATGTGAGCCAACTGTGAAAACTACAGTATAAGAGATTGTGAGCAAAATAGATACAAATCTGGATTGAAATCTACTTATTATAAAACAGGAACAAAGTAAGTAAGTAATTTCACCTCTTTGCAAGTGACTTTGTATTACTGCTGAAGGGCTGCATGGCAAGGTCAGAGATTTAGGATTTTCTGGAATGATTTATGTTCACTAAATTCTGAAAACTGTCATCCCAAGACATATTGATGGCCTCAATGTCTCTGCTACTGCTTTTTTTTCCCCCTGGGGTTGGCATCTCATTCTGAATCCAAGTCCTCTAGGAAGAGAAGAAAGTTGGTGCATATTTTTGATATTTTCTAAAGGCTTACTTCCCATTATTTAAACGTTTGTGAAGACAAAGTACAGACCATTGTATCATCATTTAATTCTTTATATTAACTGGTGATAAGGGTGGTGCCTGTACTGGAAAGCTGGTGTCTTGATTTTCACAAAAACAAATATGGAACCAGATAAAATTCTGCTTGAGAGTTTGGGAAAGATTAAACATGGATTAAGCTGCTCTCATGTGCTGTGGGACAATGGTCTTGTAGTTTGCAAAGATTTGTCACTTGTATTTTAATAAAACACTGATTGGCCAGTAGTTAGGCAGGAAGTATAGGCTGGGTGACCAGTCAGGAAATATAAGCAAGGTAACAAAAACAGGAGAATTCTGGGAAGAGGAAAAATATAGTTTGCAGTTGTCATCCAGATAGAGAGGAAGCAAGATGAGAATGCCTCACTGATGAAAGGTACCAAGCAACGTGGCTAACACAGATAAGTTAAGGTAGGATGTAAGAATTAGTTAATAAGAAGCCCAAGTTCATAGGCCAACCGGTTTATAATTAATGTAGGCCTCAGTGTGCTTCTTTGGGACTGATAGGCTGCGGGACCCAGTGGGTGAAAAACCCCGTCAACAATGGTGCACTTAACAAAAATTATCCTACTTCTCTTGAGTCTCAGATTCCTATTCTGTAAAATGGATATAATGCTTACCTCCAGAGACTGTAAGGATTAAATAAGATAAAGTTTACAATGAACTCAACTTGATACTTCACACTTGATAGATGTTTCATAAATGAAAGCTGTGTTGTTGATTTTGATGCAAAGTATATTCTAACCTTAGAATTCAAATAGAACATTAAAAGGAATAACAATACAACGTTGTGTTTATTTCAGGAGGGATTATATGTTAAACTGAGAAGTAAAATGGAATGTTAAAAAGCAATGACAACAATATGGTATCATTTATTTTAAAATTACCACACGAACAACAGAATAGGCTTGTGAAGGCCTGGGAGACACAATTTATAAACAGCTTTGTTCTTTTTACTGCTTTGGTTTGTGTGGACAAATTCACCTTCATTCTGAGTTACTCCCACTGAGATTCCATAGGGCTCTGGAGCTCCTTGAAAACTAGATGCTTAAATTTTCACTCTGTATTATCCAAACCAGAATCTCAACGGTAAAGCCTGTCCTTGGCCAGGTTTAAAAGTTGTTCTAGTCAGGTGCATTCACTGATTCAAGCTTTTGGTTAACCATCCACCTGGCCCTAAGAATGACATATTACTTTTTTAAACTGACCGCCATAAGATAATTTAGGTTAAGGTTATTAGGGACATCTTGTGCCGTAATAATGATATTTCCTAAATCTTTTACTGCCTCAATTATAGGCAAGCTCTGAATGTGTTATAGAGTCAAGTTCATCATTGCCATGCAGCAGGCTGCTGTGGTGCAGAAAAATGAAAGTGGGCCACAGAATTACCATTTGAAGAAACCCCGGAAAAATGATGGATTGTTGATTATTAATAAACTATCCATTTTACAATTGTAATCTAAAAGGATTACAACTAAATATTAAATAAGGATGCATTTATGGTGCTTTAAAAGGCATGGTGAGGAAGTGTAAATCTGTCTCAGGGTTGTGTGGGACTTGGCTAAATTAACCATAGTGAGAAAAAGGAAGAGGATGGTGCAATTCCAGACTGATGTGACTCTCTAACTGAGTAGCCACTGCACATGGCAAAGAGCCAGAATTCACCTTAACACTGAACCAATGGATGTGGTCATTTATGATCCTATATCCTGTCACTGTGCCCAGGAAACAGGAAGTCATGGTGTGTATTTACAAATTCCTGCCTACCAAGAGACTACAAAACCGGAAATAAGGACTCTTATATCAGTAATCTCAGCAAGGGTAGTGAGTTATTTATTATCCTGTGGTTTTCATGGTTCTTATTTTATATATAGCTGCTAGATTCTGTATGACTAGAAAAAGATGTTTCTTTTCTTCTCTTCCTCCTTCTCTCTCTCTCTCTCTCTCTCTCTCTCTCTCTCTATATATATATATATATATATATATATATTCCTCTGTTTATCTTTAAAATTTTTTATTTTTGAGATTATAGTAGAACTATATCATTCTCTTCTTCATTTTAAATCTTCCCTTAAACCTCTCTTTTCTCTATTTCAAATTCATTGCCTCTTTTTCATTAATTATTGTCACATGTATATATATATATATACATACATATACACACATATTTATATATAATTACTAAATATAAGCTGTTCAGTCTTTATAATATTTACTTACAAAGTCTCACCCACATGAAACTCAGCTGTGAGCTGAAGAAGGACCACACTAAGAAACATGAGGAAGTGGACGAGGGAAGCCCGTGAGACTTTAATTCTATATAAATAACTATAGGCAACTAAGGAATGCTGAGAGTAAGAGTAACAGTAAGGAAAAATGCACCAATTGGTGATCTACTTCTAAGTGGTCATATCTGAAGACACATTTTCTTCATGTGTACATATTTGTCAAGGTAGGTATGTACATCAATACTTCTAGGTGATGTGTGGGGAAAATAAGCAGCACTTGTTTCTAAAAGCCACAATGCTGTTATATACATACATACATATATATTATATATATTCAACATATATTCCCTACACTCTGTTAACCCCCCAAATACGTAAATTGGTCACAAACTGACAAAGACATACTATAATAGCAACTATCTATGAAGAGACTCAGCAAATTATCCAAATTACCTGTGACGATTTTTTTTCTGATGGTACCAAACTGTAATAATTTGGTCGAGAATGAAATGTAGGTATTAGTGCTTGGAGAAGTAACCTACCTTCATCTGAGAGAAAACTTATATTGATATGTGGTGAAAAATGATAAACATACAAAAATTATTTTAAGCATTATAATAAAACTGTATGAAAATATTATTTTCTGTTAGATTATCTAGTTTGAACTAAGGAATATGCAAATCACTTGGTTCTTTCTTTATATCTACCTGATCTATTTCTTTTGACATACAGTTATAAACTGTTGGCGAGTTCTCACTCATGTGGTTTCCTCAGTAGATAGGATACTCTTCTTATACTTTACTATAACTCAGTAGAACACAAACTAAGTAACACTGAGAATGTATTTTCCATGACCAATAATTTGTGATTGAATAAAACATACCATTTGATATTGCTCTAGGTACATAGTCCTGAAGTGTCCTGCTCACCACCATTTCTGGGTTCAATTTCTGTGGTTTCATAAAGCCATGACCAAGTGTGGCTTGGAGATATTAAATAGAAAATTCTGATATAAATAATTGATAATTTTTAAATTGCTTGGTGTCCTGCTTAGCATGATAAAACCCCGGGCCATCCTGCTCCATTCTTCCCTGGATGTCAATAACTCTTTGCCAACACATCATCACTGTACACACTACCTGCCTATTTGTTACTTTGTGACATCTTCACTATCAGATTAGCTCTTTCAGTGTTGGTGATTGTGCCCAAGTCATTCAACTCCCAAAGAGGTTACATGTCAAGAATCACTGATCTAAATACCATTTCACACCCTTACAAGGTGTGTAGTCTACAATGCAGTAATGGGAAAGACAGAGAGAAAAAAAAACACACATAAGTTTTAGTAAAATATATTGTTATGATAATTTTGTTTGTCAGTGTTGTCGATAGTTTCCTCAATGCCTAGTTTATAAGGTAAACCTTGTAGTAATAAGACTATAGAGAATAGAAGAAGCATAGTATAATACAATGTAAGTCTTATACTATATGTGGTTTCTTCTAAGATTTATTATTCTGATGTATATGTGTGTGTGCTTACACGAATCTACATGTACGGCATGCATGCAAAGGCCTGGGCAAGTCAGATGAGGACATTAGATGCCCTGGAACTGGGGTTACAGGGGGTTGTGGACCAAGACGAGGTACTTTGCAGGAGCAGTAAGCACTCTTCAAAACCGAGCTACATCTTTACTCTCTGAAATATGCTTTGTTAACTCAGATCTGTTGGTGGACACTTCATGACATCATGACTTGTCATGCCCCCTGAAAAATCTCAATGTCTCAGAATTTTGGTATATTATACTTATATATATTTTGATGTGGTGATAGCAAAATCATAAATATGATATTCGGTGTGTCAATACATCCAGAAAACATATAACATTTGTTGAAAGGGATTGTTGCTCAACCAATGCCACTACAAATAGTTAAGATTATTTATTTATTTGTCAAAAGGAAGGGAGACAGTAATGTAGTTATATTTTAATTTAAAATTTATATATAAAATAATTTCCTTTTCTTTATTTTATATATTTATACTGTTTATACTGAATACATAGTTTCCTATCAGGAAGATCCTACACAGGAAGAGAGAGTCTCTGTTGCAACTCAGTACAGATAACCATGGGCCTCAAAGCTCATCGCTGGAAAGCATTTCTGTTGGTAACAAGAGGAACACAGCCTGCAGAGGCTCTTCTCTGTAGTGGGGTGACCAGATCATCCAGTCAAACACAGCAAGTCAAAAGATACTGAGAAACCTCACTGACCTTGTGTCTCTCTCCAAGGCTGTGTGTCAGCTCTGTTATGCTCAAATTCAACAGCTTCACAGGAAGAGATGTTCAAATAAAATAAAAGAATAAAAAGGCAATGTAGTAAAACTTTAAACAATGTGAAAAATTTAACATTTGTGAAGAAATTTTTAGTAAATATCAAGAGCCTAAAAATGGTCATAGTTTTGGAGTAACTAATTTCAATTCTGAAGATAATTTTCAAGAAAACTACTTAAAATATTGGACAGCTTTTACGTGCCAATGTGTTCAGTGAAATTTTATTTTAAAGGGTCAAATATTAGAATTAAATATCAAGTAAGAGACCATTAAGTTAATCAGTAGATTTACTCGGTGAACTACCATGCAGAAATTAAAAACAACATTTTGAAAATGCTTAAGATGTGATAATTAAAAAAAGAGAGAGAACTCTGGGCTGTATCAATGGATATACTCAAATGATGTTAACAATTTTGCCTAGAGGAACCTGCAAGAAAAGCAAAAGAGGAATGATATGTATTTTGTGTAGCTGTTTTTGTTGGTAGCCAATGATGTCATTTTTTTCTCTTTTTTCCTCTTATTTCTCCTAAATTTTCATTTTTGAATCGTATTTTGTGAGGTAAGGAACTAAAAACAGTGTTTAAAAGTTTCATTAGAATATAATATTATCATAGAAATGGTGCATTTTAACAACGCCTCAAATATTTCATACCAACTTGATTGTGATTCTGATATGGGATATCCTTCTGTATATGTGTTGCTTTTATTGGATAATGAATAAAGCTGTTTTGGTCAGTGGCTTAGCAGAGTAAAGCCAGGCAGGAAATTTGAATAGAGATATATAGGGAGAATAGGCGGAGGCAAAGAGATGCCAAGTAACTGCCGCAGGAGAAAGACTCTTGCCAGGATTTTACCAGTAGGCCACAGTCCCGTGGCGATACACAGATTAATAGAAATGGGTTCATTTAATATGTAAGAGTCAGATAGGAATATGCCTAAGCTATTAGCCAAGTAGTGTTGGAATTAGTATAGCTTCTGTGTTATTATTCGGGTCTGAATAGCCAAGAAATGAATGAGCAGTCTCTGGTTACATGATTCCATTCTTATATTGGCTCTCTACCTACCAGTTCCAATTCAATTAAAGTCTGTCTTTAAGAAACCCCACTCTTTCAGAAGCCAACATCTTAATGACATCTCAGAGCCTGGAATGATATTTTGTCTATAGAGTTTCAGGTAGTAAGTAGTGTAAGGAAGGTACTGCAGAATAATTAATTCAACAATTAAATATTATGATAGAAAAAAGTTTGGTTGAGCATTTTTCCCCATTGGAATTCTCACAGACAGATAAAGTAGAAAACCACTCTGATCTTTGTATTTTAATATATGCACTAGGTTTAGGTAGCTAATTTTTAAAAAGAGTGACCTGATGGTAGCAGTATAACCTGTCAAGTGTGTGTCCAATCTTAGGTTCTTCCTGTGAGGGGTTGCCAAATAATGTTAAGAGCTGAGCGACTCCTGCTGTAATGTTAACCATGTTAACCTGAGTTTCCCATAAATGCCAGCTACACTTGCGGTCTTTCCTCAATAGCTGTTTCTAAATAAAGGCAAGTGGAGCTAGGACAGAGGAAAGAGCCTTGTAGCCAAGACTGGGGAGGAGTAATGTGGTAAGAATCTAAAGAGAAGCTGAATTGAAGGCATCAGTTTATTTCTTTGTGTCTGATTGGTGAAGCTACTTTTATTTGGATTTCAAACAGCAATGTGATGCATACCAACAATGACGTATATATGTAAATGGCAGAGTTTATTATATGGATCTGGAGAGTAAGTCATGATCTAAATTATATTGCATAAAATTAGAATGATCAATTTCTTTTTTCTTCACTGTATTTCTTTTACTTGTAATATCTCAGAAAAAAGGGAATTTGTGTTTTAAAATGCATTCATTGAGCTCATAATATTTTACTGTCTACATCGTGTCTTATTATAGGTACAAGTGTTAAACCAAAAACAACATAGGGCAAGTTCTGTCTTCACGAGACTTGTACCTTAAAATCAAAACTTCTGAGAAAATTATCATCATGAGTGAAATTAACTGGACAAGGTTTCCATATTTATACGCTCATGGAGTTGCTTTTGTAGAATGCTGTGGATTGCGTAGTATGTCCACGTAGTCAAGGAACAAGTATCTCAAAAGAGCCTGTCCCATTCTCTGAGAGACAGTGGAAGTAGCTATGAAAAGAGAAGAGTTAAACAGTGCATGCTGCCAAACTCATTTGGGGAAGTCCTAATTCCCAAGGTGATGATCATAGAAAGTGATTTAGTTGTAAGTAAAAGGTGTTCACTAGTAAATTAATGTTTCTGTAGAAAATGCCTAAAAGTCTCCTCACCTTTTCTGAGTGAGGATAGAAACCAAATGCTGTGTATAAAAGAAACTAAGATGAAACCTGATGCACAATGACCTTGGGTGTTCAGGCTCTGCTGTTTATTAACTGCCCAGCTTTAAATCTTTGTTGTATCAACTATAATGAACTAGCACACAATGAAAATTCTGATTACAATGGACCTGATGAAAATTTGGGACTTCTTCCCAAGGTTACGGATTGTATTCATTCCCAAGAAACCATATGTTGGACACTCTTAACATCAATCAGAGACTTGGCTCTTCTTGAATCACTTGAGTACTCTAAATCAACAGCCTGAAAGCAGCAAGGACACTAGTAACAACAAAAGCTACACTTATAACCTGTAATGAAATGCCATGAAAATTGCTTGCTTTGATTTTTCATACTTGTTCAGCAATACTTAAATGTGCTCTCCCTAGTAATGTGTTTGGAGTTGACACTTCTTCTGGTCATATAAGTTTAGAAGGTCGTTCCCTATGGGGAGTTTAACAATGAGTGTTGGCCTAATGCACCTCTAATAGTTTTGTGGGTAATTTTTTCATTTGTTTTTAGATTTCAATTAAAGTTTCCCCTATTTCACTCTTACCAGTCTCTGTCTCTGTCTCTCTCTCCCCCTCTCTCTCTCTCTCTCTCTCTCTCTCTCTCTCTCTCTCACACACACACACACACACACACACACACACAGACAGACACACACACACACACACACATTTTGCCTGCACCCTCCAACCTCATCCAAATCTCTCCTCTGTTCAGGTACAGATGAACCTCCCATGGATATATCATGGTATATCAAATTGCAGTGAGATTAGGCTCTTCTTCATCTATTAAGGTTGATTGAGGCAATCCAGTAGAAATAATAGGTCTCAAAAGCAAGCATCTGAGTAAGAGATAGTCCCTGCTTTCACTGTTAGGTGTCTCACAAGAAGACTAAGTTACAGAACTATAACATACATTCAGAGGTCCTAGGTCAGTCCTATGCAGGTTCCCTAGTTATCCTTTCAATCTCTGTGAGCTCCAACTAGCCCAGGTTAGCTGGTTCTGTGGGTTGTCTTGTGGTGCACTCGACACCACTGGGTCTTAGAATCCTTCCTCCCTCCTTGTGCAGGATTCCCAGAGACCCACGTAATGTTTGGCTCTGGGTCTCTGCACCTGTTTCCATCAGTTTCTGGGTGAAGCCTTTCTGATGACAGTTGGACTACGCATCAGTCTATGGAGTAGAGCAGACTATCATTAGGAATCTTTTCATTGACTTTGTTTCCTATTTTGTTTGGTTCTATCCTAGGTCTCAGAGGTATTCTGTCCCCAGGACTAAAATCCCTAGCCGGAACTCTCAATGTAGCTAAGTATTCTTTCACCTTCCCAGTATAAACAAAGCTCTGGGCTTCAACCTCAACAAGAGCAAAAACAACTAACCAACCAATCAAAACGAAACCTGACAGAGCAATTCTGTGGAACAAGTTCCAGAGACCGATTTGGCTCAGTCTACCATTTTTCTAAATGTTTTTTTTTAAACCGTCATAAAGTAGTTTCCTTTGATATATTCTTGTTTCTAGAAACATCAATTGTAACCATACAAATATATATTTAAAAGTTTGCTCTAAAGTGGTTTTAATATTACAGTATAAAGTTTTGAAGAAAATTTGAGTTTTTTTTCTGAGTGGCACATATAGTGATATTTTATGGGCAGTGACAACCTTAAAATATTTTAGAGATTTTTGTGATTATGCTTTTTTCTACTGAAAGTCAAAATAATATGAAAATATCAAATATGTCCCTGGGCCGCACACGGCTGATGGCAATTTGTTGCACAAATTTGTCTGGTACATAATCGAATTCGTACCACTCATTTGAAGCTGATTACACTCTTTGAAGACGTTCTGCTTTTTCCTGACTTTGCATTTCAGACAAACATTAGCTGGGCAATTGCTTGCAGTTTTTGTTTTCCATTCTCTAGCTTTTAATGCCATTTGAAGATCTAAAAACCTTCAAGAAGCAGCAAAGCAAGGAAGTGTGGTCCAGCTTCCTAAAAGAAAATAAAACCACTTCAAGGTATGCTTATTCCTCTAATTTCATGGATACTAAAATCTACGAATGAGTTCCAGGGCAAGTCCATCTTGAACAGAGTTACTCTGCTCTTCTTCGAACTGGGAGAGAATTTCATATTTAGTTTGAGCAGCAGCATGTCCCCAGATTAAGAAAACTTTGCAATGACTTGAATTGTAGACCTGACAGGATATGTTAAAACAGTGAATAGCATCTCCTCAAAAGTCACAGCATCTTTTTTTTTTTTTTCTGCAATAGCCAGCTTTATTCAGCACATCAGACAATTTATGCTCTGGGGTTAAAAGGAGTCACTTGAGTAAAATGTACAATCAGAACACAAAGGCAAGCTGCATGCAGCAGACAAGTCACACAAGGCAAAAACATGTTTTTTTTCCCCATAGAAGCATATTAACAAATGACAGTAGGCAGTTGTAATGAAGTAACTCACTCCTATCCAGTACACCTGGGAGGGGCATGAAAACACTAACCAAGAACAATTTGGTGTTTTTGCAGAAACTGAGGTCACAAAACTCTTGTCTTGATTTCTTGGACTTCTATCACAAGCACTCAGAAGTCTCCTCACAGGAAAAGTCACAGCATCTTATGGGCATATTAAAACCATATAATTTCTTTTTATTTTTGTATTAATTAAATTTATCTAGCTAATAAATAGAGGATTTTTCTTGTGCTTAGTGGGTTTGGTATCTTTTCTTATTAAACTATCACAGGGAGTAAAAATTATATTTTGTTTGTGAAGAGAAACCATTTATTCTCTAAGGCTCAGGTAAATGGCTAGAATATCAAGGGTATTATTATCAATAATATGTTATGTTTCTACAAATAATCTCATGAAAATAAGTCATCTTCAAAGAAAGATCCAATAATGATCTGCATTTCATAGAAGAATGAAGTCCACTAAAGGTCTTTTGAAATGCAATATGATAATCTACTAGAAGCTTCTAGTAGTTCTAGAGACTCCCTAAAAGGAGGAATCTAAATGGAATCACCATAAAATCAAGAAGCCTCAATCAGACATTTTACTTCATCATGAAAACCCAACATCAGAAGTGGGTAATATCTTGTTGAATCATTGGCCAAAAAAGTCCCCCAAACTTCCCAAATATCACAAACTATTGCAAATGCTATTGGTTACCCTTCAGAATGCGAGGGTGAGTTTCTATTGCTGAGGACACCACTTATTTTTAACATCAAACATAGAGGAATGAAGCTGATGCCAAACAGAAGCTTCACCCCTGTTGATTAGCATTTGTAGTACTGGAGGTATTATACTCCATGATGGGGAAAGTGATCAACTATATCTCTCAGCTACAAACCCTGTAACATACAATCGTAATATTCCTGCAAGATTGATCTACTGACATAATGTAATAGTGGCACAAATATTATAAAAATAACCAAGCACTTTGTGGTTGGTTTTGTAGCCTAATCAATAAGTGTGAACCTGGCACTGTTAACGAGGACACAAGCCTTAAGCTACTAGGCAATTGACCCTAAGGATAAACATGATACTATTATTCTGATAAATGATAAGAGCACCACAATGACTCCCAATGACATATTGCTATATACATTGATTATTGGTTCACTCAACCCTCATCAAAGAAGCCTTTTCTTGCAGTAAGTGGTAATTAACATCGAGACCCACAAAGCTAGACAATGTACAAAGAGTGCAAGCAATCTAAAATTGAATGTTTATTTCAAAGCCCTCTTATCAAAGTTCAGGAATTTATGTGGAAGGGAAGGAAGAAAGATTATAAAACAAGAGGTCTTGGGTGGATCTAAAGAAACGGTGTCTTCTAGAAATATGAGAGCTGATGAACATATGAACTTACAGAGAGCTGTAGTGGCATAAACAAAAGTGGAACAAATTTAAGTGATACAAAATCCCAGAATAAAGAAGAGAAAGTGAGTACAAAGTCCCACTCTTAACCAACAAGCAATTTGCAATTGACACCTGTTATGAGAGGAGAAATCAGTTCTCTCCAGTGGAATGGAGATATGACATATCAGCTGCATTTCAAGGTAGAACGCATGCTCAAGATTAGTTGACTAGGATAAAACTAACAGTATATTTTTATTGTGTGTGTGTGTGTGTGTGTGTGTGTGTGTGCGCGCGCGCGCGCGCTTTTATTGTTATGGTTTGGTGTTTTGTCCTTTTGCTTTTGTGTTCTAGGCATTTTTATTTTCAGAACTATTCATTTTTTGAGAGAAAAAACATGAAGTTTTGTAGGTAGTAAGGTTGTAAGAATTGTGGAGGAATTGAGGGAGAATAGCTGATATAAATAAATATATGGTATGAAAAAAGTTTAAAGATTAATAAATAATAATAATACAGAAAGTAAATCAATGGCTAACAAACTGTCATGCACCAACTTTCTATTGTATAGTAAGGACCATGACAGGCCTTAAGATGTTAGAGAGCAAAGCCAAGGTACCATTCCTGAGTAAGGCTTACTCAAGCAGGAGAGAAATTCCAGGTAATAGACAATGAAATGTATTCAGACTTAGGCAGAAGGGAGGACTGGCAATTATGAATGCCATAGGCTGGAAGATAGAGCTGATGATTGAATTGTGTCTCATAGGCTGAGTAAGCTGAAGGAAGAAGACTGTCAAGGCAGAGCGCCTGCTGTTTCTGACAAGTCAGATTAATATATGTATATGTAAACATCATAGAAAAACACTGGAGAAGTAGGCAGGATTTCCTGATACACCTTGCTATATAGTTAAGGTTTTATTTCTTGCAGCAATGAGAAGCAGATATATTTTTGAACAATATCATAACTGAGTTCCATCAGGCATAATATTATGATTTAAATGAATGCCTTTCAATTTTTGGTGAGAAAAAGAAAGAGAGAGAGAGGCAGAGAAACAGAGACAGACATGGAGAAACATAGACAGACTGACACACATACACAAAGAGAGAGAGAGAGAGAGAGAGAGAGAGAGAGAGAGAGAGAGAGAGAGAGAGAGAGCTCAAATGTGAAGGTCCTTGTGGAATTTAGCTGAATCTTGCCCTCGTGGTGGTACACAGTGTATGTTTTAGTATTAAGATTAGCATGTAAATGCATACAACACCAGTACTAGAGAAAAGTAACATTTTTTTTTGTTTGAAATTATTCACTGTTTGGAGCTAAAGGTCAGAGTTTTCATCTGCCTTTTCAAAAAATTATAATAATTCTTGTGCCAGTGAAAGCTGAGTGATGTTTCTAGAGTCCTGTTCTCGGCATGCATGGCACTCTACTTCCTCAATGTACTTGTTTTACTTCAATTATTTTTTATATTTTTGAGGTCTTAAGAAGATGAATATTATTTATATAATGCAATTTGTATTTTCACAGGATAGTTTCTGTTAGTTATGGGATTAAGACCTGGGCTGACAGATTGGTTCAGTGGACAAAGGACAGATTGGTTCAGTGGACAAAGATGCTTGCTACCAAGCCTAAAGACCTAAATTTGATCCTTGAGACCCAAATGGAAATGGAGATAAATGACTCTCATAGATTGTCTAATGACCTCCAATACACACACACACACACACACACACACACACACACACACACACACAGAGGAGAGAAACGAGAAACAGAGATACAGAAAAGAGAAATGCAATATTAAAATGTTTTTTCAAACACCCTAAAGATACAGCATGCTGAGACTATAAATTTATTTAAACCTTGTTAATCAAATGTTCAGACACTGCCTGTTTAATAAAGCTGTCAGACCTTTCCTCCTTTAAACTACCTTACATATATATGTGTATATATATATATATATATATATATATATATATATGAATGAATGATGTGGGAAACCCCTCTATGTGCTGTGCTGTGATTACCATTAATGAATAAAGAAACTACTTTGGATCTATTGCAAGGCAGAACTTAGGTAAACAGGAAAAGCTAGGCTGAATGCTGGGAGGAAGGAGACAGAGTCAGAGAGAAGCCATGGATCCCCCTGAGACAGATGTGCTGAAACTTTGCTGGTAAGACACAACCTCATGGTGATGCACAGATTACTTGAAATGGGTTAAATTAAGATTTAAAAGTTAGTCAATAAAAAGTTAGAGCTAATGGGCCAAGCAGTGTTTTAATTAATACAGTTTCTGTGTAATTATTTTGTGTTGAAGCCAGCTGGGTGGCTGGGAAGAACAAACACTCTCCTCCAACAAATTGACGCCCACATGGGTATCTAAATCCGCATAAAACCTGAGAGGGCTTGAAAAGGAATTCTAGACAAAACAAAACAAAAAAACAAAAACAAAAACAGAGTTTAACACAGCTTCTTGCTGTTTTCTGGTGGCATGCCACAGCTCCATTGAGAGGTTTTCCTGACTCAGCAGCAGCAGAAAAAAAAGCCACACATTTTGAAATGCAGGCTTTCTGGGACATGCTGCCAGTTCAAACTGTGGCTCTTTCAGGAGACCAAGTATTTGAAAGGGATCTGTGAGCAGACTACTGCAGCTTGCTTAATGACAACATGGACTGGCTGTGTGCCTGAGAGTGAGGCAGTGTGCATGATTCTCAGAGGCTCGAGGGGCTCTGCCATGCTGGACTGGGCGGTGGAAGCAGAAAGTATCAGGAAATATATATATATATATATATATATATATATATATATATATATATACTAATTTTCAGTGACTTTTCAGTGATTATATATGTACTATCACTATCTTTGGGCTGGTTTGACATTCAAGTGAAGATACTGTTTGTTTGGATCCCAAGTTTTATTAGTCCAGGGAAGTAGGTGGGCTAGTGGCAGATCTCTCTCTCTCTCTTCTTCTTCCAAACCTCATCTCTCAATCTCATCCTCAGAACTCTTAGCAGAACTGCTATGGCAGCCTTCCTCTTTTCTTACCATCATCTCCGGTGGAACACACAGGTCTTTCCACTCCAGCTTTTCCTCACTAATCACTTTACCCAAGTCTTCCACCACAGTCGGCATTTCCTGGGAACCTGCGGGCCACTCTGGAGGAGCAAGTAGGTAGCCTAACTATGGAACTACACTACTGCCTCCTTCTCCTCTTCAAATCTAATCCCCTATTTTCACTGTCATCTCTGTAGTAGATGACCTGCTGTAACCTCCCTTTTTCTCTGCTCCTGTCTCCAGCAGGTCATACAGCTCTCAAAGTTCCTCCCCATTCATCCAGTTATCCCAGCAACCAACTCCAGCATGCTTTCTCTGGGACCCTTCCAGCTAAGCATGACATAGAAGCAAATAGCCCTGCTAAGCAGGTAGGCTTGCTTCACATCCTCACTCTCTCCTTCCTTCTGCCATATTCAGTTCTGCAGTCTCACTCATATCTCTGTAACAAACTACCTGTTGTGGTCTCTTCTCTCTATGACATCATTGCCAGGGAACTAAGAAGATCCTTTGGGAACTCCCTGCTTTCTTCCCTTTTGTTGAACCCCTAAGTCATCCTCTTTCTTAGTTAGGGTATTGCTGTGAAGATACACCATGACCATAGTAACTCTTATAAAAGAAAACATTTAGTTGATATGGCAGATTACTGTTAAGAGGTTCAGTCAGTTATCATCATGGTGAGGAACATGGTGGCATACAGGCAGATATGATGCTGGAGAGGTAGCTGAGAGTCCTACATCTTTCAAATACTGTACAGAAAACCAAATTGGAGATATATATATATATATATATATATATATATATATATATTCTTCATCCATTGGCACATTATAATCCAAACAGGAAACATACATAATGAAGAAAGAATATTGAAAGTTACAGGGAGAAAGACAATATAAAAACAATAGGCAGACATGTTAGAGTAGCACCTGACTTTTCAGTGGAGATTCTAAAAGACACAAGGGCATGGACAGATATTCTAAAGACTCAAAGAGACCACAGATACCAACTTAGGCTACTATACCCAGCAAATCTTTCAATTATGATTGATAGAGAATATAAGAAATTCTATGATAAAATAAAATTTAATCAATGTCTATCTAACAATCCGGTCCTACAGAGGCAGTAGAAGGGAAACTAATAACGGTTAACCACATTGAAGAAAGCACAAGGAATAAATAATCCCAGACCAGAAAAATCAAGAACAGGTAAGCACACACACACACACACACACACACACACACACACCACCACCACCACCACAACAACAACAACAACAAATCACCAGGAATCAACAAACACTCATCATTGATATCTCTCAGCATCAGTGTTCTCAATTCCTCAATAAAATGACACATACTAACCTAATGGATTCAAAAACAGTATCCATCCTCTGATGTTTCCAAAAATCACATCTTAACATCAAGGATAGGCAGCAGGACAGAATACAAGTTTGAAAAAAAAAATATTCCAAGAAAATGTACCTAAGAAGTAATCTGGTGTAGCCATTTTAGGATCTGACAAAATTGATTATAAACCAAACCTATCAGAAAATATCAGAAAAGACACTCCATATTCATCAAAGGAAAATTCCTCCAATAGATGTTGCAATTCTTAACATGTGCACAAGACACAAGGATACCTGTGTTTATAAAAAAAACATTCTTGTAGCTTAAATCATGTAATGATTCTTACAACTTGTGGTGGAAGACTTCAATAACTCATTCTCACCAATAAACAGATGATCTAGACAAAAAAAATCAAAAAATAAACAAAGAAATGTTGGTGTTAACAGATATCATAAATCAAATGGACTTAATAAATATTTACAGAACATTTTCCTCAAACACCAAAGAATATATGTGATTTTTATAATTTCATAAAATTCTATACAAAATTGACCACATATTCAGACTTCAGAAGTCTGGATAGGTATAAGAAAATTGAAATAACTCCATGAATTCTGTCTGACCACCATGGATTAAAGCTTGGTATCAACAAAAACAAAAGCAAAGGGGGATTACAAATTCATGGAATTTGAACTCACAACTGAGAGACAAATGGGTCAAGATAGCAGTTAAGAAAATTAAAGACTTCTAGAATTGAATGATAATGAACATATAAAACATACAGGAAACAATAAAGGTGGTTCTAAGCAGCAAGTTCAGAGTATTAAGTAACTACATAAAAAATGTAGAATTCCCATACTAGTAACTTAACAGTATACCTCCTGAGTCTTCTGAAACAAAAAGAAGATATTAAACTCAAAAGTAGTACATGGCAAGAAATAATCAACTCAGGTTTGAAGTCAATAAAAAAGAAAAAAGAAAATAAAAAATTAATAAAAGAATAAGTTGATTGTTTGAGAGAACTAATAACATCAAAAAACCCTTATACAAATTAACTAAAAGTTGAGTAGAGAATATACAAATTAACAGAATTATAAGCCAAAATAGGCTTAAAAACAGACATCAAGAAACCCAGAGAGTCATAGGAACATACATTAAAAAACTATATTTTACTGAATTGGAAAATCTAAAAGAAAGGGATATTTTTTCCATACATACCACCTACCCAAGTTAAATCAACATCAGATAAAATATTTAAATAGATCTGTAACCTCTAGTGAAATAGAAGCTGTTATTAAAAGATTTCAACAAAGCCCAGGGCCAGAAGGTTTTAGCACAGAGTTCTACTAGACATTCAAAGAAGAATTAACACCAATATTCTTCAAATTATCTCACAAAATAGGAGCAGAAGGATCATTGACAGATTCATTTATGAGGTCACAGTTACTCTGATACCCAAATGACATGTCTCAACAAAGAAAGAGAATTACAGACCATTTCCCCCATGAACATAGACATAAACATTCTCAGTAAATTATTTGCAAACCAAATCCAAGAACACATCAAAATGAACATCAACCATGATGAAGTAAGCTTCATCACATAGATAAAGGGATGGTTCAGCATATAACAATTGATAAATGTAATCCACCATATAAACAAGATGAAGACAAAACACACATGCTTATCTCATTTGATGTAGAAATGCCTTTGATGAAATCCAATACTTACTGGATTTTGATGAAATCTTCTATTATACAGTCCTGAAAAGATTAGGGATACAAAAGTTATACCTCGCCATAATAAAGGGCAGTTTACAGTAAGCCTATAGCCAACATCAACTTAAATATAAAAAATTCCCACAGGACAGGGAACCTTGATTGCTTTTTGGGCTGGGGGGGGGGACTTAATTGGGGGAGGGGGAGGGAAATGAGAGGCGGTGGCAGGGAAGAGACAGAAATCTTTAATAAATAAATAAATTAAAAAAATGCAACTGTAGAGTTGCCTTTTTACATTAATGGTTTATATTTTATTGATTAAAAAAATTCAAAGCAATTCTACTGAAATAAAGAACAAGAAAATACTGTGGGACAATGGTCTTGTACCCTGTAAAGATTTGTCACTTGTATTGGTTTAATAGAATATTGATTGCCCAGCAGCCAAGCAGTAAGTATAGTGGGGGTGACCAGATTAGGAGAATTCTGGGAAGAGGAAAGGCTCAGTTTGCAGTTGTCACCCAGATGCAGAGGAAGCAAGTTGAGAATGCCTCACTGATAAAAGCTACCAAAAGACATGACTAACACAGACAAGAATAATGGCTTAATTTAAGATGTAAGAGTTAGTTAATAAGAAAGCCTGAGCTAATAGGCCAACCAGTTTATAATTAATGTAGGCCTCTGTGTGTTTCTTCAGGACTGAATGACTGTGGGACCTGGCAGGACAAAAACCTTTGTCAACAACAACAACAAAAGGATACCTACTCTCTCTGCATCTATTCAATAGAGCACTTGAAGTTTTAGCTAGAATAATAAGGCAACTGAAGGAGAACAAGGGGAGACAAATTGAAAAGGAAAAAGTCAAAGTATCTTCATTTGCAGATGTTATGATAGTAAGCTACCATAAAACTTCCAGAGGGAAACTCCTACAGCTGATAAACACTTTCAGCAAAGTATCCGGATACACAATTAACTTACAACAATCACTATCTCTTCTATATATAAATGTCAGAGTGAGAAATAAACAGGGAAACAACACCTTTCACAATAGCTTCAAAAAATAAAAATCATCTGGAAGTAACTCTAATCAAGTTTGTGGAAGCTTTGTATAATAAAAAGGCGCTGAAAAAAATTGAAGAAGATGTCAGAAGATGGAAAAGATCTTCCATGCATGGATCTGTAGGGTTAACATCAATATTCTAAACATGCCCATCCTACCAATAGTAATCTATAGATGCAATGCAATCCCCACCAAAATTCCAACACATCCTTCACACATCTCAAAATGACAATATTCAGGTTCATATAGAAACTCACACACACACAAACACACACACACACAAACACACACACACACACACACACAACAGAATAGTTAAAACAATCATGAATAATTTAAAGAACTGTACTACAGAGCTATAGTAATGAAAATATCATGGCATTGGCCCATTAACAGGGACATCAATCAAATTGAATTGAATTGAATCAAAGTCCCAGATATAAATTTACACATCTGGACATCTTATTTTTGATAAAGAAACCTGAAACACACTGGTATAAAGAGAGCATCTTTAACAAATGTTGCTGGTTAAACTAGATGGTTGTATGTAGAATGATCCAAATAAATGCATAGTTATCATTCTGAGAAAAATAAGTTATGAATGAATAAAAAACCTTAACATCAAACTAGATACACTGAACCTCATGGAAAAGAAAGTAGTTAATACTCTTGAACACATTGGTACAGGAAAAGACTTTCTGAACAGAAAAGTTTTAGCTTAGACACTAAGAGAAAGAATTAATAAATGGATCTCATGAAGCTGAAAAGATTCTGCATGGTGGAGGACCCTGCCATTCCGACAAGTGTCAGTGTATAGAATGGGTAAAAATATTTACACTTATACATGCAATAGAGGTCTGATATCCAAAATATTAAACATCTAATTGAGCTGTTGGCTTAAGGGTCCCATGGAAATCCCCATACAACTCAGTCTGCTGCCAAGGCTATAAATTGCTCTCCATTCCCTAAGAGCAAGCCTCCGTTGTTTAAAATAGAACCTATATAGCTCATTGAACATGAAGAAATCTAGCTGGTGCCCACACAAAACCTTCATCCCTCATGCTAGTGTCTTTGGTATGGTGAGGTACTCTACATACTAACAATGGAGAATTGTAAACACTGGCCCAGCCACACCCTTTGATCTATAGTAGTTTTCTGCATATTCAATGGTGGTACAAAGTTTGTGAGTAACCAAAGAGTATCTGATTTGACTGTAGACTCACTGCACAATATGGAACCCATCCCTGGCATTGCTTGGGTGATTTAGAACCTGTGAATAAATAGCCCAGGGATGCAAGGTAAAACCAAATACTGATGTTATAAAAATAATTAAAACAAACAAACAAACAAAATAGCAGTAAAAATTATTCTAATGATATTCTCCTATAGTGTTTTGTTCATTAATAATCAGAGAAGCTTTCTTCTGCAGAGGGAGCAAATATACTAATCCACAGGTAGACCTCATAGAATGAGTGAGAAGCCACGAAATACTCAGTCCTAATTGAGAAGTCTCCTACAAATCACTCCCCTCAGGGCTTGGGGAACTCTATGATAAGAATGTAAGAGCAAGAAAGATTTCAAGAAAACAATTCTTCAATGGAGGAAGCATCTTTTGAGGGAAGGTAGCTTGAAAACTACAGTCACATATCAGACATATCCATCGACTGAAAATTAGTTGGTTTTGTCCAATGCTGAGTATAAGCACAGCTCTTTCTTGCCAGTACATCAGCTCTACCACTCAAAGGCCAGAGTGATCAAGAAGGAATACCATGATTTTTCTCTTTCAGTTATAATCCTGTTGAACCACCTAAAAAGTGTACCTGTAACTTTCTGTAGCTTTCATCCTTACCCTTGCTAACAGAACAAAGGAGAGTAGGAAACCCTGGGAAGGAAAGAGCTTTTGCCACATGAAGGTCAGGCAGGTTAAAATTTGTATAATATTTCTCTAGAGACATTTGCATTCTTATTGGTTAGGAATCAAGAAATGTGGCACAGGATGCAGTCTGTAGAAGAAGAGGAATAAACAGCACCAATAGGAAAAAGACAAATATCTACTTCTGCCTAACTAGCAGAAGGTCAGGAGAGGTTAAGTACCAGACAGTTTTCAGGAAAGATTCATAGTACTAATTCAGCTTGCACTACTATTACAGCAAGGAGTTCATGTCACTGTGAGCACACCCTGGTTCAGAAAGAGGAGTGAATCCTCCTGCCCTGAATATAGTAGGTCAGGGTGTGCAGGTGTTGCTGGATTAGTCAAAGGTTTATTATCTTCTTCATGACCTCTGCTGTCTGTCTTCCCCTTCTTCATGTTCATGGTTTAGTCATTTCACTGCTCATTAGCATCTAAATTAAAGGGTAGGGACTTGGGCTATGATTCCTTTGATTCTGAGGGGGAAAAAGAGAAAAAGTAGCAGGAAGTTCAAGAAAATGGTCCAGCTGCTGACTCAGTGATGCCAGTTGTGTCCTCCTGACCCCACATTCTCTCCATAGAGCACCTCTCCACTTCTCTTTTTAGACACTCTGCTGTATGCACACTGACAGACACAGTGGCCTAGTCTGTTAGTATTTTTATAATTAATAATTTTCTTCTTATATTGAAAATAATTTTTTTCACATAATATATCTTGAATATGATTTTCCCTCTTTCTACTCCTGCCAATTCTTCCCCACCTTGTCTTCAATCCATATGCACTCCCTTTTTCTCATTAAAATACAAATAGGATAAGAATAAAATAAGAAAAACTTAATATAGTAAAATAGAGTAAGATAAAATGAATCTAACTAATTAGAGTTGGACAAAACAAACAAAACAAAGGACAAGAGCCCAAGGGAAGGCATAGAAAACAGACCTACACTCAGGAATCCCATAAAAACACTTACCTGGAAGCCATTATATGTATGCAGAAAATCTGGTACCAATCAGTGGTGGCCACGTGCATGCTGCCTAATTTGGTTTGATGCAGGCAGAAAACAAGAGAAATGATGGAACTTCAAATGCATCATTTAATGTATAATTTAATGATAATGACTTATCAAACTCTTAATGTTAATGATTTCACAAAGATATGTGTGAAACACCAGAATAACAGAAATGAGAGGGAGCATCTTATGGTCTTATGCCACCGAAAGTAGAGGGGTTTTACAGTTCTGAATGTTTTGTAGTCTACATGGAAAACCACATACTTTTTCAACCATTGATGTTATTTCTGATTTTCTTCTTCCCCTCAACTACCTACCCACAGTTAGGATAGAACCTCAGAAATAATTTTATAACTGTTTTCAAGGGTGGAAGAAAGCTTTTGACTCCTGTCTTTGGGTTTCTATTGCTGTGACAAAGCTCTCTGACAAAAAGCAAATTGTGGAGGAAAGTTTACTTCATTTTACACCTCCAGGTAATAGTCCATCACGGGGAGAAGCCAGAATAGGAACTCAAGCAGGACAGGAACAGAAAAGCAAGAACGGAAGCAGAAGTCATGGGGGCAGGCTGCTTACTAATTTGATCTTTGTGATTTGCTTAGCCTGGCTTTTCATACTCTCCAAGACCATCCTCATTGAGGGCAGCACCACCCACAATGGTATGGGCTCTGGGAACACCAAGAAACTAAACACCCAATAAGCGGTGTTCATTCTTCCATGGCGTCTGCTTCAGCTCTGGCCTCCAGGATTCTCCCTGAGAAGTACCTGCCCTGACTTCTCTCAGCGATGGATTGTGATGCGGAACTGTTAATTAAAATTAACGCTTTCCTTCCCAAATTTGCTTCTGATAATTGTGTTTTATCACAGCAATAGAACCATCTAAGAAAAGTCTATATTTCTTATCTGAAAACCCTCCTGAAGCCTGTTATTAGATCTCTTAACTGTCAATTATTTTCCAGATTATTTGGTGCCTCTGTTCTTTATTACTGTCGTGTGTGGTTTAAGATTAAAGGTTTATTATATTTGCAGTTCCTTGCTATTATACATTTTTATGTCTTTCCTTTTGTCTCATTTATGTGGCAGATTATATATATATATTTATTTATTATATATATATAATATATATATATATATATATATATATATATATATATATATATATATATTCATGTCCAGGTAAGAAAATAGTCAAGAGAGAAATAAATAAATAGTTTTCTCTAGTTTCATGACTTTCACCTTTGATAAACTCAATATTATTTAGCAGGCCTAGTACATTTCTAGGAACCAACTTCCTACTTCCCCTTTGATATTTCAGTTCGCCAACCTTTTAAAGCCAATTTTTCACTCCAACCTCACGCCATTGGCACCCCTAAGCCATCTTTTTATTATTTATCAGAGAAAAAAGGCAGTCAGGAACAGACTAGTTATCATCTGAATTGTGCTAGAGTGCATTATCCTCTCTTCCTCTCCCAGCTGTCCCTATCCTACTAGCTAACACTAACCAGCAACTCCATCTTCTCAGAATCAATACCCCAGTGCCTATCTTCTTAGTCTTCCCTTCTACTGCTCAATAAACAGTAGTATTAAGTAATCAAAGAAAATCGTGTGCAGTTATTTATTGATTTAACAAAATGCTTTACTTTGAAAAAAGTTCTCACTAAAAGCGTAGGGTAAATATATTTGGGGATATAGATAAATGCATAGTATCTTCTATATTTTATTGAAATTTTGTAAAAATTGAGACTTTCACACACCAGTACTGGATTTCCACCATTTGTACTGCCCCTGTCACGTCTCTAACTCTTCTTTTATCCTCCATCTAAAATTCATTACTTTTTTTTCTTTATTTATAACACATCATGAGGGTATGCATACATCATATACATATAATGTTGCTCATATGCATGCGTGTTGAAGGATGACCACTGATTAGGCACTTATCCCTGGAGAAGAGTGGTTCACCTTCTCTCGGTAAACGTTAGTTATCTGTAGCTCTTCATCCATGAATGGGGCTTATGTGGTTTTCTCCACCCACATTGGAAAGTATATTGGAGTTTTCATTGTGCAGGTACTATTTAGGAGACTATATTGCTGATCCCTATTTATCCTTCGTTAGGGAAACCTAGGAAGTAAGAAAACATTAGAAACACAGTGTGATTTAAGCTACATGAAGGTATGTTTATACGACTATGGAAACACTTTCTTAAATAACTGAAAAGTTATGATGGCCACCTAACATCTGTTTTAATAAGTAAAGTAAAACCAGGTAAATGTAACTTGAAACACAATCCAGTTCTAAAGAAATGGCAGCATAGTGCACATTCTGTCCTTGAAATTTATACAAATGTAAGTTTATGAAGGTTTCAAAATTTCTATAATATACTAGGTTGTAAACAGCATTTATAATATTGTGCTTGACCACCACAGCCAGGTAGATGTATTTTCTCATGTTAATGTTGTCTTTCATGTCTACAGCAAATTTCTGGTATGAATCCATAATCTGTACATTACTTTAAAAAGTCACAGATAACGGGTTTATTGTGGTAGTTCCATCCATACTTTGTTTTGGCTGATTTTTCTCTTCTGTTCTCCATTTGCCTACAGATGACACCTTATGTCCCTCTAACTTTCATCTCACATGTGTTCTTTTATTCTTCTTATTTCTTTTTTACAACCTCCTTTTTCATTTTAAATTATGATATACACTCATATTCACTCCCACAAGTGTAAAAACCAGAAACTAGTGCCCCCCCCCCGTGAGAGAGAACATGAGATGTTTGTTTTTCATTCCTCATGAACTCTGTTTTAGGTTGTTAGTTTTCACAAACAGACTTTCCAGATACCTAATTAATAACACTATATTTCAGAATAATCTGTGGAAGGTTTACCAGATGAGAAAAGATGTCGTGATGTAAAAGGTTAAATACATGGATAAAGTAAAATGGATACTGGAAAATAAGAATGAAAATCTTGTGCAGTTTATGCATGTATAAATATAGATGTATCTATGTATGTGTATTTAATCTGGGAAAGAAAAGAATATGATCAAAATATATTTAAAATTAAAAGTTGCTTCAAATAACAAACATAAATCCAAAATTACAAATAACTACAGTAAACATAAATAGACCAAATACTCAAAAGAAAAATATTGGCTAGGAAAATATTAAGATAAATTTTATGCTGTCAAGTTTAAAGTCACAGAAAAGTTGAAAGTAAAATGAAACAGAATCATACAAAGAACATTTATAGGTGAGACAATTTAGAGATAAAAAGTGGTATAGCAAAAAGGCTAACAGGCAAGGGACACATGATTTTACATCAAGTTATTCTACTTTGATGTGCATCTAATATAATAGCTTAGCTTCAAAGAATATGAAGCAATACAGTGAGTAAGCAGACATGCACAAAGAGTTAATTAAATAAACTATCATACTGCAAATTGAATGTTCTCACATAAATAAAGGATAATATAAGTAGGCCAGAAATATGTATGCACAATAATTGAAGAATGCAATGGACTATATACAAACACAATGAACATGCACACACACACTTGGACATAGGATCTGCAACTATAGGACACATACATATGTTAAACAGCCAAAGATTGTATAATCTTTTCTAATGAATATTGGACATTTGTCAAAATTGTGTATATGTCTCTGCTCACATTTTTAACAAATATCACAGAATTAAAATATTATATGAGATGATTTTTGACAGTTGAACTAAGTTTGAAATTAATAAAATAAATTTAAATATGAAATTAAGAATAAAGCAATTAAAATCTATTGGTTTGAGGCATAAAATACAATAAGCTTATATATATTTTGATTGTAAGATTATAAAAATAATACTTTAAAACATGTGGCATACAACAAATCAATGCTTAACTGGGTCAAACTCCTGGAATCCAGTCATAGAGAGGAAGGAGCGATAGTATGAGCAAAAGGGCCTCACAGAAACAGCTGACCCGAGCAAGTGGTAGCTAACTGAGTCCAGACTGACAGCTGGGGATCCTGCATAAGACTGAAGTATGATGGAGGAAGGTCATTGGCTAATAAAGGAACTGCCCTGGCCCATTTTATTGGTTAGGACATAGGTAGGTGGAGTAAACAGAACAAAACGCTGGGCGGAAGAGGAAGTGAGGTCAGAGACTCCACAGCTCTCTCCGGAGCAGACGCCTCAGCAGAGACGCCATGCCCTGCTCCCTGGCAGACACACACGATGAAGCTCCGACCCAGGATGGACATAGGCTAGAATCTTCCTGGTAAGCGCACCTTGGGGTGCCACACACAGATGATTAGAAATGGGCTAAATTAATATGTGAGAATTAGCCTAGAAGAGAATGGGCCAAGCAGTGCTTAAAAGAATACAGTGTCCGTGTAATAATTTTGGGGCATATGCTAGCCGAGCAGGCGGCCGGGGTGCTGGGAACGCAGCCCTGCCGCCCTTATTACTACATTTGGCACCCAGACGTGTGGACAACTAAACCCACTTAAAAAACCTGAGAAGGCTTAAAAATAAGGGAGAGAGAGTTTAACACAGATTTTTGCTGTTTGTTGGTGGTGTGCTGTAGAGAGATTTCCTGATTTGGCAACAGTAGCAGAAAAAACGCTGTGTCATTTTAAAGCGCGACTTCCTGGGGCTGTGCCTCCATTGCGATCTCTGTCTGGCTCCTGTGGGAGACAGAGCTTTTGAATAGAGCATAAATGGAGTAAAGTGCTACGATTAGTTTGATGGCAACTAGACTCGCTGTGTTCTCGGGTCTGCTCTGCTTGCCAGAGGCAAGCAAGCACCTCATCTAAGAGAGGCTTCCTGACTCAGCTTTAGCTGCAAAGCCTGCAGCTCATTAAGAGGTCCTGCCACGAAATACTTAAAGGGTGTTGACGAAAAGCTGAACGCATGCTTTTCGGTTTTCAGCCATAGTAGGAAAAAAGCTGCGCCATTTAAAAATGCCGGCTTTCTGGGCTGTCCTGCCAGGACAAACTCTGACTCTTTTACACAGGCGGTTTGTGCGGTTTGCAAGCACAGGCTGCTGAAGCTCGCTTGCTGGCTACAGCCAGTACCTCAGCCATGAGGCTGGAAAGCTAAGGAATAAACTGGATCTAGCTGGCAAAGCCACACCTTTAATCCTACTGATATTGCTTGGTAAATTAAAGACTCGTGTGGTCAGAAAAAGAGAGATATACAGTAAAGAGAGATTCAAAGACAAAAAAAATTTCTAAATGGTTTAAAGTGTGTTAAAAATATATGCAGACTAAAAGTTGAAGTTCTTAAAGTAAAAAACAAAAAAAGGAAGAGAGTTGTTGTGTGTGGTAGCACACGCCTTTAATCCCAGTGCCTAGAAGGCAGAGGCAAACAGATCTCTGTGAGTTCAAGGTGTAGTAGCTTACACCTTTAATCCCAATGCCTGGGAGGCAGAGACAGGCGGATCTCTGAGAGTTCAAAGACAGCCTGGTCTACAGAGCTACTTCAGGTCAAAGATACAGAGAACCTGTCTCAAAAAGCAAAGAGTTAAAAGTAAAAATAAACAAAATAGAGCTTAAAACAAAGCTGCACAAAGATGGAAAATACACAGAGAATTTTGATACTGTATGCTAATATGCTCTCTTTGAATTGTTTGAATGCTGAGGAAAAAGCAAAAGCTACTAAAAGATATTTGTTTATAAATGCTTCTGAACTAATCCAACATAGATATTTTGAATTTGAATCTAAGGATATGATACTTTGGAAAGGAGTTTCTTATTTTGTTTTCACAGAGGATGAGACGCTGTTCATTTCTTCTATTCCGATTTGGTATGATGGACCACGCCCTCCTTAAGGGTCGCAGTGAACATCTTCAGAAAATTGCTTCGCTCAACTGCCAACTGAGATGAAGCTAGCACACAGGTTATACCATGAAAGACCTAATTAACGACGCCCACATTCAGCAGGAAGCAGTTTGGAGAGAAATAACTGCGCCCATATTCCCAAAAAAATGTTTATAAACGTTCTTTTACATTTAAAGGGGGATATGATATAGGTATGAATAATGTTCATTAGTACAGATTTTGCTAGAGATTTACGGTCAATTCTGTTATATGTATATGTATTTCTGATTTTGATTAAGGTATTGTGATTGTGTAGTTCATTTAAATATGTACTGTATAATTAAGAAATATAGGTTGTTAATGGAGAATCATCGATAAAAGTAAAGCTTGTAGTCATGTTAGTTAGATTTTCTAGATATATAGAGATATATTTTAGATAGACATTCTTTATGTCTTTCAAAGATTACAGAATAGGACATTTAATGTTTTAATAACTGAGGACTTTTCATGACAATGAGACACTCTGCTCCTGGCAGCACCAATGTACTTCAAGAGGAAGATGGGCATCGAAGAGGCACCTGATGGAGTTTGATAGCCATTTGGGCAAGCAACTGCTCTTGCCTGGACTATTGCATAAACTGGACACAGAGAACCCACAGAGATAGGACTACTGAACTTGCCTAAGGTGAGATGATCTTTCGGGGCTCCTGATTCATGAAAGAGTCTGCGAGACATTCTGCAGGACACAACAGATAGTGACTGAACTGACTTTGAATTTTCCTGCTTTATGGAAATGTCTGCTGGATACCATGGGCCTGAAGGCTGAAGATGGATGCCCCAACGCTACAGAGGAACTTTGGGTGACTGTCCAGGCAGCGAGATGTCTCTGTCATTTCTAGAGTTTTAAAAGTTGCTTTTTTCTTGTTTGCTTAGGTAGTATTGTATCTTTCTGGAGTCTTTGATGGAGTTAAGAATAGTTAGTTATAGTTATAGTTTTCCTTAGTTATGATAAAGATTATTGTAACTTTTACTTGATAACTGTTTTGTTATATGTAATTTTGCTATGTTAAAGCCTTTTTTTGTTTAAACCGAAAAAAGGGGAAATGATGGAGGAAGGTCATTGGTTAATAAAGGAACTGCCCTGGCCCATTTTATTGGTTAGGACATAGGTAGGTGGAGTAAACAGAACAAAACGCTGGGCGGAAGAGGAAGTGAGGTCAGAGACTCCACAGCTCTCTCCGGAGCAGACGCCTCAGCAGAGATGCCATGCCCTGCTCCCTGGCAGACACACACGATGAAGCTCCGACCCAGGATGGACATAGGCTAGAATCTTCCTGGTAAGCGCACCTTGGGGTGCCACACACAGATGATTAGAAATGGGCTAAATTAATATGTGAGAATTAGCCTAGAAGAGAATGGGCCAAGCAGTGCTTAAAAGAATACAGTGTCCGTGTAATAATTTTGGGGCATAAGCTAGCCGAGCAGGCGGCCGGGGTGCTGGGAACGCAGCCCCGCCGCCCTTATTACTACAGAAGTAGGCCATCTGAATGTGGTGACAGCTATGTGGCCTGGGCAGTCTGTGTGGCCACTAGCAGTGGAACCAGTATTTATCCCTAGTGCATGAACTTGCTCTTTGGAGCCCATTCCCTATGAAGGGCTACCTTGCTCAGCCTAGATACAGAGGACAGGGGCTTGGTCTTGCCTCAAGTGATGTGACAGACTTTGTTGACTCCCCATGGGAGGTCTTACCCTCTCTGAGGAGTAGATGGGGAGTGGCAAGGGGAGAATGTGTGTGTGGGGGGGAGCAGGAGGATGGGAGGGAGAGACAAATGGGATAGGCATATAAAGTAATATTGTTTTAAAAAACCAAATCAGTGCTTAAATAAAACCTTTTAGCTTTAAATATATATAAAAAGTAAGACTTAAAATATGTATTGATCACTCTAAGTCAGACAAAGAACATCACAATTTATCCAGGTACACTAACAAGATTATACTAAAGAAGATCAACAAATTTTAAGAAAACATGCAGAAAAATGACCAACAAAGTCAGTAATAGTTCCTGATATAGCCTGATACAGTTAATACACATCTATTAACATGGACAAGAACAAAAAAGAAAGAGAAAAGAAGAGGAAATATCAGATTAGGAAAAATATCCAGGTCCTTTGGAGTCCAATCTTCAGGGTTAAGATTAAATGCTACAGCAAGCAAAAAGCACTTGTATTAGGTGTATCTGAAGACGAATGAATTCCCTGACACCACGCTGCTTCAAACAAGTCTTTTTATTATTTGCTTCTATTCTAATTCTTCTGTCCTAATTTTAATTCCTCCTGGCTTCTTTTCCTCTAGCCGAAACCTTCTTTACCCACGTGGGGCTGGAAGCAATGAAAAAATTTACAAGAATTAACTCTAATTGGTCAAAACCACATCCTTGGGTAAGCAATAAGGGGCAGAGCCATTTTTTAAGTCAATTCAAGACTTTAAGGTTACAGGAATAAGACTGTGACCAGACTGGGAGGAGGGGCACGGTGGCCAGTGACAAACTTAGAGATATTACTCTATTCTCAGCTAGACTTGGCAAGTGAAGAATTGGCATGTTTTCTTTGGATGCTTTGTGGAGCAACCTTGGTTGGACACCTGTGACTCTGACCTTGTGCGTAGCTGTAAAGTTTTAAATTTATGATCTATTTACAAAAAGCCTTCAGTCTAGTTTGAACTTGTTCTAAGGTAATGATGTGGAATTTTCCTCTGTACATTGTGATTACCATTAATGAATAAAGAACTGCTTTGAGCGTATAGCAGAGCAGGGCAAGGTGGAGTCAGAGAGAAGCCATGGAGCCACTGGAGAAAGACACTGGGAACTTTACCCAGTAAGCTAAAGCCACATGGCAATATACAGATTAATAGAAATGGGTTAAATTAATATAAGAATTATTCAATAAGAAGCTAGAAATCATGGGCCAAGCAGTAATTTAATTAATACAGTTTCTGTGTGATTATTTTTGAACTAAGCTAGCTGGGCAGCCAGGAACCAACAAACGGCCTCCTCCAACAGATTCACACACAAACATGGGTAACCACATCAACATAAAAACCCAAGAAAGCTTAAAAATCAATTCTAGACACGAAAGAACAGAGTTAAGCATGATTTTTGAGCAGCATTTTCTTGAATGGCCTTTGTTTGTTAGTAGCAGAGGCTCGGGTCCTTTAGGAGTGGTTTTCCTGACTCAGCAGTAGCAGAGAGCCATTTTGAAATGCTGGCTTTGAGGACCGTGCCGCCATCATGTCATCTGGATCTTTAGGGAGATGGAGCATTGGGATGGGGTTTGTGAGCAGCTTGCTGTGGTTTTCTATGGATCTTGGCTTATTGATGCAAATTTACAATCAGTCTTGTTATATGTATATTTGTGCTCTTGATTAAGAAATTATGTAGCTAATTTAAAAATGTAATGTATAATTAAGAAATATAGGTTAATAGTCAAATTGTAGTCATGTTATTTAGGTTTTCTACATATATAGAGATATATTTCAGTTAGGTAGTCTTCAAATCTTTCAGAGCTCTTTATAATATGGCATTTAAATGTTTTAAGAAATTAGAACTTTTCATGACAGTGAGACACATCTGCTCCTGATATTACCAATTACTTCAAGAGGAAGATGGGCATCGAAGAGTCTCTTTATGGTGTTGGTTATCCATTTGGGTAAGAAATTGCTCTTTCTTGGACTACTTAATGAACCGAAATGCAGGACCCACAGAGAAAAGTCTGTTGAATTTGCCTAAAGGTGAGACAATCCTTCAGGGTTTTTGCTTCATGAAAGAGTCTTCTAGACATTTTGCAGGACACAGAAGAAAGTGACTGAAATTTTCTTCTTCATGGAAAAGTCTCCTGAATACTATGGGCCAGTAGACTGAAGAAGGATGTCCCTATGGTACAGAAAAACTATGGGTGACTATCCAGGCAGTGAGATGTCTCTGTCATTTTTAGAGGATTGGAAGTTGCTTACAATGTCCTTCCTCTTTACTTAGGTAATATTATATTCTGGAGTCTTTGATGGAGTTGAAGAATAGATAGATAGTTACAGTTATCCTTAGTTATGATAAAATATAAAGTATATATAAATATTTTAACTGTAATTCTTTCTTGATATCTCTTTTGTTATATGTAATTTTACTATGTTAAAGTTGAAACCTTCTTTTTATTTAAACAGAAAAGGGGAGGTGGTATGGGATTTCCCTCTGTATGCTGTGATTACCATTAATGAATAAAAAACTGTAAAGCAGGCAGGGCAGAGCAGTGTTAGGTGGGGAGGGCTGAACTAAATGCTGGGAAAAAGAAGGGAAGAGTCAAGTTGGACAGTGGTGGCACACGCCTTTAATCCCAGCACTCGGGAGGCAGAGCCAGGCAAATCTCTGGGAGTTCGAGGCCAGCCTAGCCTACAAGAGCTAGTTCCAGGACAGGCACCAAAGCTACAGAGAAACCCTGTCTCGAAAAAAACAAAACAAAATAAAATAAAATAAAATAAAAAAAAAGGCAGAGTCAGAGAAAAGCCATGGAGCCACCGGAGACACACACTGAGAACTATACCTGGTAAGCCACAGTCTCATGGTGATATACAGATTAATAGAAATGGGTTAAATTAATATGAATTAGCCAATAAGAAACTCGAACTAATGGGTCAAGCAGTAATTTAATTAATACAGTTTCTCTGTGATTATTTTGGGTCTAAGCTAGCTGGACAGCTGGAAACCAACAAGCAGCCCTCCTCCAACAAACACAGGCCTGACAAGGTATGCTCACTGGTATAGTAGCGACATGAACATTCCTGGAGCAATCAGCTATTTTCTGATTGAATTTAAATCCCACTCCAAAAGATAGAACTCATGCCTAGTAATTTTGACTGGGCTAAAACCACATAACTGACTGGATCATAAGTCCTACCAGAGAACTGCCTATGATTCTTATGTTAAATCAATACAATAATAAACTGCCTCAACTTCTTAATTTATATCTAGAGATTAGTGGCTCTCTCAACCATCATCAGAGAATATTCTTTTATAGTAGGTATTGACTAACACAGAGACCTATCACTAGTCAAACTACAGAGAATAAGAGATTATGGAGTGCTCAGATTTCAATAAAACACTTACATTCTTTCCCCCAAGGCTTAGAGATCATATTGAAAGAAGGGGACATAAAGATTGCAGGAGTCAGAGACATTAGATATCTGTAGCAGAACAGTATTGGCCAGACATGATAGGACCATTATACACATGAGTTTACATTAGATGTGGTTTCATGCAGAAGACCTACATGACATCAAACCAAGCAAAAGTACCAGCACGATGTAGAGGAATTCATGAAGTACCATTCCTTGGCAAATAATGGGTGCTGAGAAAGGGAGAGCCATTTTTGTGAGTGCTGTGGCAGGCAAGAGGATTCCCATATTCCTATAGATTTTACTACATCCAGGTACATATCGACAAATATTAGTTTCAGCCTTGATCAAGCAAACATTTCTTTGCAGTGGAGATTAATGAATGCAGAGACTCATGGCTACTCAGGAGCTAAGAATAGTGATGATTGAGTGCATAGTCCTAAATAGAACATTTTACCACCATTTTGAATAATTGGGGAATATCAGAAGAGAGGAATGCATTGAGCTGGAAGGCAGGGAGACAGGGTGAGAAACCCCATCTTTAAGGGTTTCAATTACATCCATTACAATCATAAATTCAGTTATTTGCATTGGGTTCTCTGGTTGGTTTTGCCAGCTTGACTCAAGCAGAGACATATCTGGGAAAAGAGAATCTAGGTTGAGAAAATACCCTCATCAAACAGGCCTGTAGGCAAGACTGTGGGTTATTGCATCAATTGTTGATTGATATGGGTTTGTGGTCTTGAGTGTTATAAGAAAGCAGGCTAAGCAAGCAATGAGGAGCAAACCAATCTGAAGTGTCCTCCATTGCCTCTACTTCAGTTCCTCCTCAAGGTTCCCACATTTAGTTTCTGCTATGACTTCCTTTGATGATGAACTGTGATGAAGAATTGTATGCTGAAATATCCCCCTACACACCAACCTCAAGCTGCATTTGGTCGTGGTGTTTCGTTACAAATGAAATGGTTATCAAGGCAACCTCTTAACAGTAAGGGATGGAGAGGGGTGAATCTGGTGAACTACAGCCTACTGATTATGAAAGAGGAGGGGCCAACTCTTTCATCGTGTGCCAACTGGTGAGTCTACCAGGTTCACTGGATAGTTCCACACACATGAAGATACCCTTAGTTAAGTTTAGTGAGTCACACAATAAGCAAAAGTGTTGTGAATATAAGAAATGGATTTATGGTATAAGAGACAGATAAAAGGGCCTGGGAAATGAAAGTAATCAGAATGAATTACAATTGCCATAACAGTATTAAAGAATAACTTTACTACCATACAAATGGCCAAACTGTTTTATTTAATTCATATAAAATTATAATATTGGCAGGATAAACCTCACTGAAGAGTCAGGACAATAATTGATGTCAGAGGGATGCTGTCTTAGGGTTTCTATTGCTGTGAAGAGATACCATGGCCATGGCAACTCTTATAAAGAAAACATTTAATTGGGATGACTCACAGTTTCAGAAGTTCAGTCCATCATCATCATGACCGGGAGCACCAGAGTGCAGGCATAGACGTTAATAGAGTAGCTGAAAGTTCTACATCTTGCTGGCAACAGGAAGTCAACTGTGACACTGTATCCTGAGCATAGGAAACCTCGAAACCTGCCCCCAAAGTGACAGACTTCCTCCAACCAATCAGTATCTACTCCAGTGAAGTCACATCTTTTAATAGTGCCATTCCCTATGAGATGATGGGGACAATTACATTCAAGCTATCACAGAGGCTATCTGAATTCAGGTAGTAATCCTCCCTTTCTCTCCTAGATAGATATATTTACTGTACTCATTGTGATTTGTTTTCCATAAATATGAGCTAAAATATAATAAGTTTTTGTTAGATATTTTTGAAATTATTATAGGTTGGAATTAGCAGAGTCACGGAAACTTTTTGTGGGGAAAATAAAGAAGAACCCTGTTATTGTTTCAAGCTTGGAACATATTTTTATCAAAAAGAAGGATGGAAGAGCAATAAAATTGTATCAAGTAGCAGGTGTTTTTGTGTTTCTATTTAAGTCCACTGCTAGCTTTATGACCTTGACCTTATTAAATGGTCTATCTAAACATTTGCTTGTAAAAGAAACACCACAACAAGAATATATAATGTGCATCATTAGACAAAAAGGATCTTTTCCTTTAGGCTAGGGAATTTGGTGCTCAGAGCATGTCCTCAGAATGACTTACAGCCAGAAGATGTGGCTTCTGTGGTTACTGTATTTCTACTTTTACTTACTTGAAAAAATTGAACTTAGAAAATTATAAGGTATCAATGACACAAAATCCATAATCACTTTGCTTTTACCATATTCTGTATTCTGGTTAGATTCTTGGCCAGCCAAAATAGTGCAATGTTAAGATTAATTTTTCTATGCTGAACTATCAGTCAGGAAACACTTTTATCTCATCTGGGATAAAAGTAAATATCTTCACAACTTGCTTTCAATTATCACCAGTAACATTTTCACTTGTTCAGTTTATGAATTCTCCTTCCTTCCTTCCTTCCTTCCTTTCCTTCTTTCTTTCTTTTTTGCTTATCCTATTAACAATTTCTGATCTTCTTTGTCTTCTGTACACCTGGTAGGGTAAGAGGGGGCAGTGTCTCCACAGGGGAATTTCCCCTTCATCTGCTGTGCTGTCCAGTCACACCCATCTGGTGTTAGACAGGGACATGCTAAACAGAAATACTTGGAGAACTCTAGCTTGTTTCAGCTGCTACATACAGGTATCTAGGCTGTCATTTTTTTTTCTTGAAAGTGTTTTACACTTTGTTCAAAATCAGGCAAATGGCAAATAAACACCCCACACTACAGATTAGATTTTTAAAAGAAAAAACTGAGACCCCAATAAGACACACACACACACACACACACACACACACTCCCTCTTACACTTCCAGGTGTACAGAAGACAAAGAAGATCAGAAATTGTTAATAGGATAAGCAAAAAAAAATAGTGTGTGTGTGTGTGTGTGTGTGTGTGTGTGTGTGTGTGTGTGTGGTGTAGGGTGTCTTCTGTTTGCGTGTTGTTTTCATTGGATGAATAAAGAGACTGCCTTGGCCTTTTGATAGGGCAGCCCTTAGGTGGGTAGAGTAGACAGAACAGGATGCTAGGAAGAAGGGAAGTGTGGCAGATGCCATGAAGCTTTGGCCTCAGACGGACGTAGGTTAGAATCTTGCTGGTAAGCCAGAATCACGTGGTGATACACAGATTTAATAGAAATGGGATAATCAAGATGTAAGAGTTAGCCAAGAAGAGGCTAGAGCTAATGGGCCAGGCAGTAATTTAATCAATACAATTTCTGTGTTGTTATTTTGGGGGTTAAGCTAGTTGGGTGGCAGGATGCAGCCTGTCCCTGCTCCTCATACTACAAGTGTGTGTGTGTGTGTGTGTGTGTGTGTGTGTGTCTGTGTGTCTGTGTGTGCCCTGACATGAAGAGCTTTTCATAAGGGCACTAGTGATGAAAGCTCAGGTTAATGTTGGAGGCCCAGTAATTACCTCTATTCCTGTCCACTTTATTTTTGGAGGCATAATCTCCCTCTGAGGCTGAAATGACCCACTGGCTGCCCAGACAGGTTCTGGGATCCTTCTGTTTCTGTCTCCCATGTCTACTGTTACAGGTCCTCCTGTCATTAAGACCTTTTGACAAGGAGGCTGGGGATTCAAACTCAGACCTCATGTTTAGACTGTATGCATCTTACCCACTCTCTTGGCAGTAATAGGTGAAATTTTAAAAGTGAAGGATTTCTGATAAAATTTAATGATGGGTTAGCATTTAGTAAACCAAGAAAGTATATATACTTAAAAGAGGTAGTGTTATACAAGGTTGAAAGAAAATAAAAAGACACCTTAGTGAAATTTATTGGTGGTTATATTTAAAGATAGCCATTCGTCTAAATTAAATAGAATATGTTCATTAAATGAAAGACAGTCTTAGGACAAATATGAGTTATAATAAAATATAACTAAATATTTTATTGGCATGCAAAAAGTTGTAGTACAATATGGGATGATATTAATCAGTAATATATAGATACAAGGCATTGATTCATGGATTTAAATTATGGGTATAGATATAAAGACTTAATTATAGAAAAACAAAACAGAGGATTAAATTTCATCTTTTTCTATTCAAAATAACTGTTTAAACAACAATACACTGATAAATAAAGAACAAATAAATAATAATGTTAAGGCATATTTTTTCTCTTTATCATTTTTAAAATTATTTGTTAGATACCGAACAGTGATAAGTTGTAATAGGACATTCTCACACATTCACTATACTTGCTCTTATTCATCTTCTTCCTTAAACCATTTTTCTTGTACTATAATTGCTTTTCCCCTTTCTCCAACAAAATATTTCTCCTTTGTGCTTTAATGTCACAAGAATTCCAATATCTCTTTGCCCAATAAGAGATCTACTTCCTTTAATGATCCTGTCTACTTTTATGAACCATGCATACTCTACACACAAACACACACACACGACATATTTCTCTTTTTTGATTATATTGTAACATCAAATTTTATTTTACTGTTTATAATTTTTTATTTTATTTTTTCTCTCATACAATGTATTCTTACTGCAGCAACCACATCCTCTCCTTTCCCTTCTCCAAGTTCCCCCACCTCATGTATTTTACCCCAAATCCACCTCTCTTCCATTTTTCCTCAAAAAAGAGCAGGTACCTCTCAGTGATATTAACTGAACATAAAACAAGATGCACTAAGACTAGGCATAAACCCTCATATCAAAACTGGACAAGGCAATCCAGTAGGAGGAAATGGGTCCAGTGATCAGGCAAAAGAGTCAGAGACACCCCCACTCCAACTGTTATGAGTTCAACAAAATCCCCAAGCTACCATGGCATGTATGCAGAGAATCTAGCACAGACCTATGCAAGCTTCTGTTTATGCCAGTCTCTGTGAGTCCCTGTGAGCTCTGTTAGTTGATTGTGTGGGCCTTGTCTTCCTAGTATACTACCTCTCTGGCTCCTATAATCCTCCTCTTTCTTCAGGCTTCCCTGAGCTCTGCCAAATGTTTGGGTGTGAGTCTCTGCATCTGTTCTCATAATCTGCTAGAGGAAGTTTCTTTGATGACTGTTGTGCTAGGCAATTAGGAATTATTTCATTGACTTTTTAAAATCAATTATATTTGGTCATACCCTAGGTCTCTGAGCCATTCAGCTTCCAGATCCTGGTCATCTAGGCAGTGTTGGGTATGGGCTCTTTCTCCTGGCTTGAGCCTCAAGTTAAACCAGTCCTTGGCTGGCCATTCCCACAAGCTCTGGACCACCATTGCCCTAGCACATCTTGAAGGCAGGACAGTTTGTGGGTCAAAGGTTTTGTGGATGGATTGAGGCCCCAATCCCATGACTGGGAAGCCTACCTGGTTACAGAAGATGACCAGTTCAGGCTTCAGATCTTCTATTATTAGAAGTTCTCACTAGGGTTACCTCATAAGCTTCAGGAAGTTTCCACTGCACTAGATTTCCATATCATCCATTAAATGCCCACCTATTCCAGTTGTCTCTCTCCATATTCTCTACCTGCATACTTCCCTTCTTCATCTTAAGGCATTCTGAGTGAGGCAACCAAGACCTAGAAGAAGAAGAAGGTCAACTAGACCAGGCTGTTCTTGAACTCGCAGAGATCTTAAACATGCAGAGATCTGTCTGCACCTGCCTTCCAAGGGCTAGGATTAAAGATGGATGCCACTGTCCCCAGCAGAACACTGTTTTAAAAGTATAGTTTCATTAAGAGGCAAGAGGCAGGATTCCTTTTTTTTTTTTTTTTTTTTTTTTGGTCCTTATTTCAAGATGCAGGATAAGATCTTCATTCTAAACTTGGTTGAATGTTAAGACAAATGACACCACACTTATATTATGGGCTCTGAAAACTTATTGCTCACACAGTCAGGTTTTATCTATGAAGCAGTCTTTTCAGCTACTGGAAAAATGATTAGAGATAATAGGAAACATAGGGCTTGGAGAGCTGGCACAGTTGTTAAGTGCACTCACTAGCTGATTTCCCAGAGGATCTGAGCTCAGATTCTTGCGCCCCTGTCTTACAGCTTACAACTGCTTATAATCTTATAGATAACTCCAACTCAAGTAGAGCCAAGGACATTTTATTCACTTCTGTAGGGACCTTCACTCCTGAACATACATCCCACACATAAATGCATAATTCAAAGTTAAAAAAAGGGGGGAAGAGAGACAGAGACAGACATACTGAGAGACAAAGAGAGAGCACGTTGGCAAGGAAAAATAGGCTGGGATTTTCATGGTGTTTGGTGAGAAAAAGCTGTTTAGAGTTTTTCTAGTGTTGAGAATGTTCCCAATATCCTTCGTCAAAGAGGAGTCTGAGTTTTCTTAGCAGTTTAGGTAGATTTTAAGTGAGAGGGATGAGTGAAGAGTAGAACAGAAAAGTTGTATGCTGCCAACCATAAAATTGGAGTGAAAATATTATGAACATTGTACAGACAGAAAAATCCTAAGTAATGTCTTAGAAGTGATCAAAATGAGAAAAAAGAACTGGTCAAAAATAGAAAAGATCAACACAGAAATCAGAACTCCTATCAGCAGTTCAGGTACATGATCAAAGATGATTTGAAAATTAATTTTTTGTTTTTTTGTATTGTGCTGTATTTTCTTCATTATTCCAGAGAACTCTTATTGACTTTATTAAATGAAAATTTATTAAAATAGAAAATAAAGAGCTGAATTTCAGAGAAATATGAAATTTAGGTTTTTAGCTCTCAGGCATGGTTTTCAATAGGAACAAATTCTGTAGTCTCCATTTTATATAAAGACATGTTTAATTTAAAAATATATTATATTGCAGTAGGATACTTCCATTCTTCATATATGCATTGTTTTTCTCATGAATAAAAAATAATCCAGGTACTATGAAAACTAGTGTGGAATTTCCTTAAAATGTAAAAGTAGAACTCCTGTATGATCTAGCAATCCCACTCCACGTATATACTGAAAGGAATCAAAGTCAGCATACATGAGAGACATCTGCACATCCACCACCCCATTCAACCCTACTCACTGTAGATAAGTTATGAAATCAACTAAGAATAAATAAAATATGATATGTGCATGAAAATAAAATTGTACATATGTGTGAATACGATCAAAGTATGCTATGTACATATTGAAAATAAATCTGAATACTTTATACAACTAACATATACTAATAAAATCTATAGATATAAAACAACTATCATATGGAAAAAAAGTGAGGCTATGGAACATTCGAAGAACTCATATTATTTTTTAAAAACAATATCCAGTTTTCTTCATTGTGTTTAAAGCATTGAAATATGGCACATTTTTACTTTAAAATAAATATGTCTTCAACTGAAGTATAAATCAACCTTAATTTAACAAAATAATAATGCCCTGAGAAGAAAATCCTTACATTTAAGTCTTCTCAGTGTAATAGCTACTCTTTCCAGAAATTGTCCATTGAGAACATGTTTTAGTTCATTTCACACTGTGAAATTGTGAAACACACTATCACCACCACCTTTTACCAACTACAATTGCTCTTTAATGAAAACTGATAAATTTATCAAGAAATTATTTTTTTATTTTTTTTTTTTTTTAGTTTAGTTTTTCGAGACAGGGTTTCTCTGTAGCTTTGGAGCCTGTCCTGGCACTAGCTCTTGTAGACCAGGCTGGTCTCGAACTCACAGAGATCCGCCTGCCTCTGCCTCCCGAGTGCTGATCAAGAAATTATTAGAACTGTTTGATCTAAGCATGAACAAGTGGTTGATGGGAAGAACTTCTTGATGAATATTTAATTTCTGTTGTTCCACCCTCCTCCAACTTTCTAATTAAATTACATGCTTCAGTTTAGTTAAATAAGGAATATAACACATTTCTGACCACTAATGGCATTTGCCTTTTGTTTTCCCAGTATGTGAGAGTAAACATTTCGAGTTACATTTTCTCCAAATTTTATTTTAACTTTTTACTTTCCTACCTGCCAAATGCTTCTCTAATGCGTTGAATGTGTCCTACATTTTTTTAAATTATTGTCTATATAAACTATTAAATAGAAGTCTTAGTTTTCTTTTTCCTTTCCTTGTCTCTACTTCCCTTCTAATTCTTCATCAGGAAACTGTATAATATTTACATTATGTTTTGGACATTCAAGTGAGTTCTCATTGCCTGTTGGAGAATGTGAAAATATCTGAATATTGTAAGGCTTCTAATAGGATATGTTTTGGCTTTTTCTCAGTGTCACCTTTCCCATGCCAAAATGAGCAATCTGCATAATTTTCAACAACGGATGATTTACAATGATCTCTATTTTAAAATTTATTCACCATAATCAATTTATCATTTTTATATTTCTTGTTTACAAGGAGTCTGCAAATAAATTTTAAAGAATGTTTAATGAGGAAGAGAGAGAAAGCACCACCCAACCCAGATCTCTTCTTTTATATATTTGGTGAGCATCAGCAGTATACAATATTAAAAAAAAAAGATAACAAGAGCAAAACAAAAGGACAGTAACAATATCAGACGAGATTGGGGGGACCTGACCAGTCATGTAATGAAGTACCACACCTGTTTGCTCTGCATCTGAACTATTGTTTAGGGAGATTATTGTTCCATGACATCACTCTCTCTTCTTGTTACTGTGGTTTTTTTTTTCTTTTTCTTTCTTATTTTTTGTCTTGTTTTGTTTTTTGTTTTTTGAGACATGGTTTCTCTGTCTAACATTCCTAGCTGTCCTGGAACTAGCTTTTGTAGATGAGGCTGGCCTCGAACACACAGGGATTCACCTGACTCTGCCTCCCCAGTGCTGGGATTAAAGACATCCACCACCACCGCTCAGCCCTGACTGTGTTTTAAACTATGCTATATTGTCAACTTTTCTCTTTAAATATTTGAAAATTTTCCATGTAATTAAATGTTCTCTCAAGTTGCTTTCAGTGGTACAGATTAATCACTTTGTTTCATTTTATTTTGGACATTTAGATTTATGTCAATATTGTAAGTTATTTCTTCACAGGTCTTCACAGGTCTAGGTTCAGAGTTTTACTGTTTGAGATGCTATGTGATAACTATATGATAGAATTTTCCTGACTCCCATTTTAATTTGATAAATCACCACACTTTTTATAATTTTTCCCCTCACATAACAAAATTCCTAGATTTTAAAACATATGTGCATACAAACAAGGTCTAGCATGTAGTAGGAACTTAGCAAATAGTTAAAATATAAATCAGTGCAATTGGGAAAAATGTCATCTATAGTGTATCATTTTTTAACTCTAGATACCGTCTCCTCTTATCATGAGAATCAACACTCCATTATCATCAAATACATACAAATACACACACACACTCAACCACAAACATCAGGTTAGAGTTTTGCTTAAGACATGCTGTGTTTACAATGAATTTTTTATTTATCTGTAGCAGAAAAATCACCATACAAACCTGAGTGTGTGTAACATGGAAGCAAGAAGAACTAACTGGAGATCCATTTGAGTTGTCATAGCCTAGTACCAAAAATGCACGTGTTATCATTCTATGCACAGGTTCACTTGATAGTTAGGTACCATGTGCTCGAGTCTTTGTGACATCACTATCTGCATTGTTCTCTTGGGACATCTTCTAGAAGAAATCAAACTGTAGACAATTTGAAGGCTATTATTATACTTCTGCTAATTTTTCTTAGATTTTGGCCCATTGATGCTGTTTTATCTGATTATCAGTATGATAGTTAAAATAGTTTTCATTGATTTATTTTTGTTGATCCATTTAAAAACTTTTCTTATTTTAAATTATGTATATCTAAGAATTGTGGTTCCGTGCTCCCTTATCCACCTTTCCTTTATCCCAATTCTCCTGATTCCCCAAGTCCCCCCTCCTTCCCTTCTACCTTTTCTCTCCCCATCTCCCCTTACCCCCATCCCACCCCACCCCCAAGATCCTAATTTTCTCCCCGGCAATTTGGTCTACTTCCCTTAGCCAAGAGGATAACTATATGTTTTTCCTTGGGTTCACCTTCTTACTTAGCTTCTTTAGGTTCACCTATTGTAGACTCCGTGGCCCTTATTTATGGCTAGAAACCAATTATGAGCGAGTACATCCCATGTTCATCTTTTTGGGTCTGGGACACCTCACTCAGGATAGTGTTTAAGGGAACCACTTTAGGGTGAGCAAGAGATTTGACCCTAGAGGGGCTCCCAAGTGCCCAACATGAGGTTCCCAGTTAGTTCCTTGGGCAGCTGAGGATTGGGAACCTGAAATGACCCTATCCTAGAGCAATACTGACGAATATCTTGCATATCATCATAGAACCTTCATCTGGTGATGGATAGAGATAGAGACAGAGACCCACACGTGAGCACTGGACTGAACTCCCAAGGTCCCAATGAGGAGCAGAAGGAGGGAGAACATGAGCAAAGAAGTCGGGACCACGAGGCGTGCACCCACCCACTGAGACAGTGGAGCTGATCTACTGGGAGCTCACCAAGGCCAGCTGGACTGTAACCGAAAAAGCATGGGATAAAACCGGACTCTCTGAACAAGGCGAACAATGAGGGCTGATGAGACGCCAAGGACAATGGCACGGGGTTTTGATCCTACTTAATGTGCTGGCTTTGTGGAAGCCTAGCCAGTTTGGATGTTCACCTTCCTAGATATGGACGGAGGGGGGAGGACCTAGGACTTAACACAGGGCAGGGAACCCGGACTGCTCTGTGGACTGGAGAGGGAGGGGGGGAGGAGTGGGGGGAGGGGGAGAAGGGTGGGAGGAGGGGGAGGGAAATGGGAGGCTGGGAGGAGGTGGAAACTTGTTTTTTGTTTATGTTTTTTTTTCTTCTTTTCTTAATAAAAAAAAGAAAAAATAAATAAATAAATTATGTATATCTGAGTGTCTGTGTCAAGATATGCACACGTTCATGCAGCTGCTCACAGAGACCAGAGGTACTGGGGTTACAGGCAGGTTGAACCATCTGATGTGTGTCCTGGGTCCTGGAAGATCAATACTAATTTTAATCATTAGGCAATGCCCCAAATTTTGTCTATTCCAAAGGAAGTTCCTCTTTTATTTTTTTGAATAAATCTAACGTATGTTCCTTCCCATGGATGGGCTCAGTCACCTGATACCATAAGTGATTAACACAGGTCTTGACAAGGAGTTCTAGGTATTATCATTCTATAATTAAAATGCTAGAGTAAGAAATCAGTTTTCCTTTCTTAACTTTGCTTTTCTAGTTTATTCTGACTTTTGGAAATTAGTCACCCACCAAGCTAACCAACTAGAAATGCTATCCTACAAGAATGAGAAGCAATCCTTCTGTTATGGTCGGTTCAGTACTAATGCTCCTAGTCTTAACTTTATGGAGAAAGCCATTTTTATATTATATAATATTTCACATTGAACACCATAGGAGAAAAACAAAGGTGATACATGTACACTATTGTACCTTTTTGATGAAGGTTTGACCCAAATTCCATATATATGTACATCAATTATCTAAACTCAGTAAATAAAATAAAACAAAGAAAAGCATTGATATTTGTTTTGCTGCAAATGGAACAATTTATATTCAAGCCAAAAATAAAGGGCACAAAGTTAAGAGAGGAGCTAGAGGCTAGAAAAAGAAATTTGCAATGCATGAAACCTCATCAAGTTGGGACCAGCATAAATAAGCATTCTTTTGTTTGGTTGGATAGAACTAAAGAAAACAATGAAAAGTGTGAGGACAAAATTCAAAGAGAAATAACCCTGTATGATCAAAAATGCTTAAGTCAGAGTTGTTGCCAAGTTGAAGAGCTACAGACCCATTGTAGGTGATACTAATTCTAATATTAGAATTTGTGGCCATAAATGTTGCTCAGACAGTATACCTTAAAATTTTCTCCAGTCCCTTTTCTTAGAGATTGAGAAACCCCATGGGAGAAGTGGAGGAAAGACTGTAGGAGTGAGAGTGGATGGAAAATACCTGGAGAATATGACCCACTGAATCGACTAAGCAGGGCTCACATGGACTCACAGAGGCTGAAGTGCCAAGCATGGGGCAGCCTAGGTCTACAGCTGGTCCTTTGCCCATATGACCCTATGGCTGCTAGCTTCGAGTTTTTGTGGGATTCCTACCAGTGGTAGCGGTTGTGTCTCTATGACTCTTTTGCCTGCTCTTGGGATTCTTTCCTCCTATTGGATCACTCTGTCCAACCTTAAAGTGAAGGCTTATTGTATCTTGTATTGTCTTGTTTGGTTGTCACTTGATCACCTGTTCTTTTCTGAAAGGAGGCAGAGGGGGAGTGGGTCTGGGACAGTGAGGAGTAGAACTTGGAGGACTGGAGGGAGGGGAACCTGTAATTAAGTTGTATTGTATGAGAGTAGAGTCCATTTTCAGTTAAAGAAAAATTCGCATCACCAAAATGGAACTTAAATGGTAATTAAGATAGTAATCATTTCTGTTTTACCATCCCACCATGAGTACAGAACAGAACCGAAGAGCAAAATCAAGATGAATAATAGCTACATACCTAAAGAATATAAAAATGTATCTGTTCTTAATAAACAACTGCAAGCTGTAAATAAGACAACTGAGCTAACCTTTTAAGTCCAGTCAAAAGAAACTTTGCATAGCCAATGCTGGTAAGCTGTGAAAATATAGTAACTATCACTCAGTATTTCAGTATAAGTTACTAGATTCCTAGATCTCAGTCTGGTAGGCTTAATTGTAAGCCAAAGTACAGATAACAAGAAATTCCACCATTTTACTTCTAGCATTGCATTTTCAAAAGTAGTCTGGAGCCACCAAGACACCTCACTGAGGCCATCCCTTGTATCCACCCACACTTGTTTAATATCTTGAGCTACAGCTAGCGGAAAATCAACTCAGGTTAGAAGAATTAGTTAATTTGTTTCACACCATCCAAGTTTTGAGTAGTTTCATATAAAAAAAATCTGACTTGTATATTTCCCCCCAGAAATATTTTTCCTATATCTATCAGTATAAATTTTAATACAGTGAAAAATAAAATAGAATCTACAGTAATATAAAATGATTTTTCCTATAGGCCTGATATTTGCTTCCCATATAAAGGTAGTCATTTAGAATGGAAATTTCCATACTGGACAAGATTTTGTTTTATTGTCCTCTGTATGACTCTCAAAACCCAGGAAAATAAGTAGAGGTTTGTGTTTCCCTTATCACACCGGGAAAATGTATGAGCTTTCTGCTTCCTGAGCCTGTGCTCTGCTGTCTCTGAGATCTTTAGGGATTTTGATGTTTTGTGGTCACAAAGCGAATTTGCTTTGTCTTCCTCAATTCAGAGGAGGTGCCTGAGAGTCAACGAGCATGAAGTGTTCAGATCTAACACGAAGAAGAAAATTGTGTTAGTTTAGGTTAATTCCAGAAGCAGACACAGAGACAAAGTTTTAAGTGCTCAAGATTCATTTGGGAAATGCAGCAAGTACCAACAAGGGAGAAAGAAGTTTCTGGAAGAGATAGAACAAGTGAAGGTACATTATTCAGCCTGTTCCCAAGGAGCAACCTGAGTGTCACTGTGTTAAAGCACCGGACCCAAGTACATCTATCTGTACCCTCTCCTCTCCACCAAGGGGTGACTCAGCTGTGTTATGTATCCATACCAGTGAGTTCCATGGGAAGCACTGTTAATATCCTGGAGAACTGGTCTGCTCTGTGGGAGAAACTGGTTCCCTGGTTCTGGGGGAAAAACAAAACAAAACAAAACAAATGAAGCAAAATACAGCTAAGCTACTAAACTAAAACCCCCAGAAACAAAATAGCTCACTGGCCACAGTAAAAATGAGATTTCTGTAGTATGGATAGAGCTGGTGTCTATTTCAGAGAGCATGCCCAAGGTGAACGAAAGGAAGTGGGGTTGATTTGAGAGTCTCAGAACGGACTTACTTGCCTAAGGTTTTGGACAGGATGCTTGGAAGTATGGAGTAGCATAGCTTGGGATTTCCGTAGCTACTGTAAAACAGGCCCTTGTGGGTATAGTAAGCCCTTATTTGTGATTTCTCTTGTGGGCCTTTGAGACCACAGCACGTTCCTGGGTTCTCATACTGCAGAATGCAGGCCACATGATGACAGGAAGAACAGCTTTTAAACTTGAATGTGTTTGAAGACTATGTACTATTAGGGAGTAGATTACATACACATTTTCTCACTAATGATATAAAATAAATCACCCATATTACATAATAATAATTACGGAATTCTAATATACACAAGTAACATTTGAAAGAAAATGTCCCTCATAGGGCTCTCTATTTGAATTTGAGTATTTGATCTTTAACTAATAGTGCCACTGAGAAGGATTGTGAGATGTAGCCTTGCTGGAGAAAGTATGACACAGGGTACGGGCTTTGAGTGCTTAAAGAGGCCCTTGCCCGAATTATAGTTCAGTCTCTTTGATTTGTGCTCACAGTACAGGATGTGAACTCTCAGCACCCTGCTCCAGGCACCATGCCTGTTACTTACTCCATGTGTCCTCCCTATGACTGATTCTTATCCTTCTGGAACAGGAACTATAAGTACAAATAAACTCTTTCTTCTATAAGTTGCCCTGGTCACAGTGTTTTATTATATCATCAGAAAGTAAGTAAGTAGACAATACAATTTTCATCGAAGTTCTGCAATTTCATGTTGGGGTTATATCATGTTCAATTGAATCATATTTCCTTATGAATAACCCATATATTGTGGACAAAATAAAGATAATTATCCTTGAATTTTATGTTTAAGGCAGCCTAAAAATTTTCATAGCGGAAACCTCTAAATAGAGAATTTTGCATCAAGGAGTGTGTAAAGATTAAGAATTTTATGATAAATTACAAAATAGCCTTTCAAAGAGTATATATTTATTTATACACCCATCATGATGTGGTTGGGAACTTAGGGATGCATCATCAACATTTCAGAGTGTGCCTTTAAACCACACCCAGTCATTCTTTACTCCTTTGTCCTGATCTCTGAATTCACCAAAGAATAAAAAGTCATGAGTTATCAGGATGCATGCAGCAGACACAGCCCGAGTCTTTTAAGTGTGGGTTGCTAGTGTTTTTATTTTTGAGATAGGATTGAAAAGAGATAGCTTTTAACACTGAAAATAGATTTTTTTTTCATATTGTAATGGTTTAGATAAAATGACGCAGTTCCCTGAGGGGCGCCAGTGGGACATGAAGAGTGGCCGGTCCCACCACCCGAGGCCTATGTGGGTCCCAGGCAGGTGGGAGGCGGTGGGTGAGAGACCTCAGTGGGATGGCGGGGTGGCAGGTCCCATGAGGAGCCACTGCGGGTGAGAGACTGATAGGCATGCTATGCAGAGAAAATTAGATTATTTAGTGGGTTATGGAAGGGAAGAGAAGAGGAGAGAGGGAGAGAGGGAGAGAGAGGGAGAGAGGGAGAGAGAGAGAGAGAGAAACAGACAGACAAGACAGGCAAACAGAGACAGAAACAGAGGGATAGAGCAGAAGTTACCTCTTTGGGAGAGAGATGGAAAGAGAGAGAGCACAGACTGGAGGAGGCTGTCTCTGTGAGTATTTGTGTGTTTCAATCTCCAGTCCCTTGCCAGGTTCATGAATATTATCATAGCAGATAGAGCGCAGATGGGCATGGTGTGCCACAAGACTTAGTGTTTTTATAGTCTGGAATGAGATACAATGAACAGACATTATAACGTTTAACAGTAAATATACATGCATTTACACCCAATTGAATTTAGGTTTTATACACATAGTTAAATGAAAAATGAGCTAAAGGAAGCTGGCTAGGGGTGGGACCTCATGTGGAGAGCCTACTGCTAGTGATCTTTAGCTAGTGGCAGAACCTCTGGCTCCTCCCTTTGTTAAGCTCAAAGAAATGGCAGCAGCCATAGTTGTCCATGTGGTGTGATTATTTAAATTTAACCATCTGCTGGTAAAAAGTTAGAAATGTGTTTGGTTTATCTGAGGGGGCCTGAACCACAAAAATTAGTGCACCACTCAGCGATTGCAATGCTATGGGAGAACCCAAGAAAGGGCAGTCGTGTAAGAGGCACTAGGCCACAAAGGGAGCAGTGTCTGAATGGCTCCAGGCCCTGAAAACAAAAGCAACACTCAATGAGTTCAGAGCTAATGGAGGACCAGAAAAAGGACAATGGTGTGAGAGGCTCCAGGCCAAAAAGGGAAGTGTCTTACCAATTGTCCCAGGAGATTGATCGAAAGTTGGGAAGTAGGCTGGTAGATGGTCCAGGTTTAGTAAAAGTGCTAATCTTACCAAAAGCAATCTACAGATTCAATATAATGCCCATCAACATTCCAGCAAAATTCTTCACAAACCTCAAAGAACGGTACTCAACTTCATATGGAAAAGGAAAAAACCCAGGATAGCCAAAACAATCCTGTACAATAAAAGAACTCTGGAGGCATCACAATCTCTGACGTCAAACACTACTACAGAGCTAAAGTACTGAAAACAGCCTGGTATTGGCATAAGAACAGACAGGAGGACCATGGAAACAAATCAAAGACCTGAATATCAAGCTACACACCTTCAAACACCTGATTTTTGACAAAGAAACAAAAAAATATCAAATGGAAAAAAAGAAAGCATATTTAACAAATGGTGCTGGGTATAACTGGATATCAACATGTAGAAGAATGAAAATAGACCCATATCTATCACCATGCACAAAACTCAAGCCCAAATGAAACAAAGACCTCAACATAAAGACAGCCACACTGAATCTTATAGAAGAGAAAATAGGAAGTATACTTGAAAGTATTGGCACTGGAGACCACTTCCTAAATATAGCCCCAGAAGCACAGACACTGAGAGAAATAATTAATAAGTGGGACCTCTTGAAACTGAAAATCTTTTGTAAAGCAAAGGACATGGTCAACAAGCCAAAATGAAAACCCACAGAATGGGAAAAGATCTTCACTAACACCCGTCAGACGGAGGTCTGATCTCCAAAATATATAAAGAATTCAAGAAATTGGTCATCAAAAGAACAAATAATCCAATTTAAACAGAGAACTCTCAACAGAGGAATCTAAAATGGCTGAAAGATACTTAAAGAAAACATCCTTAGCCATCAGAGAAATGCAAATCAAAACAACTCTGCACTTCCATCTTACACCTGTAAGAATAGCCAAGATCAAAAATGGTGCAGGACAATTGTCTGGATTCTGTCAATCATGTATTTTAATAAAACACTGTTTGGCCAGGCAGGAAGTGAAGGCGGGTAAACCAGACAGCAAGTAGAACAGGAGAATGCTGGGAAGGAGGAAGTCCATTCCTGGCATTCCAGCCAGCCCAGACCACCAAGAAGCAACATGTGAGGTGCCCTGCTGAGAAAGGTACCGAGCCACGTGGCTAACATAGATAAGAGCAATGGGTTAATATAAGCTACAAGAGTTAACAAGAAGACTGAGCTAATGGGTCAATCAGTTTTATAACTTATGGAGATCTCTGTGTGATTTTTCTTTGGGGCTTGCTGGGTGTGGGGTACCGGGCAGGATGGAAACCCCAAGCAGCAGCCCCCTCATGTTATACAAAGACATTGATAACAACTTATGCTGGAGAGGTTGTGGGGAAAAGGGAATACTCCTGCATTGCTGGTGGGAGTGCAAGCTGGTACAGTCCCTTTGGATATCAGTGTGGTGATTTCTTAGAAAATTAGGAAACAACCTTCCTCAAGACCCAATAATACAACTTTTGGGTATATAGCCAAAGGATGCTCAAACATGACACAAAGACATGTGCTCAACAAAATTCATAGCAGCATTGTTTGTCATAGCCAGAAAAATCAATAAAAATAAAAAAAACAACAATAACAACAACAACAAAAGTAGAAACAGGCCTCCATGAATGGAAGAGAGACAAATTCTGCTGCTGCAGTGGGTGACAGCATGAGGTGGGGGTGGCCATCAGGACAGGATGTCTTTTATACCACCAAGCTGGGAACTAGAGTTGAGCTCATGAGACAGAGCAAGTCCTGGCAATCATGGGAGAAGGAGGAAAGACAAACAAAGTGAGTGAGAGAAGAGAGAGAGGCCGAAGTTGCCTCTCCAGAAGATGGACAGAGAAAAAGAGGATGGGAAAGGAGCAAGAGGAATTTAAAGAAAAAAAGGTAAGTAAACCACAAGACTAGGCAAGGAATCCACAGTAAAGATGGTGGGACTTGGTTAGTTGACCTGCCATTAGTTAAGATGTCAGTAAGGTAACCTGACCTTAGTTAAGATGGTGGTGAAATCACCTGACCTTAGTTAAAATGGTGATGAGGTCACCTGACATTAGTCCAAATGGTAGTCACATGTTGTATGAAAATACCAAATTTTTAGAGCCGCAGGACATTTAAATATAATAACAAAAGAGACATAGAGGTTGCGTATAACATACATTTGAAACAGAGTTACATTCGTGTGGCCACACTATTCATACATTTTTTTCATGAAGTATTTAAGTTATCTAAATCTATTTATTAATTTTTCTTTTCATTAATGCTAAATTTGTGTTTGAGCCATTCTTAAGAGAGATTAGTATTCTAGATTTGTGATTCACTGTATTTTATAATCTTATTTGTATCTGATTATTTTTGAGCTTACATGATAGAACAAAAGTCCCATTAGTTAGCTTTTGTTAAAGAAAAGTGATAAAATTCCACATGCATTCTAAGTATCATTTCCTTGATTTAAAATAACTTGAAACTCTCCTAAAGTAAAAAAAAAAATAAATAAATGGGAGAGATTGTACTATTGATAGGATCAGAGTATCATCAGGAAGTAATACTTAAAATTGGCTTTCAGAATATAAGCAAGCCTTTGTCAGATATCTTCATTTGATCTCTGTTATTAGCCACATGTTGGCGACAAATGTCGGAGTCCCTCATTGATGAAATTTACTCATTCCAGGTTAGGGAAATGAAGCTTAATATAAGCAAAGGAACAGAGATATTAGAGAAATTAAGACAGAAACACAAAACAGCACCCGGAGCAAAATTCAGGGAATACTGAATCCACCTGCGTTTATTTTCTTCGTGTTTAGATACTTCCCTCCAAAAGGGGAGGAGAGAAGCAATAGACTTCACTAGCATGATATAAAGAATAGACCAAGCATCCTGCAGGTAACACTCCCAGGAACCTCCTGCCAATCTCCTTAAAGAAACAGGCAGATGGGGAACTCACTAAGGCCAGCTGGCCTGGGTCTGAAAAAGCCTGGAATAAAACCGGACTCGCTGAACATAGCGGACAATGAGGACAACTGAGAACTCAAGAACAATGGCAATGGGTTTCTGATCCTACTGCACGCACTGGCTTTGTGGGAGCCTAGGCAGTTTGGATGCTCACCTTACTAGACCTGGATGGAGGTGGGTGGTCCTTGGACTTCCCACAGGACAGGGAACCCTGATTGCTCTTTGGGCTGACGAGGGAGGGGGAATTGATCGAGGGAGGGGGAGGGAAATGGGAGGCGGTGGCGGGTAAGAGACAGAAATCTTTAATAAATAAATAAAAAACAAACAAACAAACAAAAACAGGCAGAAACTTGAATAGGCTGACCTTCTAAAACACCAAGTAACCACACCCTAAGTCAGGATAAGTTTGTAGCCACACTTGTTGTCAACAACTTTGAAATAGCAAGGGAGCTCAAGCCCTCTGCCTGTTAGTCAGGTTGGAACAGCTTCACATCTGTAAGCCCCCACAGATCTCCATGGAAACGAGCGTGTCAGTAGTAGGTGAAGTTGCTGTATATAATGAATCGGGATGGTGGCTGTGACCGAGGCAAAGCCACGAAACTGCAAAAGCATATAGTTCTGTTTTCGCCTGGGCTTTCATCGGCTACTTAGTAAATTTTGGTTACTGTTTCTTCACAGAAGCATGGGGGTTCCACGGAACTGCTTGAAACTGCCTGGCTCCAGAGCCCAGAAAAACCGGTCACTCAGAAACCATGGATAGTAGGCTAATAGTGTTGATGAGGGGAGAGAGGTGAAAGAAGTAAGTAAGCACTAATGTCCCAATGGTGTGGGACTCTCCTAGTCTCTTTTCTAATTAAAGCTCTGCTGCACATGTGTGCTTGTTTTGTAGAAATACTCTGGGGGGAAAGGTGAGAGCACAAGACTGAGATTTCCAGGTCTGTAATCTCACCCAGTCTCTATTTGTATAACCTAAATTCTAAGTTCTTTTTGGTGACTGTTGTTGATTTAAAATTTATTTCTTTTTTCTCTTTATTACTTGTCAATTCACACATGAATATGACATATTCTGAACTCAATTATTACCCCATCTCCAATTTCTCCTTTCCTATCAATAAGTGAATTTTTTAAAATTTATTAGAGTCTCATTTTATTTGTCTCTAAAAATGGGAAATAACGTCAGTCCTTTTGAAGATTAATAGATTAATAAAAGGCAAAAGTGTACACCATTACCAGCCATGTAGAATATGCACTGTTTTGTCACATATACATATTTCCATTTTTGGTTCAGCTACTTTTGCTACTAGTACTCTTTGAATCATTATTCTAAAAATTTACTTAGATAAGGACTTAGGAATTTTTCAGAAATAAATGTACAGTTCTACAGAATTAAGCTTCTCTGTAAATAAAGCTTAATGATGAGCTACAAATAATTGTTCACCTATAGGTGCAATATTCTTTTTTGGTAGTGCTGTTGAAGGGCATGCTTACTAAAATTCTTTAAAATTGTAATAAGTCTAGTACGTCTGCCAAGAAGACTAGTAAATAAATTGAAGTACTTCTATAAACCCATTCATGAAATTTCCTATAATGTAAGTTATATTAGTGTGTTACTAAGACTAGATGATGTACAAACTTACTTGTGAAGTTTTTAATACACATTTTTTTAAAAAAAAAACTACCATTTTCCAGATCCTCCAAATCAGAGCAGTCATGTAGTCTATCTATATGAATACAAAGAGTACTTCCAATGGTCAGACTAATAAAAAAACTTGATTCAATTTAAAAATATGTCTTTGTTACATTGATGCCAAACAGCGCCTCTTCCTTGCTTTCTGTTTAGTTTTCTGGTTCCACATTCTGTGAGTCATTTCAGTGCGGGTTTCCTCGTACTCAAGAATTCTCATATTCCTAACTCCTACAAAGAAAAGAAGCCATTCTTACCAAGGTGTCAGAAATCCCTTCTGGGAGATCTGAGATATATATATTCCTGTAACATTTATAGAATGTTGAGATGGCCTTCTGATATCTTTGTGTTTGGTATATCTATTGTTTAAAAACCAAAAATTTATATAAAACACTGTAAAATAAGGTATGATTCTGGTTTGTGGGTTAAAAAAAAAGCCAAAAATTCAATGATATTTTCTCTGTTGAGTTTTCTTCACCAAAAGAAGGATTGTTATATTATTGATACCTATATTAACTAATTATAGATATATACATCAGCTTTTTCTTCAGTTCTGTAAAAATTACAAAGAAAAGCTGGTCGTGTGAATGAAGTAAGTGGAGATTTGTTCACAATGACAGTTGAAACCATTGTAAAATTCTCTCTGCTTCATTTTCTTTATAAGTTTTATCCATAATGGTAGTCAACTTCCTAGGCAGCCTTTGTATCCTGGTTGATCTAAAAACCTGTGGGTCATTTGGTAAAGTTTTATTTTCCTTTAAAATTTCGAATGAAACATGGTCCCAGCAAACTTTTCGTTTTTCTCGTAAGTCTCCTTTAAGAAAACTGTCAGTGCCAGCGTGGTGATGAAGGCAGCTGACAAAGCACTTCAGTGTCCAGAGACAGCAGAGAGCAGTGAAGATGCTGATGAATGGACAGCTTTAGTTCCTGTCACGAGAGAGGAGCACTTTGTGCCCCACTGTTGCTGTGCAGGAAGAAATACCCAGAGCCGATCTGATAACTTTTACAAATGTCTCCATGAATTTAAGAGCTGGGAATTCATAAATAGTATTGAAAGTGTGCAGTTAGGGCAATGAAAATGTATCTCTAACACGAGAAATGACTCTATGCGTACTAACTACACAATTATCCAGAATCATAGCAGGCCAGTGTTAGATTGTTTTGAGAAATTTTCATTTATGTATTTAATAGATAAATAAAAAACGAGGATTAAAAAGGTCATGTCTTGTCTCAGTAGTAGAGTTGGGCATCTCTAGATCTCAGCAAATTAAAGGCAATCTCCATTTATGCTTTTTTATGATATTTCAGGATAACTTAAAGCGACAACAGTGGTTAAACTTTAAAGTGAACGCTTCATTCTATAACTAAAAAGTCACTACTTTTCTTAGTATTTGTCATATAGATAATTTTTTTCCAGGATTAGACAATGTCTCAGGATTTGGGAGTTAATGCTTATACTTCTTTTTTTTTTTAGTTTTAATTGTTTATTGGAATTAATGAAAAGTGAATTTTCATTAAGTATTGTTTTACGGCTTTATTGTGAGTTTGGTAGCACATTTATTGTAGTCAGTGAATTCCAGAGTATTTTCAGTAGAATTCAGATCGTCTAACTCTCATATCTGGGAAGTAGCAGGTGATAATGCAGTTATTTTGTTACTGTTCAGAATCTTCTATTTCTAGGTGTGGAAAGACGCAGCCTAAACCCCATTTCCAGTTTTATTACCACTCAGAATCTGTGAGCAAGCATCTTTTCTGGTCCTTTTACTTGTCTGTCTTGTCTATTGTCTATCCATTTTCCATTGTTGTCCCAGGTTAGCTGCCAATGGTGCATTTCTCAGGCACTTAATAACTTTACTTAGACAGATTTATAAGAAGGCGAGTGCTGTCAAGTCCCTGAGATGTATAGATTGAGGCGTTCTTTCTCTTCTCCACTGGTTCCAACTTTATGGTATAAGTCTGTCTCCTTAATAGCACTTTGGTCTTAATAGAGTGTGTCTCTCAGGGTCTGGCATCCACTGCGTTGTTGGAGCATGGCTGACGCTCATCTCTTCTGAGCTGGACGGCCGTTAAATAGGAGCAATTTATTTCTGCTGTTGTCAATATCACATTTCATGAACCTGAAACTCATTACACTTTTTTTCCAAATTGCCTTGCTTGGTTTTGTAAGGGCATTCTGCATTTGCCACAGATCATTCTTTCAGATTTAGAAAGGACTGAAACTTTCTGTTACACTTTTCATTGGTTAATAAGTGCAATTTAGGCAGGACTACTGACTGTGGAAACTGCACATGTTATTTGCTCAATAACAAAGACAGTATTTGAGGAATTTCTAACTCTCAATATAATAGAAAGCCTACAGGTCAGGTACTTTACAAAATTTCTAGAAACACATAAGGACTAGGATTTTTTTTTTATCACAATGAAGTTAAGAAGTTTATCAACTGGAAGCTATCAGTTTTATTAAGGACATGCCTAGTTTGACATGGTAACACTTATAACCAAGTAAAATAGTTGGTTTATTCTCCTAGCTCATTTATACATCAGTTACTCTCTGAGGTGTTTTTATATAGGCTTATTTACAGCACAGCTGATCTACTAAGATCCACTCCCTTTCTCAGATAGCTCAAGAACTATAAGCTATTTTTCCATTTTTAAGTAGTTGACAATTACCTAAAGATTAACCTTTTATGACAAGTGGACATTGTATGAAACTAAATATTGATGTTCATGAACAAACGCACACCTGAATTTGTATGTTAAAATTCTAGTTGTCTTCAGGGCACAGTGACTGTGCTTTATCGATACAACAGAAACTCCTGGACCTGCAAAACCTAAAGTATGTACTCTTTATCTTTACAGAGAAAGTTTGCCAGTGCTTTCTGTAGAAAGTGATGGTATAAATTTATGCGTTTTTTTCCCCTTTAATTATGCCAGTTCTGCTACTTGGAGAAAACTGATAACAAGAGCTGCAAAGTCAGGGCTGGCCTTTGGCCCAGATGAAGTTACATAAATGAAATGATTTATAGAGCTGATCAAAGTTTTTCCTATCTCCTAGTGTTTTAGTATCTTGTCAAGATACAGCTATCTTATTCTTATGTGTTCTCTTTCAACCCTCTGATTGATGCTCAGGAGGTAATGGGGCAGATATAATTTCTAGAAATTCACAGAAACTTATTTTACATCAAAAATTCTTGAATTATCATTGAGAAAACCTAGATTTAATTAAGAATAACATTGACTAGAATGTATGTATTTGAGCATTTGATTTATCCTGTTGGTTAAAAATGATGGAACACTTACTCTTTCACATCTGTGTTGTCTTTGACTCTGTGTCTTTCAAGCATTGGAGGTAGGCTTTAAGTAACTGTTACATTTGTGTTATTATTGTGATTGAACTAAGAAGATAAGACCTAGTCATTTTGTACCTAGTGATCAGTATTTCTCACCTATCCATACCATCTACCACAAAGGTGCTGCATAACGCTTGAGTGGACAGAAATGAGTTATAATTGTCACTGTGTAGTCTGTGTACTGCCACCAAAAGGCTCCACTTTTTATGGGAGTCAGTCTTTGTGATCTGTGTCCTGTATGGCTGAACCACATACTTGTAGACTGGGGAATAATTTTGCTATTCCTTTTCATAGCTACAACTCAGATTTTCAGGTCACTTTCTGTAAGCATGACTTACCTAGAACAAAAAACAGAGCCAAATCTGGTGGTGCTCCAGACTCTTGTCATAACTATCTCAGTTAGGCCTCTGAATTTCTTAGATAGAATTCAGGGGCCCTCTGGGGGAGGGGGTAAGAAGCAGTTTGAGAACATTGAATCAAATGAGAAATTATGTGCCTTTTTAATGAAGTCCAACAATATGAGGAACACCAGTGATAACTGTTATTCTTTACAGATTTTCTAGAAGCCATGCATTGTGCCACCTGAGTGGTGAGTCTATGCTGGCATCTTGGATTGGTACTTGGGAATTCCTATAACTGTCACCTTTCCATCTTCAGAGTTCCAAAAAACAGTCTCTTCACAACGTTTATGTTTGATACTTAGTTGAAGTATTTATGGAGTTTTCATGGTAACATTAGCCTTGAGAAAGAAGACATAGTGAAGGAATCTTTTAAAACATATTTGAAGGTCCTTTCTACAGCAGCACAACCTTTAAACATTAGCTTTCTAAACAGTAGAAGACCAGCAAAGGCTCGGTTCCCAGGCAGTGGAGGCAGAGGGGAAAGTAGGCAGGCCTCTGGAGGTGGTCTGCTACTAGGCTGGGGATGGGTTTAAAGGACTTGCAGAAAAGAAGGAAAGTAACTATTGCCTACCTGATTCCCAGGCTAACTTGTCCAGCTGATGTAGGTGGGTCTTCTATGTGTTGCTTTCACTGGTTAATTAATAAAGAAACTGCTTGGCTTGATAGGTCAGAACATAGGTGGGTGGAGTAGACAGAACAGAATGCTGGGAAGAAGGCAATGAGGCACACACTATAGCTCTTTTCTCCAAGATGGATGCAGGTTAAGATCCTTCATGGCAAGCCACCGCCTCATGGTACTACACAGATTATTAGAAATGGGTTAATCAAGATGTGAGAATTAGCCAGTAAGAGGCTAGAGCTAATGGGCCAAGCAGTGTTTAAAAGAATACAGTTTCCATGTAACTATTTTGGGTAAAGCTAGTCGATGGCCAGGAGCCCTCCTGAGTGGCAGGAAGCAGCCCACTGCTCCTTCTACATCCAGCAGATTTCAAGCAGAGAATGCCTCCAGGTGTTGGTGGCTGACAAAAGAGGGACTGAGTGAGGGAGGAAGGCTTGGGTTCTGTAAGGGTATGTGGAACACTCAGAGAATGGAGGTAGAGGGAGAAGCTATGCCTCTGCGTGTACCTCCTGAAGTGAGAGATCTTGGAACCCTCAATCATAGATGAGATGCCTCCATTAAATCCCTCCCCTTAGGGTTCAGAGGACTGTGCAGAGGAGAGGTCAGGAAGAATAAAAGGGGATGAACACCAAGAAATAGGACCTTCTGGAAAGAGAAGAATTGACCTGCACAGGTCTAAGCCAAATGGGGTCCCAGTGCTGAGAGGGGAGGTGAACACAAAACCGTGTCTCTAACCCAGAAGTTCTCACCGATTGATAACTGCTTGCAAAGGACAAACTAGTTTTCTCCAGTGAAGTCTTACTTGATATGCAAGCCGTGTTTAGGGACAGGCTCCATGCCCAGTAGAAGATGGCCAAACAAAAGGAATTCAGTGGTACATTTTGGAGAATATTTTTCTTCACAATGCCTGGAAATTTTTTTAATCTTTCAGATCTTTTGTTTATATATTATGGTTTCTGATTTTGTTTTTATGGATTTGTGTGTGTGTGTGTGTGTGTGTGTGTGTGTAAACATCTGTATGTTTCCTGAAATTTTTCTTCACCTCTTTTTTTCTGTTTGTTTTATTCTATTCTGGTTTGTTTTTATTTTTATTATTATTAACATTATTCTTTAGATTCCTGTTTGTATTCTAATGAGAGAAAGAAAAGGAGTGGAATTGGGTGATTGGGGAAATGCATAGGACCTAGGACGAGCTGGGGGAGGGAAGCCATAATCAGCATATACTATATGAAAAAAATCTATTTTCAATTAAAAAACAAGACAGAAAAAGTTGTTAGTTGGTTTTGCTGTATTACAGAAATTTAGTAAATATTCTCGCTAGCTAAGCCATTGTAGCATCTCACAAGAACAACACAGTAATTACAAGTAGTTACAAAGGACACTTTGATTTACCATTTTGCCCTTTCATTTAGTAGGCAATGACAATAGGAAGAAGAAAGTTATTACGTGTGCATAAAATGATAATAGAGGGAATCCAAACTGAAAAGTAAGTTTGTAATTATTTCAAAAATATGCCTGCATTCTCTGCATCTGTGTTATTCCAACTTCAGCAAATGTCAACAACAAAATTTAAATTCGGTTTTGGTCAAGTATCCAGATGACATTAGGGAAGGGACAGGAGGAGGGACTTATGTTTCCTTTTACTTTTAGATACTTGTGGTATTGATGTTATGTCTCATTTGATCCAGTTGGTGAAATAATAGAGGAAAGGATGGAGAAGGTAGGTAGGACCAAGATTGAGAAGGTGTGAGAGGGTACAGCATCAGGCTACTTTAAACCAGTTTTCTGATGCTGACTAAATCCTAGCTGATCTATATTAACTGGATATTTAATCCCAATATTCATTCACACAAATAAGCAATGGTTTTACATAAGAGAATAAAGTGTTGTGTTTATTATTCTATGAGTGGACCACCAAAAAACAAGATATTGATACATTTAAAGTCAGTTGCTCTGAGTTACCATGAAGACATTGTAAAGTGTCCAGAAATAAAATTAAAAAAAAATAAAGGGTCTGATCCATGAATTTAGAAACAAAAAATTGTAAGCCTAAACATATTTTGGGAGAAAAAAATAAATGAATAAAGCTGGCAGCCACTTTTAACCTTTAATACTTTCTGCCTTAAAAACAGACATCCTGGCAGCCACTGTGTACAGACATAACTTTTAACAATCATCTCCTATCTCCCATCTTCTCAACTATGCAGATACAGGGGCCAAAGGGTAGCTCCTATTGCCTCTATGGGACTCTCTGTCTGTATTTCCTTAATTTTTAACTGTCCCACTGTGTGACTCTACTCTCTGCCTTGCATTCTTTCAAAGACAGTGAAAAGTACCTGTGTCAGCCACAGGGTTTCGCAAGCATCCCAAGTTAACATCCTATAACCAACAGTTGTAAAACTTAAAATGTAATGTGACTTTAAGGCTGACCTCAGGTTGTAAAAGTTCTTTGGCCCACACCTGGTGCTTTTACTATAAGAGGCCCCAAATCAGTCCCCATTGCCCTAGCTACTGAAGCCCAAACTCTGGCTGTGGTCACAGCTATAGCTGATTAGTTTGTGTGCCCCATGGAGATTTTTTTTTTTCTGAATAAAGATTGCTTCTGGCTTAATAGGCTTTGGTGGTGTGTCCCTTGTCTTTGTGTGATACTTGTACCCAACAATTGTACTAGTTAGATTCTGCCTTGTTGAGTAAATACCTGGGAATATCTGACACTTTTGTTTTTAAATATTATTTATCACATGCACATTTTAATTGCTATAGAGATCAAAGTTCCAAAGATACAAAGTATGATTCACATGAGAGTAGATGAAGTTTTGGTGTTCAAGTTGTGCTGGTTAGTTAATGTCAACTTGACACACTGAAGTCCTTGTGAAAGTGGGAACTTCCATTTAGAAAAATACTCCCACCTGGTTGGCCTATGGAAAACCCTGGGGTGCATTTTCTTCATGGATGGTTGATGTGAGAGGGTCCAGCTCACTCTGGGCAGTTCCATACCTGGACTGTTAGTCATGGGTGCTTACAGACAGCAGCTTGAGCAAGCCAAGAGGAAAAAGCCAGTAAGCCTGTAAGGAAAGTAAAGTATATTCTTTTCTCTTGTAACATGCCATGGATGAATTCTTCAAACTCATTACTTGTCAAAGTTAAATGTTAAATTAAACTGACTTCCTAATATAGGAGATAAGGATAGCCTGACACATACTCTTCTTCTTTTCTAGTTATTTAAGCAAATAATACAATATTTACTGGTAAGTAAATAAAGTTAGTAACTTTAATTCATGCTTATGCAATCATATAAATAAGAGAAAATGAGAAAGAAGGGAACTTGCTGGGAGGAAGAAGGAGTTCACTGGAAGGGAAAAAGGGTAATGGGAGAAAATGAAAGAGAATGTTGTCAAGGTTAATATTGTTGCGTAATGTTATTTTAACTGTGTAAAGGTGTGTTACATTTATTTCTACTGCCTTTGTTACTGAGGCAAAAGTGTGTTACTTTTGTTTGACTAAATAAAATTAACCTGTAGTCAGGAGATTGAGTAAGCAGTTAGCCAAAAGGATGGGGTGGGGAAGAACTAAGTATAGGTAGGTGAAGATGGACGCTAAAAAGAAATCCAACACTAGTTCAGAATTGAGTACAATAAAGGGTTATTTATTTAGAAGTAGACTCACAGATACAGTCCTCAACTTGAATGGGAATACAGCAAGCAAATCCAGCAGCTGGAGGAGAGAAAGAGAGAGAGAGCATGAGCTTTACATAGGCATGTATAGTATAAAAGGCCATACCCAAGTGGGCATGCAACTTAAAGGATACTGGCTAAAGGATTTCCAACAGAACTTCCCCCTTTCATTTAAATAAGAGAGTTCTTATAAGAGTAGTATATACAATAAGAACAAATATCAAGCATAAAAATTAGAATTACCACCTGCATAAACAATATCAAGCTAGAAATATGTGATAAATGTTTCAACAATTATCATATCCTAAGGAGTCTAAGTCTTGCATTATAAATAGTTGAGCACATGGCCTTGTGGCACGATGGAGCAACTTTTGGATATATACCCCAAAATGGTATTACTGGGTCTTGAGGAAGGTTGTTTTCTATTTTTTTTTTTGAGATATCGCCACACTGACATCCAAAGGGCCTGTAACAGTTTGCATTCCCATCAGCAATGCAGGAGGAGTGTTCCCTTTACCCCACAACCTCTCCAGCATAAGTTGTCATCAGTGTTTTTGATCTTGGCCATTCATACAGGTGTAAGATGGAATCTCAGAGTTGTTTCAATTTGCATTTCTCTGATGACTAAAGATGTTGAGCATTTCCTTAAGTGTCTTTCAGCCATTTTAGATTCCTCTGTTGAGAGTTCTGTACTCCATTTTTTTTCTTTTGTATTATTTGTTCTTTTGATGACCAATATCTTGAGTTCTTTGTATATTTTGGAGATGAGGCCTCTGTCTGATGTAGAGTTAGTGGAGATCTTTCCAATTCTGTAGGCTGTCATTTTGTCTTGACCATGTCCTTTGCTTTACAGGAACTTTTCAGTTTCCGCATTGTTTGTCATAGCCAGAACCTAGAAACAACTTAAGTGCCTCTTGACTAAAGAATGGTTAAGGAAAATGGTATATTTACACAATGGAGTACTACATTTTTTACTACAGAAAAAAATGACATCTTGAATTTTGCAGGCAAATGGATTGAGCTACAAAACATTATTTTGAGTGAGGTAACCCAGACCCAGAAAGACAATAGTTTGTCTTCTCCTGTGGAAACAAGAGCAAAACCCCTCCCCCAACATACCACATCTCCTGGTTTCCATTGTGAGGTCAACACATCCTTGAAATACTCTGACTGATGTAATTTAGAAGACTTTTCTATTATCCAATGTCTCTTTGCTGCTGTTGTTCCTTTCTCATTCACGCTAAGAAAATTCAAGGTTAATAAAGCATTTTTCTCTATTTATGGGGGTATTTTTTATCCTTTTCTGTTTCTTTAACATATCTTTTATATTTCTTTTTTTAATTTATTTATTTATTGTGTATACAGTGTTCTGTCTGTTTACATGCTTGCTGGACATGAAGAGGGCACCAGACCTCATTACAGATGGTTGTGAGCCACCATGTGGTTGCTGGGAATTGAACTCAGGACCTCTGGAAGAACAGTCAGTGCTCTTAACCTCTGAGCCATCTGTAAATGCCTGATCTGTAGGATTGTTTGGTATTGATGTAAGTGGGTCTTCTATCTATCTGTTGTTTCATTGGTTAATTAATAAAGAAAACTGTTTGGCCTGATAGGTCAGAACATAGGTAGGCAAGGAAGGCAGAACAGAATTCTGGGAGAAAAAAAAGCTGAGTCAAGCAGATGCTGTAGCCCTCCTCTCTAAGATGGACCCAGGTTAAGACCCTTCCCGGTAAGACACCACTTTGTGGTGCTACACAGATTACTAAATATGGGTTAATCAAGATGTGAGAATTAGCCAGTAAGAGAGTGGAGATATGGGCCAGGCAATGTTTAAAAGAATACAGTTTGTGTGTTGTTATTTCTGGGGCTGAGCAGCTGGGAGCCAACAAGTGGCCTCCTTCCCCAACACTGGTTTCAAACTTATATGTTCATAGTTTATGGAAACTGCCAAAGAGTTTTTCCAAAATGAATATCCTGACATCACTCCCAACCACAGTGTCCAAGAGTTCCAGATGCTCCAGATGCTGGAAGTAGTTATAAATGTTCCATTGGAAGGTCTTTACATTTTAACATTTCTTGTGGGTGTGTAGTGCTCTTTTATAATGTATTAAATTGAATTTCCCAAAATTGATGAGGTTGAAAATCTGTTTACATATTACTTGGCCATTTGAGCATTTGCTTTTGGATTCAACCATTTGCTCCTTTTAATTCTTTTCCAATGTGCTGCTGAATCATTTGCCTTTTTCTTTTTGATATGTCAAAGTTTTGCATATTCTCAATGGGTCTTTTATCCCTTAAATTCACTACAGTTATCCTTTCTTATACCAATTGCTCCATCCTGACAGAATATTTGCCTATATAGTTTTGTTTTTAACGTGGTCTAGTTTGTCAAGTATTTCTACTTAATTTACTCAGGTTTTCCTACAGGAATACATACTATTCCAAATTCATGAGGGTATTTTCTCCTGAAATTGATTTAATTTATTATTTTTAACATGTTCCGTTAAGAATGGTGATATATCTGAAATGACTGTTTTGTAAGGATGCAGCCTATGCGGCTGAAGTCAATGAAGTATCAATGTTTTTCTGTTATATGGATTTGTATTTGCACTAACTTGTTTATTGACAGCCATGGTCTTCCTCTATGCTCAAGTTCCAGCTTCGCATTTAGTTACAACCCTTATTTGAAAAAAAAAATAGTCCTTGGTTTCTTGTATTTCTTTTACTGGTGTGTTAGCATTGTGATGTGACCTTAAGGCTTTGATACCTTATTGTTTTATTTCTGCAACTTTCTTCTTACGTTGGTGCCGACAAATATTGATAGGTTAAGCTTGTGTGTGACATTAGATTAGACCACTCCTCCTAAACCTAGAGTTTTGTGGGAATCTATACACTTTAGGGGAGTTACAATGCAAAATTTTCCAACACATAAATACATGCCTCCAGCTGTTGTAATTAGTGTTTTGTTCTTTCAAGATCTTTTATTAAATTTTTTGTTTTGTGGGCTTTTCCCCAAACTATTCTATTGTTGGCAAGATACACATAACAAAATTTAGTTCTATATTAATTTTGCTTATTTTTCTTCATCCAGTGACCATGTTGTATTACACGGAGGAATTTCCATGTTGAACCTTGTATGCAGTCCAAGAATAAATCCCATTTATAGTATGTAATTCTCTTAACATGCTGTTGTATTTGGATTACTAGAATTATTGTTGAGGATTTTTGCATCAATATTCATAAGATTTACATATTCTTTTATTACAATCTTGTCTGAGTTTTACATCTTGGTATTAGTGTTTGATTTTTTTGTAAGTGAATAGGAGACCAGGAGTTTCTATAGATTCTTATATTGATTCTCAAATGAACATTTCATTTTCAATTTTAAGCCTTGTCAGTACATTAAGCTTTTACCATTTCTAATATGAATTAAGTGATTTTTACTAGGGGCTATGCAATACAAATAGATAGAAATAAATTAATGTGTGGTGTACCAGATTCCCTTGAATTAAATTATGTTTCTTTAGTCTTTTCATCTTAATTACCTAGCCCCTGGTCTGATATGGATTTTGAAATTAATTACTTTGTCAATTAAATGGTTCCCTAAAGAACTTGGAAAGATATTTTAAATGAAATATGTAAATATTTTTAATATTTTTAGATAATAATATTGTCAAGAGCTAAAATTATACATTTAGATAAGCATTTGATTTATGTCATCCATACAATGAGTACACTAAGATAAATCTGGGGATAATTAAAGTTTTGTTTTCTAATTATATTACTGTTTACTATTATGATCATTGAGAATGCCAAAATGAAGTTTCTAGACTGTGAAAAGCATAATGTAGGCAAACTGCAAAAATGTTACTTTAGACAGCTTTGTAGCAGGTATTTTAATGAACCAGGAGAGTACTGTACTTACCTAGCACGAGAACAGCCCCTGAGTCATGAGGGGATTGCATAGGGAGGGTATTGTTGAGAATATAGAAATGTGTCTCTATGACTAGGGATGTAACCCAATAGGGGAGCACTTGTCTGGCCTATTTGACCCCTGGCTTTGGTCCTCAGACCTGGGAAAAAGGCCACAAATGAGGAAACAAGTTAATTTGGGCATCATGCTTTGAGTTATCTCTCATAAATTTAGTAATGGTAGTTAATGACATCATGATTCATTTACAACTTAAAAACTTTATCAATATAAAGTGTTAATTTATTATATCTTAAAATAGAGAAGTTTCTGCCTTATTTGAAATCTTAATCTGATCTGGCCTGATTAAATGTTAGGTGGGACGGTTAGTGTGGGGACACTATATAGTCTCTATTTCCTTAGCAGGGTATTGATCAAGTAGTGTATTTCAGTAGAAAATATATGATCTCTGATACATGTGAATTGGCTTCAAACATGAAATACCTTATGGAACTTCAAGCATTTTTTTGTCTTTGCATGAAAAGAGATTGGTCATATCCTCTTGAGAATAAGCAGGAATGTTTGTAAAGCATACTTAGCACTTAGTTGATAGTTAATAGATTTAATAAGTGACTTTAATCTGGTTTTTGTTTGTTTTCACTTGATCTCTCTGTAGTCATTATGTTTGCTTCTAATATGCCCTTTCCATGAAGTCATCTAAAATTTTATGTACTTGACAGTAATTACCTGTGAGCTTTATTCTATTCTCTTTCATGCAACTTTGCTTGTTAGCTTCTACTCCCATTTGGTGTCTCAAACAACTACCAGTTCTCAAAGAATGTCTTCTAAAACCTGCAAGTGAGATTCTGTTTCTCTTCACTCTTTGCTGTCATAGAATCATAATCAAACTACCTGATTGTATTATTTATCGATTTACTTCTGTTAATGATTTTTAGGCTGAAGTGATCATGTCTTTTTTAAATTAAATATCTCCAAAGTCTTTCACTATAAGAGGATAATAGAAAATCCATTTAACAAATGACCAAATGTTTTTAAGGACTGAATCATAAGCAAATAGGTATTTGATTTAGATTTAATTTTGAGGAAATAGTAGAAGACATTAAATGAGAAATTATAAAATACAACATTGAATCAAAATTATTACAAGTTCTATAACGAAAAGTGACACTAGCAATAAAAACTTTCGGCTCATAGTCTTGGACATCCTTTTGATTGGAGAACTGTCAACCAATGATACTTATTCACAAGTAACAAATGGCTATATTCCAGAATCCCACTGTCCGAGTGATTGTCTACGTGTTGTAGCGGAAGTACTTCTTTAGATGGTTTGCATTTAGATAAGCAGATGTTAAGTAGATTATCTTCCACGTGGAAGTGAATAACAGCAGCCAAGCCTAAACTTTTTAGTGAGTAAGGACATCCTGACGTCCAGACAATCTTTGGACTCAAGGCCACATATTAATTCTTTCTGATTCTGTGCACTGCCAACTTGCCTTGCAAATTTTAGACTTGTCGACTCCAATAATCTTATAATCTAAGTATTTAAGTAATCACTTTCTATGAAGACATGTGTTTTGCCTGTGTCTCTGGAGAGCACTAAAACAGCTCTATAAAGAACATGGAATAAGTACTGTTTAGTTTGGTTTTAAGAGGAGAGGGGATTAATAGATGAGACAAGAAAATATAAAAATTACTACAAAAACATGCCTCCGGACCCTCAGTTGGGAAGGTGCTATGTCTTCAAAGAATAAATACAGAGCATGCTAAGGTGTGTGCCCTGAAGAAAAGGATTATACAAAACTCAGTATTTGAAGAAAACGCACAAACTATTCACTTTTTACCCATTTGACTATATTTATTAATATACTTCATAGGATTAGACCTGTATAGCATTGGTATTAACCATAATTCAAATAGTCATAACTTAAATAATAGTATCTTTTCTTCTCTCCATCAATGAGAATGAACTATTATGTACTTCTTGTTATCTAAATTTAAAAAATACTTTGTTGAAGAGAAGAAACAGGTCCCACATGATTCAAGTAGATGTTTGCACCTATGAGAAAAGATCAAATATTCTAAGCTGAATCGAAATATCGGTACATTAGCTCAGCTTGAGTAACTGTGACAAGAGTTAGCAAAACAATTCACTTAAAATAAGAGGGAAGACAGTTCAAGTGTGAAGAGGCAGAGATACATTCATATCATTTAATAATCCCCATCATTGTGCTTTACAAAGTGCAATTTCTCCTTTTTCTAAAATGCCAGTGCACACTTTGTAAATTCCACTGCTCATGTTTTCTCTGTGTAAACTGACTTTGGACCTTTAAGTGATGTTCTGCACTCTTTGGCGGTTGACAATTATTTATGAAAGTGTACATTCAGACTTGTTCAGAATTAGTAAAAGGTGAAAGGTAAGAAATAATAAAGCAATAGTCTTCAAATAGTTTCACGAGAGACATTTATAAAATGATTTTGGTTTCAAGAACCCAATAGCTTTTAAAAGAAACATATGACAACAAGTGAACATTTTTGATGTTCTCTGCTTGCCATCGAGTCCGTTTTTCAGTAACTGAAATGCCGAGTGTGATGGTGGGAAGGAGAGAATGAGATTGCGGACACGGGCTGAATATAAGCCGCCCTTTGGCCTAAAAATCTAGCCACTGAGTGGATAGCCTGCTACAAGCTGTATTAAATAAATTCTGCCTCCCTGTCGACCTAAGATTTTGGCCTACATGATTATGGAGGTCAAAAACAAACAAACAAACAACAAAAACAAAAACAAGAACAAAAACACCTTCCAGAAAGCGGGAGACTCAGAAAATGTGATAGTGTAGTTCAAACAGTCTGAGGGGTGGAGAGCAGATGGTGTGGATTCCATTGTTTCATAGCTCAATTACAGGAATGCCAAGTGCAGGGGGAGAGGGACGCTATCCAGCACAGCCAGGTGGGGAAAAGCCAGTTCAGCCTCGCACTATCTGTTTTCTTCAGGTCCTCAGAGAGCTGCAAGATGCTCACCCACACTAGAGAAGCCCATCTGCTTTCTTGAGTCCATCCATTTAAATGCTAATCTCCCCTGGAAGTATTTTCATAGACACACTCAGGAATATTATTTAATCAGATGGCTGGGCATCGTGTGGCTCAGTCAAGCTGATATGTAAGATTAACCACGACAGTAACATATATTCTATATTCTGAAAAGTAAAACCTCATGTATGTGCTACTGACACCTTAGCATTGTTTAAAATGTCATCCTTACTTTGGTAACAGTTGTCATAGTCTATGTATCCGTCTTAGCAACTGTTTAGTTTTATGATGGTGGTGAGGCTTTTGCTGCCTTAATCCTCATGTTTCTTAAAGAGCGGTGTATTATAATGTTTGTTAATATTACAATAGCCAGTTATTTGTGTTGAAAGCAGTAGTGTTTCTTTTTCTGTTTCAGGCAGGTTACAATGACTTTGTTGCTTCGGATGGCTGTGAAGAGAACCAGTTAGAAAACAATGAACCTACCTGGTACTGCTAACTTAAAAATATGGACCCACTGAATTAAAAGGGACATGAAAATAGAGGCAGACTGGCTACCAAAAAGTGGCCATCTTCACTGTCAGGAGACTATAAAACCTACACACAGTTTCTCGATCTCAGATAGTATTGCTGCTACCTTAGTAAGATGTTAAGTCCCAAATCCAGATATCAGTTTTAAAGTGTACACATCTTAATAGAAGCACTGAAAATGGCCAAAACTTTTGTAACAAGTTATAGACTACATATACTGATGATGAACAGCCTTGTTTGAGATTCAGGATTGGCTAATCTCACTGAGGAGTGTGTTGTTCAGGGGATCCTGTCTAAAGAACATTTATTAATTCTTAACTTTTATAACTACATTCAGTACATATATCAAGAATTTAATTTAATTGGATATTTAGTTAGCAAATGTGAAGTTAAATAGCCAAGGCCTTGACCAAATTAAGTATTAAGGAGAGTTCCCAGAGTTAGAGGTTTAAATCTTCAGGAAAACAATTGGTTTTTTATATTTTTTTTCAACCTAGGGACAATAACTGAATTTTAGTTTAGCTCACTTAATATGTACTTATCATCAATATAAACTTGATTATGTTGTAAGCACCCTTTTAATTTTTAGTGACAATAGGATTCTCAGCCCCCATTCTGGCATGAATTCCTACTGTTTGTCTTCCTCTCCAGGAGAAAACAAAGAAATAAGGAACACATTGAATAGACTCCACGACAACAAATACTTGCTGTTCTCTTCATTGCTTTTGTGCTACCCAGTGAGTGGACTGGAAATGAGCAACAGGAGTTTCAGGAGTGAATAGAGTTGGCCAGCCGCATCTCCTGAACAGCTACATCAAAGAAAGGACTGTGCCCTTGTTTTCTAATTAGCATCCCTTTCTTCATCAAGGCATGTATGACACCATTAACTGATTATTTGTGTTATAAAAACAAACCATTGCTGAGAAGCAATTTGGTTTTTAAAATGAAGCTACTAGAGAGAAACTTTGATTAAACCTCAGGAAGAACTAAACCAGCTGGGGTGTCACAACAGAAAAAGCTGATTTTACTTTTCTCCGGGAGCCAACCTTTGGCATTGGGTGCTGGCTTTCATACCTAGGGAACTAGAGAATGGCACTTTAAAGGTTATGTTAATACTTTCCTGCATGAAAAACATTTCAGAATATCTGTAGGGCTTTTGTTGTTCAAATGACATTGCTCCCTGAAACAAGAGTGAAAGGATGAGCTGGCCTTTAATCTCAAGCACTGTTATCTCAAGCCGCAATAGTTCAATGATTTTGTTCTTTTAACGACCTACACCCAGGGTAAATGATTTTGTTTCACTGTCACACCGGTAAAATCTTATCGTAAGTGATCTCTTTATTTTTTTCTCTTTGTTTTTTTTATGATGGATTACTTTGAATAGTATCATACTTAGGAAATATCCAGTATTTAGCAGCCTCTTCCAAATATATATGTAAGTTAAAGCAGACAGTAGATCTTCTGGTTGCAAATTATTTTCTTTCTTTCTTCCTCCTACGTGTAACTCCATGACCAGGAACAAGTTATTCTACAAACAGTGATTCTGTAAAACTATATGGGTTATTACTGCATAAACTCATTCTTCTAAAGAAGCAGATGTAAAATGAATCTTTGATATAGGAATAAGAATGTAATGATAATTCTGTCAAATATAAACATCCATTTGTTTACATTTATTATACATAAATCATATACTTTGAATTCAATATTAAAATTATATCTCTCTTATAAGACTAGGGTCTTGTGTTTCTTCTGTTCATATTTAAATTTGAAGATAGATTCACTAATCAGATAAAAATAAAACAAAATCTTACTGGAAGACTATCTGAGACTCAGAATTCATTTAGTTTTCTATATGCCTTAGGAGCTTTGAGCTGTGTATGTAAATATAAATTAATACCTGCTTCCCCTTCAATAGTTGTGGTATTCTGTTAATCCCAAATCATTTTTTATATAAGAATTCAATGAGCAATCTGAGAAAGGCAGTATTATAAATTCCTTTACATATTGAGGTCTCAAAAAAACTTAATAAATTACAGTTTATCTACTATAAAATAAAAGGTCAAATGTTTCTCAAAATATTTCATTTCTGGATGTTTAGTAATCTTTAGATAAAGTTTGTACAATAAGTATTTGATTTGGTTCTGAGAAAATCTTACTTAAATACCAAATTAAATATGATACTTTGACTTGTTGAATGTTTGATATAAATATCTGAAGTGCAAGTCATATTTATATCAATCACATTTCAATCCATAGAATTTTTCTTAGAAATACATTACAAAAACATAAAGTACATTTTTTCAGCGCGTGTTTGGTAGTTTGCATGTGTGTGTGTATGGGTGTGTGCGTATGCATGGGTGCGTGTGTGTGTGCATGTGCGTGCATGTGCATGTGCGTGTGCGTGCGTACTTGTGTGTGTGTGTCTGTGTGTGTGTGTGTGTGTGTGTGTGTGTGTGTGTAGATGCTCATGTGACAGAGCCCTCATGAGGAGGTCAGAGAAGAACTGGAGAAGTTGATTCGCTACTTCTACCATGTAAGTTCTGGGAATCAAATCAAACTATCATCCTTGCCAGCAAGATTCTTTACTTACTGAACCACCTCCTTTTTTAAGTTTGCTTTAAAAAATGGCAGAAAAATCAAATGCCAAAGTAGAGTATAGAGGCAACTAAAAGAACATTAAAAAAGGATCATGTGAGTAAGCTTCTCTTTCAGAACTGGTCCTTTGGAACCTGAGGAATGATAAGAGTGTGCTACAGCTCTATAATCCTATCTAACTTATGTAGGGGGAGCCCAGCCAATCACCTTGCTTGTAGGGCGGGGTCCTTTGAGGATATTTTTTACTTATAATTATTGTGGGTGTGCTCCCCCGCTTTCCCTTCTGTTTTCCTGTTCTCCTCGGGAACCTCGGTTCTGTAAGTCCTTCCCTTATTAAAGCTGAATATTCTATAATAATTTCTGTCTGCCGTTCATTTACGCCATAACAAACTTACATCTGAGAACCCCTCTTGAAATCACAAAACTAAACTGTTTGCATTTTCTTTCTTTTTTTTTCACTTAGTTCCAATGAAATTAAAGAATGATGGGAGGTACTCCGTTAACTTTGGAGCACAATTATTTGTACACACATTCTTTTTTTTTTGTAGAGGTATTGCTTTTGGTAGGGGTATTACTGAGCTTAGGGAAAGAAAAGAATATGTAGGCAGAGCAAATATGCATAAGCAAATTGAATTAATTAGGAAAAAGCAAACTTTATCCCTTGGTCTAGTGGTTAATATGACTTTGAGAGTGCATAATCTCTGTGAGAACAATTTGGAAAATAGAAGAATGATATTCTATTTGAATGTATAAAAAAGATTAAGTGCTCTAAACATAATAATAATAAATTCAGAAAAATAATGAAATTCACTCAGTTGCTAATATGCAAGCACCAGGGGTGCTCTAGGAAAAAATATAACAATAAAATTATAGTTTCTCGTTAATTATGCCATTTGACAAACTGAGCACCAAGTTGCTTATGTCCAACAGCCCTTCCATAGGCAAGATCACAGACATAGCCTAAGATGTTAGAATACGGGAAATTCATCTTCCCAGGAACATTTCTTCCAATTAGTTTGGGACTAAAAAATCCTGCCAGGCATGAGGTTGCCCAGCAAGGTAGAACATCAGAAAAAGAAAAAGAAATATTTTGTAAGAGAGTTCAAAAATCAGCAACTCAGCTGGTAGCAAGCAGTAATGTAATGGCAGCACTGGGAAGTGTGCAGAGCCATCTGCCCTGTGCAGGGCTTTGGGGGAGCATTGCTGTTTGTCTCTATTAGAAGGTGGTGTAAAGATTACAGAATGTGTTTTCTCAAGGTGATAAACCTACTCCATCTGGTGAAAAAAATTCACTACTTGATAGTGTACTTCAGAGGCAAGAACAAGATCATGATGTACCAAATTATCACTTTGGAATGAGAAACTATTTGGAATGAGGAACTCTTCCTGGTCATTGAGATACCTGTAACAATTAGTTAGATGGACTTTATCTTCTAAATTTTACTTGGAAATGCAGCATCATGATATTTAAGGCATATCTCTTACTCAAATAAAACAAAACAACATACCAGTATAAATAACTGAGCAGCTCCGAGGCAGGGGACAAACTGAAGTGCAGATCCTACCCTTCGCTAAGTCTTTTCCATCCTCATCTTTTCCTGGCAAGCTGCATGTCACACATATATGACATATATATCATGCATTTTCTGTTCGATCTTTTTTGTTTTCTTATATTCTCTTATTTCTAACATCTTTATTTACAATGGCCAAGACATCAAAACTCCATAATTCTTTGGAAGAACCTATTTCTAACTCTATTTGAAAATGTTCTTGGGTATATATTTTGAAATTTAATTGTTATCTTTTTTATTATTGAGTCTTTTGGAATTTCAAATTGTATGTTTATGGTACAATTGATGTTTAATAAATGATGGGAAGAAACGATTGAAAGACAAAAGTAGGATAATTTAGGAATCATAAGTTCAGTGTACAACAGCAAATAAATTTGAATATCCTGGTTGTATAGCAAACTTTCACTCGACTTTTACAAAAGTTTTCCAGTCCCTTGGCACTGGTCATAAATCTTACTTTAGTTTTCTTCCTTTTTGCAGGGGACAAGAAATGGGTGGAAAAATCTGAAGTGTTAGCAAAAACACTTTGGATGCTGTTGAAGAACTGTCAAATTTGGAAATAGTACTTATTATATATTAAAAATAGAGAAATGACTTATTAGTGGGGATTAAGTCAAAACTGATCAATCAAATAATCACTTCTAGAATTTATGATTTTTTCTTAAAAAGAGATAAGTTTCATGAAACCCAAATTTTAAACAATTGAGTATATTTAGTCAGTTCAAAGCAATTTTTTTGAACTGATAAATAACACTAAAAATGTAACACATAACTATTGGGTAGTATTTTGTGTTTCAGTATATGATTGTGTAATGTTTAAGCAATGCTATACTTCTCTATCTCTGGAAACATTGAATATTCGATATTTATTTTTAATAATTCGTTTAAATTTTATGTGCATTTGTGTTTTGCCTACGTTTATACCTAATAGCTATGTGAGTGTGTCAGATACCCTGGAACTGTAGCAATAAACAGTTATGAGCTACCATGTGGGTGTTGGGAATCAAAATCCTTTCTCCTAGCTTTTTCTTTTTGTTTCTTCTGAGGCAGGGTCTCACCAAGTATTACTGACTTGCCTGAACCTCTCTGTGTACACCAGGTTGATCTAGAACTCACAGAGATCCACCTTCCTCCGACTCCTCAGTGCTGTGATTAAAGGCGTGCGTCCCCATGTCCAGCTTTCCCAGTTTTGATCTACACAGTACATTGTTGTTACCTGTTCTTACTTCCGTCTGTGTGTACTGGAACCACTCACACTTATCTTAGAAGCCACTGATCAACATCTTTCTCAACAGCTTGCCCATAGAAACAGAGAGCAGAACAACTGTTACCGAACACTGTTTTCAACTTTCAAAGGGGGAGAACCCCTAAACTTCCTAGGTATTTGTCATCATAAAAAGTAGTTTTTTTTAATAATAACATGAGAGGGAAATGACAACTGATTAGCTAAAATATGTGATATATTTTCTCAGGCTCCATAAAAAATATTTTAAGTACATTTATCTAAGGAAATAAGACATATAGCTAAATAACCTTAAATTTTTTCTTATATTTAGAACTTGCTTTACATGGGTATGAACTTTCGAAGCATTGGCAATTTACTTTCTTTTGGTAAAGAAGACATTTCTATTTACTTTGTGAACAAGAATACGTGCATATATATGGGTGTATATGTGGTACATGCACCTGTGTGTGTGTATATACAATTTGTGTTTTTTATTCTAGCTCTCCATTTCTGAGTAACAAATCATCTCAGACCTACTGCTGTACTTAAAAATTAGTCTCAAAATTGATTCTAAAGAACATGAATTAATACATTGGTCCTAGTGGTGATAACTTGTCTCAGTATTTGTGGATTGTAAGCACGGAGGTTTGGCACCAGGAATGAGATATATTAACGTCTAGGTTCACCTGAGACTGTAATGTTACTATTATGTAGGTGATTTTTGTTTTGGTGTATTATGGTGTTCTCAAAATATTTGACCTTCTTACACAATACCTCAAGGAACAAGGATGCACAATTGCAGTGATCAAAGCAGAAACTGAACTTTTCTCAGAAGTTACAAAGTGTTCTCCAGGCATATCTCTGAGTGGGAAGAACTGCAAACCTCCACAGGTTGAAGAAGAGCTACCACGTCCCCCGAACTGCCTAATTAAAGCCCTTCACTTTTACTTACATTTATTACTGAGATTCATTTCAAGTCAATGTTTGCATATGGAAGGAGATGTTGATTGAAGTTCTTTCTCTGTATGGGGACCCAATTTTCCTAACTCCTTTCGCTGTTAAACACATAAAGTTGGCCATTTTGCATACCATAAAGGAAAAAATTGAGCAAATTTTTGAACTGATTAGAGTTGTAAATAATTTCCAAGATACATGCATATCCATCAGAAAAAGGGGAAATCTTTCCTACTTTAAGGAGTAAGAATTCATGCCCAGATATATACAATAATTCTATATTCATGAATATGTCCACATGTGTATGGAAAGGTAGTACTTTTTAAGTCTATTTTACCTCAAGCAGTAGCATTTTTGTATGCTTTTAATACCTACATATGCCCTTCCTTAACTTGTTTGCAGTTAAAGATCATTGTTTTTTATCAAAGAGAAATCAAAACTGCAATAATCACAAAGTTTCCTTTTCTTTTTTTCTTTTGTTCTTGGGGGCATGTACCTAACACTTTTATATTCTGAGCAAGTACTCAATCGGTGAGTTACATTTCTAGCCCTTAATATTCTTAAGCACTTTAACTTGATAATATTAAATGATTCCAAGGTAAATTATTTTATTTGCTGTCTAGTTTCTCCAAATAAACTTGGCAAGTTAAGAATCTATCATATATTAGTTATAATTTAAATTAATAGGTAAATTTATTAGACATATAAATATCAAAGGCCTTATGCTTTCGGATTTATTATTTTCATTCAGTTGTTTATAATTTTATCACTTTATAAGACATAAAAACATTTTATAGACATATGGGAGGAGTAAGAGTCACAATAGGCAGGCCTTCAAGTTCATCCTTGTGATGAGACCTGTTCATTTGACCAAATTTAATGCTGACTAAATTATATGAGAAGCTTTGGTTTTTATGGCAACTTTTTAAAACCATGAACTGCATCTTTGCCTTACTTAAAAGAGTGTTCAGATCTAATGAATGATATATTATCTTATTTATTTTTAATTATAACTTTTTTGAGATTATAATTAAATGATTTTCCTTTTCCCATTCCTCACTACAGTCCTCCTCATATTCCGTAGAAACATTTTTCTTTCCATTAATTATTCTCACCTACATGTGTTTGTGTATGTGTACATGTCTATATTTGTGTGTATATATGTGCATCTGTGTGTTTGTAAATATACAAATATACTCATCTTAGTCTGTATAATGCTACTGACAGGTATATTTTGAGGGCCTAACATTTGGTATTAGATAACCAATTGGTGTGTTATTCTCCAGCAAGACATGTCTCCCTTTCTCAGCACTTTTTAATTGCCTGTAGTTTGTTGTCTAGGATTGGGGCCTCATAAGCTTTTCCCCTTCCATGTTAGCCTGCCTATTGATGCCATCATTGTTCAGCTCATGTTTTGACAATCACGCCAGTAAGACTTTATGGAAATAGTCTGTGGTATTCGTAGGGAACAATTTATTTCTTTCAAGAGTATTACCATTTATATTTAGCTACAACTTCGAGATTGTCTGTTATAGTGTAAATTGCAAATTCTCACTGATCATACAGAGAGCCATATACACTGTCTCCTGAGGCAAACGGCTCACCCTTGCTGCCATTAGCTGAGCGAGGACTAACACTGTGGAACAAAAGTAATGGCATTTGATACATGTTTTATGACTAATTTTTTGCTGATTAGACACAATCTTTTATTCATCTCAGATAGGGATCCCACTACAGACCAAAGTATACAGACCACCAAAATCAAACTTGGTAAACCAATGAATTTCAGTGGGATTGTTTACAGGAATATGAGTGAGGAGTTACTTACAAGAATAGAAATAATACAGACAACTGCATCAGCAAAGCCCACCCCAGTACACATGGCAGCTTACAAAACCTATTAATCTAAAGTAGACTCTACAACTGGCAGAAAACTCAACAGTTTGGAGAAGTTCTTTTCTGGTGGCTCTGTTGGTCTGAGCCTCTTCTAGGCACATTTGTTGTTCCCTTTCTCTTTCAGCATGCTTGGTTGGTATTTACTTCTTTCAAGGCACTGTCCTTATCTGATAGTCAATTTGATTTTGCACGTTCACTTCTTTGAGAGTGACTCTTAATAGTCTTTTACTCTTTATTTTGGGAGACGGAGGAGTTTAATGAACTTGATCAATTTTCGGGAATTCCTGGAGCTATGTAAAATTGTTTTCTTTCTATCTTAATGAGCCTCCATGAAGGATGAGATATTTCAGCACTGGAGGAAACTGATATAAAATTACATGAATAAAGACACAAGGATGGTAGAATGAATAAATTATACTGGTATCTACAGACTTTGTAGTACAGACCAGAAAATTGGACTAATCAATTTCCAAAATTTTTTTAAAGATTAAGTTTTTAAGTGTATGTGTGTGTGTGTGTGTGCGCGTGTGTATACATGCACATGTGTGTATGACTTATGTGTGGAGGTCAGAGTACAACTTCCATGAGTCAATTCATTCCTTCCACCATGTGCGGCTCAGTGATTGAATTCATGTCTTCAAGCAATCTTGGCAGCAAGTACCTTTACCCAAGGAGCTATATCTCCAACTCTGGACTAATTATGTTTCAACCATGATATGTAAAAACCAATAAAAGAGATCTCATATATACTTCATAAAAGACACAAAGAATGTTTTAAAATATAATCTTTGTAGGATATTATTTCATTTATTATCTTAATAGTTATATAGTAATATTTGAATTCTATATTTAACTAAAATTCAGAAAAGTGTTGGGAATAATTTAGTGAAAATCTTGTCTAAGACTTGAATATCCAAACTATTCCCATACCTTGAATGTTTACATTAGAATAATGCAAAGAACTCTTTAAAAATTATAGCTATCTAATTATGGGGTACAGTTGTCATTTTGTATAGTTTCTATCATTTGGCCTGGTGATTGAATTTTGGGAACATGATTCCCCTGAATAGTTCTAAAATTGAGGGATTTTTACAAGGACACATATCAATACAAATATAGTTATTGAACTATGATAAAAGATAGTTTGTATACAGTTATTGGCTAAATTTTAAGGATGTTGCACAAATCACAATTAGTGATGTAGAATGAAATCTGCTCTTCTTTTACACCTCATTGCATATTGGATGGCATTTCACTTGGGTTCTATATTTATATTTCATTTAAATTTTTTGCCATACAATATTTTAAGTTTAATCAAAAGTCAACTTAGAAAGGCCATTCTGCCTAAGGGATATTTTTCCATTAAGTATTATGACATATTGGTGGCCTTGAGGGATTATTGGTTTTTCAAGAAATATTAACAGCTGGAAATTTGCATTTTAATACAGTTCTTCTCAGCTACTCAAGCAATTTTATTTTTAAGACCTGTGACAGGTTTCAAAGCTCTAGTTCTAAAGCAATCTAGTCAAGTAGAGCTGAAATAATTTTATTACAAATAACTAAGTTTTTAAATAGTTTTTATTTTTTTTCACCTGAAAAATTTAGTTGGAGATGTCAGGGAAATCAACACCCAAATTTTATGTCTGCACTATAACCAGACTTGATAATTAGAAACAGTGAGGAAGAATTCTTTTTAAGCTTCTCCTTTCAGAAATTGAAGAATAAGAAAATAGGACATCTAATTAAGTTTTTCTGATTAGTAGTTAAAACTGAAGTCGATGCAAAGCACCCCTTCATAGGAATTGTTTCAGTCTATCTAGGTGTCTGTCCCTGAGGGCAATGATTTCTGAGATACCACGAGAAGATTCTGTGAAATGAGGGCTGAGTCTTTTACCCTTGATCCTGGTATTAAACACATATTCAAAATTGCTACTGGAATTAATTGGAGATTTGTAGTCAGGATCAAATGATGCTGCCACTTAAAAGGGTAGTAGTGAATAAAGCTGAGTGGTAATTTTAACAATTATAAATGGATTTTCTTCTAGAAATGACTAAGGGGCTAAATGTCTGAGAATGGGAAATGGGATGGAGACAATCATCTTTCCGCCTGATTTCCAGTCAGAAATGAAAATTTGTTTTCTTAGTCAGTCTGGACAGGAGAAAGTGGTCAGTACGTGAACAGTTGTTTACTTGTTAGGGACTGAATCAAATTACAGGGTTTTGGTGCTCTCATAAGTTTATAGTTAGAAAATGCCAGTCTGCGTGAGAGAAAGCTAGAGAAGAAAAGAAAAAAAAATAGGGAAGTTAGATCTTGAATTTATAACAATAGGCAAGAGAGGGGGAAACCCAAATCCATAGCAAATCTATGGAGAGGGGGACACCCGAATCCATAGCAAATCTATAGAGAGGGGGACACCCGAATCCATGGCAAATCTATAGAGAGGGGGACACCCGAATCCATAGCAAATGGACACAGGTTGAAATGTATGAATTCATGGCAATTAGATGGAAAGGGGAGCACCTGAGTCCACAGAAAAGAGATTATGCAGTTCTTTCTGTTTTTTTCTCTTTCTTTTTATGGTAAATACAATTTTAAATACAATATTGTACAACACTTTAGATTTTTTTTATATAAAAAAAGCTCTTTGGGGGACTACTACCACTCAGCTCTAAATGCCTGGCCTTAGTTTGGCTTGTTTCTAGTCAGCTTTTCTAATTTAAACTATACCATTTCTCTTTAACTCCTTTTTGCCTCTGGGATTTTTGCCTTTCCTATATATATATGTGGCTGGGTAACTGGCTCCTCTCCTGTTTTCTTGGTTATCGCTCTTCTCTTCTCTAGATTTCTTCCTCTGTTTATCTCTTTGCTTTCCAATCTCACATGCTTCACTATCCTGCCTAGCTACTTCAGGTGTTTTAGACAGGCAAAATAAAACAGTTTTACAGTGTTAAACAAATCCAACATAAAAGAATGCCACACATCTTTGTGTCATTAAATTAATATTCCACAGCATAAACAAATGCAACATATTTTAAACTAATATTCGACAACACAATATAATTTAGTTACAGTTTCCCTTCCTCTAATTATTCTGAATCCATCCCTACCTCTCTTCCTACCTAGATATCCACCTTTTCTGTCTTTAATTGGAAAACAAAAGGCTTCCCAAAGAATAATAAAAAAATAAAATAAGAAAACCAAAACAATTGGAATAGAACAAAACAGAAGAAAAGGAGCCAAAGATAAAGCACACGGAATGTATAGCTACAGAAAGACATACGTTCTCATACACAAGAATCCTATAAAAACACAAAACCAGAAGGTCATAATATATGCATAGAGGATATGTAAGGTTAAAAAAGTCCTGATAAACATTATGTGACAATGAACCTCCAAAGATATCAACGAATTCATTTTGTGTTGCCATCTACTGCTGGGCATGGGGCTTTCCCTAAGAGTGTTTTGGATTCCCAGTGAAACACAGAAAAACACAGAAGATTATATTAATTATAAACTGTTTGTTCTATTAGCTCAGGCTTATTATTAACCATCTCTAACAACTTAAATTAACCGATAATTTTTATGTATGATTAGCCACGTAGCTTGATACCTTTTCTCAGTGCAAAATTTTCATCTTGCTTCCTCTATATCTGGTAGTAAATGCAGCTTTTCCTTTCCCCAAAATTCCTCCAATCTGGTTGACCCACCTATACTTCTTGCCTGGCTTTTGGCCAATCAACATTGTATTAAGCCAAAACAAATGACAAATTTTTGGAGTACAAGAGCATTATCCCACAGTAAGCATTTGCGCAAAAACTTAATGAATAGGAAAAACATATTCCAAACATGGTGGCTCATACTTGTGATTCTAGCTCTCAGTAGGCTGCAGTATGAGAATTGCCACGAATCTGAGGATGTCCTAGACTATAAGGTGAGTTCCTCGCAAGCCTGGTGAACAGAATGAGACTACCACAAATGCACATCAAAGGCATGTGTTTTGAAAAAAATAAAAAAAATAAGTTTATAGCTCATTCTTGGTGATATGCAATTTTATTTATGAGCCACAATAGTCTCACTTTCCAAATGATATTTCCCCTATCTTTTCTGAATAAGAAATATAAGTCACAGGATTAGCTAAATAATTTTGAAACAGAAAATACGTTCAGTAAACTCCTGTCTATCTCCCTTTGCTTCCTGAAAATATACCTTTATTGTTTTCACTGCTCTCTAAAGATGAAGGTCATGGATTTTGACCTGATTCACTGCATAAATTCCTGACCACCATATTTGCATCCCTGCCCCATCAGAGATAATCTATCACATGACCTATTCTAAAGAGCTTAAAGGTGAACAAGAACTCAAAACTTCCCACAATACCTTTATATTAAACTCTCTATTGTGTCCTGACTCACTTTTCGTCTTACTGAGCTCCAATGGAAAGGCAGTACAAATAGCCTTTTCAAGCCATCAGGACCTTATAGGTATCCTTTATATATTTTCTCTCTCTCTCTCTCTCTCTCTCTCTCTCTCTCGTTTATATAAAGCAGAGTTTGAGGATGAAGAAAGTAAAATCTAAGGATTTTGATAAAAATGTGTAATTATTCTGATGAAAAAATAAGAAGCAGACATGGCATTTGTATGTCATACCCTGTGATCCAGGCTCATTTAATTTGAAGGGATAGGCTTTTCAGAATTTCAGATGTTAGTGGAGAAGCATATTTAAAAGAAATTAACATAAGGAAAAGTGAGAAAACAAGCAGCACTTATGCTGAATTGAGAGACAGCTAGATTGCCTGATAAAATGGGTTTTGTGTTTAAAACAGAGAAGACAACAGGAACAAGGTCAAAGTGCCATGACAACAGTTTTAGAAAAGACAGTGTGTCAACAGAGATAGGGAGAGTCACAGTGGTACAAACCACAAGACGTTTGTGAAGTCTAAGAAAATTTAAGCTGAGCTGTCTTTTTAAATCTTGTTCCCCAGTGCTTAGAGGAACTCATTCATAAGCTGATTCCAAGTAGGGGATGGGTCTCAGTGATAAAATGCTTGACTTCTTGCTGTAGAATAATCCTTTGGTACACTGTGAAGAAGTGTTGCTCTCATTGGCATAATAAAGAGTCAACTAGTCAATAGCTAGGAAGGAATAGGTTAGACAGAGGAGCCAGACTGAGAAAACTTGGGGAAGGAGAAAGGCAGGCTCACCAGTCAGACAAAGAGGGAGCAGGATGTGTAAAAAATGAGGTACCAAGCCACGAGCCACAAAGAAGCAGAATAGAAATGGGTTAATATAAGTTGTAAGAAAAAGTTGGTAATAAGCCTAAGCTATCCATCAAGCATTTATAATTAATAATAAGTCTCTGTGTGGTTATTTGTGAGTAGGCCGGTGGGACAGAAAAGTCATCTTGTATTTTATGCTTGCCCCAAATACCCCCAACCCCCAAAATAAAAATAGCCAACACTAAGAAAACTCTTAAAGAAATACTTTCCAGAATTACTTAAATTTATGAGTTCACAATGAATATCTCTTTGCCACACTTTTCAGCACTCTTTTGTCTCAGTTGTAGCTATTTTGCTGAAGTACTCAACTATTTTAAAAAACAGTATTTTCAGATGTTTTCTAGAGTTATGTTGGTTGGTGATTAATTCTTTTTGTTCATATAAATGTGGTTGTTTAATTCTTCTTACAATTCAGGATATTATATTTCTAGTGTCCATCAATGAATATAATTCATGCATGTTTCAATATGAAGTGCTTGTAGAGTGATAACTATCTTCTTAAGAAATACTCTAAGTAAAGTAACTAATAGTAAAGATGACTAGTAGCTTTCTTCCATTGATCAGTGGTGATGACAATACTGGGTTGGGAGTCAAGGAGAAATAAACCTGGTATCTGCTTTAATAAGAATACCAAAGAGAATTAATTCAATCGGAGACATGTCAATAATGTTCAAGAAGGAAACCACTGGGTAGCCCGGATGGATGTGGGCAAGGTTCTGTGAATACTCAAAGATAGACAGAAGCTTCTGAAGCAGTCACACAGTTTTATTATCAGCCAGAAAGTACCTTGTGATTTACATGCCTTTATTGTACTAGATGTATATACCTACATATGTCAAAAATAGATGCATGACATGGGAAAATAGAGACAAGAGGAAAGATGTCTCACAAAGAAATAAAAACCTTTAAAAAATGGAGCAGTGATAAGTGCTTCATGTAGTGAGGAAAATAAAGTATGTCTATCTATATAGGCTTCAGTAAGTCATATATATCAAGCAAAAATATAATGATTGTATATAATGAACATGGGCCATTCAACAATCATTAAACCCTAAATACAAACTTTATGTCTTTTAGCTTTTAACAGCTGAGTGAAAAAGGAACTATTAATAAATTTCCTTAGGAAAGTGAGAGACATTTTTGCATTCGTAAGAACTACAGATCAAAGTGTTTCTTCTTCCTGTTTTGGATGATCTGGCAAGACATGTAGAACAAGAAAGTTCCTTCTCTGACAAATGTATCTAAATCAGAGTAAGGACAAAAGATCCCCTATATTACCTGAACAGTCTTTGCTATGATTTGTGTATTCAGGTAATCATGATAAATATGGCCTAAAACATTCTCTGACTTTATGCATTTCCTTGTCTTGTCCTTCTCCAGTACCCCGTGGAATGGTCCAGCTTGCTAAAAACATACTTTGTGCTTTTGAACTAAAACTCTTTAAAAAAAAAATGTGCCACCACACACATTCTCCTTCTCTCACTTTTTCTCAAGACAAGGTCGCACAATGTAGCTCTGACTGTCCTAGAACTCACTTTGTAGATCAAGCTCGCCTTGAGCATCCCAAGTAATAGGATTAAAGGTGTGTGCCACTAAGCTCAGTTCACAAACATATTATTTCTTACATTATTTTTATTTGCTCCTAAGTGACTTACAGCCAACTCATTTTATTATTGGGAAAAGATAAATCTCTACCAATTTGAAGATCAAAAGTAAAGCTAGGTCATATGTTTCTTGTTTTCTCTTGAATTTATTTTTCAGTTAAAAATTTAATAAGGTTGGCATAACTCTTACAAATAGGTGTAAAAGACCTGATTGCTGAGGCAATTCTATTTTTACTGTCAATTTTTTTCAAGTTTTTTTTTTTTTATAAATCTTTTTTTCCATTATTTATATAGAGCGCGAGCTGTTCTCGAACCCGGGACATCGGGAACAGCGGTTGGTGCTCTTAGCCTCTGCGTCACCTGTGCGGCTAAAAATATTTTTTTTATGAAATAGGGAGACAGCTTATTGGATAAAGTGCTTGTTGCACCAACATCAGGACCTGAGTTTGAGTCCCAGCAGTGACATAGAAATGACAGATATGGTGACATAGACTTATGATCCTAGGACTGGGGAGGCAGAGATGTGTGCATATCGGAGGCTCTCTAGCCAGCAAGCATAGCCTATTGTTGGCCTAGTGAAAGACACTGCCTTCAAGGAAAGGATGGGCAGTAATGAGGAGCAACATCTGAGGTTGTCCTCTGGAATGTGCATGCATAAATAATATATTTACATAATTTTCCCTTCCCTTTCCTCCTTTAAAGTCCTCTTACGTACTTGTCCTCCCTGCTTTCTTTCAAAATTATGGTGACTCTTCCTAGTAATTGTTATTTGATATATATATATATATATATATTAATATGTATGTATATGTGTAATAATAAGAGCGGCGGGGCTGCATCCCCAGCACCCCAGCAGCCTGGCTAGCTTATGCTCCGAAATAACAACACACAAACTGTATTCATTTAAACACTGCTTGGCCTTTTAGCTCTAGCCCTTACAGGCTAATTCTCACATCCCGATCAACCCATCTCTAATAATCTGTGAGCACCAGTCTTACAGGTCTTACCGGGAAAGGTTCAGCATGTCTAACCTGGCGGATTGCTTCATCGCGTGCGTCTGCCTGGGAGAGCGGAGCTTGGCGTCTCTCTGAGGTGTCTGCTCCCGAGAGGAGAGCTGTGGAGTCTGAGCTCACTTCCTCTTCCTCCCAGCGTTCTGCTCTGTTTACTCCTCCCACCTATCTTCCAACAAATCAGAGCCAAGCAGTTTCTTTTTACTTAACCAATGACCTTCCTCCATCATATATGTATATATCTCAATAAACATACACTGCTTTGTTTGCATACTGTTTCTTGTATGTTTGTTTTCAGTAGGCTCATTTTGTAAATGAGAAAACTAACTCTTACGGGTTCCTCTCTGTGTTAGAACAGCACATATGTTCGCCAAATGTACATGTAAGGAAGAGAGGAGACGGAAAAGTGATAAATGCAATGTCCCTATTGTCATGTAGCTTACTCTTGAGTGTTTTACTTTTGTGGGAAGTTGAAAAACAAGCTAAAACGGCTCAATACTGCTGTGGGAACTTCTTCAGGCAGTAGCCTTTAAGATACCAGTCCACTTGGGCATGGCATCTTATACTATAAATGCCAACATAAAACATGCATTTGCTCTCTCTCTACTATCTTCTGGATTTGGTTCTTGTTCCTCATTCGTGCAGAGGACTGTAGTCTGTGAGTCTACCCCTAAATAAATAACCCGTTATTATACTCATTTCTGAGCTAGGGTGGAATTATTTTATAGCATCCACCGTCACAATACTACATAATAACACGGGCTATGGAAGAGAGAAGTTAATGCCAGATGGTTGATTCTAAAAATACTCTTTGAGTCACTGATATCATGTGCCTTAATCCCAATACCTGGGTTTGAGGGATGAGTAAGATTACCACTATTTGGAGGACATACTGGGCCATCTAAAAAGTATTAGGCTGGCCAGGTTTTTCAAAACAGAAAGAAATCATTACATTTCATTCTTTTTTGGAAATTACATTTGAACCAGGAAGTGAATGATGAGGAAGAGTCAGACACAGCATGATCTGGGTAGAATCAACTCAGGCAGAAATGTGTATGAGGAGCATCAATTTTTCATGGACATTGTGACATGGAGATAAAGCTCTATTTGAAGTCAACATCAGCCACAGCTGCTTCTGAATGTCTTCTTATGTGGGTACTGTCTCTTAAAATGTATTTTTATAGCTATTTTCTATGTTAAAGTTGTTTGGAATTCAAAAGTGTCCTTGCAACTCTAGCAACAATTCTAAGGGTGAGGTTAGGTCCAGGCTGTGCTTTCTGTCCTCCAAAAAAAAAAAAAAAAAAAAAAAAAAAAAAAAAAAAAAAAAAAAAGGCCCTTAGATTCTCCAGCAGCTGTAATACACCATGAATATTAAATTAAAATCAATTGCACACTTACTTATCCCACTCTGGGGATGAAAAGCATAAGCTAACTTTGAATTAACTTCCACTCTAAAAACATGACTTCATTTCAAAAGCTTCAAGTGCTTTCCGGGAAAGTTTGATATCCTTATGCCTCCTGATTAGAAGTCATATACAGTGGAGAGCTAGTGAAAAAGGAGACCAGTATAAAGTAAGTACTCAAAAAATACAATGTATACCAAGCAGATACATCAACTCAGATGTTTTTTCCCTGGGTGATTTATGATCTTTGGAATTATAGACATAAAAATTGGGTGTTATTCAAACATGTATACTCTCTTCCTCCTACTGATGTGAAAAGAAAGAAACTAAACTAGAGTCCGAACACTCCTGTGGTTAATAATCACCTCAGAGGCTGGGTGCTAAAAAACATTGTATATTTGTGTAGATCCAGAAAAGTCACATTTGAGAATCTCACATCCTAATAATCTCAGCTCAGAAGTGAGGCTGGATAGGAAGTGGTCACCTTTGCCCCAGTTAGAATGCAGACAGAGGGAGCCTAGGATATTTCCACTTGTCATGCAGTACCACTTTGACTCTGCATTAAGTGGCATGGAAAGGAAGTGTGAGATAAGAACTGATATTCATGACTTCAGAAAGAGGAAGAGCATGCCAATCAGATGAGCACTATGACAGTGATGCTTTACAACAATGTGGTGTGATACATGACTTTTCAAAGGTTGGAATGAATATTTAGAATGAAGGTATAGTAAAGCACCACGAGTAGATGGTAGCCTTTAAGGCTGTGGCATTTTTGATATTATTTTGAAATAAGAGAAGATGGGAAAATGTATACCAATTCCAACATGTAAACAAAAAGTAAAGGTTCTGAATAAAACTCAGCTATTGAAAAGACTAAAGGATTTGGATGCTCTATCTATGGCAGGGAGGAGAATATTTCAAGGACTAAGAAGTAAACTGAGTTTTGTTAATTCTGAGACATTGGAAATACAAAGCAAAAAAACCCTATTGTGTTTTGCACTCACTCCGCTTAATAAAATACAATCCTAATCTTCCCTAAATAGCCCTGACACAGTGGTGGGAGAAAAAAAAATCGGAGTGATATGGTTTGGAGATAGCTCGGATGGGAAATGAGAAAATGGCGTCAGGCTGTGTATTCAAAGTGCTTTTTCAGCTAGATTGTGAGTCTAAAGAAATACTGTGCAACGGGATAGTAGGAAAGGAGAGATGCCACAGTGGAAATTGCAATCTTTCAGCAGTTTCCAAGTCACATCCACCAAAGAAAGAGATAAAAAGAGACTGGAAGTGTAGGAGCATTTATTCTCAAGAGAATTACTTTTTAGCTGCATTAGAGGAAAATATGAACAAAAATGTAAAAAAAGGAATGTCAGGGAGTTGAAATGAGTTGAAATGTTTTCATTTTCTGAAATGTAGGTGTCCAGGGAGGGACGAAAAGCTCCTAAGTGTTAAGGCTATGAGAGTTCTGTTTAGTGGCTTCTTCCTACAGTCTTCATTTGAGGCTTGAGGCACAGACACTCTTCCTAACTATATGCACAGATTTCATGGTCCATGTCTAGTCTGAAACAGATGTTCTTGATTTTCATTACGCATGTCTAGGGTGTGTGGAACTCTACAACACATTCTAAACTTTTTGGGGGGTACAATGAGATCGGAGTGAACAAATCACCGTATAATAAGTACCATGAATCAGCAACATTGACAAAGTCGCGCCCCAAATATTCTGGAGGATGGCTTCTAGTTTAGGAAACTAAGACACTAAAGGGTTAACTCAAATCATGCCATCAGTGTGCAGTGGGGTAGTACTAGTCCTTTGTCCCTTTAGTAAAGGGGTAATGCAAATCAATCTTGATGGCTTCCTCTCCCAAGCTGAAAAAAATTGCTTAATACCTCATACTCTGAGAACCTGAGGTTTTTCTTCCATCTTCATTTAAAACAGTGATTCTTCACACTGTGACCCTTTAGTATATTTTCTCATGTTGTGGGGATCCCAACTATAAAATTATTTTTGTTGCTACGTTAGAACTGTAATTTTGCTAGTCATGAATTGTATTGTAAATATCTATGTTTCCCAATGGTTTTAGGCGACCCATGTGAAAGGGTCACTTAATTACTCCCCAAAGGGATCAGGATTCACATGTTGGAAACTGTTGACTTAAAATATGACTTTTTTTGACTAGTGATTTAAAACTGCCTCTTTACAGCAGGACGCTCATATTTAAACTGCCCTGCAATATGTTGCATTCTGTACCACAAATTCAATAGGAAAATGTTTAAATATCTAAACAATTACAAGAATATATAAACAAAGCCAAGTTATATTCTTATAATATTCAGATATTTGATGTTTTAAAATAAATTTTCTGATAGCTATAAAGAAAAATTATTAAATGCCTGCTTTCCCAAAGTTTGGTAAATACCCACTTAGAATGGGCTAAGCAGTTAAGAGAAAAATTTGAGCTGTTTTTTTCTTACATATAGAACGTAACATTTAATCTATTATTTTCTCAACTAAGTGGTAAACATGGGTTGGTCACCAGTGAACAAAGAGAATTTAAATATAGGATGTTAGTAGCTATGATTCCCAAGTAGTATCTCTAGTTTCCCTAAAAAAATGCTGCATTTATGAGAAAAGTGCCTTTAAAGACTAGTCATCCATGATAATTCATCATGTGTCCATGATTTTATTCATTTTGTTTCTATAGTGTTGAAAGACAGAATAAAGTTTTTATAGTTACAAATCAATTTGAATTGATAAAACACCTCCAAAATGGGCTGAGGAAAGTTTATCATTATTTACCTTTTAATTCAAATCATTTATGAATGATCTATGTCGCATCTATATTTTGACAGTTTAAATATTAAAAGTTTATTTAATTCTCAGTATAATTCGCCTTTCTGTTGAGAAAGTCACATTTACATTGACCCATCTTTTGGGGTGCTCTGATCTATGTCATTCCATCCACTTGGAACCTGAGTGTTGGTCCATTAAGTTGATGGGCCTGGCTATTGGCAAGGGCAACATGATGATTTTCCTAGAGCTCCCCCAACATTTCATAGATTCAACTGGAATTTTTAAGACCGAATATAAAAACAATGTCTTGGTATCTCTTTTATTTTGTTCTGTTTCTTTTTCCATTCTAGAATGTTGTTACATTCCATGATAGCACCAACTCCATGTGCATTCTTTCAGAATAATTTATATCACTGAGGTTTTTTTAAAAATGCATGATGAGAAGTACAATAATCACTGCTTATAAATTAACATCTGGGTACACAAAATAACCCATCTATTATTTTTGTTAATGTTGACGGTTTCCAGCTTGTCAAAGTTCAATAAAACATACTACAATACTATGTGAACACCAAAATTAACATATCTTAATGCATGTATCTATTTTTGTCTTCTATCCCAGATTTAAATCCATTATTTAGATTGATGTTTTATTCCACTTGTGCTTGTAATTGAATTCTCTATTGGAATAGATAGTAACTATTCAGATGAGAAAATTACAATTTCGCCAACCATAAGAGGACTCCTTTGCCTAGCTAAGTTATCATGCTCAACTTGTGTATTTTATTTTTCATATTTTCCAGTCCTTTTACAATTGATAAGAAAACAAAATGAGGCCATAAATGTTCTGTTTTGTTCATACTATTTGTAAAATTTCCTTCCTTTTAATGTTTCCTCAACCTGTAAATCTGACAGGGAAGCGTGTTACCAGGGAATGGTTTTCACAATGAATCTTACAGTTAATACAGCGTTTCAGCTAAGAATTACTGGGAGAGCTTGCATACTAGTTATGCTATACTAGCCACAGTAAAACTCTCTCTATATCTTCAAGGAAGATGCTAAATGCTGGTACAGTCTTCTCTTCTGTGGAAAGATTGGACACAATCAAAATTAGAATGTAACTCCATACCATAAATATATCTTCTTTCTATTACCCTTCAAAATTCCAAATTGTGCCAAGGGATTTGTTTTTAAAAACATATATCTATTATTTGATAGGTCTAGAGAAATAATATTTGCTATTTTCATTTTAAAGCTTTATAATACAATAATATCAACAACTCTCAAATGTGCACAGAGGTAGAGAAGGTAAAGAAAAGAGGTTGTATGGTCTGCCTTCAACTTTCTTTCCTTGACTTTTCTGGCTTTTGAGGCAGAGTCTCATGTAGCCAGGACTGCTGTTTAATTTGATATGTGACTGAGAATAGCTTTGAACTCCTTTCTTGACCCTACTTCACCAATTCTGTGATTATAGACATGTATGACTAGGACTATTTTGAAGTTTTCAATGTTTTGACAATATAGAGGTCAATAATATAAATTAATTAACTATTGTGGGTGCATACAGAGTACAAAAACATCAACAATTTCTCTTCCAGGTTTTATTCCCAACTCCTAGAACACATTATAAGAAATTTTGGTACTTATCAGATTAAATTGAAATGAGCACTTATATTAATGTAATGCCATTTTTTGTTGAACATCAAATTCTCTTTTTTTATGAAAGGGTCAGATATTATAGGTTGGAACTTTTCTTATATACATGACTTTTATCCTTGTACAATAATTTATTGATAGGGAGATTGCAAAAATGTGTTATAATTATTAGTGCAGCTAGCATTGAATATCTATAAATAGCAAACATTATTAGAAACATATTTGCATTTCTATTGTCATGAAAAATATTTGTGTTCTAATTTAGACCTTCCTATTTTATAACTCTCATTAATGCCTCTCAGTAAGAGATAATCAGCTAGAGATTTACATAAACCTGTGAATCGTACAGGCTTTGTTTGGCAGATGGGCTCATCCTGGTCAGTATTTCATGGAGTGACACTTCACTGACATCTCCGAGTTGTACTTAGATTGCTAGAGATTATATAGGATAGCAATTAATAAAAAAACAATTGGAGTTTCTAAGGAACCTTCAATATATTCTTGTACTAAGCTCTACTTGCTCTTTATACAGTGAGAAGTGGATATTTTCACAAATAACATCAATGTAGGCAACAAACTCATGGAAAAGCTATTGCAATGTTAACTGCATGGCTTGTTATCTGGCTCGAGCTAGTGGAAGACTATATAACCCACATAAAACAAAGCACATACATTTTGCAATAAAAAGCATAGGAAATTGGGAGCAAGTCTGGTGACATGGAAGAGTGTATGACTGCCACCTGTGGTCACTGATATTGAGAGCATAAAGAGGTTGGGAATCTAAGCAGACAGAGCAGCAAGAGAACAATGCAACGTTAAGAGCCAGAGGAGCATATTTCACCATGAAAGGTTTGAAAGCTTTGAAATATCTTTACAAACGAAGTCCTCACACATGAACAAAACTGAGTAATGAATGACAGTACAATGGCTATTTTCTTTCAAGTTCTAGAGAGCTAAGTATGTATATTAATGTTGAATTTACTGGTTTAAAACAATGGCATAGATAAGATCCATCAATTTGACTCCTATGCATTTAGTAATTTTTTCCTTATAATTTTCAACTTGAAATGTGTTGTTTTCAGTGTGACTAGCCAGCAATTACGATTTTAATGAGGAATGGAGATCAATATGACTACTTAACATTACAATAGCAAAGTAAGAAATTTAGTGGTTGAAAGTTTTATGATCCAAAGAAAGCATAAATACTGAAGGTTATCATGACCTCCAGTGAATAAGTATTTGTTGACCTAAAATATGCAGCAAAACATCCAGGATTATGTAATAGTAGAACTTGACTTCAAAGAGACTTAGTGTCCACTATTTCTAAGGAGATCCTCCCTACTAAAACACACAGAATTGTAAGCTTGCTTATTCAGCAGAGAACTCAGTGTTCACTGACTGCTTTGCTTCAGTACATTTATACATATGAAAACTTCAATTATTGTGGAGAGTCATGTTTTGATTAATGTTGCTATTTCTATTTGATGGCTTGCCTCAAGCTTCTAACCGTTTTCGTGGAATGTAATGCAGCTTAAGCTTGTTAGATCGATCAATTCCCATATTAGGTAGTCATAAACATTCACAAGCATCTTTTAATCTAAAAGTTACATAATAATATATTTCAGAGACTCTTTAGTGCAATTCAGAGTAATCAGCCATCTATGTACCTGAAAAGGTTTATTCTATAAACATATTTGAATGTGAAAAATGATTCTGTGGCTTGGAGCATGCTAAAAGAATTACATGGGTGAGCTAGTGCATTATTAAATTTGTTTTTATGATTTTTAAAACTGTAAAAGTAAAATGATTCTATCCAACAAACATCCCCAAAACATTATTATTTTGGATTATAATAATATATGAAGCACACAATTCTGAAACTGAACATAAATGTCAGCACAATCAAATACAAAGAACACTTATAATCTGTTGGGGGATGCTGCTCATTTTTCCCGGCTGCTTAGACCCGATATAATCACTCAGAAACTATATTATTTGCCATACTGTTTAACCAATAGTTTAAGCATCATTTTAGCTAGCTCATACCTTAAATTAACCCATTTCTATTATGTTATACTTTACCATGAGGCTTGTGGTTTATTGACAAGGTTTCAGCACATCTGTCCCTGGTGGCAGCTGCATGGCTTTTCCTGACTCCACCTTCTTTCTCAGCATTCAGTTTAGTTTTCCCTACCTAGCTCTATTTTGCCTTGCACAGGTCAAAACAGTTTCTTTATTCATTAACCAATAAAAGTAACACATCTACAGAAGGACTTCCCACACCAACATCCTCCATGTGTTTCATAGCGAATGCCTCGAAACTGATGGGGAGTATAATTTAGAAGGATACATTTTTGAAGATAAATGGTCTTATCTGAAATGTACTCTCATTTATCTCATTGTTGAGGAAGATATCGGAAATTCAAAAGGAAACTCTGATGCTAGATAAAAAAATCAAAATTAATATAAAAACTAAAAGAATACAAACAAAACAAATTAACAAAATAATACACCCAGCTATTCTTGATTAGAAATCTTGTTGGTATATGTAATCCTTATTTAATATGTCTATCAAATGAGTCATGCTTCCCATAAATAAAGCATTGACATATTTCATAGAAATATATGAGATTGTTCTAAGACTTTACATTATCAAGGAAGAAAATCAGGACCAATGTCTCATCTGCTCTTTGGGTACAGCGCAATGTTAGCTTGAAGAAGCTGACAGTTACTGCTACTCTGTCAGTCAGTGTCCCATGGTTTAATTGGCAGGATATGTTAGACAGCAAAGAAAATGACACCCATTCCAAAGATCCATATGGTTGGTAGAACAATATTCATGTTGACTCTAGGTCATACAGGAAATTTCCTCACACAATGATGATTTTGAAAAGATCTAAGCAAAGCAACGCAGAACTTAGTGGGGGCTCAGTACTGAGTATGGCTTGGATCAATCAAAGCGCCTGACTCTTTCTTCATACTACCCAAAATAATATTCTCTACAGGGGGAAATGTATTATCTGTTACTGGGCTATGATGAAGACATGGGTGGAGCCCCACATCTTGTAATTATGACTTTTTTGTGAAAATGTACAGTACTATAGTTAGAAAATAATGAACTATTCTCTTAATGTTCAATCATAGGAAATTTAACAAAGCAAAAGTGTACTGATGTAGTTTTCTTAATTCTTAATGCTTCTTAAACCTAACCTGCTTCCTGGACTGGATTCATGAGTAATAAATATGGTGATTAATGGTAAGTAGACAGAGGCCATACTAAATGCTGATATTATTATTTGATCACACATTACTTATGTTGTTTATTTAAATACATTTGAATTATTCATATTTTTAACAGCTGTGAACACACTAAACACATATAGTTATATGGTCTCAAATTTAGGATCCTTAAAACCTGACAAATGAATTCATGACAAGTGTCAAAGGATCTTCACATTAAGACACATGTTTACAAACACACACACACACACACACACACACACACACACATTTAATAACAATTAAGAAAAAGAGGTCATGAATTTGAAATATAACAAGGGGTCATCCTAGGAATGCTTTGGTGGAGAAAAGGGAAGGAGAAAGCAATATGACTATATTACAACCTCAAAAAACCTCTTAAATTCCTTAAAAATTAAAAATATTTCCAAATATCCAAATTACAATCCTGTGCTCCAAACTTCCTCCCACCAAGGACCCTTTGAGGACACAAAATCTATAGCGCAAATTATCACAGCAAACACAACTCACATATTGTCTTTGGCTGCTTTTATAGTTTGAAAGAAATGATTTTCTGTGGCATATGGCTGTCAAAATCCAAAATATTTACTTTGTGGCTTTTAAGAAGATGCTTGTCAATATAGAAACTGTATATAATATAGATTAGCAGATGTTTATAAAAATAACTAATTATTCCCCCTGATTATTTATCAAATATCCACATTCATGAAAGGGAAAGGGCAAATATAATATTTTCATATAGTGAAACACCATTGGTAATGACAAGTATGTCACCCACAGTGATACAGGTGAGTTTAAAAAAACTGTGTAGTCTGAAGAAAAAAAAACAGAGGAGCACAGGAGAAATGAGAGAAATGAACCAACTTACATGAAACTCAAAGCAAAAATTACAGTTTTCAATAGAAGAATCAAACAAAAAATGACCTGCTTGAGCTTTGTGGCTGACTGGAGGGAGGAAGTACAGACTGTTTTCTATGATTAGGAAAATATATATCTTGTTTGGGACAGTTATAGTGACAGTGTCTACATGCATCAATCTCAACTGGATAAGTGCATTTAGGGTGATGTAAACTGTCTCAAAAATCAAAAACAAGAAAAACACATTAATACAAAGGTAACAAAGAAGGAACTTTATTCTGAAAGTTCTAAGTACCCATTATCTGTGAAGCATATATTCTTTCTTGTTCTTTGTTTTATCTGTTTTTGCTTTGTATTTGGAGCCACACCCACAGTGTTGAGGCTACCATTTCTTCCTTCCTTCCTTTTTTCTTTCTTCCTTCCTTTCTTCTTTCTTTCTTTTTGCTTTCCTTTTTTTTTTTTGATTTGTTGAGATAGGGTTTCTCCATATTTTGAAGCCTGCTTGGACCTGGAACTATCTTCTGTAGACCAGGCTGACCTTGAACTCATAGAGATTTGCCTTTCTCTGCCTTCCATGTGCTGTGATTAAAAGTGTGAGTCACCACCATCCGGCAAGGATGCTACTTTTAATTGTCAAATTTTTTTTGTTTAGATTCGGTGATGTTTGTTTTTTTTAACTTGATCAATTACCTTTCAGCAAATTACTTAAGTTTAAAAAATTC